>NC_080476.1:2830000-4030000 GCF_030265055.1 Doryrhamphus excisus | reverse complement strand
TAAAGTTTGTTGCAACAGGTTGTTATTATTCATTCATTCATTTTCTACCGCTTTTTCCTCACAAGGGTCGCGGGGGTATTCGAGTTTTTAAAATAATGTTATGGAAAATAATGTTAATGTATTGGTTAACGGCGTCGTTGTGTCACGTGCCAGCCCCGCCCACCGCGCTCGCCGATATAATGTCTATTTATTTTTGTTTTGTTTTAATTTGACCTCTCCTGATGGGGGGGGGGGGGGTGTTTAAAGCAGAGGTAATGTTTGTCCACTGTTAGCGGTCGCCGTAACGTCCCGCCGTTAAAATAACAAAAACAAAAAAACGACACCGGACCACCGGAAGTCTAGGACCACGGTGAGTTGATATGAGAAACTAGTGTAGCCTCCGATGGGGGTGAAAAACAACAATAATACAGTTATTTACAAGTTATTTACAAGTGTACTGTACGGACACTTCATTAGGTAGGCTTCACCTGAACGATCGAAGCACAGGTACGAAGATGCAACCTTCACTATAGTATTTGTTTTTGAGGTAAGTTGTGTTTACCATGTTGACAGGAATTCAAGTTTTCCGTCATTATTTTGTAGGGGTCTCGCGAGATTAAACCTTGACGAGATTTCTCGTTTGGAGAAAAGCTAGCGGAGCCAGAAGCCAGCACGTTTTGGGTTTTTTTTTGACTCGGCTAAATAAAAAATATCGTCTCGTCTCGTGCGTTGGGTGTCTTGTGACACTATTATTCTGTCATTAAAAAGTTTGTTCACTTCCCATCAATGAGAAGTAAACATATTTGTATTGGATGTCATTGTGCACCTAATGAAGTATCCATTGTGTGAATGTGACCACAGCTTCATGTTTCAAACCTTTAAAGATGGACGTCAGCAGCACCCTGCGCACTGCCAGCCACACCAGAAAATCCAGAGAGGCAGATGACACGCCGCCTCAGAGGTCGACAAGGCAGCGCACAGCGCTGGGCCAGCTTTCAGTGAACGAGCAGCGCTGTCCGTCACGGACTCAGGTAGGCGAGAGACAGGTGGCGACAGAGCTTGAATCCTGATGAACCTTGAATCCCCGTGTGTCCCCCTCTTTCCAGGGAAGCTGTAGTTCCAGAGCCAGCCGACATACTGATAGCTCCCTGTCAATCACAGGCAGCCAAGGCGGCCATGACCAGGAGGACGTTGATGCTGATGACGAACTTTCCCTCGGTGCTGAGGTTTCACACCTGAGAAAGGAAGATGCGAGGCTTCTGCTGGAGCGACCTTCAGGTACGTTCCGTTTCTGGATAAAAGAGGTACAGAAAGTGCGTGGAGTTCATTGAGTTCATTATACACACCCTTCATGTATTACGTCCACTTAGCATTTGCTATGAAACATTACAAGAAATGGAAATGATGACCTAAAAGACAATGCGGCCCAAGCCAAGGCAACATATTGAAAGGGCTTCAGTACATTTTCCAATTCATCATGAAATAATAGTTTAAGAAATGGAAGTGTAGAAAACATGTGTTTCCATAGTGGACTTCACGATGCAAAGCCATACTGCAGCTGCCCATCGAGGCATCAAACTGTTTGGGCCTGAATGAACGGTGCCCTCTGCTGGTTACTGGCAAGCAGTGACGTCTATTATGATCGCTTAAAGACATAGTGTCTGGTTAAAATGCTGGATCCAACAAAGGCCACATAAATCATAATGTTAGGGCTTCAGTGCTAACATGGGGGGGGGGTTGTTTGTGTTGACATTTGACAACTGCTGCTGTTTCCACTCACAGGGTCGAGGCATGTTGATGATTTTACGTCCAACCACGCCCTGAGGGTCGTGGAGGGGTCACAGTACGTCGACGACATCCACCGCCACATGAGGGGCAAGGAGGTGTGAACCCTCACAATTAAAGCTCATGTTTTCAAATGACCAATTTCTTGCTATTTTGAGGGCAAACATTGGTGACGTTCTACGTAAACCTAACAAGCTTTTGGATAGAACTGTAATATTCCTTCATTCATTGTCTATCCTCACGAGGGTTGCAGGGGGTGCTGGAGCCTATCCCAGCAGTCTTCGGGCGAGAGGTGGGGTACACCCTGCACTGGTCACCAGCCAATGACAGGGCACATATAGACAAACAACCATTCACACTCACATTCATACCTATGGACAATTTGGAGTCGCTAATTAACCTAGCATGTTTTTGGAATGTGGGAGGAAACCAGAGTACCCGGGGAAAACCCACGCATGCACGGGGAGAACATGCAAACTCCACACAGAGATGCCCGAGGGTGGAATCGAACTCTGGTCTCCTAGCTGTGTGGCCTACGCACTAACCACTTGTCTGCTATGCAGCCCGAACTGTAATAGAGTCTACCCAAATAGAGGAGGCACCCTCAATTAAACAACAAGAACAATGGAAAATGAATAGTAATTTCATGTGAATAAAGTAGAAATATTAGAATAAAGTCATAATATTCATATACAAAAAACAATAATGTTGTCATACTATGAGGGAAAAAATATATTTTCACAATAGTTTTTGCAATATTGGTAACAAAACAAATAAAATAGCAATTTTGGGAAAATCAGCTTGGAAAAAAGTTACAAGAACAACGTCAAAAGTAAAAAAAAAAATTACAGACAGTTGAAATGTATTTGAAATTGAAAACAAAAACAGCAAAATGGACAAACAAGCATTGGGGAAAAGTAATCATACAGTTTGTCACCTTTAACAACATAAAGCTGAGAAGCACTGCATGAGTGTATGCTCAGAATGTGTGAAGAACCTCCATCTTTGTCTGCCAGACGGCGTTCCAGCCAACATCACAGTACATGGTTCAGCACCCGGAGCTCAACGCTAACATGCGTGTCATCCTGGTGGACTGGATGGCGGAGGTGTCCCACATGTACAAGTTCGACTCCGAGACGCTGCACTTGGCCGTCAACTACGTGGACCGCTTCCTGTCACGCACGGCCTACTTGAGACGCAGTAGGCTGCAGCTGCTCGGTACGGCGGCGCTGTTCGTCGCCATGTGAGTCCCGCATTTCTGACCTTTGACATAGGATGAGTGAAGCAGGGCCTGAACTTTGACCCTGCAGGAAATACGAGGAGGTCCACTTGCGTGACCTGGGGGAGTTTGTACACGTCACAGCCGACACGTACACACAACAGCAGCTCATCCACATGGAAGGTCAGCTGCTCAGGGTGCTGCACTTCAGGTTGACCACGCCCACCGCCAACAACTTCCTCCGCCTCTTCATGTTCGTCCATGCGGTGTGTGCCATCACGGAGAACCTCAGCCTGGTAAGACAACCCTTAACCCCTTATTGGCCTCCACCATGATGGAGATTGAAGGCACTCTTCCTCCTGTAGTATCTCCTGGAGCTGAGTCTGCTAGAGATGGATCTTCTCGACTACACCGCATCCGTGATGGCGGCCGCCGCACTCTGCCTCGCCAATTACACCGTCAACAGAAGGCTCTGGGTGGGTGGGTTGCTGGGGTGAAAAAGTTGCATACAGTATGCATGCCGTTCACGCATGTGGGAATCATTTCAATGCAGATAGCTAGTGATAGTCCATCATAAAGGGAAAAAAGCTCTCGAATGATGGAAAAACAACATCAAGTCAAGTGACGTGACTGCACCTCTGTTTGATCGCCTTATTGTCAACTATTTCATGTCTTTATGCAACACACCATGCACACTCACACAAGTGGAGTGAATCATTTCAACGGCATGCACCGTTACAGGACCTGGGAAGGTACATGCTCACAGATCATTTTTCTTCTTCCAGCCTGGTTGCCTTGCTGACTTGACCGGCTACTTGTTGGATGACATCACAGCCTGCATGAGTGCTTTGCACAAGCTGCATCTGAGTGCTCCGACACATCCCCAACAGGTCATCAGGGATGAATTCAAGAGATCCAAGTAACACATAAGACTCGGTAGCACCTTGTTTGTTATTCCTAAATGATTTGACATCTTCCTTTTTTAGGTTCTGCCATGTCTCGTCCATACCTGCGGTGGCTGAGCTGCCTTGCCTGTGACTCACAGAGCCAACCTTCCTCTGAGAGAGCACAACAAACCTGATCAAACATGCCACACCCCTTCCGGGACATTTTAATTACACGAGTTTGTAAAGTTCATAAATAACACACATCCTGGTATTTCTCTCACATTTATTTTCACCAATAATCTATAATCTGTGTCTTAATAACCAAAACGTCATCAGAATGAAATGTAATATACAGTATGTGTCTTTTATTGTGAAAGCCGGAAGTGAAGTACGAGCGTCATCTGGAGGTGCGGCAGGTACATTTAAGTCTTCACATACCAGACACACACGTTGACAACATGCTAATGAACGCCGGGGAGTGAAATAAGAACGTTTTTTGACGACTGGAAGTTTTGTTTCAGTATTTTTGAGGAAGGTGGTCATTTTGAAAGTCGAGGTGAGTTCAACTTGCTTTATTTTACCTCGCTGTAGTTTGGTGTTTTGTTGACACCTTTTTCTGTTTGTTTGCCAAAAAGCAAAACTTATTTAGATTAAACATTTACAATGACCAAAAGTGTTGTTACATCCTCTTTATGACCGGATGTTTGGATTTAGAGCTCACATCGGACTTCCTGTTTAATGTGTTGCCTGTTTAAAACAATAAAATAGACTGATGGTTCCAGTCGTGCAGGTTAAACCGGGTGTGGTCTGGGTATGCACCTGGTAGGCCCTTTTACATATAATATTTACATAAACACACCAGCAGCAATTCTATTGTTATTCATGATTCTCTAGCTATGTTACGGTGATGGGAAACTCTTTGCCTCCTTCCCAAACACGAACAGGCTCTTTGGGCTCTCAACGGCTTTTTATGTCAATATGGTGTCATTTTAAGCTTCACCCTTTAGCAAACCCCAATGGTTTGAGAGTTAAACTATTTTGTTTTCGTTGAGTATCGTAATTGCTGAAGTAAAATAATAATGTCAAAACAAATGAACACTGTAAACAAATTCAGTATAAGCAAAAGTTTGGATGTGCTGTATCGGTCCTGCTTTTGAAAAGATTCTGTCTCATCTTTGACATAATGGTATGATGTGATTGGCCCATCAAACCAAAGGTCTTCCAGCAGGGCTGAGAGTGGAAAGGAAAAACTCAAGAGTCGTTTCTCACTCCAAAGCATCGACTCATAGAGGCGGCTCTTTGCCAGTGGCGTCACTCATAGATTGAATCAGGTCAGGTAATTGAATACATGCAGTAATACCGCACACAGAGCAGTGCAATGAGACACAAGTAATACCAGTGCTAAAGAGCTAACTTTTCTCTCATGTGTGTTCAGAATGTCGGAGCCTGCAGAGCTGCTGCTGATCAAAGACCAGTACGAACTGGCCTTCCACTGTCTAAGCCGTGGCCTGTCCCTGGAGGAGGGTGGCGACCAGGCCAAGGCTGAGGAGTACTACCGGAAAGGTCAACAGCACCTCATACAGGGGCTGGGGATACCCACCGGGGGTCCACGTCAGAAGGGGCCTGTGTGGGACCGAGCCAGAGAGCTGCAGCAGAGGATGAAGGGCACACTGGAGACCGTCGGCAAGCACATCTCTGACCTCGATGCCTCGCTCACTCCCCCTCCTGGCCAGAGGCAGCGACTGCTCATGGAGCTGACCCCCAGCCTTTATCCACTGCTGCCCGCCCACAGCCCCCTCCAGCACCTGTACCCGTCTATACCTCCTGCCTCTCAGGGACCTGCCGCTGCTGCTCCTGCTGCCGTCGCCGACCCAAACACACTCCCGCCGCTCCCGGCGAGGAGAACACAACCCACCATGTCTGACCCCCAAGCTCAGCCTCCGGCGTACACCCCTCAACCCGCAGACGGCCACCACAGCCTAGCACACACTCCAGCGCCAGGGGAGTGGAGCGGAACCGAACTAGAGAAGAGAAACGAGCTGCTGTTGATCCCCGCGGGGGTGCAGATGTTCTTTGTGGCCCCCAGTGGGCAGGTGAGCGCTCTCTCTCACCCCGGATACCTCCGCATTGTCACGTTTGAACCCCAGCACCAGGATCCACCCGATGGACGGGGGCCTTTCTTTCTGGATGTAAGTATGCAACTATATAACTCCAAACTAGTTTGACTTTATTTGTTGTCGCTGGTCTTTTTGTTCAAATCTTTAGCTGTGTTTAATTCTGACTCTTGTGATCGGTTACATCGTACTGGGTCAGAACTCAAGAAAACAAACAAGTTGTGTCGAGTGTGTGCTGTGTTGCGCTACGTGCCAAGTTGAGCTTGTGACTCGCCAGGCCCGCTTTGTTCCACGGCTGCACAATGGAGGCGTTAACAGATGACTCCGCGCTTCTGTTGTCTTGTCGCCGGATGGCCTGTGACCTCACAGAGGTCGTGATTGTGCCCGGCGCACCAGGGACGCCTGACCCGGGTATATGGGACTGCTTAGTAGTTTACTGAGTTTGGCACATTGGGAGTCATCCAATGTACAGTCAAACTTTGGTTTTCATAAACCCCGGTTTTTGTATAATTCCTTTTTTGTCTGAAACGTTTAAAAAAACTTGCCTCAGTCGTCATACAATATTGTATGTAACAAACTATTGTTCTGCAAAATCGAGTTCCCTAGTGTTGCTTTTACAATAAATAAATTTAAAAAATCAAAAATAATACATAATAAAATAATAATACATAATCCCTCATTTATTGTGGTTAATTGGTTCCAGACCCGACCGTGATAAGTGACTTTCCGTAAAGTGGAATTCTTTATTTATAAAAGGAAGCACCTGTTTACGACCTCCTGAATAACGTTACAGTATTAGAGCTCTCTAGACATGAAATAACACCCCTACAGTCACCTTTACACTCATATTACCCAATATTGTTAACAGAATAAAAGAAAATAATCTTTTGTTTTACTATAAATGTGTTAAATAAATAAATTATTGTGCCTGTAAGATAATTCAAACCTGCTGGGGATCAAAAAGATCCGCTGTGGTGACTTCGAAATCAGGAAACAAACAAACAATAAAAAGCCTGTTGTTGGGGGGCTCTAGTTACTGACATCTACTGACCATTGTATAATCATTCACAGCATCTTTGAGTATGTCTTCTGAATGCCTGAATGAGATGTTTAAAGTAGTGCTCCGACTGCTGAAAAATCTAAATTAAAAAACAGAAAAACGTCATTTTTTTGTATGCCCCACTTTTGTTTTTCATCTGAAATTTTACCTGGGTTTATGTACAACATACGGCCTGTATTGTAATGTTCCACAACCCTACGTGTTGCTGACTCACTTTTTTATTGAGTGCTAAATAACCCAGCATGGGGCCAAAGAAAGTTGCCAGTGTCAACAATTTGATAAAGAATGTGAGAAACACTGCTGAGTTCCATATCGCCAGGATAGAAAATGAATGAATGAATGAACTTTGAACCACGCTGCTTTGTGTAACAGTCCTCCTGTGTTGTTCAGGTGTGCGGCTGGTTGTACTCACTCAGCCCGCATATGCCGGTGCTGCTGGCCACCTCCGAGATCTTCATGTTCCCGGACACTTTGGCACCTGTGCCAGGCGCCTTCGTCGGCATCGTGCTGTCATCACAGCTTCCCGCTGCTGACCGGGAGGTGTTTGAGGACCTCATGAAGCAGCTGACAGACTTCAGGGTGCAGGCGAGTGCCTCCACATCCAAACACGAACATTCACATCAATTCACAGGGAGATGAACTTGGACACCTAACCTGTTATTCCAACAGAGTCCAGACGGTGTGGGGTCAGGGGTCATCAGCCTGAGTGAAACGATACCCCTCGGCCCCCAGGTGGTGTTGCCGGGGAAGGACAAAGCACCACTTCCTACTTGGAGTGAGAAGATGGGCGAGGGAATCTTGTCAGGTGAGATTCCAAATAAATCTGTTTTAAGCCATTTAAACCGTGTGTGTGTGTGTGTGTGTGTGTGTGTGTGTGTGTGTGTGTGTGTGCGTGTGTACAAAAAGAATGACGAATACGCCCACATGACCTTAGACACACCAAAAACAGACAATAGATTCAATAAATAAATGGGCGCAGCAGCGCTATCAACCATTGTAGTAGCACAAACCAGCACGATAGATTATATAGTTTTTACGCCTTCCTGATGCAAGCCTGAGCCTGACCGAGAATCAAACCCTTTCCCTCATGAAAGGCTGAAGCTTGTACAATTACACCGCCAGGGATCAGGGTGAATGTAGATTGACCCATCAATCACTAGAGGGTGCCATTCACTGGCATCGTCCTCTTTCCAGGGGCATCTCGTTTGGGTCACGGCTTGGTCAGAGGGGCAGAGGCCACCACTAGGGCCATTAACAAGGGGGCACTGAAAATCCGGGACCGCCTCACGCCAGAGGACACCCCCTCCGAGGTCAGCCCGCACGTCTCCAGAAGCTTGCAGGTGGCCAAACAGGCCACAGACGGCGCCGTCCGCGTCAGCAATTTCTTGGGTAAGCGGTCAGAATCCTTCCAAAATTTTGAATGTGTTCCAGCATGACCTTTACTCATGCACTGTTGTCCACTTTGCAGTAAACGGAGTGAGCACGGTGGCGGAACACATAGCAGAGAAGATGGCCCCTCACATGAAGAAACACAGTGCCAAGTTGATTCCAGAGTCCATGAAGGGCAAAGAGGGGGAACCTTCTAACCTGGAGGGAGCCAAGTTTGTGGCGCTCAGCAGCCTTCAAGGTGCTAAATGTTTGTAATTCACTGATTTTACCTGACACACCTTGAACGGAGGCGCCAGAGGGACGACTTGGTGCACCTTACCCAAGATGTTTCTGCATAAACATTCATTCATTCATTCATTTTCTACCGCTTTTGCTCACGAGGGTCGCGGGTGGTGCTGGAGCCTATCCCAGCTGTCTTTGGGCGAGAGGCGGGGTACACCCTGGACTGGTCACCAACCAACCACAGGGCACATATAGACAAACAACCATTCCCACGCATGCACGGGGAGAACATGCAAACTCCACACAGAGATGGTCAAGGGTCGAATTGAACCCTGGTCTCCTAGCTGTGAGGTCTGCGCGCTAACCACTCGACCGCCGTGCCACCCTCTGCATAAACAATAGCATTAATATTAGGATAATGTTCAGGCTGGTGTCCAAATACGGAGAGAGTAGGAGGCACAGAAACTCCTGACAGAGCCACGTTTGTTGTTGTGTAAACCCTGCAGGTTTCTCTGCCGTGTGGACCAGTTTGGAGACGGGAGCAAAGCTCATCGGCAAAAGTGTCACATCGGAGACAGTGCAGACGGTGACGTACAAGTGAGTAACAAACAGTTGATGTTTGTCCTCCGCTGCCTTGCCTGTGGGTCACTTCCTCTTGGGGACATGGGACACACTGACGCGTTTCCATACTCTGCTCTTGAATGTCCTGTTTTCAGATTTAGGGGCTTAGAGCGGCTATTGCACAAGCCCACCAACAAGGCAAACACTTAACGAGTGACTTCTTCTCATCAACTTTGCAGTTTTCTGCTTGTCTATTTCCTCTGACTGACTTGTGGTAACGTATTAATGCTTGGACAAATCATTTATTTGAGCTTTTGAGGTGTTTGTCTGTCTTGGTGTTTCTGCTGCTAAATGCTGTCTGGTGTCAGCTGCTGCCGTTTGCTACGAATAAAACAAACTGAAAGAAGAGGATTTTTTTTCACATACGTTTTAACACTGACATAAGCATGTCACCTCCTTTAACTGCCGCCCCACGTCGCTGGTGGCGAAGGTACGGTGATGATGCAGGCCAAGCCACAGACACGGCTCTACATTCGGTGACCAACGTCGCCGTGACGGCGCACAACATCGACAATTTGGGCATCAAAGCCATCATGAAGACGACGGGCAAGGAGGCGGCCAAGGCCATGTTCAAAAGGTCGGACGGAAAGAATGCAGACGGCCGGCAGGAGACGGCCACACCTGAACAGGAAGTAGCCAAGGACACAGCCGATAAAGATGTGAAGAAGAAGACGGTGGAAGAGGGCAAAAAATAGTCTTGCCTCTAACCCTCTTAACCTTTTTCTGACTTTTATGAAGAAGGAAATAATCGAAGTTGAGGTAGAATACTACTATTGTCTGATTTTGTCTTTCATGATGATCCTCCCTTTTACACAACATAATTATTTTAAAAAAATCACTAGGCACAGTAGAGGCAGTACACATGTTTAATCTCAAGTGGGGATCTCCAGCTGTCCTCTCTAGTCAAGCTACTTGGACAAAAGAAAGATGTGTGTATGTTTTGACTGGCAACATTTTAGTTGTTAAAACTTTATCGATAAAACAGATCTTTGCTTAAATCGGCCATTGTCTTTCTGCTATGTTGCGGTCATTTGTCATTAAATAACAATTCCAAACGTTGAAGCATCTTTGATGCTTTAGTGAACTACAAAGGTGGTGAGCTCGTAAAAGCTTGAAAGCTACCTCTTGGAGAGCGCTGGTCTATTGACATCAGTTACAAAACCTATACATGTATTATTAATATGTATGTGTTTAAATGTATACCTGTTAATAGCTGGCAACTGTTATCTTTGTATGGGTGTCATTTGATTGAGAATCAGATGGTTCAGTAAGCATACAAGTATACAAATGAAAAATTAAGGGTTTATATGATGATGTTTGTACACATTCAAGCTTTTACTTTGCTGTTTTCATACTTCGCGCCTGTTTATCTGACGTCACGTTGGAAAGAGCGACGGCGGGAACAAGAGATAGTTCCGCTCACACTTCCGGTTTTGCTTGGTAGTTGTGACGTACTTCCGTTACATGTCCACGACGAGCAAAGCGTCAAAACGCTACTCTTTCAGTGAAGCTTTTAAAATAGTTTTAGTCGTGTGAATGTAATTTGTATTGAATGAATGAACGGTTTCAAAAATGCTAGCACAGCTGTTTATTTTTGTAAATGCGTGTAAAATGTGCTAATGAGTGAAATTTGGCTTGAGGCCTAAATTTTACCTAATTACACACATAAGGTAGCTGCAGTTTACACTATCCAAAATACTGTTTACTGCTGATAAGTATCCTAGCAAGGTAAGTTTGGTTTACCGGCCATCTTTGAAGTACAGTACTGTCAGTCAGAGAACCGGCGGTGTCCCTTTAAAGCCAGTTAGCTAGCGAGGAGCAAGTAGTCCTCTTGACGCTTCCCCACTCTTCGGCCCAGTCAGCTGGTCTTAGAGAAGAATCGTGTTTACGTTTCCTTCCTGGACCGACTCACTTGCCTCCCCTCCGAGTCACCTGCTCACAGGCGGGCTCAGTGGAGGCTGCATCCGTCAGCCAGCATCTTGGGGGCGGGCGTCCGCCTGTCACGATTAGAGGGCTTGTTTCTGTCAGCACATTGGACTTCTTAGACGGAGCTTATCGAGCATCCTCAGCCGGCAGACATGAGTGGGAGGCTGGGAGACCTCAGCCCCAAACAGGCTGATGCTCTGCACCAGGTAAGACAATAATACATAGGATTTAGAGAGCACTTTAAGCATGCTACTTCACTGTCTTAATTACAATACGAGCGTACAAGTCACCTTTTTATGCATTATGTACGTCTCTACTATAATTTCTATGACAAAAACAGCTTGTCCTTATAGTGATATGGATACATTTGTCATCAACTGCATGCTCTATATAGGTTAAATTTCTTTGTAGCACAGAATCATTTGTCATTTGTCATCAGTTTCTCCTAAATTAAAATGTAAATAGTAAGTAAGACCTGCATGATGGGAGCTTTGCAACATTTCTAAGTGCATTTCACACAAGGCAGGCGTTACTAAAGATGGGTCACTAAAGCATTGAAAGTAATTAGTCACTGAGTCACAAGCTTGAGCTGGAATTAAACATGTAGAACCCCCCCCCCCCCCCCCCCAAAAAAAAAAAAGATAAGAAAGATAAGGTAGTCATTCAGGACATTAAACCTTCCTCATATGTGCAAATGTGTCTCCTGCTTTCCCTCATCAGTTCCGGGAGAGGATTCAAGATGTTCTTTCTCAACTTCCTGCCCAACATGACCACTTCCTGCTGCGATGGCTTAGAGGTGAGCTGGAACTCATCCCGCCTCATGTGTCAACCTGCACAGGTTGCGTGGTTTTCATATACGAAGTACAACTCATAACAACAAGCCTGGTCTGAACGCACTTCAACGCATTTGTGCTCCAATGAATACATAGAAGAGTCTTATTGTGTGTGTTTTAGTATTAGTGTGTGGGGGGGGGGGGGTAAGGAGCTCAAATTAGTTTTGGAGCAGAGGGCTTGGACTTTGTGTATCAGGCTAATCCGGAGCTAATCACATTAAAAGGTGTACTACAGCAACAGCAGGGCAGACACGCCCCTGCCCTCCCCCAGTGATCCCCCTGCCGTTAAAATCACAGGAAGTTCGGTTACACTGTCGAGAAGCTTCCAAAAAGTGTCCATTCAGAATGATTCAGCTTGTTTTTACTCCTATGCGTGACTGGCTGATGATGAGGGGATGAGGTCGCTTCATTAGATGCGCCATCGAAAGAGATCCAATACAAACATTCTGTCAAATGCCTAATGCTCACGTTTGGTGTGATTAGTCACCAGGAGGAAGTGAAACTGTGTTGCCATGTAAGCACACCTCGAACTGGACCAAAATAACAAACAGTTCCAGCCCATACCAGCCTCCAGGCCTCTGGAAGCTCACGGAAAGGAGCATTTAATGGGTTTGCAGCAGCATCTGCAGCGTCTTAGACAGAAGAACGCTTGTCCGCTTCGTTGTATACCATACCCAATAAACAGAAAAGGCTTTTTGGGGACTATAAAATCCATTCTCTCCAGAGAGAAGTTGGTTAACTGTGAACTTGTGTAACTTGTTGTTGTTTCATTTAGTCCATGTTTTTTGCGTTTGTATTCCGTAAGTGTTCCAATTGTAAGTGTCACACAAGTGTAAGAAGAAGTGATACTGTTTCAATAGTATAAAATCTTAACTTTGCTGTGTTTGACTTTTGACGTTTTCCTTTTGGAAGCAGATCTAATCCTTAAATCTTAAAATTGTTGCTCTTTTTTTCTGTCTTCTAGCCAGAAACTTTAACGTGCAGAAGTCCGAGGCCATGCTGCGAAAGGTAACGTTGTCCAAACGTGATGTCATCACTAGGAAGTCTTGCCATCACTGCGCTCTGATAAGATACACACATGAATAAGTCCATAAGTTCACACTGGAAATACACCAGTTGGAAAAATACATTACATTTGCATGCACTGTTGGATCTTAAGAAGGGTCAAAGTAGATCTTTAAAATACAAAAAGAAGAAATTGGAGTGAGACAAAATAAATTTAGCAAGGAATTTATTGCAAATAACCACTGAAAGTGAAATAGACTCCTGAAAAGATGCTTAGGGATCTGGAACAGAAAAGTCAAGTCATAGATCCAAAAAAGTTTCACCGGCCCAGACCCGGAGGATCCTATTGGCTGGCCCCCGGCCCAAATGAAGGTTTCTGCTAGTGCAGAGTTCAGTTCATTGAATATTATGCTTTTTCCACTTTTCTGACCCACAAATGTAGTTAGAATGTTGTATTCTCCTGTTAAACGATACCAAAGTTTCAGATAATGAGGTTTACGCATTTGGAAGTGGGCAGCCTATTTCTTAAAAATGTTTTTGTCTCACTCCAATTCTTCTTTTTGCGTTTTGAAGGTCTTCTCAGAACCTCTTTAAGATCCAACAGTTCAAAATCTTTCAGCTGGTCTTAACATTGTGATCAGGCGTGCATGCTTGATGCTGCACTTTGATGCCTCCAAAGGGGCACAATTGGATACATTTATTGTATGATTATGAATGAAGGCCACTTTTTAACTTCCTACTAAGAACAACAAGGAGTCATCAGACACACTAACATGATGTAATCATACTGTAAATGTTGCCATCATGGTTTGTGCATGTGTACTGATAACACAACCGACCCACGTCCTGCTGACAGGGCACTTGTTCTATCTCAAGCCTCCTTAAGGTGCCCCAATTGCAACATAGTGCTGGTGGGGGGGGGTCATGCAGTAGCCTTGCACAAGCACAGTAATTAATATTGTTAAATTACCTAATAATGGGCTGTGTCAATCAGAAATCAATGTTATTTGTCATGTTTTATTGCTTTGGATATCATTAGCTGATGCAGGTGTACCTAATGAAGTGTCCAGATGTGTTCAAAGTTCAACATATCGTGGAAATAAATTGTTTATTGCATTGGGCTACTCAAATCCATAATGAAGGGGGCTGTAGGGCCCATTGGCACTGTCCCATTACCGTCCCATTCCCATTATGCTGACTTGACCCGAGTACCGTAAACACCATCTTTGTAGTTTGCATTCTATCTTCTATCTATAAGTGTTTTTCCACCTTCTATATTAAATTGTTGGCACTTGCAACATTTGTTGGCTCCATGGTGGGTTGTTTATGTTGTTTTGTTGAAATTCCCTCTACAGCTTATATTAATTTCCTTTATATTCATTTATGTATGTAAACCTCACTGGAAAAAATGTGCTTATTCTCCTTACAGCACTTGGACTTCAGGAAACAAATGAAAGTGGACACAATCATCAGCGACTGGCGACCCCCCGAGGTGACAAGATAAGAACAACTTTGTGGTGACAGTTAACGTACTGTATGTGTGATTAGTTGGACCTTCTCCATGATGGCTGCAGGTCATCGAGAAGTATCTCTCTGGAGGAATGTGTGGCTACGACCGCGAGGGCAGTCCCATCTGGTATGATGTCATCGGACCCGTGGACCCCAAAGGCCTCTTCCTCTCTGCCTCCAAGCAGGACTTCATCAAGTCTAAGATACGAGACTGTGAGATGCTGCAGAGGGAGTGCACTGTCCAGTCGCAGAAGGTTAGCACCACTCACAATGTGGCATCAAGGGATGTGACTGACCCGGTCTGTGTTGTTGTGCCCTCTAGCTGGGGAAGAACGTGGAGTCCATCACAATGATTTACGACGTTGAGGGTCTGGGCTTGAAGCACTTGTGGAAGCCTGCTATTGAAACATATGGAGAGGTACACACACCCACACATCCTCATGACATCCAATACAAATGTTTTATCTAATATTCCACAATATAGCACACGATGTAGTTTCACTCCAGTCCTGAAGATGGTAGCATTGCTCCATCTGCTAGATTTGGTGTGCCACTGCCCCACTTGGGCTTCTTGATGTACACTATCCCTTGTTTACAGCAGCATTAGCCAATATAGTAGAAAAGAGAGTAATAAGAGAAAATAAGCCATATATAAGACTTGTGCTCGTGTGTGCTGCTATAAATGTGTTCCACTACTAGAAGAGCAAAGTGGCCATTGATGGTATTAAAGACAGGGTGCTTTGTCAAAGTGGCTTTTGGAGTATTCTTGTGTCTTCAGATCCTCCAGATGTTTGAAGACAACTACCCAGAAGGCCTGAAGAGGCTGTTTGTCATTAAAGGTAAATCATGAGAAGGAGAGAGGAGTTCGTCATCGATTCAACAGTTGTTTTTTTTTTTCCCCCTGCAGCGCCCAAACTCTTCCCAGTGGCCTACAACCTTGTCAAACACTTCCTTTGCGAGAACACGCGGCAGAAAATCTGCATCCTTGGCAGTAAGTCACATGGTTTAAAATCAATAGTGTTCTATCTTTGATGTAAAACAGTGTAAAGCAGTAAAAGCATGTTGTGGTAAAGGTTTGAGCTCTTCTGCCTCAAGCATTTTGGATCAATAGGGAATGACTTGACACATCTGATGGTATATCATTTGAAAGGTAAAGTGTGTGTGTGTTTGGTTCCACAGTAGCAGTGTGTTGGTCATGAACGAATGGGTCAAAAGAACTAGTTCTTTTTTGTGAACGGAATGAACGAGGTCACTGCCCCTAAGATACCGATTCAGTCCGTTCAGTTGCAAATGCTTTTTTTTGATTGGCTGGAGAGTCAGTTCATAGTTGCTTTTGCAGGGCGGGACTATCTGCGTCCTTGCCTGTCTTATCCTATAGTCGCACCTCGCTTTGAGAGATTGACCGACACTGTCGGTGACCTCGTTCATTCCGTTCACAAAAAGAAGTAGTTCTTTTGACCCGTTCGTTCATGACCGACACACCACTAGTCATCAACTGTTGAGTCGGAACGAACGTGAACATGAGTGAACGGACTGACTCGACACGGCTGACCGGGTCTATGCACAGGGGGAGATCACAGGCTAACGACCAATTGACTGAAATGAACGGATCTTTTTACTGAATGAACCGGAATGATCCGGTTGACTGAAATGAACGGTTTTGCCCACCACTATTCCACAGGCGACTGGCAACAGGTGCTACTGAAATACATCGACGCGGATGAGCTGCCCGTCATCTATGGTGGGAAACTGACGGATCCCGATGGAGACCCGCGCTGTCGGACCAGGGTGAGTTGTTGAGCATTGTTAGGGTCGTAGGTCATTCGATGACAACACGCTTGCTTCCGAGCAGAACCTCCTCACTCTAGTTTGCATCCTTGTAGGTTTGCTTCACTGACAATCTGTCTGTATTATATAGAATTATTAGTGCTGTCTCATGAATAACAGATTAATGAGATTAATCATGATGAAATATTCATTTTAATCTATATTAATCGTGTTTTATTTAGCATGAGCAAAGTAAGCAGTTAGAGCAGAAATGGATCTTGCTGGGTTTGCACACAGTTGAGAGGAAATTGCAGTGTTAACCACAAAAGGAGACATTTCCTGCTGCGGTGGAAAATGCGTAGTACCCGAGATGGCCACTAGTCGCTATGCACTAGCAGCTGTAATGGTCCAGAGCCGCTTTTGCTCTAGCAGACTGTTGTCGGGGTCAAGTCACTAATGCTGGTCTGTCGCTGTCTCTGTAGATAAATAATTGGGCCCAGGACAAGTGAGGGGCGGAAGACCACAAAGTCCACATGTGGTCCAGTTGGAGGGCTTTCTTTTTTTATTTTTTTTTATTTTGTAATGTAACTTTTACACTTACTGTAGCTGTGTTATTAGGTGTTATGTTACTTGCATGTGTTGTATATGGAGTACAAAATAAAGAAAGCACCAAATCGTCAACATTAGCAATCATGTGTTAGAAATAAATACTCTTTTAATGGATGCAACTAAAGCCACTTAAAACCGATCTACTGTCCTGACAGTTGCTACTCTGGGTCACACTGCCCACACCTCAACTTGTTTGTGGAACATTGTCATACGTTGTTAAATAAAACAAATAAAGAAAAGAAATGTATCATTCATTTGATGGTTTCTTCACACTTGCTGTAAGTAAACCTTTCTCTTTTTCTTTCAACGTCCTGTCCAAAAGAATCCAAATGGAACCATTTCTTTTATGCCGACATCGACTAATATTTGTCATCTTTTTCCAGATAAACCACGTCGGCCCAGTTCCCACCTCCTACTATGTTCGGGATCATGTCTCAGTGGAGTATGATCAGTGTTTGACTGTCAACCGAGGGTCAACCCGACAACTGGATTACGAAATCCTCTTCCCGGGATGTGTCCTCAGGTCAGACTTCACAATTGAAACTACAATTGGACGTCTTTGTTGTTTCTAATGTTCATATTGTATTGTTTATTAAAATAGGGCTCAGTAACTCGCATGGTTGGTTAGTGGTTTGCACAGGGGTGGGCAGACTTTGGTGCGGGAGAGGGGCGTCTATATGTAGGTGGCATCAAACAGAAGACAAAACCTACTCACAGTGCAACGAAATGGAAACACAGCCCCTCCATAGCAAGTTAATGCACCACATAAATCAACAACCAAGCAATAAACACATAATATAAAGCTGTTATTTCCAAATGCCCGCAAGGCATGCCGGGCAGCCCAGTTGCAAAAGGAATATGAATGAAAAATGAAAAACAATATGTTCACGCAGCCTCATTTACTTCTATGACGACTTCCTAACATATTTCCACTCAAGTCAAAATGCGACAAACACAGCAAAATGTAAAAGAGAGAGAGTCCTACAAGGTATATGGGTATTTTATATATTATATATATTTTATGTATTTTAGGATGTTTTTTATGGCAAGATATTGTATGTCATATGGTGCAGTATGGTAGGTCACTTTGTGCATCATGTGCATTGTTTGGATGGCGTTTTTGAGCATATTGTGGCCACTCTTTCCATGTTAAAGGTAAAAATAAAGGAATTTGCCAATCCCCTGTGGGCCAGATTAAGTTTTTTGGTGGGCCGCAGTTTGCCCACCGCTGGGTAGCATGTTGTCCGCCGAGTCAGGAGATGGAGAGTTTGAATCTCTCACATTCCACATCCATGAATTTTAGGTTAATGTGCCCTGTGATTGGCTGGCGACCAATCCGGGGTGGAACCCCCTCTTAAATCAAAGTTCCTAGACTGTGTATGACGAGTCTTGTTGGAAGTTGCATTTTATACCTCATTTATAGCTAAATTAACTCTGAAGTCACCCACACTGACACAGAACACATGAAGGGAATAAAATACAGTCATAAAACACTAAATACATGAAAGAAATTAAACAGTAATAATAAAATAAAAGCCACTAAAGCACCATTTCCATCCAAATAAGATCACTACACCGTTAAGTTATTACCATTGATGTTGTAGGACAGCTGAATTTGCTGATTTTGGTTTGGTTTGGTGACCAGGAGTCTGTTTGTTTTGGCTATGAAAAGACTGCTGATCAACCACCTCCTCCATCATCCCTACAATGTCCGTGTGCAATGGATGTGTATGGCTGCAAGAGTTCAGCAACTGAAAGAATATTAAAACAATATTGAGCATAGCGTGGCGCACCACACATACATAACCTCGAAATGATCATGGAACATGGAACCCCTCAAACCAAGGACCACCTGTATAATGACTAGCATTGCCACGAAGATCATACTGGAAAATGTCCGTTTTACGCATATATCGGATTTATATCCGGTATATGCGTAAATCGGATTTTATTCGTTATAAAAAGGCACTTCCTTGACTATGTTTCCAATGTACCTGGCAACGCTGCAAACGCTGCAAATGACGTCGTATAGCGGCCTGTCACGATTCGGCTATCCGATATATGCGAGGGAAATTTAATGGAAATGCATTGGAACGGGACTGGAGATTTTGTCCGAAATAGGCGAAATCCGTTATAAAAAATCCGATATATGCAATGGATTTTTATTGAAAATGCATTACAGAAAAATCGGTTCTTTTTTATCTGTCCGTTGTGAGCGAATTTCCGATATATCCGAGTCCGATATATCCGAGGTTTACTGTAGCTTTTTGCTATGATATGCTGTGATGTGTCAACCAGTTGTCACATCATATCAGTTTCTACACTCCCATTTTTGAGCTAATTTCAGATTCTAGATGTGTTTTGACGTAGTAACTAAAAGGACAAGATCGTGGGTGCAAGCAGCCGAGATTAATTATCTGTATGGTGGGAAGCATCATCATCCGGTCTCGGGCATCTGGTCAGGATGCCCCCTGTACGCCTCCCAGCGGAGCTGGATGAATAAGCCAAAGGAGATGTAGTTTGTTTTTTCAATTACAGAAACATGTAAAAAATATATATACATTTTGTTGGCCAGGTGGCAGTTTTCCAGCGAGGGTGCAGACATCGGTTTTGGGGTGTTTATGAAGACAAAAAAGGGCGAATGGCAGAAAGCGGCTCAGATGGATGAAGTGCTGCCCAGCCAGCGCTACAACGCTCACTTAGTGCCTGAGGACGGCTCGCTTACCTGCGAACGACCTGGCGTGTGTGAGTCCTCCCTGGCTATGACCTCATTAACATACCTTAACTAACACGCACCAACTTTGACCTTCTCAGATGTGCTGCGATTCGACAACACTTACAGCATCTTCCAGGCCAAGAGAATCAGTTTCACTGTTGAGGTTCTGCTGCCGGACCGCTTGAAGCCCCAACAGGCCGATTAAGTGTCAGGCAGTTAACAAAAAAACACAGAAAGAATCAAGCGGCTGCTTGGGATGTCAGATGAAGCACAGCTTGATATGAAGTGGAAGCTAAAGCATTAAAGGTATTACTGGAACCCCAACGAACATCTACTGTACATGTGTTCTTGACAGGACAAAAGCAGCAGAAACCAAAATGTGGCAGAGACGGAAGTAGCAAGATGATGTAACCATTATGCTACTGCGCTGGGATGTAGCTAGCTGTGGCAAAGTACACACCCAGTAGTCTGTTGTAGAACACCATAAAAGACCAGACCTAGGATTGTTTTTTTCAGACTACAACATCTTCCTTAATTTGTCAGCCAATAATACATGAAATCTAATTGTGACCTTCAGTTTGTAACAAGCAACATTACAAATATAGCGATATCAACACTTCCGGGCAACCTCCAGTCTAAAGTCTTACAGCGCCCTCTGGTGCCAAATTAGCCTTACTGCTCGTCTTCTTAACCGGAAGTGGTTGTATCTATAGAAACCAGGTGCTACAAACTTTCTTCAGTGAGCGATATTTTATTGGACAAACATGAACAAAGACTCCTGTAAATACGACATGACGCGCCTCCGGATCGAACTGGAGCAGGAAAAAGAAATAAAGTGAGTTTTTAATCATCGGAACTGATTTGTGTCCAAATTCGTGTTTTGAAACACTTTTTCTCTGCGACAAACCAAAACGAAAAAAACCCCAACTTGAATCAGAGACATGTTGGAGGAGTCTGTGCGGGACTTGAGCTGCACCATGAGGGAGCTGCAGGACAGGCTGCACGGCGTGGACGGGGAAGGTGAGCGGGTTCTGGTTCTGGTTCTGGAAATGACCATTCTGTTGTGTCATCTTCATGTGTTGTTTGTGCATCAGACAACGAGTGGAAGACCAGATATGAAACTCAGACTGAACTCAACCTGCAGCTGCAAAGACAAATCTCAATTATCCACGAAAGACTGGAGGACCTGCGTGGGAAGCCCATGGGTGAGATATATTGTATCATTATGTAGATAATGGAGTGTCCGGTGACTTGTATATAAACACTATTTTTAAAAATATCTTATTTTACAGATCGGCTGGCCTCGATACGATCATACGATGACATGCCACTAGTGAGTGTTTATATTTCTGTTTATATTTCTACATATGCAGTAGTTGCTAAAGTTGTTATTTTCGTATTGCATCCAAGCCATTTAGAGGTGTTTGGAGATTGGACGCCAGCAGAGGGCGTCAGAGCAAAACTATAACAGGCAGAAAGTCCAGGTACTGCAAGGCAAGGGTCATCAAATACATTTGTCCAAGGGCCACAATTTTTCTCAGCAGACACTGTGGAGGCCAGATTGTATTGCAAAATAATATTTATATAGTATATTATTATTTGATGTATACATTTTGTATTTTTAATGATCCATTTTTCCAAATGTCCCCCTAATTCATCAAAGTTGCAGACCCACACAACAGGGCCTGGAAGATAATAATAATAATAATACATTTTATTTGTATAGCGCTTTTCAAGATACTCAAAGACACTTTACAAAAGAATGAAGTTGAATAGAGCAAATAAACAGAATAAAATACAACATTCATTGGTTAGTACACAGTTTAAAAAAAACGGGGCGGGGCACAGCAGTCAGATATAAAAGGTTAGACATTAAAAACAGATTTAAAGAGGTGGGTTTTGAGTTGTTTTTTGAAGGTGGGAAGGTCAGGGCAAGCACGGAGTGAGTGGGGCAAAGAGTTCCAGAGAGTGGGGGCAGCGATGGAGAAGGCTCTGTCTCCCCAGGTTCGGAGCTTGGTCATCAAAATCATCATGTACTACGACAATGTGGTTCTTTATTCTTTAAAACAAAAAAACAACACTTTGTTGAGATACTGAACATACCTGCATGTAGTACACAAGTGCTTTTGTATGGTATATTGTAATAATATTGTCTTTATTGTTACAGGAGTCACTGAGGCAGCGCCTCAAGCTGCTGACTGACGAGAAGTCACAACTCCATAGTCAGCTGATAGACTCTCGGATCAGGATCGAACAGGAGGGAAAGGTGAAATACCCCCCACTCTTTGGTCTAGAGTTGCTCCCTAGCAGCTATAGCAGCTTCCTTTTCTGGGAAGGCTTTTTACAAGGTTTTGGAGGGAATTTTTCTCCAGTTGTGAGGTCGTAGGTCACTTTAGCACTCTAGTTCCTCAGCCAACACATGCATAAGATGAAGAATTAAGATTGAGAGTTGTTCCCCAATATGTTAGCTTAAGCTCTTAAATTGTGACTGTATAATACACACATATTTATGTATTCATCCACAAATGTTATTTTCCCAAACAGTCTTTCCATAAAACAAATGATGAGAGACGAGCCTACTTGTCTGAAATTGCCAAGGTAAGAGTTCACTTTCATCCAAAAAGACAGTCAGCCGAGGCCTGTGTGTCTTTTCCCATGACATCCCAATTCTCTTCCACAGTTGTCCTCCACTGTTGACGCCCAAAGGAGACAGTACTCCATGCCGCCACAGAGGGGGACAGAGAGCAAACTGAGGTCAGTGAGAAGTTCTGCTCTGTCTTCATCCTTACAATACTTAAAACCTAATCACAAGGATGCTTATTTTGAGCCAGTTTAGTTCAAAAGTCACAGATCAGTCACGCTGTCCTCGTTGTTGTCCGCACAGAGCAAAGCAACCCAGCAGGAAGTCAGAGGCTGACGGAAAGAAAGGAAAAGCAAAAGAAAATGAAGGAGGAGAATGTGGGATGTTGGAGAAGAGCCAGCAAAAAAAAGCCCACCATGGAAGCAGGTTGCCCACCCTCAAGCAACACGTGAAACACTAAAAAAAAAAACAACACAAAAAAACAACAACACCGGGTGTTAGGCTGCCTACATGTCCAATGTGAGCAACACCGCCGCCTGCACACAAGCATCCACCCACACGCCAACACAACACCCTCACCATCTGGCTGTGTGTACCTAATGAAGTGTCCAGAGAGTGGCAGACCTCCAAGAACGCAAAGGATCCCGATCCAATCTCGGAGCGTGTCCTCCTGCTCATTTCTCCAATGTGCCTTGTTTTCCTCAGGATTAATTGAGACTTGAAGACGTTGCCAGCCATCAGACTGTGACGCACGCCAGGTCCCCCGTTTACCCGCCCAGATAGAAATGTCCTTTAAGTGACCAACACGCACATACACGTACATATAGGACTGATGTCTCCATGTGATCAAAGTGTTTGACTATTAAATGATGATCTTTTCTTATCTGCCTCCACCACTTAGAGGAAGGCAAGCTTGGATGAGTTTGGTGAGGAAGAAGAGGTCCAACATCAGTGACCTTTGTCCTCACAGGCTGTTTTTGCTGCAAAAACTTTTCATTCCCAGTAGGTGTCCCAATACTTTTGACCATGTTGTGCCGTCATGACGCAGTGAACTAAATGAGGTGGCCTCTTTATTTGGGCCTTCATGTGGGTCAGTAGAGCCTTTTAGCCAAGCCACGAGAGGAGACCCAAATCAGTCACATGTCAATAATGTGAAAGATCCATCATACTGTACATCACATGTACATCACATGTACATCATGTGATCAGCTTTAGTCTATCAGTTACAGCTGGAATGATTATAAACATAGAACTGTAAAACTGCAGAAATATATGGAGCCACAGAACTGCAGCACTACAGAAGCTATCAAAACTAAAAGGTCTATGGGACCCTGGTACTGAAAGTGCAATTTTATGCTTCATAAGCATGGACCCATAATATTATAGGGCTGTAGAATCCCAGCAGTTCCATGTAAGCACAGTCCTCAGAGGACTGTTGAAATAGGGCACTGGTATGAGAATATGGACTGCATAACCTCTACAGCTCGACAATTACAGCACTAGGACTGAAGACTTAAGGACAATTCATCTACAAAACTACGGACCCTGGGCCTAGAAGGTGTAGAACTGGAGACAATGAACTATAGAACAAGAAGCTATTATGAGTGTAGAACTGGAGGGTTCTATTGAACAGTGGACAAAAGATACTTGAAGTACAGTATAAGACTAAAAGGACTTTGGGACTGGGAACCTAAGTTCATACAAGTGTAGAAACAACACAAATACAGAACTGGAGACGATTGGAGAACTACAGGACTGCCAAACAGAGCACTAGTCCTAAGGAAAGTGTAGAAATATGGTACTGAAATATGTTATATGTACTCATGAAGAACATTTAGCATCCTATAACTGAAGGACCAACTTGACTACAGACATAAAATTACTGAACTATAGCTCTGACATATGTTTATATATGTTTACAACTGTCAAGTTAGAGGACTGGAAATATGTTTGTATAGGACTTTAGAATTGTAGGCTCTAGGACTGTTAGGACTATTGAATATAGGATTGTTGTACTGTAGACCAGAACAGCATCCCGGGACTATCAGTCTGTAGAACCAGTACTATGGAACTG
Organism: Doryrhamphus excisus; assembly: GCF_030265055.1. Classification (NCBI taxonomy): domain Eukaryota; kingdom Metazoa; phylum Chordata; class Actinopteri; order Syngnathiformes; family Syngnathidae; genus Doryrhamphus; species Doryrhamphus excisus. The sequence continues at coordinate 4,005,704 of NC_080476.1, read as the reverse complement.
CAGAAGTTCTAGCACTTTTGAACTAAGCGGCTAACAGAACTATCAGCAAGAAGGCCACTGAATTATAGGACTAAAATCACTCTGGGACTAGACATATGTACATGTTTAAAGAATTAATCTAGTAATAATAGATTAATTTAGAACTAGAGTTGAGAGACGACTATACTAGGATGTTACAACCATAATGTCTGCATATCTACAGTGTGGGGTGAGAATATCTTTCCATGGTAATGTACACCTACAGTATATGTCTATAGGACTGGACAACTACTGGGCAATATAGGATTGTAGACTGTAGGCTAGAACGCCATCTAGGACTAGCAGTCTGTCGGACTTTAGAAACTTTTGAGTGCAACTGAACTAAAACATGTGTTATTATTATGTATTATAAATGACTTTAAAACTAGAGGACTAACTTGGCTAAAAATGACTATGGGACAGAAATACACACCTGTATATATAATGTAGGATTATATATAGGACTATAGGGCAGTCAGACTGTTGAACTATGGACTGGAACTATATTTCTATGGGACTGGAGAACTCTAGGCCTAGTATATGACTGGGAAACTATTGGACTAGAGGGACCAGAGGTTATCTAGAATCTAGGCTAGGCGAGCCTATAGTGTGAAGTTGCCAAGGTAAGAGCTCACTTTCATCCTCAAAGTCCGTCAGCTAAGGAAGACCCTTGAGGTTGTTGCCATGACAATAGAGCATCACCTGTTGAACGAGCTGTCAATGTAAAGCTCGACCTACGGCACTGGTAGACTTTAGAGCCGTATAGATATGCCGATATTGCAGACTAGAAGGAAGATGTTAAAGTGCTCCTGCTTATAAGGGGGCGATTGTGCGAGGGATGTATTGCCCCCCCCCCCCCACCCCCAACCCCACCCCACACACCCCTACCCAATCCTAGCATCTTCACCACGTTCTAGACATGCGGACCTGCATCCTAATGACTGTAAGGGGGTGGGGGTGCTGAATGGGAATCACGACACGAGTGACGTAGCTGAAGAGGAGGAGGAGGAGGAGGAAGAGGCAGCTGCTACTTCAGCTTCAACTTCTTCCACCACACACACACACACACACACACACACACACACACACATTCTACTGGTTTTCAGGTCTTTCTCCATTGGTGGCTGGAGGTGAAGCATCATCCATTCCACAGGTGACGGAGGAGCTCATCTCTCCTGTGGGTAAGACATCTTCATCATCCATCAGTGCTTGGAGTATTATGGGATGGTGTCAGCCTGCGTGGTGACTTTTCAGGGCAGTTATTGATCGGTGCCTGTCTCTCCATCCGTGCCCGCTAGTCCAGGCGGTCAGCGTGGCTTAGTGGACTTAATCTGTCATTAGGACTCTATTCTGGGAGCAGGCGTGCACGACGCACCTGCTCGCTCACTCGTTGTTTGGCGACACCAACTTCCTACCTGCGTGCGTGTACGCGTCAGACAGCACCGCGGTTTTGGTGAGCCTGGTGGGCTGCATGGACACAGACATGGAGCACTTCGACGAGCGGGACAAAGGTCAGCGACACGGCCGCTCCAACGCGCGCGTCAACGGCGTACAGAGCCCGACGCACAGCGCGCACTGCAGTCTCTTCCGGACCCGGACCCTGAAGGCTCTGAGCGCCGAGAAGCGGGCCAAGAAGGTGCGTTTCTACCGCAACGGGGACCGATACTTCCACGGGATCGTCTACGCCATCTCCGCAGACCGCTTCCGGACCTTTGACGCCCTGCTGGCGGACCTGACCCGCTCCTTGTCCGACAATGTCAACCTGCCGCAGGGCGTCAGAACCATCTACACGCTGGACGGAACCAGGAGGATCACCAGTATCGATCAACTGCTCGAAGGTAAAACTTGCATCTTTTTTACAGAGCAAGAAACCATATTTGGTTGCTGATACTAAAACAAACATGACCACGTACAACACGTACTTAAATGATAGTACAGTATAGCAATACAATACAACATCATTATAGTAATACAAGTCTTCCCTGGTATACTGGAAATACTCTGCAAAGTAATGAAAATAAAGTTGTCACACCTTAGAGATGAGCAACAAGCTGTTGGCATGTAAGATAAAAGAGATAAAAGAAAGATTATTATTATTGTTATTGTTATTATTATTATTATATAAGATTATTATTGTATTGGCTTGACTTTTGTCCCATGGCGCCCCCTGCAGGCGACAGTTACGTCTGCAGCTCCATCGAGGCCTACAAGAAGGTGGACTATACCAAGAACGTCAACCCCAACTGGTCTGTCAATGTCAAGGCGGCGGCAGCGGCGGCCCGCGGGCCCCCCTCGCTGGGCAGCACCAAGGTGGGGGCACTGGAGAGCAAGGACTTTGTCCGTCCCAAGCTGGTGACGGTGGTGCGTAGCGGCGTGAAGCCCCGCAAAGCCGTGAGGGTGCTGCTCAACAAGAAGACGGCCCACTCCTACGAGCAGGTGCTCACCGACATCACGGACGCCATCAAGCTGGACTCCGGCGTGGTGAAGAAGATCTACACATTGGAGGGTAAACTGGTGAGTCCACACTTTTCTGACCACCAGCCTTGACTTTGGTCTTCGATTGGAGGAGTCATATATGCAGATTTCATATATACTGTCAATATTGCATAGTAAAGTCTACTTCTAGGTGAAATATTCTGCTATACTGTATGTCAGGTCCATCACTTGGTCATGGCCTGGTGTTCACAGGCCCGTGGAGGCTAAATTGTCGATGGTGCCCAACCTACAAAACGGATCATGTCTTCATTTCGCTGTTTTCTGGTGTTAACACTTGAGGCTGTGCTTTGCTCATTAACATCAATGGTACTGATTGTGTGGAATGTTTGCATGTAGGCTGAAGTACGTGTTTTCTTCTCCAGAGGGAGTTTTTCCGTGACTCTTTCGCCCAAGTGCTTACTTGTATGTGTCGATTTTGTGAAATTATGAGGCTATCAAGTTAGACACAGTTCGTTCGGTCTTAAGTGTGCTAAAGAAAGACCTACTTCCTGGTCTGTGTTCCAAAGATGGCGTCCTTCTGTCCGGGTTATGAATGGAAAAAAAAAGCCCAGAGAGAGAGAGAAGGAACTGACGTAGAGCTCACAGAGAGGTTGATGGGAGGTAGCACAGCGAGGAGAAGAATCTATGAATGGAGTGTGTTGTTGTTGTCGTCGCCCACGCTGGAGCGCCGTGTGGTGGGATGAGTCACGGGTCCTTCAAAGTCCGCCCACCTGCTCAGCTGTGGCATACATACTATACTTTACTTTGGTTTTATTCCTCATGAAAGTCTATTTCCTGTGTTCATTTCCCCTTTTCTTCCATTGTGTCTTTTCCACTCATGACTTTCTTCAGGCTTCTGTTTGGCTAATGTGAATTTACAGCAAGGGGTTATAGCGCCACCTGTTGCTTTGGCATAAAGTCGACAATGTTGACGGATTGTGAGGCTAGAGAATAATAATAATTCTAATGCTACGCTAACTCCGCTGGTCAACCTTGATGTGATGACGCTGGCCTGGCATCCTGTCTGACCTCATGCAATCCATTTAATGATCCACCGTGATTAACCCAGCGGGAGGTTGGTCCAGATTCCCAGCCAAAAACGTCCTTTTCGATCCTCTTGAGAATTCTCCTACAAGGGATTCAAAGTTTTTCCATGACGCCTGCTCACGCTCTGCGGTTGCCATGGGTTACCGTTATCTTGGAGATTACACAAGAAATGCCGCTCTCTCCCCCACATCGTCCTATCCTCCCCCTCCTTTTGCAAGTAAGGCTATTATGCCGCTGCTATTTTTAGACACGGTATCGATTGGGCCGCTGGGCCTGGCAACACGCTAACCGATGCTCACAGCAGACCTCTTTTTTCTGTTTTCATGGACAACATGTGGAATGTAAACAATATGTAACACAACAAGTGAGGCAAAGATTAGATTAGCTTAAACCTCAGTGAAATGTGCTTAATCTGTGTGGTAACGACCACAACGACCAGGGAAAGCTCACTGTAAGTCCCCACGTTGACTACATGGCACGTGAGCATGGACTCTAATCATTTGGAGGATCTGGCCACGCCATTGGCCAGTTTGGAGTTCAAAGGCCACATGAGGACAATGCAACAATCATCTTCTTTCGGATAGTCAGTATTGTTCAGCACATGTCGTATAATGAATGCTTCTCCTGCGATGCTTGCATGCTTCTCACTAATTAACATTGTTTGTGCAAAATAAAACAAATATTAAAACATGCAAAACAAGTTATAGAAAAAAAATGCCATTCTTTGTTTAATAATTTAGTCTCAACAAAATAGCCAAACAATAGGCAACTAAAATAACATGTTTTACAACAATCAACAAGTAGATTGACCCTAGGTTGTACTTTTATTAATACTGATCTAATTACATAATGTTGCTAACCCTATAATTTAGAAAGCTGCACATTTCAATGTGGCACAAACATCCCTATAAAATCAAAGTATGAAACTCTGGACTTATACAATACAATCAGTGAAATGTTCAGCACATCACGCATGAAACACAGCATGAAGGACATTTTTTTAATATTAGTCAATGACAACAAAACTGAACAGAAAATGCATCTTTTAAATTAAACTTTTTTATCATGAAGGGAGAAAAAACACAGCATTCCAGAAAAAGAACATCATACCAAGAGTAAAATATGGTGGTAGTAGTGTGATGATCTGGGGCTGTTTTGCTGCTTCAACACCTGGAAGACTTGCTGTGATGAATGGAACCATGAATTCTGCTGTCCAAATTCTGCTGACCAAAAGATCCTGAAGGATTGTCATTGGTCATTAGTGCAGCTGCGCTGGTAAGCTATTGTAATGTTGGTGGAATGGCGATGGTGCAGAAATCCGTCTTTTATCAGCCTCAACTAAACAACACCTTACAGCAGTGGTTCTCCCCTTTGGAGGAGGTCATGACAGAAAATAATTGAAAAGCACTGACTGCATGGTGGACGAGTGGTTAGCACGCAGGCCTCACAGCTAGGACTTCAATTCCACCCTCAGCAATCTCTGTGTGGAGTTTGCATGCGTGGGTTTTCTCCGGGTACTCCGGTTTCCTCCCACATTCCAAAACGTGACGTGTCTGCAGGACTTTTTCGGAGATGAGGATGTTTTTGTGGCGTGTGGACCTGAAAAGCTGCGCTACCAAGACGACTTGATGCTGGATGAGACCGGTGAGGCTTTCTTGTCGTGTTCATCTGCTGTGACTCGAGAGCTGTTGTTGATATTTTGTCAACTTTTTTCAACTTTCATTGTAATACAAAGAAAATGAATGAATGAATGAATGCCTTACTTCTTCTCTCTTCTCTTTTAATCTGGCTCCAACCAGCAGGTAAACGCCACTGCCCCCTATGGCCCAACCCCTGAATCACAGCTGAACAATTCGACACTCCTGTAAATATAATATCTGAAATAAATATGCACAAATGGAAGAACACAATGTCAAGCCAATATCAGCCATGCTCCTTATTCCTCTGGACAAAGTCACAAGTTAATGTCCAAGCACGGTTACGTCAACAACTGCCAGTCCAAGGGGTGTGGTGGTGGTGGTGGTGGGGGGGTATGACATACACTACCATCATTATCATCAAATATTTGACGCGTGGCAGCAGGACGATGCTAACATAAAATATTTATGATGTTCTTATTGAATGTCATCAGTGTGTGAAGTTAATTACCTGAGTGCACACGCTGATTAGGTTACTCTTTAAGGCTGTGTGTGTGTGTGTGTATGGGGGGGGGGGGGGGGGGGGGGCATTGACAGTGCATGTGTGTCAGTGTCATAGGCAGAAGTAGGTTTCTGGGCTGGGCTGGTGGTGACGTTTTTGTCCCAGCAGAACCAACATGTCCAGAGAGAGAGAAAGCGACTCGCTTTGTGTTCATTAACCTCTTTAATGAGCACACACACACACACACACACACACACGGGGAGCTTTGTGTAGCAGCTCAAATGGGCCTACATGAATAATGTCTGAAGGTTGTGATATCCCCAATCACACAACAGGAAGGAGACATTTAGCGCTGTGTACGGTTTAAACATTTCAACAGGCACCGTATTGTTGTGGCCGTGCAGTGAACTAGCATGACACCTTGTGAACAGAACCTGATACCGCCCTCGGGTTCCTCTCTGCGAGCTCACTAGCGCCACACTGAGGCCTGCTGGTGTCATGTTTCCGCTTGTAACCTGAGCAACAACATATCAAGTTACCTCTGAACCTCCCAGCTTCTGGACCGAGCTCCTCCTCTTTATTTGGTGTCATCGTCGTCGTCGCATGTCGCTTCTGGTAGAAGTTGATCCGGTCTCCTAGCAACAGCATCTAGGCCCTGCAGGGAGGTTCTACTGTATATGTCAAGCTGGTTCTGATCAAGAAGGTAGACAAGCTGTAAGTGGCTTAGAGCACGGCCATGGCGGCACTATTAATACTTTAAGCTCTGTTTGTGTATACACGCACACACACATCACTTTGTTGGACCCCAGCTGTTAGCCCTGAGCCTCCAATCACGCACATCGAATCATGCACAGTGACACACAGACATGCAACACACACACACGTGTCACATTGCAGAGGTGGGCTGCTTCAAGTTTGCGTGAGTCACTAATGGGCCCTCGTGGTGGGCCTCTCAGTGGGTACTGAAGCCACTTTCCCCAAAGGAATAATGAACATAGAAGTCATCTGTTCCAGGTTGAAGCATGAAAGCTTCATCATGATATCATGCATGTGTAACAGGAAGTGAAGTGGTATTCATGGTATGGTATTAAGCTGCAGTGATTGTTTTCTATCTCTTGGGTGACAGCCCCCTCCCCCCCTGCAACCACTCCCATCTAGCACCGCAGTGACTGTGCAGAATGCAGGATCATCAAGAATTGCAAAGACACAATGATTGGCCTGTTTTTGTTGTTAAAGTGTGATTGTTATGTGTTGATGACTCAACTTCTTCTGTCCCAAAGATGAGGACAAAGTATGTTGGCTCCTTCTGTTCTGCCGAGTCATTGTTACTCAGCACATGGTGTGTGTGTGTGATGCACATTTCTTCTGGTGCAGCAACATCAATTGTGTTATTTTCTATTAACTATTGAAGTCTGCACCCGAGTGTTGAGGTTTGATAACATTAGGAGGTGATGTAGAATGACACAGCAGACATTCTTTACGTTAGATTCCTGCAGTGGTTACATTCCGGTACCACCAGCAAATGGCAAAAAAGGGAGTTATTGATGCCTATAATTTATATTTTTGACATATGCTTTGCTCGACTATCAAGTAACGCTTGACATTGATGTTCTCCGATTTCGGATCAACATTTGCAAAGTCCATCCATTTTCTTTTGCTTATCCAGGCCCATGTCATCGGGGCATCAGTCCCAGTAAGGAAGTTCTTAGTTCTGGCCACTTCTTACACTTCCACCAAGGGGACCTTGAGGAATCCCCAGGACAACGTATTTAGCTTATCAACCCATTGGAAATCACAGGATTTCATTGAGAGTCTAACTCAAGGTGTCATCTTAGATAGAAGTCTAAAATCATCACACAGTAACTTAACACTCAAAAGGTAGCTCGGAAATATACAAGACAAGTAGCAATACTAGTTTAAAATAACCGCAGCAACTATTTTAACTTCTTTGAGACCACGGCCTGCCAAATCTGTCCAGCATCCCCCCCCCACCCCCCACACCACTGTCTAATCCAGGTCATAACCAGATGGTAATCTGTTGACAGCTTGGCACCTCTCTTCACCCGTGTGACCAAAACATCTGGACACATGTCTGATGACCTGCAGGCTGGTGCCAGGTGCCCTTATGGACATCCTTATGTTCACACGTCCAGCAACATCACACTGCATGGGTTCACGTAGGGGAGGCCATTACACCCACTCATGCTCCTCCAGGTCACACTATCGTTGCCCACATGGGCGATGAAATCTCTCAGTAGAACTAGTCGCTTGGGGGAATGCTCCCCAGAACCCCCGCCGATGGACTCCTAGGGGGTCAGGTGACCTGAGCTGCTCTTAGGTTATACACACAAACATTAGGGGTAGGGAATTGACCCTCTCATTCTGTATAAAGAGAGATTGAAGGATAAAAACAAAGGAGGTCAAGATGAAGTGAACATAAGGAGCAGACGTCTGTGATGTGCAGGGGCAGCCCGAGGACAACACAATGCATTGTGGGACTCAATGCCACTGATTCATGTCTCATTTGCTTCACGTTAGTCACGCTGATGGCCAATGCAGATGATGATCATCACACGAGTGCAGCAAAAGAAAGTTGTAGAAGCAGCAGTCATTACATAAGGCTGTTATGCAATCTGCTGCGGTGCATTTGGGTGAACTCTGGAACTCCGACGCCATCCTTCTCATTCTCTCTGTCTGTTGAGAGGATCAATCAAAGTTTCCTCAGAGAATAAAGACTTTTGGTTCTTTGTGTTTTAGGCTTTTGAACAATTGAATGCTTTCGAATTCCATATTTTCTCTAAAGAAGCAGATTTTGCACCAACAGTCAAGTGCCAAGGTACATTCAGCACCATGGCTAGCTCCTCAGAGTTAAGCCTTTTGTCTCCAGATGGAGCTCTTCCCGTGGGCGGGGCTTTGATGACCCGGCTGTGTCCTCACTGTGTCCTCACTGTGTCCTCACTGTGTCCTCACTGTGTCCTCACTGTGTCCTCACTGTGTCCTCACTGTAACCTCTGGCAGTCCGTAGCAGAAGCAGAAGCTCTTGCTGACTTAACATCAGTTCTTTGCAGCAAACCATTACCAAATTGAGACCCGCAGTGCCCCCGCATGCTACATTTAGCTCTTGTAGTCCAGATACACTCCCACGAGATGCAAGCTAGAGATAACTAGCAGCGTTGTTAGCATGGTCACTTTATCCTCAGTATTCATATTGTAATGAGGACAAAAATTACTTCACAGATTGTCTGTGTGCAGACTGGCTTTTCCCTTTTTGGTTTATTTTATTATGATCAGAAAATAAATTCATGCAAATATTCAACAAGCATTGAATATAGGAAGGAGCCCCATCAATAAATACAAAATATTTCAAAATGACACACTGATATACACATTTATACTACAATATGTTGAAATGTATATATTTCTTCCTTTAAAACATGTTAGTTTCCGTTTGCTGTGGAGACAAGGCTGCTTGGATTACCAACACGATCAAACACTGCCCCCTTGTGGCCGTGTAGAGCTCTCGCTTTGGACTCCAGCAGCGACGCCAGTTGCTTCATGTGAGCAGTGGCATAATGTTTAAACAAAGCAGCAGGTGTGCTTTACTGTGTACGGTATGTGTGGTGGACATGTAATCCCTGAGAACAACAAAGACAGGAAAAGGAAAGGGAGACTTTTAATGTCGCAGTCCCAGGGAGGAATATTCATGTGGAATAATAATGTGTTGGAGAAGATGATGTCTCCATTTTTATTCATGGAAAGACATCAAACACTCTCTGTCTGCTGTGCACGATGACTCATGCTGTTTGTTAGAGTAAGAAATGCAACCCATGGGCAAAAGTATGCTGGTGCACAGGTTGCTAATGCTTCATCACAAGGAAGACCTTTTGGACCTTTTGAAGACATGTTTCAAAGGCCACTTTTGAATTTGAAGTTCTGAAAAGTACTCACTGTTGGATCAAAGCTCCCTGAGAGCAAGGTTTCACAAAATGTGGCCCTGAGACCATTTGCAGCACTCTTTAAGCACTTTTTATTGGCCCACCTTGTAGAAATAAAGTTAAAAAGTGGAAAAAGTTGGCGACATCAAATAAAAAGTCAAACTATAAAGAGAAGCTGAAATGTCGATCCAGTCATCCCTCTTTAAAAGCCGTTCATTGGTTCCAGATCCGATAAATGAATATAGGATTCAATCATAGTTGCAGCATAGAAAACCTGATTATGGCTTTGTAAATAAGTTACTTTTACATTGTTAGAGCCCCGTAGACATGATATAACATCCCTATAGTCATCATTACACTCCTATTATTTATTATTTACACCGGCTTGCACATCTATTAATGCAACAGGGACTCTAGATGGTCGCGAGCTCGCAAGCTAGTGGGCTAACAATCTAGCGAACTCACATAGTGAGCCTACTAAACTTAGAAAAGGATTTTAAACCGAATGGCGGAGAATGACAAGAAGCAACAGATTTACCACTTTCACACGAAATGGGAGGAAAACATTTTCCCACTCTGCATCCATGGTTGGCTACATTGAGTGCACGGTCAGGTAATGTTATAAGATTAACTAATTAATTAATGTCACTTCCATTTCAATGTTTTGACTAAAAATAGACACCACTCATTCATTCATTTTGGAAAAAAACTGGATATAGTGAGGGAGCGATAATCAAACCTTTATATAGCAACGTTATATGGCTGCTCTACAAAATGAAAAATATCAAAGTGGCACCCCCATCCTTTCATTTTCAGTATGGGTATGGAGCTCTCGATGGAAAAACATTCGGACGGCCCTGCTCTAAAGTCTTGGAGAAGGTCGTCCCGGAAGAGGGGAAGCTGCTGCACCTGCAAAGACTCCACCTTATCGTCACTTTTCACTTCCTGTTGCTGTCCCAATACTTTTGAGTGCACGGTGTCCTTGTTTCAGCAGTATATGTTGTGTAACGGCGCCGACATCAAAGCCTTGTGTTTGCCGCCAGCAGGAGGAAGACGATGCAGCCAGGAATAGATGTGCTGCTCTTTCCTTCACCTTGTTTGCTTCTTCTCACTTTTACTGCACTCCTCTTCTGACATATCGATTGTGTGTGTGTGTGTGTGTGTGTCAGCGGCCATTGCCTAGAGGGTGTGATCACCATGGCAACTGTACTCTTCACACCCTGCTCACTTTACTCGAGAGCGTTACCTCACTTGACACTTTCTAGGAGCTTCCAAAATGCCAGCAGAGGCCAGCAGTGGTTTGCAACAGACAGCTGCTTCTAATCGTATGTGGAGCGCGTTTTCTGATGCATTCCAGGGTCAAATATCATACATAGCTCTCAAAATAATATATAGATTTGATTGTTTTGAGAGTAAGTTGTATTGATGGTGAATCAGTTGCACCGCATGCCCTTCCTGACGCAATTTAACCCATGCTCTCTGCCATAAAAAGAAATAGACACTCAATACTATGCAGTACAGTTGCTAAATCAGGTGTGTCCAATATGTGACTCCGGGGCCGTTTGCAGGCAGCAGGTGATTTTGTTTTACCCTCCCACGGTATATTCTCCAGATAAAAGTAACCCCGCTGGTTTTGTGTTAGTCTAACAACGCTAAATCCTGATTGTGTTTTTGTTTCCAGGTGACGTGTCTGCAGGACTTTTTCGGAGATGAGGATGTTTTCGTGGCGTGTGGACCTGAAAAGCTGCGCTACCAAGACGACTTGATGCTGGATGAGACCGGTGAGGCTTTCTTGTCGTGTTCGTCTGCTGTGACTCGAGAGCTGTTGTTGATATTTTGTCAACTTATTTCAACTTTCATTGTAATACAAAGACAAACACAAAGGTGCCTCGGTTAAGGTACACCCTGGTTAGCATGTTTTTCAGTTAATGTTGAAAATGTCCAGTAACATTTTTTTTATCGGTGCGTGTGTGGGTTTTTCCGGTTTCCTCCCACATTCCAAAAACATGCTAGGTTAATTGGCCACTCCAAATTGTCCATAGGTATGAATGTGAGTGTGAATGGTTGTTTGTCTATACTATGTGCCCTGTGATTGGCTGGCCACCAGTCCAGGGTGTACCCCGCCTCTCGCCCAAAGACAGCTGGGATAGGCTCCAGCATGCCTGCGACCCTCGTGAGGATAAGCGGCATAGAAAATGGATGGATTACATTGTCTGGTTAACATACAATATGGCATGCCCCTTGTCATGTTATTAATACACTGTGGGAGTCCAACTATGTTCTTAATGTATTTTTTAAATCACAAAACGTCCTCGTTAGCGTTGCTGTTAGTGTGCTACTACATGGAAACAGGAAGTCAGATTCATTGCTCGTCTATGATGTCATCAGCAGTCGGCAGTAGTTCTTTGCTAGCTAACACAGTTATACCACAAGTCTAAAAAATGTTAACACAAAACAAGATTTATACTTTTACAATTCTAGTTTTGTACACATTAAACACTTTAAGGACTGAACATTTAAGTCACTTTTACCTTCACGGAAGAATGACTGAGACCAATTGAATTTTCTCACCTTCTTTACCAAAATTCTGTCACTAGAGACTCTCTTTGGCTCCATTTTGGCTTATTTTGCCGCCATAATTAAATGAAAAGCAGAGACCTGAAGTGAGAAGCGCTATTGAATTCATGGTAAAACACGCCCCTGTTGCAGAGCAGCATCTTCTCTGACAGAAACAAACTCGTTTTGTTTCACATCGTCTCGCTGTCCATTCGCTCCTCCCTCGCTATGCACCCCACCCCCATCCCCCCGGCGGTCACGCGAGGACACCTGCTAGTCTTGGTGTGCTGCTGTCTGCCTTGTTTGCATTCTCACCCTCACTTCCTTTTTTCTCCCCCCCCCTCGTCTGCCACTGAAGCAGATGCTTGCTATTTCTACCACATTCCTCTAATGTCTTCCTCACAGCTATTATCTGTTGGGTATGTCCGTGAGGTCTGGCTTGGTATTTATCCATCAGATAAAGACAATGCGACATCAGCATTGATATAAAGCTAATGGCCTGGTGCGCCATGGAATGGATTCTTTTGTGTGAATGCTGAGAGCGTCCTGTTAATGTTACTGTAGTCGTTTAGCTGAGAATGGACATTTGTGCTGGTGATTATTACACTGTTGCAATGCAGTGCTGCTGCACAAACAATGGCTGGGAATAAAAGCTTCCTTTGTCTTCACAAAGCTGTAGACGACTTGGCCGCCCGCCCCTCAGCAGGATGATCATTAGCACCTGTGCCTCAGAGCTAGCAGTAGTCATCACGTTAGCGCTCGGCATCGCGCTTTCGTCACACGACATGCATGTGAACCTCCCACTTATATGTCAGTAGGAGGGTGAAATGAGTCACTGTGATGAGATCATTGAGTGAATATGAGCACTATAAGGCCCTGAAGCTAACATGCTAGTGATGCTATTCCACTCCAGTCCTCTAGGTGGCAATAACACTATGTTTATTGTTGTGTATGTCATAAACGGTATCAATCAAAAGTGAGCATTATTATCTTTTAAAGACCCTCATGACTGGACTATTCCATTTATTCAGTAGGACCTTTGCCCGTCCCGAATAAACACGCTCCCCGTACACGCTCGCCCCACTCGCTGCAATAACTAGCTGTAACGAGGCAGAGTTAATGAGCGGGAGAGCAGCAAAGTTTTGGGGGATGAACCAGGCAGGCGGCTCATTAATCAGACGTGTTTGTTTGTTAAATGTCACGCATGGGTGAGTCACCGCCGACGCTCCCCAAAGGACGCAGCAAACAAAGCAATTACATCTGCATTAGCGGCTCACGTGGTCAAAGGTCAAATCCGTAGAAATGGTCAAATCATAAGACTGCTAACACGCTAAAGTGTGTCCTATGGTCTTGCAGAGTGTCGCATGGTCAGGCCCATGAACTACGGCAAGATGTCCTCCTCCGTCATCCGAGGCTCCCCCAGGACTTTGAACCAGACCCGACGCAGCAAGTCCCCTTCATCCGGTAAGAAGAAGAATAGAGGATTTTGGGTTGAGTCATGGAGTCATACTCCCGTCACTTTGCCTTTGACTCACAATTGGTGTGAAAATGACAATTTCTGCCCTAATATGGTATGGTGTCATACTAGCCGGTTGTCGTGGCAACACCACGTGACCTGCATTGACGTCATCTTCACACAATATGGTTATATGTGCAGCGCCTACTTTAGCACCTTGGTGTTGATGAGGTACTAACATAAGACTTTCATTGTAAAGTGTCATTTGAAATAATAATACATTTGATAATACATAATAATAATCATATATTAATAATACTAACAAGTCTGATTTAAAGTGATTTTTCTTGTTGTTGTTGTTGAATCGATATCTCTGAGCTGGAAAGTAGTGAAAGACTCCAAGAAGTTGTGATCGAGATATTTTACATACACTCCTGAAAATTTTGAGAGCAGTTGAAAAATGGCAAGAATTGACATTTTTCCCTGTTGGATCTTAAAGAGGCTTTAGGTTGAGCTTCAAAATGCAAAAAGCAGAAATGGGAGTGAGGCAAAGTTGTTGGAGTAAGCAATTTATGACAAACAAGCATTGAAATAAGCTATTGATCAGCTGATTAAAATATTTAAAGGGGACCTATTATGCTTTTTCCACTTTTCTGACCTATAAATGTTGTTAGAATGTTGTATTCTCGTGTTAAACAATGCCAAAGTTTCAGATAATGAGGTTTGCTCATTTGTAAGTGAGCCCTGAAAGAAGTTTGGGATGGCTCAAAACGCTCGGTTTCAAAAGGCGTGGTAAAACTGCCCCTTTGTGATGTCACAGAGGGTGGACTTCCTTATATGGTTCATAGTTAGGAAGCGGGCTGTGGTTGGAATTAATTAAAACAGACCGTTTTGGCAGGAAGCACAAATTCAAGGAAATAGATGCAGATTCTCTGTGATTGGCTGGCGACCAGTCCAGGGTGTACCCCGCCTCTCGCCCGAAGACAGCTGGGATAGGCTCCAGCACCCCCGCGACCCTCGTGAGGATAAGCGGTAGAAAATGAATGAATGAAAGGTGCATATTCTGGAAAATGCAAGTTTTCTGTGCGGGTTATTGTGTGTAGCTGCTCTATAGGAGACCACAACTCAATACAAAGGGTTGGGAAATGAGCATAATAATAGGTCCACTTTAGGACCCTGAAATGTGGAAAAAAAAAGGAGTCAGTAATGAGTCGCTGTTGTTAATCAACTGAAAAACTGGTTTGGGCATGCTTGATGCCAGTGTTTCCAGGAGGACTGAGGACATTCACTGTCTGGAATTGATGCCCATTTTGATGGCAAGGGACAAACTTCCCTTGCCATCCGTTCTCAAATGTCCTCAGTTAGACTTAGATGATGGGAACACATTGGATGGTCCAAAAGAGTGATGTTAGTCCTCTGGAAGAAGTTATATTTATACTTATGTACTGTATGTATATATGTTCAAGGGCGAGATTGACGCTGAGGGCTGAGCTTCATTCATTCATTCATTTTCTACCGCTTTTCCTCACGAGGGTCGCGGGGGGTGTGGAGCCTATCCCAGCTGTCTTCGGGCGTAAGGCGGGGTACACCCTAGACTGGTTGCCAGCCAATCACAGGGCACATATAGACAAACAACCATTCACACTCACATTCATACCTATGGACAATTTGGAGTGGCCAATTAACCTAGCATGTTTTTGGAATGTGGGAGGAAACCGGAGTACCCGGAGAAAACCCACGCATGCACGGGGAGAACATGCAAACTCCACACAGAGAAGGCCGAGGGTGGAATTGAACCCTGGTCTCCTAGCTGTGAGGTCTGTGCGCTAACCCCTAGACCACCGTGCCAGGGCTGAGCTTGTGACTTGCAATTCTCCACCTGAGAGTGAGAAACCATAACTATCGTTGTGTGTAGTCGCTGTGAACATTGGCGACTGCAACCACATACATATTGTTGATATAGATATTAGTGCATAATAAAGCCATACAATTCACTGTCAAAAATAATGAATCACATTATGTGGAAAGGCTAATGGTATGAGTAACTCCCTCGTGTTTTTCATGTCAAATGTCTGGCAGACACACGTATTTTGTCGTCCAGCACGTCCTTGCTGTGATGCAGCGTGTCGCATGCATAATATTATTCAAATGATAACGACGTCCTGAGGGACACTAAGAAAAAGCACAAAAAAACAGAAGAAGAAGAAGAAATGGGTTGCAGCAGCAAAGATGAGAGGCTGACTCAATCCTGCAGCTGCTCTCCTTCACCTGGAAATACTCTCGTATAAAAAGTACATCATTGATAGCTTTAGGGAACCTTGTTCTTTTACAGTCTGGATGCCGGGAAAAGACAGTGGACTAGATTATCTAGATTGCAGCATGACAGACACTAAAGTGGCAGCTTTAACAAATTGTTCTCTTCATGATGGCACAGATTGAGTGAGCACTTTCTGTGTGTGTGTGTGTGTGTGTCAGAGAGAGGCTCATCCAGCCAGTCGACTTTCAGTCCTCATCGTCTAATTCTGTCTGAGTCGTATGGTGGCAGGTGGAATTGGTTTTGGACGACCGTGGGTGTGATGCCCCATATGCTTTGCCTTGGAAAGGTGAGGCAAGTTGACGGTGTGAAAACTTTTGGGGGAGAAGGTTATGAGAGTGAGTCATAACACCATCTGATCTGATCTGGCTGACTGAGGCAGGCTAATGAGGATGTGTGAGTGTGTGTGTGTGTGTGTGTGTGTGTGTGTGTGTTCTTGTCTTTCTGTACGTGTGGAAGACGACTGGCAGGGCCTCCCAGTATCTCACAACAGTGAGTACATCCCTCACATTTCAACAATTCCAATATATTTTGTCAAGGGACAAGACTGAAAAAATGCATGTACTCTAGTAGAGTAGTCAGTGTACAGCTGGTATAGCAGTATCAGATTACTGGCCACTGAAAAGGAGTCAACACACAGCAATTGGTGTCTAAATATCTGGCAAAAATAATTGTGTTGTGCCTACTGTCTAGCATGGTGGTGGTAGTGTGCACAAGTGCTGCCAGCACTGGGAAACAGTGGTTCATTTGCCACCGTCTTTTATGTTTATATATATATATATATATATTTTTTTTTTTTTATGCAAGAGGCACAAAGAGGTGTTGATGCAACTTCACAATAGAACAGCGCATGTTTGATGCAGGGCTGCACGGCGGGCGAGCGGTTAGCGCGCAGGCCTCATAGCTAGGCGACCCAAGTTCAATTCCACCCTTGGCCATCTCTGTGTGGAGTTTGCATGTTCTCCCCGTGTGTGGGTTTTCTCCGGGTACTCCGGTTTCCTCCCACATTCCAAAAACATGCTAGGTTAATTGTCCATAGGTATGAATGTGAGTGTGAATGGTTGTTTGTCTATATGTGCCCTGTGATTGGCTGGCCACCAGTCCAGGGTGTACCCCGCCTCTCGCCCGAAAACAGCTGGGATAGGCAGCAGAACACCCCCCCCCCCCCAACGACCCTCGTGAGGATAAGCGGTAGAAAATAATGATTTGATGCACTTATAAGCCGAAAAAACGACCACAAGGTGGTAGAAGTGCATTTTATAAGAACTCCACCCGCATCTGTAATACATGCTCCACAGCAACCAGGAAGTGAAAAGCCTTCATTTTGGCGCTATTTTTGGGCTCCTTATTATATCGGAAAACTAACGAACCGCAGCTCCCCAGAAGCCGGCAGCACTCATGCATCCCCCGACCATGATGCTAGCATCACATGCCAGCTTTTGCAAACTACTGTAAAGTACATCCACTTTACTTTCCATAGTGTTTCTTCCCATATTGTATGTGCTTGTCTTTACTATCTTTGTGCAGCACGACCCTTGACCACCTTTTACTGTATGGACGTTTTGGCAGTTTGGACAGATGTGTGTGTTCCCATGGCAACATGTATCCACAGGACAGACAGACACGACTGTGTCCTGTGTGGGTCCATATTAGTCAATCGCTTCCTGATTCAAATGGCCCGCGGTGAAGCACGGTGACGCTTAGAACCTTGAGTCAGACCATGCCGCTGCTCCCCCTCCGGCACAGCTTCCGCCAGTCACCTTCATCATCACCATCATCATCTTGTTTGTCCCAGCATCTCCTAAATGCTGTTAGCCGCATAACAAATCATTCACAGAGTTGCTGTTTGACCCAGCTGTGTTTTTTATTATTAGTTCTAGTGAAACCTCTGTTTTGTCTCAGAGGAGTTTGTTTTTTATTCCACACATTACACCCCCCCAAACCCCCTTCTCACCTCCCAGTACAGCTTGTCCTAGATTGATGCTAACGGTCAACAACAACAACAACAACAGTGAGCCACATAGCTCCTGTAAGAGCTCTAATGAGCAACAAACAACCTGGAGCACGAGGCGTCATCAAGAGATGACTACACAATGTAACCATATTCAAGGCTACAGCTGTTCCTAAAAGTCCGCTATGCTCACTCTTCATGCCAGGTTGTTGAAAAATATGTGTATTAGTTGGCTTTTAGTTTAACAATTCACTGCAAACTCGAAGAGTCACAGGACAGGACAAATAGAATATTGAAAACAAGCAAACACAAATTAGTATTATAGAAATATATCATATCTTATTCATTCATTCTTTCATTTTCTACCGCTTATACACACAAGGGTCGCGGGGGTGCTGGAGCCTATCCCAGCTGTCGTCGGGCAAGAGGTTGGGTACACCCTGGACGGACTGGTTGCCAGCCAATCCCAGGGCACATATAGACAAACAACCATTCACACTCACATTCATACCTATGGACAATTTGGAGTGGCCAATTAACCTAGCATGTTTTTGGAATGTGGGAGGAAACCGGAGTACCCGGAGAAAACCCACGCATGCACGGGGAGAACATGCAAACTCCACACAGAGATGGAATTCCAAACAGAGTGGAATTGAACCCTGGTCTCCTACCAGTGAGGTCTGCGCGCTAACCACTCGACCGCCGTGCAGCCTTATTGTATATTATATTTTGTATATATTATTGTGACTGTTGCATCCAGTGCGGTAAACCTAACCACAAGTGTAGCAAAAAATAATTCAATTCATATATTTCAGACATTTATTATTATACAGTGCAACCTTGGCTAGCGTTATTCATTTGTAAAAAAAAGTGTTAAAAAGCGTATTTAGGAGGTGGTAAACAGGTTTTCTATGTCGTATGTATGTCTACTATATTGGGTAATAGGAGTGTAAAATGTGAATATAGGGTTGTTATTTCTTATCTAGAGTGCTCTAATAATATTAATAATTGTACTTAGAAGGTGGTGAACAGGTTTTCATGTGGTAATAGGAGTGCAAATGTGACTATAGGGGTGTTATTTCTTGTCTAGAGGGCTCAAATAATGTTAATAATTGTAGTTAGAAGGTGATGAACAGGTTTTCATGTATTATTAATATGTCTCCTATATTGGTAATAAGAGTGTAAATGTGACTATGGGGTTTTATTTCTTGTCTAGAGGGCTCTAATAATGTTAATAATTGTATATAGAAGGTGATGAACAGGGTTTCATGTCTTATTATGTCTCATATATCGTGTAACAGGAGTGTGAATGTGACTATAGGGGTGTTATTTCTTGTCTAGAGGGCTCTAATAATGTTAATAATTGTATATAGAAGGTGATGAACAGGGTTTCATGTCTTATTATGTCTCATATATTGTGTAACAGGAGTGTGGATGTGACTATAGGGGTGTTATTTCTTGTCTAGAGGGCTCTAATAATGTTAATAATTGTATATAGAAGGTGATGAACAGGTTTTCATGTCTTATTATGTCTCATATATCGTGTAACAGGAGGGTGAATGTGACTATAGGGGTGTTATTTCTTGTCTAGAGGGCTCTAATAATGTTAATAATTGTATGTAGAAGGTGATGAACAGGTTTTCATGTCTTATTATGTCTCATATTGTGTAACTGGAGTATGAATGTGACTATAGGGGTGTTATTTCCTGTCTAGAGGGCTCTAATAATGTTAATAATTTTATGTAGAAGGTGATGAACAGGTTTTCATGTCTTATTATGTCTCATATATCGTGTAACTGGAGTGTGAATGTGACTATAGGGGTGTTATTTCCTGTCTAGAGGGCTCTAATAATGTTAATAATTTTATGTAGAAGGTGATGAACAGGTTTTCATGTCTTATTATGTCTCATATATCGTGTAGCAGGAGTGTGAATGTGACTATAGGGGTGTTATTCCTTGTCTCGAGGGCGCTAATCATGTTAATAAGGGTTTAGAAGATGGTGAAGAGGTTTTCAATGTCTTAATGTGTGCCTAATAATTAATAGTAATAATAAAAAGAATAAATATATAATAATGGGTGTACTGAAATTGAGAAACCACATATTTTGTAAGTGTAACTGCTTACAAATTCAACAATATGAACTATGAACAATAAAACACTGGCTGCAAAATGTCGAGAGAAAGAGTACCACAAGCTACCCAAGGTACCTTTTGGCAGCAATATATGGGTGTTTTTTGGGTATGGGTATTGTGCGTAGATATTTATTTGTATGCCCACATGGTGCAGTAGGTTTAATAAATGGACTGAGGACATGCCCGGTGGGCCTGGCCTGATGTGGCCCCCGGCCCGCAGTTTGCCCACCCATTGTATAAACAGTGCAGAAAAGACACAAATCCAGAAAAAAACTAAATTAAGTAAAGTTTAGGGATGACTTTGTATTTTTAAGAACATAAGAGGATTTTATGTGCACGTGTGATTTTATGTATTTTTATATTTTTATTTCCAAATGTTTCAAACAATAGTGATGCATGTTTTCAAGCAAAAAATGCCTGGCTGAAACAGGTTGCAAGCCGCTGTTGTAGATGGTGTATTCAGTACCACATACAAACCCATCCTTCCCTTTTGTACCCCCCCCCCCCATGCCTCCAGCGCCGCGCGCGCGTCACCGTGTGCGCAAGCCTTGCTCCCGCCTCTGCGCGTCAGTGTAGTACAGCTCAGCCCTTGTCTTCCCATTCAACACTTGAGCAGACGAGGAGCTGCTCTTCTTCCTCAGCGCCGCTTTGGACCCACACTGTGCTCTTCATCATGCTGGGGGAGGAAGGTAGGGGAGCGGGATTGGCATCCTCATCATCATATGTCTTCTTCTTCATGTGTGCTCTTCATCCTGTGTGAGGGTCACTGAGGCTTTGCATGCTAAACTGTACCCATTTGGAGGATGGAGTCGGTCAGACGTGTTGTGTAACTGTGTGTGTGTGTGTGTGTGTGTGTATGCTGCTTTCATCAATGGAGGTGTCTTCAGCAGAGGCAGCCATGGAATCATGATAGTAACAATGATTATACTGCATTGTGTAGCGTGCATACATGCTGTGCTGTTGTGTAACGTCTATTTTTGTATTCGGTGAGCCCTGCTGCTGAATTATGCACAAAGTTGTTTTTGGAATAAACATGATAATGCCAGGACCGCTCACTGTGTGGAACAATTTCAACATTAACATTTCATAGTCTGATAGAGAGGGAGGCATAGTGTTGATAAGCCATATCATCATAAAAATGTCTATTAACATGCATGCTATTGTATATGTTATCAGTGGGGAAAAATGGGGAAAACAAAGTGTTTTTTTTTTACATTTTCAGTCAATTTTATCCACATTTTTGTGCACACATTAGAGATGCATACTTTTTTGGGGACACTTATTTCATATTATTTCGTCAGGAAGTGACATCACCATTTTTTCAGCTGTGTTACACAATCTATGACCTCCAGTACAGAAATGTCAACATTTGCAATTCATAGTCTGATAGCGAGGCAGGCATAGTGTTGATAGTCATATACGAAATACGCTGCGTCTATTGCGTGAACATGTCGTCATTGTGCAGTGGAAAAAAGAACGCAAAAAGTGAAAAATAATGGTGAAAGGGTGATTTTTTGTCATAAATTTACCCTATTTTTATATGGTTTGTTTTTTTAGATAAAAATAAAAGAATCAAACACAAATTGGAGATGCATGCACCATGTTGGAACAGTTTTGTGACAGTGATTACACATTTTTTCATATCTTAAATAATAATAATAATCAAGATAAAATAATAAAGATGATGATAATTCTTCATTTTGGTTGAAAAAAGTAAAAGTGCACTGTATATGTTGCTTTTCCAATTGTATATGGACCTCTCATGTTATTAAATATGGCCACCAACATGTAAATATACATATAATTTGACTATACCAGAGGTTTTACTGAAATATCAAAGAAATTGCGGGCAACTTTGACATTTTTTATTTAGTGAAAAGTCTTAAACCGACCAATGCACATAAAAAGTTCTAAAGAAATGTCTCTTTTTATCGAGTTGTCTTGTTTACTTGTGTTTTTGAAAGTGGCTAGGACCAACAAAAAAGGAACTGCAGGCTACAAATGGCCACTGAGCCACACTTTTAACACCTGTGTTATATATGAACCACCATTGCAGCGTAAAATATAAAGATGTTGACATACCAGTACTTCCCGTGAGTAATAATGGGTGTACCTAATGAAGTCAGGGTATATGAGCAGTGACGGCACCAAATATGCTTGCTTGCTTGGACCCCAATCATGAATTTTTCTTGGAGAGCGATGGCCAAGAGTGTGTTTTTTTGTCTTGCGAGACAGACGGTGCCTGGCTTTAATTAAAGCTGCAGCGCGTTTAATGAGTTCAGGCTGCTGGGGGTCAAAGGGCCACCTCAGAGGACATGTGTTGGTGAAGCGTGATGATGCAAACAGGAAGTGTGTGTGGCGGTGTTCTAGGCTCCACGTGGCCCTCTCATGCACTTTGCTCCATTTCTTCTTCTGCCTCCAGTGAACGGGACGCCCGCCAGTCAGATGTCCACGCCGCATACGGCTAAATCTCCCAGCCCCTCCCCGACCAGCCCGGGCAGCCTCAGCCAACGGCGGGTAAGAAGCACAGTCCACGGGCACTGGGTCTCTCTCTCACACACACACACACACACACACACATACACACACACACACGTACTCATAGTTACTAAACCTCTATATCAACAGGACACGGACAGAGACGTGAGCGATCTTAGGCCGACTACATCTTAGAAGCACAAGCCCACATCTTTAGTGTCTTGGGGGGTGAGGGGGGCGGGGCCCGACCATTCGCCTCACTCTTGAGGTGCCCTGAGATTGGCCGACACCTCTTATGTGTGTGTTTTCATGTCCTGTTTGTTGTTTTTGTAGCTGTTTTGTTGAGGCTAATTTGTGCAATATGTCACGTAAACATGATCTCATGTGAATTCGCTTCACCTCCATGGTCTGTTACAATGTCAACAATGTGTTGTGTTGATGCCAGCTCACCGGAAGAGGAGCATGCAAGTCAAAATAATGTTATCTTATAATCTGATGTCATGGCAGCAGGGGGCGGAGCCAGCCAGTCGCACTCAATAAAGAATCTAGAGCAGCGTGACTTCAGTGCATACTAATACGTAATAAAGAATATGGAGAGAAAAAATAAAAAGTTGAGCCGAATCCACTTAATGGCAGCGTGACGAGGTCAAATTGATGTCCCGCTCTAAATGCGACCGCCTCCTCCGCTCGGCTTACCACCAATCTCTCCTCAAATGTTCACGAGCGAGCGCTTAAATCCCGTCCGAGCAGAACTCGGAGCTGAGGGTCCATTTCTACGTTATCTCCTCCGTGCAGCCTGCAGCTGTCGCCTCCATCTTCATCCTCTTCCTCATATGAAGGCTATTAATGTCACACGGAGACATGACACTTTCCGACGCCATATTTGTTCCATTCAAAGACTGCAGGGAAAGTTGGCAGTAATCCTCATGGAGTGTTGCAGTCAAATGCTAACAAAAAAAAGATGTCTGACACTATATATGACTCATATGGTGATATAATGAGAACGTGTCCCCAATGTTGTGACTGGTGGTGTATCTACACGTACGCACAAATATCATTTATATAAGCTTTCACTCGTGTGTCGCCATCTTGCTCCAGTCGGTTTGTCCCAAATTCTTCCTAGTTTGAGGTTCGACATTCACATTCACAATGCAGCATTCGCGTTCCGCTCTTGAGCGCGAGCTGCCATGTTTTTTTCTAGTGACTCGAGGCTAATAGGGTCACTTGCAGCACACCATGACTTGCTATATGAATAAATATGAATACCATAAAGTATGATGTACAAGCAGTACGTGTCCACGTCATAAAATGGCATATTGTGGCACACATGAACCTGTGAGGACCAGTCGGCTATTTATTTGACAGGAGCTCTGAAAAAACTGTCAATCCATTTTGCAGGAGGTCATTACTCAATAGAACAACATTAAACTCATTGCACTTAACACTCAAAGAAATATATTACTCCCATAATGCATTTTGTTTGAGAAATGCATTTGTATGGCACTGCAATGCTGCCTCTGTCTGGAGGACCTTTGGAGGACCTGGACCCCAAAGCCCAGAGGGAGGCTGACGTCATTGCAGCGCCTCGATGACTGCGTTGCTCAGACGCAATGCCTTATGGGAACATATTTAAAGATTTATTTTAAACTCATATTGGGATATGAGTGTTCAGTCGCTGTGTGATGAATTTATACTTGTTAGTAAAGTGTTCTTTGAAAGATGACACGGTGAGTCATTCTGTTATTGTTATACTACTGTTGATGATGACCACCCATGTTTTCTAGTGGGTTGACAAGCCTGTTGTGAGTGCACTGATATAGCTCATGATTGACTGACTCATGACTCTAAATCAGGGCTACCACTGCAAACCACAAGCACAATAAAAAAGTGAGCGTACAGGAAGACAGGAAGTTCATGTCTGTGGTCCTAAATGAATGCACATAAAAATAACATACATCCATAAAGTGGCCCTCATGATTTATACATGCAGCACTCCAGTGACCAATTTTTTATGAATTAGAACGCCTTGCACGTTTTCTCTGTTGAAGCTTCCCTACATCTCATCGACGTTTCTAGGCGTCCGTGCCTTGAATTCCGACTGTCAGTGGCGCTGCCTGAGGTCGCCTCCCGTCTGCTTGCTCCATTAAATGTGAAAAAGACAGCGGGGGCGATAAATCATTAGAACAAGCTGCTATTAGGCCCAGACGCCACAAACACACGCCACACAGTCAGGCGGGAAGTCTAGATTGTGTGTGTGTCACCACTGACTCACTGGTGTCCATCATCCTTTGATTTGCACGTTCCTCATCCTCATCGGCAACCATATTGTGTGTGTGTGTGTGAGAGAGCGAGAGTGTGTGTATATTTGTCATAAATACAGATTATTTCTCAAGTTGTGTTCATGTTGGGGTGTGACACACTCTCATTTGCATGTTTCATCTCCCTGAAAGGCGCTCATGTGCAGATCTACATCTTCTATTTCTGTGTCCCATTTGTGCTTGTTTTCATTTCCACGTCTCTCCGTCATTAAATTGTCTTTTCATTTGCACTTTGTCGCCTTGTGTTCATTCATTGTGTTTTCTTTGTGTTGGTTCAGCGTGCTGTTCTCCTATTGCACATCAAACACACACACACACACACACACACACACACGGTGGAGGGCATATTTGTTTGTTGGGGGTGCGATCAATCATTGAGGTCATTCATGCAGCGTGATAATTGCTGACGTTAAAGTCTGTCAGGTTACCGTTCTCACCTCATAAATCACAAATATGACAAAAACATCAGGGTAAACCCTTCACAATCATTTTTTTAAATGACTGTTATTTCTCCAAGAGTCTTTACTTTAGTGGGAATGGATTTCAAACTAAAAGCATTCATGGAGATAGTGCATGTTATTAGTATGAGTGTAACAGTACGCCATCATCACAGTTCGCTACGTACCTTGGTTTTAAAGGGGAACTGCACTTTTTGGAATTTTGCCCAAACCTTATTATCATTTTAAAGTTATTTATTATGAATGTATTATTTAAAAAACTTGAAAACTCTAGGCAGGTAATTCTCCAGTAAAAAAGTATTCAGTAGTGCAATAAGTCAGCATTCACGTCTTCACAAAAACACAAATCTGTCTAAAAGAAATTTTTTCCTCAGAAAAAAGACATCATTCCTCAGATGTTATTCTCCAAAAATTGGCAATCATTCATAAATAGGTGCTAATACCAACACAATGTTCTGTACCACCATTTTCATAGGTTTAGAACTTTATGCTTTATGCTGATGGATTTTCATCAAGCAGTGAGATTTTGCATTTTGTTTAGCCCTCCTTGGACGCATCATAGTTCTATGAGATGCAAAAATGAAATTCATCAGTAACTTTTACAAGACACACAAAATTAATAAGGAACGAACCTACCTAAACCTAACCAATACTCACAAGTTCCTCTGTAACCACTCTAAATGTATGTGCCTTAGTCATTAGTTTCTTATTAGTTCATCAGTAAGTA
Source organism: Doryrhamphus excisus (assembly GCF_030265055.1). Taxonomy (NCBI): domain Eukaryota; kingdom Metazoa; phylum Chordata; class Actinopteri; order Syngnathiformes; family Syngnathidae; genus Doryrhamphus; species Doryrhamphus excisus. The sequence goes on along the minus strand of NC_080476.1, from coordinate 3,979,699 downwards.
CTCTGAATGTATTTGCCTTAGTCATTAGTTCTTCATTAGTTCTTCAGTAAATACTCTAAATGTATTTGCGTTAGTAATTAGTTCTTCATTAGTTCCTCAGTAAATACTCTGCTCATTAGTTCCTCAATAACTTCTCTTAATGTATATGCCTTACTCATTAGTTCCTCAATAACTATTCTAAATGTTTGTGTCTTAGTCATTAGACTCTCAATAACTACTCATTAGTTTATCAGTAACTACTCTAAATGTGCTAATGACTAATATGACTAAATGTATGTATTAGTCATTAGCTCTTCATTAGTTCCTCAGTAACTACTCTCAATGTATGTCTTAGTCATTAGTTCTGCATTAGTTCCTCAGTAACTACTCTACTCATTAGTTCCTCAGTAACTACTCTAAATGCGTGTGTCTTAGTCATTAGTTCTTCGTTAGTTCCTCAGTAACTACTCTACTCCTTAGTTCCTCAGTAACTACTCTAAATGCCTGTGCCTTTGTCATTAGACCCTCAGTAACTACTCATTAGTTCATCAGTAACTACTCTAAATGTATGTGCCTTACTCATTAGTTTATTAGTTCCTCTGTAACTACTCTAAATGTATGTATTAGTCATTAGTTCTTCATTAGTTCCTCAGTAACTACTCTAAATGCGTGTGTCTTAGTCATTAGTTCTTCGTTAGTTCCTCAGTAACTACTCTACTCCTTAGTTCCTCAGTAACTACTCTAAATGCCTGTGCCTTTGTCATTAGACCCTCAGTAACTACTCATTAGTTCATCAGTAACTACTCTAAATGTATGTGCCTTACTCATTAGTTTATTAGTTCCTCTGTAACTACTCTAAATGTATGTATTAGTCATTAGTTCTTCATTAGTTGCTCAGTAACTACTCTAAATGTATGTATTAGTCATTAGTTCTTCATTAGTTGCTCAGTAACTACTCTAAATGTATGTCTTAGTCATTAGTTCTTCATTAGTTGCTCAGTAACTACTCTAAATGTATGTCTTAGTCATTAGTTCTTCATTAGTTCCTCAGTAACTACTCTAAATGTGTGTGTCTTAGTCATTAGTTCTTCGTTAGTTCCTCAGTAACTACTCTACTCATTAGTTCCTCAGTAACTACTCTAAATGTCTGTGCCTTTGTCATTAGACCCTCAGTAACTACTCATTAGTTCATCAGTAACTACTCTAAATGTATGTGCCTTACTCATTAGTTTATTAGTTCCTCTGTAACTACTCTAAATGTATGTATTAGTCATTAGTTCTTCATTAGTTGCTCTGTAACTACTCTAAATGTATGTCTTAGTCATTAGTTCTTCATTAGTTCCTCTGTAACTACTCTAAATGTATGTATTAGTCATTAGTTCTTCATTAGTTGCTCAGTAACTACTCTAAATGTATGTCTTAGTCATTAGTTCTTCATTAGTTCCTCATTAAATACTGTATTTTTGTGTACTTTACTGAGTGAAACCATGAGACCGAACAGATGAACAGATGAATAGCGAACGTTGGTGAGAACAATGTCCCGTGGACACAGTCCAAAGAAGAGTGGGGGCTGTTTTGGCTGACGTTTCACTTGCTGTAGCTGTCCCAGTACTTGCATATGTGATATATATTTACGTACTATATATTTGGACCTTTTTTCTCTCTTAGCAGTCCCATACGTTAGTATGTCCCCGTACATCCTGTCCTTCCCCTTTGGTGTCCCCGTCATTCTTCCCATCCAGCTGGCACGGCTGGGTGTGCAAACGAGAGCAGGATGGATTTGTTTGCGTCTAGACGGCCAAGTTGCGTCAGGGAGGGAGGGGGCGGGGACGAGCACAACGCGCCACCTTTGTCCACCAAATCTTATTACATTTCTTCTTTTTGCACCGCAGCAATAAGAGCGGCCCGGGGGAGGACTGCGGTCCAGATTTAGATGGCGGCAGGCTTTAAGATGTTTAATCAGCTGTGAGGCGGCCTCACGCTCTTATGTAAACGTTTCATCATGGAGTGGACCGTTGTTCTATTCCCTTTTTTTTTATCACAGCAGATGCTCCCCCGCATCCGCTCTCTAGATGATGCTCCAGGTCTGAGGTCAACAGTGGACATCCCGTTTCATTTATATTTATGTCCTGTTAGCATTCAGGATGCTAGCATGCTGTGTGAGACGGCCAGCAGGGAGGGGGCACCGCTGCCATTTTAAGATATTAAAAGTGTTATACAATAACATCCTTGTCTTTCTAATAACCGTGAAAGTTATCTCAAAAGCTCTGTCCCTAGAAGTCCCGCCCCCATCCAGGAAGTGACCATATTCAGTCTGCCAGGAAGTCTCATAAGCTGCCTCCGGAGCAGTTTCCATAGCAACAGTGTTGTGTTGCCACAGAGGCTGCATGCGAGATAAGGCCACCAGAGACGAAAAGACAAAGAAGAACAACTGTGATGATTGGACAGACAATCATTTACATAATACAATATTTCCATACAGGATAGTCAGTATTGTCAGTATAGCAAAACATTGACTGATTGTAATGAGAAATGATCAATACGTTATACAGATTATTACAGATTATACCGCACCAACATACATGCACTAAACACAAAGTACTATACCTTTACATAACAATACAATAAGTAAATCTTGTTATTAAGTATAGTAAAACTTTCACTGATCAATACTGCTTCATCCTTATCATATAATTATATTAAAAATGAAACCAATATTTGGTGACTCCAAATTGTCCATAGGTATGAGTGTGAATGGTTGTTTGTCTATATGTGCCCTGTGATTGGCTGGAGACCAGTCCAGGGTGTACCCCGCCTCTCGCCCAAAGACAGCTGGGATAGGCTCCAGCATCCCCCGTGACCCTCGTGAGGAAAAAGCGGTAGAAAATGAATGAATGAATGAATGAAACCAAAATTAATACATTATATACATTCATACAACTATATTATACTAACTACTCAGTACACCCGTCGTGAAGTATGCTGTATTAGTATGCTGTACATTTTGTGCTTTATTATTATGTATTTATACATTATTTATTATTCTAACTATTTGATGAATGAGATGTGTTTTCAGAGGGAAAAGAGCTTTCAGGCCAAACATTTGCAAATAAGTATATAGGACTATATAACAAGACAATATGTTATATTGTCAGTGTAGTATAGTTATAACATTAACATATAACATTGACTGATCAATACTACCTACAGCTTATTTTGATCTTTTCAATAAACAACAATTATAACACAATGTTTATATTATCGTACTGCATATTCATGCACACACTGACCCAGGAGTACTATACATTTTCATAATACTACAACATTTGTATACAGTCAAGAAAACCAAAGCCAACTATTCGTATAAATTCACATAAAAACATGTGCATGTAGGATATTTCTGTGTGTATTTACATCAGATGACAGCAACACGGTACTGTAGCTCTGTAAATATTTAAAAATGGCCGACCTTTGCCGCCACCGCCATGATGACGAGTGCTCGGGGCGGTGTGCACGTGCAATGATATATAAATAAAGTTGACCCGAGGCCACGGTGAACCACAACGCTGGTCCTCATGCAAGGTCGACTCCAAAATGCCCCCAAAGATCACACAGCCTATCATTGTTGGCTCTGCTTCGTACCGTGGCATCACAAGAATCCTGTTGATTTTAAAGGCAGGCCATCACAATGGAGTCCATTTACAACCACAATTAATGTGACTTTTATTGCGAGAGCGGTCCTGTGCAGGAAAGAGTAACTCCTCGTCTTCATCTGCTTCCACCACGAGACTGACTGTGAAGAGGACTTGGTGAGGTTTTGTCTCCTCACGGCTCATCCTCTTTTAATGGTCTCTCCAAGAGCCCAGTGCTCACCTTTAATCACATAGGAAGTAAGTTGGAGGAAAAGGCGGAAGCTTGTTGGGTCGCACACATCTCCATAATAGACGTGACGTCATGGTGCTCACAGCCACTAGGGGGCATCATCTGTCAGCACTCACACATAGCTAGTGATATTTTAACTTTGCGTCATTGTGTCATTTATCGGATTCATCAACAAATACATATAGTCCTGGACAGGTGAGGTATTAGTATACTTAGTATTCACTATACTTTTTTGTATGGTGCCTGCAAGGTAAAATGGCATCAAATAACTATGTTAATGCCACTTCCAGATGCTCTTATGTCATCAATGCACTTCTCACTGCTATGATATGCTGTGAGGTCTCCGCACTGTTGTTTCCTTGGGGATGCTGCATGTTACATAAAAGCACTGGATGTTGTCCATTTTGGAATCATTTCTATTTCCTCACCTCCACAGGCCTCGCAGGGCTCATCCTCCTCGTTGTCTTCCGATCAAGTATCCAGCCCGGCCAATAGCGGCGGTGACAGACCAGCGACTGACGGTGAGGATGATGCGCTTTTGTGATGTCTCGTTTGGCATTGTCCAATCAGATTGCTCTAAAGTTGCTGCTCACAGCTACTTTGGGCCATGTTTACATACATACTTGAGTAATAAAGTATATATGTGTATATAGAATCATCTAATGATAAAACAATTATAGTATATCATTTAGGGATTTTCCCATCAAGGTTTTATGCTGCCGATCCCGATAATTTGTGAGTGAAATCCGTCAATACCGATACCAATACCGATCACATACATGCAGTGTAAATGTTTAAATGTACTACTGGCTATATTAGGGGTCACCAAGGTTTCTCCTTACAAAATGAAAAAGGCCAAGAGGTATACTCATTTTTGTAACATTTATTTTCATATCTTATTCCAAGCTCGTTTTACCAGAACATGAACAAAATGCTAGTATCCACCAAACTAAAGCTTTCAAAGCGCCACCCCTGTGAGACATTTTCTGAGGCACGTTTTACAGCGCGCAATGCTTTTCGCACTCTCACAAAGACGGGAAGTCCCAAAACCAGCAGATAGTATGCTTGTTTTGGATGCTGCAGTAGGTTAGAGGTGATTTTCACTGATACTGATCTGTGGGCGATGATCTATGTGTAATATTACCTCAATATTCACACAGTTGTTCACGTTGTCTTTCCTATATTTGGTCTGCACAGAGGAAGTTGTCGTGGACGAGGTCCCGGCGGTGCCATCCTACATTTCGGAGCGCTACAAGGTGGGACGCATGTTGGGTGACGGGAACTTCGCCGTGGTCCACGAGTGCGTGGAACACTCGACGGGACGCCATTATGCTTTGAAGATCATCAACAAGGGCAAATGCAGAGGCAAGGTCAGGCCGGTTTCCTCTAAAAAACAGTTTTTCCACTCCTCCTGTATGCTTAGTTTGATCTTTGTGTAATGCGGACCAGATCTGTTAAGTCGAGTTAAGTTAAGTCGAGCAGCGTTAACCAGTCAAGTCAGAGGCCCTGCGCTGTCAATCCACTGTCCAGCAAAGCTCTTAAGGTGTTGGGGAATTAACCGTTTTTTGGTTTATTATGGGAGCAAAGTTAATCAGTTTATCTTTTGAGGTAAAATACAATACATAAATGGTATACTGGACATGACCCTGGTATGATTTGAACACGCAACCTTCTGATCTGGAGTCAGACGCACTACCATTGCACCACAAGGTACTGTTCTGTTATATGTGCAATGTAGTTTGAATTCTATTCTATGACATTTCCAGGAGCACATGATCCAGAACGAGGTGGCCATCCTGCGACGAGTCAAGCATCCCAACATCGTGCTGCTCATCGAGGAGGTGGACACGTACAGCGAGCTCTACCTGGTCATGGAGCTAGTCAAGGTGTGCGGGAATGTCTTTTCCGTGTATGCATGGGAACTCTTATTCAGAATTCCATTGGCCGGCGGCGTTTGAATATCAAACCAAGGCAGGGAGCGCTGCTGTATGTTTGTGCATAATTGATGAGGTGGGAATGCAATCCATCTGTTGGCGAGTAGAGGACATGTACGTGTGAGCTCATGGAGGAGTATGAATGAGAGTGTGGGGATGACTGATGAAGGCCGAGAGATTGTGGAGCATGCATTAAACACTAACATGTTGTTTACTAGTTCATGAGGCTGGATGGGAGAAAATCCCTGCAGCCATGTTCCAAAATGTCAGAAGGCAGACACCACAGACTTAACTCCTTCGCTACCAAAGACGAATTCATATGTTTTTTTTTTTTGCACAAGAGGCACAAAGAAGTGAGATGCAACTCTAGAGTAGACAAGAGCATATTTGATGCAGTTTTAAGTCGAAAAAACGACCACACGGTGGCAAAAGTGCATTTTTTAAGAACCCACCTGCATTTCTGTCATCGGCATCTCGTCATGTTACGGGAAGCATTGAAGCTAAATTTCAACAAATGTTTGCATTATAGCGCAGTTCAGTTGCAAATTTAAATATTGTAAATAGTTCATGGAGTTATATATTTGTAAAAAAACGGATATTTTCATGTAATTTTTGTGTTGTGTAGGTTGTGGCATCGTTGTTTAGACATTTTGGCTAAATATACAGTATATGACTAAATTTGTGTCAAAGTGAAAGTTTTGGTTGAAATGTAAGAAAAGGCCTTTCTTCCTCCATTTTTTGTTGAGAGTTGATATTTTGTAAAAAATGGCCAGTACCGAGAGGCTTTTGAAAAATTGGGATTGAATGAGATAATCATATGGCAACAGAAAGCGGATACTTGATGTAGTACCTGGACTGACCTGTGAGAGGCAGCAGTGCGCAGTAGGACTCCCACACAAAGCTAGCATTAGCTCTTGTCGAAGCCAATTGCGGGGACATTTTACTATTGTTGTATGGCTTGTATGACACATCATATAAACACGTGCGTATTTGTCACAACTCGGAAAGTTCGTCCTGCATTTTTGATGTTCGCCCTACTTTAAACTTTGCGCCGTTGCCAGTCGCTATAGTTTACTGTATTTTTGTTTTTCCCGGCTTTGTCAGTCAGCTTGCTTGCTGATTGGTTGTTTCGTTCCATGTGAATATGGAGTCACCAGCGACTTGGAAGCCCCGGATGCTGGCCACACACGAATTATTTGTTATCGTAGATCAGGGGTCAGCAACCCGCGGCTCCAGAGCCAAATGTGGCTCTCCAGTCTCTTTGTTGCGGCTCCCTTTGCAATGCTTGAATATTTTTTAGCACTTGTGTGGTGAAAATGCACGTCTTTGTTATGAGTTTACAAAAATCCAACTTTGTGTGAGACCATGAATGCATCCTGACTGAGTTCTGACTGGTGACTGAATGAGCAGACAGGATGCTATCCAGTTCTCTCTGACAGGTTAACATGAAGGGAAATGAGTAATACTTTGAGTTATTTGAGTTATTAATTATTAATTATTATTAATGAGTTATTTGACGATTCTAAAAAATAAATTAGAGCTCATTTAAAAACAAAAGTTTATCTCCAGTACTAGTAAGAGTAGTCCAACTCGACTTTTTTTTATCTGAACTACTTTGACACCCCCAAATTCCCTCCAATGTTGTTTTAAACATACAACGTTTTGCGGCTCCAGGCTATTTTTCTTTAGTGGGCAAGTGGGTGAAATGGCTCTTTTCATAGTAAAGGTTGCCGACCCCTGTCGTAGATGATGAACATTTTTATATCGAATGCCAATTTCCTAGCAGATTGGGGAGAACAAAATCAATTGTAACTTTATCCACACACCACAGGGTGATCTTTTTAGGAGGATAGAGCACATAATCGGCCCAGTTACCTTTAAGTGTGTACGCCGCAGTCTACACACAGAGATGACACAGAGAGAAGAAGATAAGATTCGTAATTGAAAGGAAAAGTGTACAGTAATCTGGCACATTTGTTAAAGAGAGGAGGTGGCGCTCTTAATATCTGGCAGGTGAAGGTGGGGTGGGGGTCAAGCTGCTCCTGACAACCCGCCTGTCATGACGTCCTTTGTCCACAGGGGGGAGACCTATTCGACGCCATCACTTCAGCCACCAGGTACACAGAGAAGGACGCCAGTGGGATGCTGTACAACCTGACCAACGCCATCAAATACCTCCACAGCCTCAATATCGTGCACAGAGACATCAAGCCGGAAAACCTGCTGGTGAGCTCACTTCCTGTCTCACTCACATGGCTCACTGGATGCTCCGCCCCCAATTCTCCAACAATCATGTTTCATTTGGGGTTTTGCATGCAGGTGTACGAGCATGCAGACGGCAGCAAAAGCCTCAAACTAGGAGATTTTGGTTTAGCCACCGTGGTGGACGGACCCCTTTACACTGTATGCGGGACGCCGACATATGTAGCACCTGAAATCATTGCAGAGACAGGGTACAGGCCTGTTTTTCAGTACTTCCTGCATTTTTAGTTATACTTTGTACTAAGAAGTCTTGATGTGTCACAGGTATGGTCTCAAAGTGGACATCTGGGCAGCAGGCGTCATCACCTACATCCTCCTGTGTGGTTTCCCACCTTTCCGGGGGTAAGCTAGCACTGGTTACCTGATGTTGTGTAGCCTCTACTGGCTGCTGATTGCAGTGCACGTTTTCTTGCAGGAGCAGCGAGGACCAGGAAGTGCTGTTTGATCAGATCCTAATGGGACAGCTGGAATTTCCTCTGCCATACTGGGACAACGTGTCGGAAACCGCTAAGGTGAACATCCAGCATTATTTGAATCCGGTCATACATTGGTAGAATCGATATCACAAAGTTTGTGTTGTTTCTGGGGAACAAAGGAGCTCATCCGATCCATGCTGGAGGTGGAGGTGGATCAGAGGTACACGGCCCTCCAAGTGCTGGAGCATCGATGGGTCATGGTAAGAGTGTTTGAAACATGGAATCATTTATTGTAGTCTTCACATGTTTGAGTTGTTTTCCCTCGTTTGGATGCAGGATGAAGGTCTTTGTGAAAATGAGCACCAGCTGTCTGTAGCAGGAAAGATAAAGAAGCACTTCAACACTGGACTGAAGGTCAGCGACAACACAGATAACGTGGCGGTCATCTCTGTAAGTGGAGTCTACATCAATGGAGACAAGTATTGGGACAGCTACAATCATGTCAACATGTCTTGCTGGGATGGAGAATTAAAATTCAGGCACCTTTGGACTTAAGCTGACCTGTCATTGGTCCATTTAACAGTTAAGAGCTGTGTCTCAATACTTTTGTCCACGAATAGCAAGCTGAGTGTTATTTAGGGCATCTCCACACACCTGACAGACTTTACTATTCCTGTGTGCTCAGCTGGACGGAAGCTTTTCTATGCAGAGATCTGGGTCGTTGGACTTCCACCAGCACCCAGCCATGTACTGGATAAGGTCAGTTTGGTTTCCATGGCGACACATTGTGCTGAGAGCTGTTTCTGTGTTCTACCCCGTTTGTTTAAGAACAGCCCTCAGTGCGAGTAAGCACAGTTGTACAAACATAACAATGAAACATAAGCCATTCATTTCTGTGATCGTGGACCCTCGTATGATGTCATCATTTTGCCCCGCTTCCTCTTTCAGGCCCCCCCTCTTGATAAGGAGAGGACGCTTCTCAGACGAGGATGCCACCAGGATGTGATGCCTTTGCGAAGATGTTGTCCACTCACCAGGCTCCGCCTTCTAGCTGCCTATCCTTGCCCCAATTTGTGACCCCTGACCTTTACCCCCCATTTATCTCCCATGTGACTCTGACGCCATCTCCATCAGCTCTGCCAGCACCACCAAGCGGGAACCCCTTCATCCAGCTCCGGCAGGATGAGGATGATGAGATCAGCGTCCTGTAAGGGACTTGCAGAGGGAAGACTATAAAGCAAAAAAAAATGGATCCAAGTGAACTTCTAAGAGGAGGGAGTATCAGAATGAGGTAAAGGACTTTTATTTCTCCAAGTTGTCTCATACGAGCTCAAGGAGCGTGAAAGGGCATCGAGCATCCATCTTTCCCCTTCTGTGATGATCCGAGCTCCACAAGGAAGACTGACGATAGAACTTTCTCGGCAATACGGACCAATGAACTTCATCTTCTTTTTTTATATATATACAGTATATATATTATGTATTTCCCTTTTTCCACAGAGATATGTCGTCGTCCTGACGGGAAGGAAGCGTGACTTAGAGCAGTAGGCCAGCGTATGGACTTTTACAAGAATAAATGTGATGTAGGCCCTTTTTTTCTTACAGAACACGTGGTTATGTTGAAACAAAGACTCTAGTATTGGTGTTGCCTTCCTGTAATGTTGGATTGCAGTCGACGTGATGATGATGGCGGTGCATTCTTTCGCCCCCGTACGTTTGTGTGCCGCTCCATTCACTCTTGTGCCATCCTGGTGTGTAGCAAACATTTGACCAACAATGCAAACACAATCATACTGCGTTGATATCATCTTTTCATTCTAATCAAGCCTCATTTACATGATTTCACCCCCCGGCGGCAGACGAGCCTCGCAGATGTCAAACGTATGCAGTCCAACAGGTTTGGATTCTGCAGAACCAGCAGCACTGAAGTGGATTTATTTGCCACCAGAAACCTCATTCATGGCTTCATTTATTCAGATGAAAACATGACAGACACAGTAGCTTCTTCTTGTTAGTTCTTGACGAGAGGCAGCAGAGCCAAGTCATGAAGTGGAGATCATCAGCTTCAAATGTATTGTATCACTTAGCGTGTTTGGGGCCGATGATCTCACTGTTGTTTGTGAGTTCTTGTGAGGTGTCAATGATACGGCTCATGATTGATATGAATCAGTTCATATGAATTTGTTGAAACAGGAACTCCACACACCTACCGAAGTGCTCGAACAGCTGCACTACACTATTGTGTCCGTTGCAATACCAATACATGTACCTCTCCACCAGTGGTCTATCAATAATAACATAATAATTAAAATTGTTCCAAACCAAATGTGTTTATTTTTATTTTGAATTAATTATCATGTAGCTTAGCATGTAGGGCACACAGTCAGGGTTCGATTCTCTGCTTGGCATCTCTGTGTGGAGTTTGCATGTTCTCCCCATGCGTGTATACATAGTACATATATACATTATATACTGTATAATAACCAATGAGCATGGGCGTGTTATTCTTCACCGCTAGAGGTCCCTCTAGCCTGGTGGAAGAACTGAAGGGAGGAGAAGAAGAACGACAAGCAGCGACAATGTAGATGCTGCCACTGAGCAAACAAATCGCTCTCTCTCCGTATTATGTCGGTTCATGAATCAGAACCTTAATTCTGCGGTAGGAGGTTGCTTATTAGTTTCTGTAAATGAGCGAGAGAGCGCAAATAGCCGCTAAAACTTGACGGGCGATGCGAGTTCGCTAATCACTCGCTAGCGTTAGCTTGTTTTTAGCTAGTTTGTTGTCAGCGCTTGGGAGAATTTCATTTAACAAACATGAGCGACGACGACAGTTCAGCGCCATCCAACAAAGACTCGGCTATCTTGCTAACCAAAGACGGCCAGCGCTACATTGTAGGTGATAGCCGCTCGGTCGACAGCAGAGACGTGATCACGTTGATCCCAATGGACGCCGACATGGACGACCCGGACGAGGAGAGCGACTTGTTGGACACCTCGGACCCCAGAGACAGCGCCGCCAGCCCGGAGGAGCTCATCGACGAGGAAACCCTGGAGGGCGACAACGCCCCCAAACAGTGTACCTACGAGGGCTGCACGGAGACCACCACGCAGGTGGCCAAGCAAAGGAAACCATGGATGTGCAAGAAGCACCGCAACAAGATGTATAAGGACAAGTACAAGAAGAAGAAAAGTGACCAGGCCATGTCCAGCAGCAAACTAGACGTAAGAGCACAAAGTGGAAGTTCAAATGTCCATATTACTGATACCGGTGGAAGTATCTGAAATGTCATTATCATTTTTATTTTTTAATCAGGACAACTCAGAAGAAAGGCCCGTGTCTGTCAACAAGCAGCGTTTGGGGGCCATGGGGGACCGGCCGGCCAGACCCTCCCTCATCGAGCAGGTCCTAAACCAAAAGAGATTGGTAAGTTTTGACTACATTTACAAGCACACAATACACTTGTTCCTTGTTTTCTGCCATTATTCGAGCCCTGTACTCCTATTATTGCACAACTCGAATTGCACGGGCTAAGAATCATTGCAGGGACACAAGACCGCCGCTGCTTTAAGCATTCATACATGCCTCCAATGTATTTATTCTAAACTTAAAGAATGGAAAGAAGACAAAAACTTACCACTTCCACACGGATGCGAGTATTAACCTTTACTCCTATGCCACATTGCTCTACTACCTTATTTGTTGTATTGTGTGTTTCAAAATTGGGAAAGAGCACATTTACCAGACAGGGAGTGAACTCATGTATTAGTAATTGATATAATAGGAGGTAGGACTTCATGTAGCTGGACATCGAGAAGTTTATTATTTGGATTTAAAGGGTCCAGCTTAGGGTTAGGGTTTAAATATTATCCCTGCCAAAAGCAACACTGTCACCATCAATAGAGCAAGGAAGGACCACTGGTATTATAATAATAATAATTAGACTTATTAATAATTAACATATTTTTAACAAATATATTTATTGCAGCTATCAAAAGCTGTACCTGTTGCGACCACTAGATGGCAATGTTGACGTGATTTGTGGCAACTTTCTGACAAGCATTTCATTATTTTTACAATGAAGTGTTTGTTGCAGTTGATGCCTGTGTTTATTCTATAGCAAGTATTGTAATATAAGACAACTCACAGAAGGACTGCTGTGACAAATACGTCTGCTGACATTGGCCCAATTGATATTTCATATTGCATTTTATGGCTGTGGGTTTAAAATCTATATCTCTCATGGAGAATTTAGTCAGGGAATGCTAGCGAATCAGTGTGATCTCAAAGTAGCCACTCCCATCGTATTGCTGCCCAAATTATTCTTGCTCCCTTGTCCACTGGGTTCTCAATCAATGGTGACACCATCTTGAATGAGTATGTTAGTTTAGCCCTAGTTACCATGGCGATATGGCTGCTTTACAAAACTAAGTCTATAGTTTGATAATCAGTGTTAACTTGCACATTTACAAGCGGCGACAGTGTTGTTTTTGGCAGTGCCAACCTTCTTGAATTCCTCATAACATCCCAATATAATGACTTGTTCCCCTTGTGTCAAACACACCGGCTTGGATCAGTCCCTTGGAATAATGTTGGAAAATGCCCCCCCCCGTATGTGAATACACCCTTGAAGCACAAGGCCGAGAACTGGACTTGACTAAGTTGGTTGATAACCACCGTCGCAGGACTGTTAAACTCTAACTCTGGATTTATTTATCATACCACTTTCTATTTAATTTACCATAATTTTTTTTTTACATTTTCTAAACACAATATTAGTTTTAGCGTTGTGCTAGAGCAGAGGTAGGGAACCTATGGCTCGGGAGCCAGGTAGGGCTCTTTTGATGACTGTATCTGGCTCTCAAGCATTTCTTACCACAATAAAAATGCATTTTTGCTAACATTTCAGTAAAGTAAAGTAAACCATCACAGAAATCACTGTTAAAAATAATATTCAAAATCAACAACTTTCTTATGCATTTTAATCCGTCCATCTATTTTCTACTGCAATACGGCCGACCATATCCATCTTTCTTGATGATATTTTCCAGGTCAAACACCAAAACTCGATTATTACTGGGTAATGCGGTAGTCAAATAGTCACCTAGCTAAAGCTGCAGAACCAAGCCTTCTGACGAAGATGGCCAAAAGAATGAAATACATGTACAGAGTATGGTGCAAAACCATGCAGCAGCAGAAGTTGCATTAATGGCAACAAGTATTTGATTTATTATTAGACACTGGCCACACCCCATTGTCGTGGGGTAGTGTGCCTGGTCTACACAATTAGAGCCCATTATATCTAAAACTGTTGGTCTACATAAAAATGCACACATTTTATTGCATTCAATGTTTAAAAAAATGTATATGGCTCTCACAGATACACATTTTAAAATATCTGGCCTTCATGGCTCTCTTAGCCAAAAAGGTTCCCGACCCCTGTGCTAGAGCATCACATGCTCTAAACATGCGTGTGTTGCATCCATCAGTCGCTTCTCAGGAGTCCTGAGGTGATCAGCTTCCTGCAGCAGCAACAGCAGTTCCTGGCAGCACAGAGCCGCACCTTTGCGCAGCAGCAGAACTTCCCGGGCTGCTGACAGGGCGACAGCCCAGCAGGAACGTGTGGAAGCTTGTTTGACAACAGCCCGCTCATGTTAATGTCATTATTGATGTAGGAGTGATGTAAAAATGTGTCAATTTACGTTTCAGTTGCTGTGCTGTGCTTGATACTGTGAGGAGCATTTCTTTTTAATGAAGGTTTCTACTGATGTTTAAATTGCACTAACACCCCCTCCCAACAAACTCCCTTTCTGTGAGTGACATTAAATTATTGCAGTTTAATATTTCAGTTTTACTGTGAAGTTTTGTTCAACACCTTTAGGAAATCATGTTAGTCTTGGAAAAAACAACTTTAATAGAAGTACAAAGCAACCAGCGCAAATAATCCAAACATTGGTCAGTAAGTTGAAATACATAATATTTAACAGACATCACACACAAAGTGCCACGGAAACACAAGACGACTACTTGCTGCATCAATCAGTCAACAATCTAAATGAAATTCAGTCTTACAGTAAACAGTAGGGGACGTTTTGGGCTTTGGAACGAGGCGGAACCTTCCGGAAAGTAGGAGAAGCTGTGTGAAGAAGCAAGCACCTGCTAGGACACGGAGGAGATGGGGTTGTGTGGCGATCCCATTTGGGTTAGGACCTTGTCCAACCACTGCAGGGGCCCGTGCAGATGCACCTCGATCCAACAGGGGGTGCTAGTCACATCCTGTCGGTGGTACTCTGCTCCCCAGCCCTGAAGGGAGAACACAACCAACACTGAACATGAAACATGAAACACAGAAACATGAAAGTTGCATTTTATTTTGCATTAAATACATACTTGACCAAATAACGCTATTTGGTTTCGGCATTTTGTCAATTTTACGCCATTTTTCAGACCTATTAAACACTGCAATAAGCTATTTAATTAACCTATTGACTGCACATGTGCATCTTTGTGCATTTGTTACATCAACCATCGTCTTCCTTTTACGTAAGTAGGCTTATAGTCCGTTTGTTTTTCTTTTCCGTGAAAGCGCCAAAAAGTCTCCTAGAACAATGGCACAAATTGAGGAGCGCGTCAGCAAAGAAATATACAATATCCAAATAGGTGTGCCAATGAATAGTGTGAAGTATGTGTAAACTGTGCACTGTGTATATAATCAATATTTGTGGCACGAGTACCTTCCGTGAACCAGTCATGAACACACCAAACATTGCTGATGGTGCATATCATTCACATGAATGGGGAACAATGCGCCTCACTAGTAGTTTTGTCCTGCACTGGACGTAAACGGTACTTGACAAGGTGTAAAATGTGGTCATTTAGTGCCAATGCCCACCATTTTCGGTCACAGATTAATAAATAGAACACATAAAGTGCACAAACGAAACTAGTCTTCATGCCTTTCATGCGTGCCCTAAATAAATAAACGACATGTATTGCTGTATATGTATTGCATGAAATTTCTGGACTGTGGGGACTCAAAATGCGCCAACACAGCTTTAGTCCGAGCTCCAACGGCCATCTGCATGGGGTTTGACTACAACACAGGAAGCTAAACAGCTAGACAACATAGTTGTTGGTGATCGCTCTCAGGAAGCCACTTCCCAAAATGTAAACATGTTTTTGGAACAACAATGACGAGAGTAAAAGTATGCCGAGGGTGCTACCTTGACGAAGCTCATGCGGATGGTGCACATCTTGGTCAGCTCGTAGACCACCTCGAAGCCGTGGTTGACAGACTGGGCCAGCAGCTGAGCAAAGAGCTGGTTGTTGAAGATCTTCAGGCTGCAGCCGCTGGGGATCTTGCAGACCGTGGTGGCGTGGAAGCCATGTTGGAAGTTGCAGTTTCGGCTCTGCACAAAGATGCTGCTGTCGCTCAGGCACTCTGCGTACACCTCGCCGCCCACATAGTACAGGTGTAGCCCTGAGAGGGACGCAGTCACCATGCCGTTAAAACTGAAGACTGCAAATACGAGATGGCGTGCACGCGTGGCCCACCTTTGCCGATGTGGCGGCGCGTGTGCTCGATGGTGGAGTTGCGGTTGACGTTGGATAGCAGGCCGAGGCAGAAGCGGTTCTTGTTGTTGGACGGGTCTGTGAAGCCATCCACCAGCATGCTGCGCGACGACGCGTGAAATGTCTCCCCCACCCGGTTGTTGAGCTCGTAGTACGCTATGGAGCACCAGTACTCGGGCTCCTCGTAGCACACCGGACGCAAATCTGCACACAAGGAAGTTGTGGCGTGAAAGAAACAAGCTCAGAGACAACAGGAAGTGCACTTTATCGGAACATGCCTCTGTGTGGAGCGGAGAAGGTGAGCTTGGTGGTTTCAGGGGTGTTGGTCGGCTTCACGTCCTCTTGGGGACTCGTCTCCATCATGCTGTACGGAGGAGGCGGCGTCTCTGCTGGACAAGACCACACAACGGAGCAAATCTTTGTTCTTTTTGTACAAATGTCAAAACGATGTACCTTATTTTGTACCTGCGATGTGGTAGGGGCTGCCAGGCTCGGCTGAGCTGGCAGGGGAGTCGGGGTAGCTCTGCGAGGAAGGAGACTGGGCCAGAGATGAGGAAGAGGACGAGGAGAAGGACGAGCACGGCAGCGCAGGGAAGGATTCAGGGTAGGTGGCGTTCTGCGGCATCAGAGGCTCGTTGTGCAGAGAGGCGTTGCGGAACTTTGCCAGTAGGCTGTGCTGGGGGTTGAACTCGCTGTGGCGGGGGACGAGGACCGGCGGCAGCACTGGGACAAAACCATGACATTAAATGTTAGCATACATTTACTCTACTAGTGTTTAAGGACATGTATAGAATACACACACACACACACACAGCAGTGTATTTGTAATCAGATTTGTTGGCACGGGTCACGTGGTTCGGTACACATTAAAAGTGAGGAACAGGAAGTGAGCCTCCCGCAGTACCTGGCGTTTCCACACGTCTGTAGTGGTACGGGTTGACGCAGATGTCCTTCTGCTTGGAGCCGAACGGGAACTCGCAGCAATCGAGGGCTTTGAGCTCGTGGTGGGACTGCAGGTCTGGCCAGCGCCACACTCGACAGTAGATGACGTGAGGAAGACCTTTGCGGTGGGACACCTGCAGCCTGCCGTCCAGCGAGCGAGGGATGGTCACGCACTTGCCTGACGGGACAAGATGATCTCATTAGATGCGTCCAGTGAGTGGCGGGCAACCGAGGACACTCAACTGGGCTGTCCGGGACAGCTGAGGGCTCTCTCCAGCTCCTCCATGGCGCCTTTCTTCTTCTTCAGCTTCTTCACCAGCGAGTCTACCGCCTTCTCAGCCCACTTCTCCTCCTCGTCACCTTGCTTCCAGCCCAGCAGGCGTTTGACCGCCGGGCTGGTGAAGGAGAACAGGGACGTGATGGAGGCGGATGAGTTCATGGCGGGACGAAGACGGATGGTAGGTGAAGATTATTCCTCGTCTAGATAATCGGGATCATCTGTGAAGAGATGAGGTTGCATCCAGATGAGAAGATTAATGAGGACGAGTAGAAGAAAGTGGAAGTTTTTCCAGGCAGGATCGTCCTGTGTGTCCTCTCTTTCTCTTGGGTGAGGACTGAGAAGACGCCCAGGAGCCGCACTGTCTGGCCAGAAGACATCACAGGACAGGAGGGGAGGGGAGAGGGGGGGGGGCGTGTTTGGTTTGTTCTTGTTTGTCTTTCTCTCCATCATCTGCTGGGAAGCATGCATCATCACAGCGGAAGACAGCAGGTCACACTAAGGTGATGTCCTTAGCACTGCCCTCTAAAGCCGCGTGGCGTCATTATTATTATTATTTACAAATGGATACTAGATGTTAGTAAGCGTAGAGGCAGCCAACAAGTGGTGACAAGGCACTGACTGGCTAGCAGGCTGCTGCTTTATGGAGGCTGGCGTCAGTCAGTCTGCAGGCTCAGATAGTCCAATTACCTAATGCTTTATCACCAACACACACACCATCGTCCTCCACGCCCACTCTGACAAAAAAAGTCAACATGGCAGCTTCCTTTTACTCTACTATAGCAATCATAAGCATCATTACTATCCCTCGTTAAACTTCATTAACGTAATTATTACAATAAAAATTAAAGCGCGTAACAGCTTGAGGCAATGGTTGTAAAAGTCTATGAATTAAACAATGAATTAAACTTTTTCCATGTGTATATCGATAAATACATAAATTGTATATTTTTTAACAAAGCGTGTCCGCTCACCTTGGCGCAATAGACAAGTGTCACAACTACGAGTCCACACGGCGAGTCACGTCAGGCTGGCGGCGACTAGAGGAAATGTGCGTGTCTGGCTCCGCACGCGCGCGTCAGTGGATGAGAGTCCCAAACATCCGCCCGTGCGAGTTTCAAAATAAAAGCCCGAAGCCTAGTGAGCTATTGCTGTGTAGATTTTGTTGTATATATGAGGTGGGGGGTAATCTAAACGAGCTGTATGCGGGAGGATGTGTGGTAATGACGTCACATCATGAAAAGCTAAAACTTCAGAAGTGGCGCAAACAAGTGAAAGTAGATGGTGCTTTGTGAACAAGACAAGCTATATAGACATACAACATCATTAAAAGGTAACCTTCACTTATTTTACATTGCTGAATTTCCTATAAGGTGCGTATACGTGTACTTGACCTACTGCATGCTTTTGTTGTGAAGGGCTCAAAGAAGAGCTTCCTGTTGTATTGCAGTCATCTCGACGCAGGTCGGAGTCGTCCGGAGCCAGTCTGGTCTCCTCCAGGCCGCCACACAGCAGCCTCGCCGGCGTCAGGCTGGCTGGAACCGCAGCGCCGCTGTTCCAAATCCCTCCGCTTCCCCCTCCCTTCTGCCGGGCTAGCACCTGACAACATGGCTCCAATGCTAGGCTGGAAACATACACACACACACAAAAGACACCACACCTGTTTTCCAGAATATTCTAATGAGTGATGTGAATTCTTTTCATGGTTAAAAAAAAAGTCGTGAGGGCTGTACGAATGTTGTACAGAGGGACATGGAAACACCCCATGGGGTACTTCAGATAAAACAAACATAAGCATAAATATAAACCACTTTTTAAAAACCCCAAATACTTTACTCCGGTTAGGGCAGGGGAGTCCTAAAGGCGCCTGGGGGCCATTTCCGGCCCACAGCTTGTTTTTATTGGCCCACGAGACATTCTAAAAAATACAATTTAACAACAAACAAGCCACAAAAACGGGACAAATTAGTAAAACAAGCGTAATGTAAGGAGTCTGGAAATGCAAAAACAGCTTTGTCAACACAAAATTTTGATTTTTAGTTTGCATATCCACATAACATTGTTTTTTTTTTAACAAAAAAACATAGAAACATTAGCTTGGGCACCCCTGGTTTACGGGATACTTGACTGGAAAAGGTTGACAACCTGTTGTAACGTGACAGTGAATGCATCACACTTGCATTTGCGACTCAAATAACAAACACTGTAATCAACTATTCAATCCTGGTATTACGTTCACTAGACATTCCTTAAAGAAAAAGGTGAATAATTTAAGCAAAAACAGTCCACGCGTATTATTGTTAAGTGTTCAATTACCTTAAGTGGGGGAGCCCGCAGACGGCGGAGGGATACATAGCGGGAGTGGCGCGTCAGGTCCGGTTAATGACGCAAGCCCTGTTGGCGACAGCCAGTCTGCAAGTTTGACATTTTCACAGTTTACAGCAACTGCAGCCGAACGTCACCATCCTCCTCCCGACGCCCAGTCCAACCACCGCGGGGAGAGAGGAGCAAGTCTTTTGTTTTACTTTCTTCTTCAGCAGCATCCAAGCCGCCATGCTGAGGCTGCGGTACACCGGCCAGAGGTCACTGCCTGGTCCTTCGATGAAAAAATAGTCCACTACATATCACTAAAATATTACAGATTTGGAAAACAATGAACTTGTTGCATGAATACCTCTTACAGTGTCAATAAAAAGGCGAGCATTGGATGAATTTGATCAAGACGTAGCTTGTGCAGGTGTACATAATGTAGTGGAAACAGGCATACCTGTCAAAGAAACAGAACCGCATCCGAACTAACAATATTTCAATCTTCTCCTTCATGGTTACTTCATGGACCTTCTGCTTCGAATGCATCATTATTGGTGATTGACATATTAGTAAACCTTATTACTGTTCAATCAATGTAATCATTTGCTAAATGTTTATTTCAAGTCACTGACCCAAACTCACTTCCTGTTCATACAGTAACAAACAATCAATCTCATCTCGCCACCCGAGCGTCATGCTGATCGTGGTATCCGTGTGATGATGGCGGCCACCTCAAGCAGGTGTCATGAGTTTTAAAAAGTCGGAAGAGTCCAGCAGATGTTGCGATAGCGCCCCCGTGTGGAGCGGAGGGTTGACGGGAAGCTCGCCTGACCGGCTAGTCAGTCTTGAGCGGCAAGCGCAGCTTCCAGGCTCCCGTCAGGTAACGAAGGCGGATGAAGATCAGGTCTCGGCCCATCTGGAGCCAGCTCCAAAACGGAATCAGCTTGGAGCCTGAAGCCACAAATAAGCATTTAGGGTGCATCCATGCCAACACAGATATTCATTCATTCATTCTCTACTGCTTATCCTCCGAGGGTCGCGGGGGTGCTGGAGCCTATCCCAGCTGTCTTCGGGCGAGAGGCGGGGTACACCCTGGACTGGTGGCCAGCCAATCACAGGGCACATATAGAGAAACAACCATTCACACTCACATTCATACCTATGGACAATTTGGAGTGGCCAATTAACCTAGCATGTTTTTGGAATGTGGGAGGAAACCGGAGTACCCGGAGAAAACCCACGCACGCATGCATGGGGAGAACATGGAAACTCCACACAGAGATGGCCAAGGGTGGAATTGAACTCGGGTCTCCGAGCTCACACACAAACAGTGTTTGGTAAAAGAAGTTACCTTCTATTTCGGTCCAGTTGACCGCCACCTCAGCGATGGGGATCTTCAAAGACTGAGCAATGTACAGGAGCTCCACATCAAAAGCCCTGCAACAAAATGACAACGTGAACACGATGGAGAGAATTATGGACAATGTCATCCAACCTCAAATATGTTGAGAAATACTAATGAACCTTCTTGGTTTTTTTTTTTAATGTCACTAACAAGCCAGAGCCACCTATGCTTTTAGATGGGTGAGGGGCCCAGCCCAGGGCATCACCTGCTGCCCACTGAGAAGAGCGACACAGTAGAGTCTCCAAATGTGTCCAATAATACCAGAAAAAACACTCGATTGTTGCTAGCTGCTTTTTTGACAAACAATCTAGAGGGGTCTGAATACACTGATCCCTCCTGCTACATCTTCTTATTCTCTGGCAGACCAGGGACATATTGTGTGAGGTGTGTTAAGAAGCATCAGCAACAACAAATTACTTTCACAGCCAATGTGTTTTTCAGCAAAGGCGAACAGCTAGCGCAAAATCTATTTGACTTCGGAGGTGGTCCTTACCAGCGCTCCACGTGCAGAGAGGAGAACGTTCTGAGCGCCGCCTCACGCGTGAACAGCTTGAAGCCACACTGCGTGTCGCGGATCCCGCGCACGCAAAAGAACCACACCAGGAAGTGGAAGCCGTACATCAGGAAGGTGCGGAACACAGAGCGCTGCGGCATACAGGGGTAATTAAAGACAGACAGTACTAGTAGGAGGATCCTGTGAGTAGAGCCTGGGTGGTTACCTGGGCAACAGCCTCTTGCTCCAGGTGAGCTCTGGACCCGCAGGAAATGGCCATGTTGTCCTAAATGTGCTACACATTCTAGCTTACTGCATACAGGAAAATACTATTGATAAAAAACACGTGTACCGGTTTGGGATTGAGGTCCTTAAGCCCCGCCTCCACTTTTTCAATGTCTGAGAACTTTGTAGCTCCGTCCGCATCTGCCATGAGAATGAGCCGCCCCCGGGAGCTCAGAGTTCCCTTTGGAGCCAATCACACAAACATTAGTTCAATCATCATACGAGTGCATCTTGCTGACGCCTCACCATCCGCACAGCGCCGCCTTTGCCTCGATTCTTCACCAGAGTCAGAACTCGGACTTTATTAGCGCCGTACTTCCTGGTGTACTGTAACGCCACCTAGTGGTTCCACAAAGGTGTGAACGCAAATTATTACACCAAAATGGGAAGAAGAAGAACCCACTCATCCAAAAAAGAAATAGAAGACAATCTGAATATAATATAAAGTTATTACCTCTGAGGTCTTGTCCTTGCTGCCATCGTCCACCACAATGACCTCATACGTGAACACAGGCTGTTGTCTCTGCAAACAATCACACTGGTCAATGGTTGAATGCTGCCACCTGCTGGTGATTTTAAGAATATGCATAATTTGTGCAGTGCAACCTCGGTTTTCCTTATTAATCGGTTCCGAAAGGTTCAATGAAAACCAAAACAAGTCTTCCAGACGAAATCGTGGGAATCCAGTTAATCTTTTTCAGACACCCAAAAATATTAACAAAAATACATTTAATATAATTTGTTACACTGAAGAGTGTATCCAAATATTACTTAAATGTACTGCACTGTGTTATTTATAGTTAATCTAATACTGACCTGCCTGCTTTCCAAATACTCCATTGCTTCCTCCATCATCACGGGCACTAAAATCACACAAACAATTTGGAAAATGCCTTATCAAGAGAGAGAGTTGGGAATTATATGTAATGCAAATATGAGGCGCACTGTCACTCACTCCGGAGCTCCTCATTGTAGGCCGGGACCACCACAGACAATTCTACAGAGGGAGGGTCGTGCAGACTGGGGAATAGCTCTTTGGCTCCCGTGGCACTGAAGAAGACTTTCTCCTTGTTGTGACGTGTCAGGTTGATCATCCCGGCTGTGACATGTGCTGTGAAGATTACCTGTAGAGGGAAAGACAACACATAGGATGGTAGCGTTCTGACATTCATGAATAACAATAACTATATAACTGTCTAAATAACAATAAGAATTGTACAGAATTTGCACTGGTGCTCAGTCAAAGGCTGCTGTCAACTCAGAGACAGTTAAAGAGTCTTCCTCAGGGTTTAATCTTTACACAGCAACAAAATGAACCGGAATGAGTGCACCAGTTTCTTGAACAATTTGTTTAATTTATATGTTTTGTTGCTCTGCGTCATTAACAGTGTTCTCGTGTGGAAATCTTTGCACCAAACGCTGTTTTGCACGGAAATTCACTGTAGCCTGATTTTTAAAAAATGTTTGTACATGTTCAAGTCATGGTTTACACACACATGCAGAATTTGTACAATAGGTAATTGTATACAATCTTGTATTGTATTTATTGTAAATGTATAGAAAATACATAAATACTGTGAGTGTTTGTCACACATGTAAACTGTGTTGTTGTGTTGTCACAACTCCACAGAATCATACACAGCAAACACCCACACTGTCACTTTTAAGATAAACATGCTTCTAAGAACACGACATTCACTCAGTAAATTGACCACTTACCACAATCAAAGCTAGAGCAGCCAGTGCGACCAAAGCCTGAATTATTTCACATAGAAAGTCCATTTTGTTTTGCTAGAGTTGCTTGCTGTAGCTGCTAGCACGGGCGAGCTAGCCGCGAAGCTAGCTTGCTATCCTACTGCCGTGAGCTTCAGTCGCCGGGTCTTACTTCCGGGAACATGGACAGCCACAGCGTCCACAATGTCGCTCAAGCTCCAAGTGAAAAAGTCAACATATTTCCTCAAGTCTGTTACTCTTTCCTTCCAATCACAATTGAGCACAGGGTAACGCGGAAGTAGTACACGTTTCTCTCGACACATCATCACTTAGTGACGACTGACGACACCGAGCAACTCGTACTGACATCTAGAGGCCGGGAGGATTACTTGCAATAACACCCAATTGAACTAAATTTAAAAATATCAAAAAAATTACAATACATATAATTTGGCACAACTGCTTAAATTGGATAATTTGATTAAAACGATGAGAATCCTGTGACGTTTAGTATTTGTGAATCTCATTCAGGTACTTTCCTCCTCTGACCTTCCGTAGTTTTTTTTAAACCCACGTGGTCAACCAAAACATCATGGCGGCTGGATTCAAGTAAGAATGATTCAACTATTTTATAACCTAAACCAACACAATTGTGTGATAAATCCCATAATTGCGTTATTCAAATCAATTATTACAAATAATGACGTCCATACAAATCTTACTTATAATTTGGTTCTGTTAAGGACTGCTGAGCCTCTGGAGTACCACAGGAGCTTTCTAGTCGGTGACAATTAATCTTTTTTTGTCTTTTTTGCTTCCATTAATTACTCTCCAGTCCAACACCATCTTCCACTTTGTTTTCTTCCAGAAAGAAAACTGTCGACCCGATGGACGCGAGCTGCTAGAATTCAGAACCACCACCCTCAACATTGGTGAAAGCTGCATCTCATCATCATCGCCTAACACCCACAACCTCCCCATGTAACTGACATTATTTCGATGTTACAATGATACCTTTCTTTTTTTCAGGGTCTATCTGTACAGCAGACGGCTCGGCCCTGGTCAAGCTGGGAAACACCACCGTTATCTGCGGGGTGAAAGCGGTAAAAAAAAGAGATGTTTGTAATGTGAGTGAAACAACGTGATAGCATGAGTTGTGTTCTTGTCTAGGAGCTGGCCAACCCCTCAGTGGAGGCACCTGGGAAAGGCTTCATTGGTGAGTTGAGTGTTGTACACAGTGGAAGTCGACTTCCTGTTCATTGCAAAATAAGCTTTAGAATAAAAGTTATTGGCTGCTGTCTCTCAGTAAAAGGTCTCAAATACATAAACCGATACATATAAACCTTTTTATAAAGTTCAGACAATTTTTGCTCCATGGATGACTCGACATTCCCCCCTCATCCTGCAGTACCCAACGTGGACCTTCCACCTCTCTGCTCCTCACAGTTCCGACCAGGCCCACCTGGAGAACAGGCCCAGGCCGCCAGTCAGTTCATGGCTGATGTCATCGAGAGGTGTGTTTGTTAGGTTTTTTTTTTTACATTTTTAATTAAGTTAAAATGTTGAGTTGCCAGTGTAACACCCCCCATGTGGTTTGCTGCAGCTCAGAGATGTTGCAGACAGAGGACTTGTGCGTCGAAAGAGGAAAGGTGAGAGAGACGTGTGGTCAAAGATGGCATACATGCAAGTCATCATAAAGAAACAAAGCCATACAACATAAAGAAATGTGCAATGGTGTTTTTGTTGTTCCTGCAGCTCTGCTGGTGTTTATACTGCGACATGATGTGTCTGGACTATGACGGCAATGTGTTGGATGCGTGCACGCTTGCCCTACTGGCTGCTCTGAAGAACAGTACGTGCCCTTTGCCGTTGTTGTTGTCACAAAATCGTCATATTTTCATTGGCTTCCACAGCTCGACTCCCAGAGGTGGTCATCAACGCCGACACATGCGCGCCAGAGGTTAACTTAGAGAAGAGACATGGGTTGAACATTGTCAAGCATCCCGTCGCCGCCTCTTTCTGTGTCTTTGACGAGTGAGTCCAACCTTTTTCTTGAGTTTGTGAAGATCAAATGTCATCCCGTGGTTGTATGTTGGCTTGCTGTGCAGCTCCATCGTCATCACTGACCCAACGGCCGAAGAGGAGCAACTGTCCACCTCTCGGCTAACCGTGGTGACGGACGAGGAAGGTCGCCTGTGCTCGATGCACAAACCAGGTCTGTTTGTTTGCTTGTTTGTGGCCACAGCGAAAAGAATCAACCAACCCAGAATCGACCCATTTGCTGGTCACATCACTTCTATTCTGTAGTTTCCCAATAGTTTCCCTGACTTTGTGGATTATTTCCAATCACTCTGATTATTTTATGCAAGATGGCAGCTGTGATGAACTGCTAGCGAGATGGCATGAATTGAATGCTGTAAATGTTTCAATTACTGCACTTCAGTATGTGTACAATACGTATACTCCACTGTGCACTAAGTGGGTTGCATCTGTGCACAAATCTGTGTGCTGATACTCACCAAAGTACGATAGGACTGGCCTTGTATGGGGACATCCTGAGAATTAAAGAGTGAGAAGGGAATATGTTGTGTTTGGGTTGCAGGTGGCACGTCCTTTTCCGGGGAGAGGCTGCAGGAGTTGATCAACCGAGCGACGGCTCGTCAGAAAGAGATCCAAAAACTCATCAAGAACGTGATAAAAAGCATCACAAGCAAAAAATAAAAGGAGCCTTAGACCTGCTTTTTTTATCTAAAAGCTGTATTTTCACTGTCAATATATATTCTTTTTTTAATAACAATAAAACTGCTGACAAAGACTGCTTTAAAAAATTATTTCTTAAGTGTCCACAAATGTCTCACACTCACGCGCGCGGGTCCAAATCCAGCGGTGCTGTACAAAAGCTGTGAGACAGTCTTGCGCACAGCGACGGCTTCCAGCAGACTGAGAGGTAGACGGCTTCCCCCAGGCTGCTGCTCCAGGATCAGTTTCACATGTTCTGCGGAAGATTTGGTGTCTACTGAGCTCTTCCCGGGTTCTGTGCTTGAAGGGCAAGTTCTACCGGCGGGAGGAGCAGGCGAGGAATCCTCCGAGAATGTGCGGGGACGATCCTGTCGGTCCTTTTGTGGAGAAAAGCCTTCCTGGGTGGTGCGGGAGAAGTATTCAGCTACTAGAATCTTCTGTGTCAAAAATATCACCAAGGTCCTTCAACTGCCGCACATCTAAAAATGAGCACAGAGCGGATCATTCACGTCTTTGTGTCGCTGGGGGCAGCGTTTCAGCCTGGCGAGGTTTGGGGAGGGGCTGCGGCGTGCTCCTCTTCCTCCTACTTCTTGCTTGGTTGGCGGTATGCGGCCTGCCCGCTCCCGCCGGAGGAGCTGCCGCCGCCATAGCCATTTGCTGCTGCTGCATTTGGTGCTGCAAGAATTGCAACTGTGAGACAGAGAGAGAGAGATGAACGTTACATGGAGGACGTGACGAGTGCTGGCGGTGTGATGTCACAAGCGGCCATGTTAATGAAGCTTGAGCGAAGCACCCGTAAGGGCTTGGGACCACAGAAGCAAGGGGTTTAGGGTTTGGGGAGGGAGAAGTTTGAGGCAGTCAAGCAGCACCAGTGAAGCTCCCACAATCATCAAAGGTAACCGTGGCAACAACACACATGCAGCCAAGCAAACTTTCTGCTTCTTCCTGCTGAGCTTTTAGCCCCGCCCACTCCGTCCCATGCTCACGGGGCAGCAGCCTATCACAATGCGCTGTGCAAGAACATGCCCCGCACTCTTTACACAGCTGCAAGCTGTGATGTCACTGGCGTGCTCGTGACAACAGACAACACAAATGGAGTGTATGAAAACGGGGAAATGTAAATAATTCTCATTCATTGTATGGCCCCCTGCACATGTGTGTGTATGTCACAGTTACTTGGATCTGAGGCTGGTGCTGCTGCTGAAGCCTCGAAGAAGGCAGCGGGGGCCCAGACCCGTCCAGCCCACAGCCCAACTGGGACAGCACTAAGGGTGGGGAGGAAGGGGAGAGAGGGACGGATCCCCGAGAGAGGGGAGAGGCAAAAAAAAAAAGAAGATGGAAATGAACAAAGAAAAGCACATGGAGGGGGAGGGTGACAACACATGTAACGTGGCAGCATGGAGATTGGGGTGGGGGCAACAGGGAAAGAAAGAGATGAGCGGAGTAAGAGGAGATGGGGATCAATAAAACAAAAAAAGAGAAAAGGTAGCAGAGAAGAAGGGGAAGTTGAGACGTTGCTATCAGTTGTCACATGCTAACATGAGTACAACCGGCATCTTTGACTACAGAACATTCTAGAACCACTATGACATGTTAGCAGACTAGTGGCGGTCAGTCATGGGGGGTCAGTAACGCGTTACATGGAGGAGAGACACGTTGCATAGGAAACGCTCAACTGTAGCCTCTTTCACACAGAAATACTGCACAATAGCCCCATCAGCTCAGTGGATAAGTGGATCTGCCATTTACCCGCCTCTCATATGGCTCTCATACTAGATCCCAAGTTGGAACTTTGTGCCGCATAAACGGAACGCCAACACAGAAAAAAAGCTGTGTGTTGTGTGAAAGAGGCTACCGCGCGTGATTGGTTTGGGGATCTTGAGGAGTGTGCACCGTCGTACCTGCTGCCTGCGGAGACATGAAACCGCCGACGCCCAAGTTGATGACAGCAGTTTGCTGGTTTCCTAAACTTGGATCTGTGCCCTGATCGCCCTGCGGAAAGATCCACGCAAGTTTGTTCAAAAGCCAAAAATTAGCTTATAAATGATGAATGGTAGTTTCAAAATCAAAGTCAGTTCCCCCCCTCCTTCCTTCCATTATATTAGTGGGGCACTTCATAGATGTTCATATAAGGTTAATATACAACAGACATACACATTGTTCCCGACAGTCACAAACACAGCGGAAGGCTAATCCAGGCGTTGTGCTTGTGATTCACCTGCATTCATAGGAGAACCTTTGATGGGACTATATTCAGCTATTTAAACTGATCATTGTTTATAGCCATTTTTTTTTTCCCCACATAAGGACGGTGGATGATCGCCCAAATAAAAGTGCCGTTTTCCTTTAAATACTTTGTTTAAGTCAAACAAAGCAAATGTATGTGTGTACATAAATCTATGCTTTTGTGTTTACTTAGTGTTTATTGACTCACCGTCTCCCCCTGCTGCTGAGGGCTGGAAGTGGCTGACTGACTCTGCGGGGAGAACTGAGAGAGCTGCTGCTGCTGCACAGGATTAAAGATGAGAGGACCGGTGGGGATCTGCGCACGTAAAGACAAAAGGATGAAGGAGGAGAAGCCAAAACAGAAAAAGATTAAAAGAGTTACCTGCAGCAGGTTCAGCGGCCTCAGCCCCGTGCTGCTGTTCAGGCCAAAGTGACTCCCTGGAAGAATTCCACACAAAATGTTCAACAAACACATGTACACAAGGCCATTTGTGCCATGGTGGACTTGGGTTTGATTCCCCTTCCTAATCCTAGTTCCAACTAAGACAGGAACAACATCAAATTTAAGGCACAAAATGAATACGGACCCTCCATACACCAGTATAAGCCTGGACTTTGTTTTTCAGAGAGGTTCTGTAGCACAAATATGCACATTAGCACTCAATGAGGTCATCACATTTTACCTATTTATGTATTCCCATATAGTATCAACATTTGGGACCAAATATTAGGTGAAAGTATAGTAGTATAGTATTATATATAGTAGTATAGTAGAACGTTAGAAGGTGCATTCAAGGATGTCAAACAACGTTAGACAAATCCCTGATAGCATTTAACATGCAAAGTGCATATTTTTTGAATAAAATACTGGCCCGTATTTCCAAAATAGACATCCCTTTACATGAAATATCATGTTGAAATTTAATGATTAGTTATGGAAGAGATTTACATACCTATTTATTACAGATAAAAATATAAAGTTTTATCTGTGACAAAGTGTGATAATTAATGGGCTAAAGGGGACCTATTAAGCTCCCCCCCACTTTTCTGACCTATAAATGTAGTTAGAATGTTGTATTATTGTGTTAAAAGATGCCAAAGTTTCAGATAATGAGGTTTGCACATCTGGAAGTGAGCCATGAAAGAAGTTTGGGATGGCTCAAAACGCTGAGTTTTTCTTTGTGAGAAGTCACCAACTCCATCCAGCTGGTTAATTTTACCCAGGCAAGCTGTAAACGTTGTTAGCTGTACAAGTTGAAGACATCCCAACCCACCGGTCTGTGTGGCCGGCTGCATAGAGGGCATTAGGCCTCCAGATGGCAGAATTCCACCCAGGTTCAGGCCGGGACCGAGCATGGGGTTGGAGCTGCTCATCAGCGTCTGGGGGTTGCTTCACAAACATCACATGTTATCAGACCGCTCTGACTCTGGTGGAGAAGTGGAGTTCTGCAGCTTACCAGACAGAGCTGACCACATTGATAAAGTTGAGGCCGGCTGGGTTGGCCATGACCTGTGACGAGGTGGTTCCCGTGGTGATGGACGTGCCCATGGTGGGCAAGGGGATGGTCATGACGGGCAGAGGCTGACTGAGGGCAAGCTGCTGCTGGGCGAATGGCGTGAGGAGGGCGGGTTGCGACTGGCTCTGAAGCGCTGAAGACTCTGAGGGGGTTGGCGTCACAGAGAGGGGTGCGCCGAGAGAGTCGGCGGGATGTGGTGTTGAACATGGTGTGTTTGTGGGGGTGCCTGATCCTTCAGGGGGACGACACAGACAAAACGCTTTTAGGTGCATTCAGCGTGGAAGTGAGGCGATGATACAAGTTTTTCTTGTGTGTCCATCTGTCTCAGACCAGGATTGTTGAGTTACAAAAGGACATGGAAGATGGAAAGCATCAGTTATTGCGGGACTCGTCCTTGCATACTCACTCTGCGTGGAGCTCATTGGCGAAAGCGAGGCAGGTGACAACAGGCCCACTTGACCCAGATCCATGGAGTGCTTCCTGTTCAGAGGCTGGCCTTTGACAGGGGGGGGCGTAGGACACTTGAGAAGACCACTGGTGGCTTGGGAACCATATGGATTACCTGGAGCAAAAATGATGAGAAACACATCATGTTAGATAGAGCTGCACAAAAATATTGGTGAAACCCACATGGGTGTCCATGGGGGGCGCATGGACCATCTGTGGAACGTACCATTGAAAGTTCCTTTCTTTGGAGATTACAATAATAAGACTAAAAGTGATAGAAAAAAGTGTGATTTCTTTAATAAGCAAACAGACAGCATTGAGTATGTTATGCGTGTGTGTATGTGCGTAAAAAAATCGTCCCAGACAATTACTATTCAATTGAATGCAAGAAAATCGTGAGTCACATTTTTTCCAGAAATAGCGCAGGCCTAATAGACATCATATTACTCAAACTACTCCCATGTGTTTAGAAAAATGACTGAAAAGTCTAGAAGATATTCTAATCACCATCAGCAACACATATCTTACATACCTGAGGAGCTGCTGCCTGATTCCGGCGGCAGTTTGATGGGAGGAGGCCGATGCTTAACCCCTTTTCCCAACACGGACATCTGGATGAGTGGAGAAAAGCCATCACTCTAAAGGCATTGGAGGGGCATAAAGATGTACCGTAAACGTCAAAAACGACACTTGTATTGATGATGATGTAGCTCCTCTCTCGCACACTTATAGACACACCCACCTCATCCTTGGCGGGGGAGGGAGGCGTCGGCGCCAGGCTGCCTGAGTTGTGGGACATCTTGACCTGACACTTGACATCTTTCTCGTACACACCTTTGTACTGTGTGAGAAACCTGCCACACACACACACAAACACGACACCATGAGAATCTTCCTCTCAGAGGGGACGAGACCTTAAATCAACAGAGCCTGACACACCTGTCCGCATCGATCTTGGAACCAATGAGGAACCTGCAAGAGACAGGAGACACATGGTTGATCATTCAGAGTTACAGTATGTTTATGCTTACTGTCCCGGAGTGAATTTGAAAATGAATCCTGAGCTTACGGGGGATGTATGAGCTTCAGGTCGGCACCGTCTTCCTCGGTTTTTGTGTCCTTCGTACAGTAGATCTTGCCGTACACCAGCGGGTCACCTGGCGACTGGAAGATGGACACCTTGGTCCTCTGAGCTTGACCCCCGACCTCACACTCAAAGGTGTAGTCGTCAACGACTTCCTGTATGGATCAAAAGTGTTTCCTGAGTACAACAAATACATCTTTCAAGTTTCTATAGGTAGCCCCTGATATATGGTGTTCTGTGGTTATATATGGGCTCCCATAAACTAATAGAAAAAATAATTTGGTCAGTAAACAAGAGACTCACTTGAGAACATGTTACAGCATGGAACCCACGGGAACAATACACTATGTGCTTGTTAAGGATAAATATGATATTGTAATGTTTTCCGGAGGTGTCTGCAAGACAGACCACATCTTTGTGTTTTGTGGTGAGTCACCTCGGTGAGAGACCATCACGCTGGTCCACCATTTAGCTTCTTAGCTTTCTTTGCCACTAGTGAACAATGATAACTAAAGCGACATGGAGAGAGTAACTGAAACACAAACTAATTGATTTGTTTTATTGCAAATGTTGAAATTGGTGGAGAAACCTTAAGAAAAGGCTTACAAAACATGACAAATTGCCACGTGACATCTGAGTTAATTTGGGTGTAAGAGCCGACTTAAGACTCTACTGACAGTCTAGGAACGGAACTCGTATGTAACCCGAGGACCACCTGTACGTGTCTGTGAGTTGTCACTTATTGGTGGAATTTCAGAAGATGAAAGCGTGCCTTTTTGCATTGTAAATATACACACACATGCAGTTACCTCAGCGGGCCATATCACAGTCGTGGGCTGAGAATCTTCCAGCTGCAGCGATTTCTCCACCACAGCGAACTTCTCCACCTAGAAACAAACGCATGAGGTTGGTTTGGTTCTTCTTTTGAAGATTTAAGAAGTATAGCCACTGCTCTTACGTCGATTTCTTTGGGCACACTGAGCTGGCAGTTGTTCTGTCGCCACATGTCCACACACTGTGACCCAGCGCATAAAGAAAGTGTGAAAGCGAGCGATTATAGAAATACTAATATTGGATGCGGTGAGCGCTTACGTTTCCGATCTTGGAGATCTTCAGGTCGATGGCGGGAGCAGCTTTCCTCTCCTTCCTCTTCTGCAGGTAGTCATAGAGGCGGAGCTGGGGTGGCGTGGGTAGCTGGGACATCTCCTGCTGGCGGTTGAGTGCCGCTCGAGAGTGCCTCTTGAAGCACCTGGCACGCAGACAAAAAATAATAGTGAGCACCAACCCTTAAGCAGTATCCATGTCCGGATAAGCATTTCCTAGTTTCATGCTACCGTTTCATGGAGCGGGTGTTCATTTTTTGCTTGTTGTAGAGCAACCGGTTGGAGGTACAGGTGACAGAGATGGAGGGCTCCAGGCACAGAGGCTCGGCCGTGGCCAAAATCAGCTGGCTCTCCAGCTGTAACTTGTCGTCCTGAAGCAGAGAGCAGAGCAGTTACTATGGAAACCATTTGTGCAACACACTAAGCAGAGGGAAAGCAGGTTTGGCAAGAGAAAGATAAAACCGGTTGAATGCACATTTTGTTGTTGGAGAGTCAGAAGAGAGATGAGAGTGAGTACTCTTGTTTTGCTAAAGCCCACCAAAGAGCTGGTAGGAGGCGGTGATGGGCATCTAAATTGTGCCCAATGTAAAGTAAAAATACAGTCATGTTACTATATGGCTTTTAGTAGGTCACATTGGTTACCTGTGTCCACTTGTGGTGGTCACTGGTCATGGCGTGGACGTCACAAACAAGAGTCTGCACGTCAAAAACAGCACAGCAAAGTTGAATGAAGTTAAGATGTCCATTGCATTGCAGATGTCAGGTGTGTTAGTTTCACCTGCATGGTGGGCCGGAGCAGCACATGTCTGCTCTGGTAGGAGGGCATCTTGGTGTTGGCACACTGCCTGTAGTCTCTCACCTCTACTATGACGCAGCCACAGTGGAAAATGTTCACCTGGAACAACAAAACAGTAGTAGGACCAGAACCTCGGCCTTGGTTTTCTTCTTTATGTTGTCAATTCTGATACCGATCATCCAGGTGTGAAATTGATAATGATCACATGAATTGTTCATTTTTGTATTTGACGACGACTATTCACCAGTGATGCGGTATAAAAGACACGCCACATTGCT
Organism: Doryrhamphus excisus; assembly: GCF_030265055.1. Classification (NCBI taxonomy): domain Eukaryota; kingdom Metazoa; phylum Chordata; class Actinopteri; order Syngnathiformes; family Syngnathidae; genus Doryrhamphus; species Doryrhamphus excisus. The sequence goes on along the minus strand of NC_080476.1, from coordinate 3,946,041 downwards.
TTCCTTTCATGAGGAATGTAACATGAGTGCGGCACATTCACCGTTTGTGGCAAGCTTTAAGGTAGTGAAAATGCTCTGAATTCGAAGTACCTCCACATTACTGAGCTACTGCTCATTCCTGGCTGACTAATTCTTCCACTGCAGACGATGTCACTTCAACTCAGGTTTTTGCTCAATCCCTCCTTCCTACTCCTGCATGGAGGGATGAGGGAGATACAGTGCAAATCCAGTCTATAGCGATAGCAACGATATGGCTGCATTTTATTACTTAAAGGAAATATCGAGTATTTTTTGAAAATAACAATATATAACCCAGCCCGAGCAGATACGACTGTTTTTGTTTTGGCACGCCTGCGCAGTGTGAAAGAAAGTGGGAGGACAACGCTGCCCTAGACGTTATTTAAGTCAAGACACTACACTGCACATAGGAGTTGCTGCAGTGACTTGCTTTTGATATTGGCATCGAAAGGCGTCAAATTTTTCACGGAAACTGATCGATGGCCACTTGATTGGAGCATCCCTAATAGTAACGTGATATTGTAATTTCTGACAGAAATGGATTTGGGATTACACTACAAAATCTACACACTCAGGAACCCAGTAGTACTACTAGTGTACTAAGTAGTAAGTGTACTAATGCAAGTTCAGCTGACTTGTATGTATTGTAACTAATTGAGGAATTTTGGCAATGACGAGCAAAAGGATGGTTGTTGACTGGAAGCTAACTTGACAGGGTTATGTTGCCGGGACGACATCTTGTGGTCTGCTCATGTAGATGCAGAACACAAACACATGCACGTACGTACCTGTGACTTCTCCAGCAGGTCTACCAGAACAGGAGGCAACTCTTCAGCATCCAGGTACTCCAACAGCTCTCGCTCTTCATACGGCAAACGAATCGTTTCTGAATCTGGCGGATCACACACACAAAAAAACCCTCATTAAATCAGGACATTACACCTGACAGAACGAGCTCAGTCATGAAGCATTTCTATACCGGATCCATTTTTGCCCCTGAGCATGAGCGAGTAGCCTTCGTTGCCCGGATACAAGTTGACTACCAGACATGAGACTGACTCCTGAGACACCAGCTTCTCCAGCAGATTCACATTTCTCCTCAAGTTCTGTAACATAAAATGTACAGTCAGGAGCTGGAAGTGGTAGCAGCAGCATAATTTTTGACAACTGAAACGTGGCGCACATGCTTCACAGATACAAATGACAATGACAAACCTTTAACTCTGGCTCCTTCTCACATTCTTCTATGTAAAGTTCGTAGAGCTTTTGATACAAACTCTTCCTCCCACCAGAGGAAAGCCTTCTCCTGGCAGGTCGCTGGCGAGCACTTTCAACTATGTACTGAAGATAGAACACAGTCAAAGCGTCACGTCAAACATCACAACATTACACATTGCATTACAATAAGACAGTTGCCAATGTAGATATACATCACTGCAACCACAATAATATTGTACAATGAACACAGAACATTATTATATTTGTAGAGGCAGAACTCTTATGTCAGGTCTCATTCAATGTGTGAGTAGCATCGCTTACCTCGGCTCGATCTAATGCATATTCCAAAACTTGTTGCTGCAAAAATATGAGGAAAATAAACACATACATCAGTGACAATGTTTATATCCACAGAAGCCTGTGCAGCTGGGAGAACCGTGGAGGAACTCTGTGTTTTCGACAATATTATGATGGTGGAGATGAAGGAAAGCAAATGCTACATACCATTGTGGTGGGCCGCCAGCTGCAAGGTGACAGTAGATGATGCTGTCCTGGCTGCCTCTCACTGTCACCCTCCTAAAGTGACGATTCACGCCCTGCGCGGGAACACATGCAAAACGTAGATAAATGACGACTGGACCAAAACAAGGTGGGTGACAGGTAGGTGAGTGAAAGTGACTCATAACCAACGAGGAAGACGAGACAACCACTATCACTATCACCAAAGTTATGTTTGGTCATAAACATATGATACATGTTCTACAATGACAACAAAATTAGATATGTTTAATCTTCGTCACAGCATCGTCCACCTATGAAATGCGCCACGAACGCGAGCCCGTGCACGCGCGCACCCGTTGAGCAACAAGCTCGTTGATGCTGACCACTGAACGCTAGTGCGGCTAACATTAGCATGCTAGCCCACTAGCCCGAGCGGGGCTTGCTAAGTTCACAGCGTCGCGAACGGCACCGGGGGCACCGCGCAGTCAACGCGGCGCCATGCTCAATAAGAAGGGTGCACTTGCCTTCCAGGTTGCATAGCAGCCGACCGCAGCTCCAACGCAGGACAAGGAAATGAAATTGAAACATTAGTGTCTTCATTGAAAAAAAGTAGGAGCGGCGGCCATTTTCTTTCAGTGTGACAACAACAGCTAAACTTCCGGTTTGGGCGGAGGTAGGCGGGGCTACGATGGTAGGAAACTCACATACTCTATATGTCTATGGGAAAGTCATGTAAAAACAGTTATTGTTTTAAGTGTCTTATAGTTTTACTTAAACGATTAAAAATAAGTTATGCTAGCTTTTATTTCCTAGTAACCAATACAGATTAAACAGAGTGCAGGCCAATCTCCTGTATTGCCAATTAAAAGCCTAACAGTAAACCTATTGTAAAAAGACTACCATACAATAACAAATGAATACTTCTTTGACAGTGTCAATCAAAGCTGAGCATTATCTCTGTCAAGGCATAATGTTTCATACAGCTGTCATGATGGTTGTGTACCTACGGTGCACCTAATTAAGTGACCGGTGACTGTTATACCACCTTTGTCCAGCAGGGGGAGGAGCAGGCCAATTGATCCATTGCAAGCCCCTATCAATCAGTGTGGAAACAAAAACATACATTCATTCATTCATTCATTCATTCATTCATTCATTTTCTACCGCTTACAGTAAATTTAAATAATTATTTTGATCTACCATAAATCGAGGTGTGAATTTATAAATACACAGTCATTGACTTGTTTTCATTGCGCCTTTTTTTCTCCATTAGCTGGTCATTGTGCGTCTTTGTTGAAAAGAAAACAATCTGGTGCTTGAACACAAACCCAGCACTGTGCTGGGTCCAAACTTACAGACCCGACTGCACAACACTCCTACAGTAACTCCTACAGTAAGGCCCCCGCAGGGAGAAACATTTATTTGATAGTAAAACAGTGACTGGTGCCCATAAGGCCTGAGGACCAACTTTCATCAGCCAACATAATCATAATTAAGTTGTCTCATCCTTTGAAAGTCCTGCCCACATCCTCACTTGTGGAAGCACGCCACGTGAGTACAATATACAAAAACATAATCATGCTGTGCACTTATACTACATTTATTTAGAGACTTTGTATGGTTATTATTGTGCTTCTAGTCTATTTCAAATATAATTCCAACACAGTTACAAATTAGGTTTGTATGCAAACCATTGTTTGAAATAGCTGTTATTAAAGGACTAATATGTTTTTTTATTCCAATGAAAAAGCATCATAATTGTTGTAAGCGTCTGTCAGCAGTTGTGTTGTTTTGCTGTTGAAAGAATTTCTTCCAACATCAGAGCAGGGATAAGAGGTTCCTTTATGAAGGCCCAAGTCTTCTGGGTGCGGTTCAGATCTGACACACACACACACACACACACACACACATGGTCCCTTTCTTTCTAAAGCTAAAAGTCCACACACAGGACCGTGCTTGTAGAAGGTCAGTGCAAGCATAATATTTCAAAGCTTTTCCTCTTTTTCATTTCAGGTGTGCAAGGAACCTGCACAAAAGTTACTTGCTGGTTCCGGTTCTCTAAGTGAATGTCAGGCAATGTTTACGCGACAAAAATGGGGTGTTTGACAAAGTTGTCAAATAGAGCCGCACATTCACAATAAGCTGCAAAAATGAGTGCTAACGCTGTACTTTGTGCGCTCGGCCAGTAGTTGTCGATGTCAATTTGTAAATAAAGTAAGGCCCAGGCGCTCCTGTACTGTGTTTCAATTGGCACGCTTCCTGTACTTACACTTTTCAGTTCATAAGTGTATTCACAACCTGAAGTACAGCAAAATGTAGTGCACTGTCAGTAACCGCATGGTACACTCAAAATGGTAAGTGTGCAGTGCTGGATTTTTACCACCCTCAATACTCACGGTGGTCTAGGGGTTAGCGCACAGACCTCACAGCTAGGAGACCAGGGTTCAATTCCACCCTCGGGCATCTCTGTGTGGAGTTTGCATGTTCTCCCCGTGCATGCGTGGGTTTTCTCCGGGTACTCCGGTTTCCTCCCACATTCCAAAAACATGCTAGGTTAATTGGCCACTCCAAATTGTCCATAGGTATGAATGTGAGTGTGAATGGTTGTTTGTCTATATGTGCCCTGTGATTGGCTGGCGACCAGTCCAGGGTGTACCCCGCCTTACGCCCGAAGACAGCTGGGATAGGCTCCAGCACCCCCCGCGACCCTCGTGAGGAAAAAGCGGTAGAAAATGAATGAATGAATGAATTTTTAACTCAACCAGGAAACAGCATGATTTCTTAATTAATATATTTTTGTGGGAACAGCATTAGCCTGTTAATTATCCTGTTGCACTGGTGATTGTTGCGTTCCTGACACTTACCCCCCTCAATCGTCACCATCTTGTCTATGTAGTGAAAGGGGAGGGGCTATGAAAACCTTTTCCAACCACAAAAAGGAGTATAGGTGTGACTGAATGGCTTCAGGACAGTACACTGGTACACAGTATACTTATTGAAATGTACTGATGGAAGTATTCCATTTGAGACACAGTGCTGGTTCTTCACCCAAGCTGTGTTTTGAATATCATTGTGCATGTCTACACTGAATACATAATACACATGTACATTTTCAGCCTCCAGAACACTGCTGTTCCTTTTAATCAAAAGCAGCCACGTGTAAATGTCGCTTGCACTGAAAGGGCTCCGCTTGCCTCCGGCAGAAACGAGGGGCCACCGTCGAGGTCGTGGGACAGCAATTAGAGCCCGGTAATTAAAAAGGATGAAGAGATAAAGGGGGGCAGGGCTTGTGGTGTTGGCTTAAGTATGAGTCAAAACACGAAATCCGCCTTTGGAAGCAAGTCAGCGTTTCCGACTCACGGGTGGGGGCGCCAACACAAATATGAGAAGGCATCCAACTTTGCCTTTTGGGGCCGAGCTTTCAAGTTGACTTGATGGAATATTTCACACTGAATAGCTGCAGGAAGATACCAATCATCTCTTTCAGGGGGAACATCTTTGCATGCATTTTTTCCCAAAAATGACATGGTTTTACTAAGGGGGTGGAGCTAGATCCCATCATAGCCACAGGCAGGAAAATGATGTTCACGTTATGATAGATAGAATCCAATTGTGTGCACAAGCAAAGTTCTCCATCAGAAAGAGTAAAGGTCCTCCATTTTTAATCCACAGACCTCCGCTCTTTGACACTTCCTAAACACACATAGAAATGTATTTTCCAGAAGCAACAGTCTCCCCTTCTTGAGGTCAAAAACGGACCTCACACGATTATCGGCATCCCTCAATTTGACCACTCCCAAGGGGTGGGAAAAATTCCCCACATTTGGTATAAGACAGCACTGTCTAAACTCTTTTCACTGAGAAACATTAAAGGCTGTGATTTGAATTCATTAAACACGCTAAAATCAGGCCAACGTGGGTCATAATGTGCTTAGCAATTAAATACAATACTGCCTACATCCTATTGAGATATATTCTGAGATTTAACATTTCATTTGTCATATCATTTGTCAGCTTGAACCCAAATCTAAGATGCTGTTGTTCCCATCTCATCCCATCCAATCCAACTTCATTTGGAAAGCACTTGAAAGCAACCATGGTGGACAAAAGTCCATCCATTTTCTATCCATGGGTGTGTGCTGGAGCCTATCCCAGCTGACTTTGGGGGAGAGGCAAGGTACACCCTTACATACACACAAAGAGATGCAAACTGTGTGCCCAATATGCTAACCACTAATCCACTGTGCAGCGTACATTCCTGCTTATTATGCTGTAGATTAAAACTTCTTTCTCTGTGTGATTAATCGCAATTAGTTATGAGTTGACTATGGACAAAATACAATTAGCCCCAGTAAGAACTGTTGGTCAGTTCATAAAATAAATAAATAAACTGGACTAAGACATACCAGTCCAGTGTGTACCCTTCCTCTCGCCTGAAGACAGCTGGGATAGGCTCCTGCATACCCTAATGAGGATTAGCGGTATAGCAAATGGATGGATGGACTAAGAAGTAGGCCATTTGAGAACATTTTTTAACCAAAGGGAATTTGCATGTTCTAGGAGGGTCCACTTTTAAGCTAGTTCCTGTTTACATCTCTTATGGTTGTGACCAGAGAAAATGAGCTTGTGGAAAGATCGCCACAACATCACGGACACTTAGTTTTAGTAAAAGTGTCACATGGTATGACATCAGTGCCCCTCCCTGCTTGGCGGAGCTCCTTAAAGAAGAGTCTGGTGTTTGTGAGTCACTTTAACTTTACCACAAACGGACCTCATACTCAACACAGCAGGATGGGGAACACATGCATTGGCGGTATGGGGGGGGGGTTATAATTCCATCCCTGATTGGCGGTGCGTTCAAATCTTTCTGTGTACTGTAGATGTAATAAACATTAGCCTTGAAGCATTTCTCCTTTTATGAGCTCTTTAGTGCGTGACGACGCTAATGTTTGTTTCTCAGTGTTTATTTCACTTGTCTTTCAAAAAAAAAAAAAATCTGCAATCAGGAGAAATACACAAACACTGGAGAGGAGCAGCATCGGGGGGGTCCAAAAGGTCTGAAAAAAGCCCAACTCTCTCCCAAGGCTCAACTGTTAATAATAGAAAGTGACAAGAAAACTATTGAATGCTGTATTTGTTTGGCAATCAGTCCTGTTTAAACAACCTTTAACCGTTACATATATTCTTCTCTAACATAACCCAACATTAAAAACACAAATCAGGTGTGTGTGCCATGCAGGAAAAGACCTAAAATGACTGGACAGTACCATCCTGCGGGGGCCGCGTCCAATGAGAGTCCAGGTTTACTCAGCCACCATTTGTGCTGTGATGGACTCGGGTGTGATTCTCCCTCCCTCTTCTCACACTGCTCACGGTTAGCATTTGTGCCACAGCCCGTTTACTTTTTTATTCTGCTGTTTTACTGCAATTTCCCTGACTTTGTGGATTACTTCCAGTCTTGTAATTTGATTATTGCTGTTGTTTAGCGAGAGGAGAGCATGCATTAAATAAATTATGTTGTATGTTAGCTAGCATGGTGGCTGCACGGCGGAGTGCTTAGCACGCAGGCCTCACAGCTAGAAAACCCGAGTTCAATCCCATCCTTTGCATGTTCTCTCCCCATGGGTTTTCTCCGGGTACTCCGGTTTCCTCCCACATTCCAAAAACATGCTAGGTTAATTGGTGACTCCAAATTGTCCATAGGTATGAATGTGAGTGTGAATGGTTGTTTGTCTATATGTGGGAGAACATGCAAACTCCACACAGAGATGGCCGAGAGTGGAATCGAACTCGGGTCTTCAAGCTGTGAGGCCTGCGTGCTAACCACTCATCCACCATGCCGCCTGGTTCTTCCATCCTTAATTAAAAATGTTAAAAAAACATCAACAAAATGTTTTCAGGAGTACATTTTCAAGGTTTCTCCCAGATTTGATCAGGGACTTTCTGCTTCTGCACAAAGTTTCATACAGAATGGTTGGCAACTACCAACATGCAAACAGAAATCAAAACAATGTGCTTCTTTCGTGCTTGGCGGACACAAAAGTGATGAGAGAAGAAAACTTTGGCTGACGTCTGCTGACTTGACTTTGCTGCACTGTCAGAATGTGGCGCTCATTATAGCAGATTGAGGCACTGACAAGCCCAAATAGTTTCATGTTCAAGGTGCAACGGGACACGACAACGTGACTACATCACACAGCTCGTGATGGGCGCACCTTTTGGGATTCACGCTCACATCTACTTTAAACCAATTTTACTGTATGCAGAGTAGATGTAACGTTAGAGCTGATTTGGCAGACATTTAAAAGCACCATTGAAAATACCACAGTGCATGTTCACGTTAACGTCTGCATGTTGCAGATGACTAATCTTCCAGGAACGTGTCATGTACTGATTACACCAACCATTGACATGGAAATCAAAGGATGCCGTTTTTAATGGGAAACATTTGCATTCCCAATAAATTGCCTCAGGTCTCATGGCTGAAAAATAACCCAAATTCATCCAAAAAAAGTTGTCAGTGCCATCATTTTGCACTACAGAGTTCAAGACTTAAACACAAAGGTGCTGTCCGTGTTGAGCTTGCTGCCACATTGTGTCTTTGGCAACAATCGTGTTCTCAATGATGGTGACCTTAACCCTCCTGTTGTCCTCGGGTCAAAATCACCTGCCACTGTGTTAGAAAAAAAACAAAAAGACATTTTTTCAACTTGACATTTGATGACTTTTCCGAGATTGACCCCGATATTAGAAAAAGTGAATAGTAGCCTTTATTCACATTTCCATGTAAACTGTACAATAAAAGGTACAGTTCTGGTCAAAATGATCCAACATTCAAATTGAGTTGAAATCATCAAAGTTTCCCACCTCATAATATGAGACTGTTTTGGTTCTGTCTCAGATTTAGTTTGAACCAGTCTAAACCGGTGTGATGCCTTTTTGGCACTACCGAACGCAAAGTCCTATCAACTTGGAACCGATTTCCACCCACATAATTCACATCAAGCACGACTTTCTATGAATTTTGTTTCTCGAGATACGCGATTTTAGATGATGTTTTTTATTTGAACTGGTCCAAACTGGTTTGAAGGCATTGGAAAAAGCGGTTTAATAACTCCCGAACGGTAAATCCTATTGGCTTGGAACTGATTCTCACCTACACAATTCGCTGCAAGCTTTCCAACGATATCAAGCACGACTCTCTAGGACTTTTGGGTCCCTAGATACGTGATTTTTAATGATTCTTTTGTTTAAACTGGTCTAAACTGGCCATTGGATAAAGCATTTTTCATGAATAGTTGAGTTAGAACCGATTCTCAGGTACACAATTTGCTGCAAGCTTTCCAACAGTATCAAGCACAAGCCTTTCAGACTTTTGGGTCCTTAGATACATTATTTTTAATAACTTTTTGGTTAAACTGGTCTAAACTGGTCTGAGGCCATTGGATAAAGCATGTTTCGTATATAACTCCAGAACGGTAAGTCCTGTTGACTTAGAACCGATTCCCACCTGCATAATTGACCACAAGTTTCCAACGGTACCAAGCACGACTTTGTGCTCCCAATAAAACTGCATTAAAAACATTTTTTTTGCAAATTGTAAAAAAAGGGGTGTATACAGAATATGAGGACAACAGGAAGGTTAAATGTTCATGTATCCCCTTCATTCATCATGTACGCAAATGTGCTTAGAATTGTTTTATGCATGTAAAACTCATTCATTCATTCATTCATTTTCTACCGCTTTTCCTCACGAGGGTCGCGGGGGGTGCTGGAGCCTATCCCAGCTGTCTTCGGGCGTAAGGCGGGGTACACCCTAGACTGGTCGCCAGCCAATCACAGGGCACATATAGACAAACAACCATTCACACTCACATTCATACCTATGGACAATTTGGAGTGGCCAATTAACCTAGCATGTTTTTGGAATGTGGGAGGAAACCGGAGTACCCGGAGAAAACCCACGCATGCACGGGGAGAACATGCAAACTCCACACAGAGATGCCCGAGGGTGGGATTGAACCCTGGTCTCCTAGCTGTGAGGTCTGTGCTAACCCCTAGACCACCGTGCCGCCGCATGTAAAACTCGATTTTAAAAATTTTTGAGACTTGTGGCGTAACTGTGTTATTTAGCAAAGAAGTCAACCCCTGATGGTGATACACATTCTACCAACTTGCTAACAAGGACGTTTTGTGATAAAAATATACGTATTAAGAACATAGTTGCATAACAAGACCCACAATATATATTGTATGCTAAAATGTTTCCAAAAAACACAGTTTTATAGGACGCAGTTGTAAATGGCCTCAGACAAAATACAGTCAAGCATAAAACTTGGATTTTGATGGACACCACCCCAGTTGGCTGTCGGGTTAGGGGCGTGGCTTGTTGACAATATTTTGGTCGCCAAATAGAAGTGTTGGCACCAAATAGAAGTTTCCTGTCTTTAAGTTCATTCTGTGGTCCAGCTTGCGACCAACCACTTTGTGTGGCTCCAGAGAACCCGGCTGCCATGAGAACCCCAACCAAATGAGGACACCAAAGGAGACCCCTCCCCCCATGACTCGCCCCCTTCTTGATCTGACAAGGACATTTACTTGATTTTTCTTTTACATGCACACAATTCAATTGACGCCCGCATGCACTAACACATCCCTCAGCACAGCATGCACCCAGAGTGATGTCACACTGTTGAGGTTGTGCAACATTTATAATGCAGTTTTAAGGGGTTCAATACCTTACATAAGGAAACCTTGACACTGCTCAGCCATGGAATTCAAACCTGTGGTGCAGTAGATGCCCGCCTGATATGTATTATACTCACAAGGAACTAAATAAACAAAACTATCCTGAAAGCGAACTAAGAAAAAAAGCAGGCCGCCGTAACGAGGAAACTCTGTCATAAAATCTCGAGTCTTTCATGTGTGCTTTTTTCTGCGCCACTTATTCAATGACCTCAGCGGATGAAAGTACAGAAACATTCAAGGATGGAGTGTCGTGTTTGTCGACGAATTCTCTGTCGTATGAATAGGAACCAGACCGCTTTCCTAGAAGCTTGTTACATGTGAAAACATACATACATCACAGCAACACTAGCGATCATCTTACAAATCATAAGCAGGCATATTTTATGGTGGATCTAGTAACCATAACACATATTTGGGCCATGGTGTGGATTTATTTATTCCAGGTTTACAGGGGACCTGTTATGTTTTTTCCACTTTAATACTTTCCACTCTGACCTATAAATGAAGTTAGAATTTGTATCCTCGTGTTAAACGAAGCCAAAGATGCCAAAGTTTCGGATAAAAGCACAACAGGTCCCCTTTATAATAAAAAGGAATAAGTACAGGAGTAAAAGTGACATAAACCTTGTACATTGCATGAATAGATATATTTAAAGCATATTATATATAAAACTAACAACAGATTGTGTAATGAATAGCTAAATAATACATTATTAAATAATAATAAACAACAAATGATGAAGTCAGGGTATAAACAATATGATTCTGCTCTATAAAAACTATGTTTGCACTGTTTTTTAAACTGGATCACATTAGCACATTGTTTGACTATATCTAATTTGTTCCACAGATGCTGAAAGTTTTTACTGTTCTGTGCATACAAATGTTTTTAATTAAGGTCATATTTCTGTTTCTTGTTGGACAACCATGTTGTACATTGTCAGGCTTTTTCGTTGTAGCTATTAGAAAATGCACCAGATCAATCAGGGAGGGGTGGGCAAATATTTTAACTCGTGGGCTGCATTGAGTTAACAAAATTGGGGGCCAGAACATATATTTAACACACACACACACACACACACACACACACACACACACACACACACACACACACATTTTATGCTCATAATTTTCCTTGAATTACTTGTCTAATTTTATCTGTAAAAGTGTTATACTATCAGATGTATGTTCTCATGTCCCTTTTTTCGGGAGCACTTTAAACATCAGACTACATCAAACTATGTCATTTAATTTCACAGTTTTGTGTTTTTTTTTGTGTGTTTTTTTTTTACCAAATAAGACATCCGACTTGCAAGTCATGTTGCCAGTTTGTATGTTAAAAGTTGAAATACTTAGAAAGCAACTGGCGGGCCGGAGTCAAACACTTGGTGGGCCGCATGTGGCCGCATGTTCTCCCCGTGCATGCGTGGGTTTTCTCCGGGTACTCCGGTTTCCTCCCACATTCCAAAAACATGCTAGGTTAATTGGCCACTCCAAATTGCCCATAGGTATGAATGTGAGTGTGAATGGTTGTTTGATTGGCTGGCCACCAGTCCAGGGTGTACCCCACCTCTTGCCCGAAGACAGACCTCTTGAGGATAAGCGTTAGAAAATGAATAAATGAATGTTCTATTTTACAGGAATTTAAGGCTACGTGAAAGCGGAATCACTAAAATGTAATCCCAGGATTCGATATATAAAGTTTACAACTCTTAAGTGTAGAAATACAAAACCTACAAGTGGTGTGAGTGGTTATATTGTAAATAAAAACACAGTGTTTAGCAATGTTATATTTATACAACGATGTCATTTGTGAGTCTCTGGAGGGGCAAAGCTGCAAATGTTTGATACCCCATCCAAAACATTGGGAAAGGTCCTCTAACATATGTAAATCCCCTCAAAGGTGCCATAAAGTCGCCATAACGCCCCCCCAGATGTCAAGTCAAGCTCAAGTCGAGGGTATAATTTTTCCATGAAACCTGATGCTTATTTAAATAGTTTGGATTCAGGTTGTGTCAAAGTCGCTTGTTCCGTCCAAGAACAATAAAAGCGTACATTTTCCATCCCTGCTTCTCTAAACAACGCCGTGGAAATGAAAATGTGTCTGTCGTCACCGTGGGGTGGGAATGGCAGTTATGTTGGGTACAAGCATCCACTCGCCATAGCAACCATAGTGTTACACGCATCCTCCGATAAACTTCAACAAAGTATGAAGTGGAGGAGTCAGCAGCTGGAAAACGTCTATGAAGTAAAAACAAGGAGCGAGTGTGGGTGTGAGCTGCCATCTTTGATTTGGACGTTCAGCATGTGTTGAATCTTCCCTCAAGAGACCTCATGGGGAGCTTTCAGCCCGCAGTCAGGCATACAAATGATGCGGGGGATTAACGTGGCATTCCTGCCCCGAGCAGCTCCACTGAAGCCTGACAGGTGGAGGACATGTTGGAAAAACTAACGAGGGCGTTGGTGGGGGCGATGTAAGCACGGTAAGCCGTGCATCTGGAAGATGACATCATCGCCGCCTGTTTGAATGTAGCGTGGATGTCACATGATTATTACATTTGCAGGCGGACAGCATGAACCAGACTGAAGTCCCGTGTGAGGATCAGCTAAAGAAAATAAAGACTTAAAGACCACCTTGTCCGGCTTCATTCATGGAGTAGAAGACTTTAAGGTGATAAATGTGCCGCACGTTTGGCTTCCGTACTGAAGGGAATGTTGCAAAGTTGACTCGCCTAACAAGCCACAGAGACGCCTGCTTGGCTCGGGTTCAGGCTTGGAAACTTGCACAGCGTTTGTGTGGCGGCCAGATTGTGTTGTAATGGCGACGACACGGGTTTTACGGGGCCTGGGGACGCAATTAGATGCTACTGTGATCCTGAGTGGGCTTGTCAGGTGGGAGACTCAGCTCAGGTAGCTTATGGGATATGAACAGGAAGTGTGTGTGTATCTGTGTATCTGTTTGGGATCACTGTCAGCTCACGTTAAGCGTACTGTAGCTGTGTTTTAGTTCACATAAATCCTCCATATTAAAGTGTAACCACCGCACTGTAAGGAAGACGTAATAATCATACTACAATGGAAAACTTTTTATTTTATTGCTCATCATTAAACAGGTAATAAATTGCTTCTAGGATATCCTATTGACAATTCCAGCTGTAAAATTCTCATATTTCCACCTTGAAGCAAGTGTGACAACCCATTTCCTCTTTGTCCACTGGGGCCAGGTGGGGCAGTGCCCCGCCAGATCCAGCAGATGGTGCCGTGGTGTCTGTCACTCACTTTCTCCCATTAGCACCCCCTACAGGACCCCAGGGCAAGTTTGTCGGAATGTACTGATTACCAGTTTGTTTTTTTTTGTTTAGCTAGGAGTCGTCTGCGGTCACAAAACCAATGATTCACAGAGTTGTAAAAGAGTCGGATCATCTCCAACCAGTGGTGGAGTCTACATGGCGTCCCTGTAGCCAGTGATGATGTCACTGGTGACATCTTCACAGGGCCGTAATGGGTCATAAACTATCGCATGTAAACAGCTCTGAGCCCTCTCGGACTGTGTGTGTGTAATTCACACAGTGTCAAAGACGAGGCTGTTGTGTAATATGAAGTAAAAGTCAACACACGGTGTGCATGTTACTGCTCATTTGTGTGCAACGTGCAACGTTTTTTCCTATATGTCTATATGTGCTTTATGATTGAGTGGCGACCAGTCCAGGGTGTATCCTGCCTCTCGCCCAAAGACAGCTGGGATAGGCTCCAGCATACCCCTGCGACCCTCGTGAGGATAAGCAGTAGGAAATTAATAAATGAATGAGTGCAAATGTATTCTCTGGGATTTCCTAGCATACTTAAACTGTACATCCGCAATAAGACTTACGTTTGTTTGCAAGTGATAAGAATATCCACTTACTGTTTTTCTTTATTTAGACTGCACAGTACAAGCATATAAAAGACCTTTGCAATGATGATACCAGTCCCAGGATGTGATTTCATGACACCCCAAGATAATATACATATTGAACTACTCACAATGTGGGTTGGATAGTTTAGTCAGGCAAGTTTTAGAAGATGAAGATGACTCATTTGAGTAACAGGAAAAATAATTTACGTATGACTGTGCTGGGATTTTAACCCGGCCTCAGCCATATCATTGAATACACATAAAAATAAATGAACAAGATTGTGTTCCCATAGCCTGCAGACGATCCCAGAGGTGCAACTTCCTGACAACCATGTTACTAGTACAGTATTTAGCATTTTTTAAAGGGGGCAACTTTTTTTTCAATACAAAAAATACTCCACAAATGTGTGAATTTTAACTTTTTTTTTATTTTTAAAGAAAACAAACTTAAAGTATAGTTGAGATTAGGCATGAGTATTTTTCCAGTGCTCAAGGCAGATTTAATTAATTGTATTTTTTTTTTATTAAGTGTGCAATCTGGTCAATGTGCAGGACATTAGCCAGTTTTGTTTCTGTGCCAAGAATAATGAACATTTGAGGGCCAATCCAATGTACCGAGTTGAAAATATAAATATATATATAATATATAATATAAAATATAGAAATGCATTTTTAAGATCCATCCATCCTTTTTCTATGCTGCTTATGCCCACCAGTGTCGCCAACTATCTTCCGGCGAGAGGCGGGGTACACCCTGGACTGGTGGCCAGCCAATCACAGGGCACATATAGACAAACAACCATTCACACTCACATTCATACCTATGGACAATTTGGAGTCGCCAATTAACCTAGCATGTTTTTGGAATGTGGGAGGAAACGGGAGTACCCGGAAAAACCCACGCACGCACGGGGAGAACATGCAAACTCCACACAGAGATCCCCAAGCAGAGAATCGAACTCAGGTCTCCAATTATATTCAATATTCAAAAATATCTTGCCTAAATATAAAGGCTTCAATTCATTTTGTGCATCATGACATTTCATATTTCCACTGAAGAGTGTAGAGGTGGTGCATTTTGGTGAGGATCTAAATCAAGGTGTGCAATGTAGCCCGCCTGCTTGTAGCTACCTTCCATCCGAACGCATCCAACGCCGATCCTCAAGAAGCGAGAGTATACACTCATGCACGAGTGAGCAGGCTGGCACACGAAGCAGAAGGTTGCTGGTGTTTGTTGATGGAGGTTTTCATATGTCAGCTGCCGCTGTCGTGCTAACACGCTGACATCATCCACATCGCCAATGCAGCTGACAACGACATAGTTATTTGGCAAGCGTGTACCTGTTCCCTCTCGCAGGCTGCCGATGCGAGCAGCAGGAATGTGTGAGTGAGCGCACATGAACGCGGGCGGCAATGACCGAGCTCTCACTTTTAGGAGACGATTGATGCATCTTCAATGAGCGTTTGGGAGACAAGGATGTGGTTCAGTGAATTTGTCCTCACCCGTGAGAACATCATTCACTCTTTTGGACAAGAAGAGACTACAGTTGACATGATGTAATCTGCTCCGTCATCTTTCCAAATGAGTCATTGCAGCGAGAGGCCACACTTGGTTCCATTGATCACACTGGGAGTCCGAGTGGACCCTGCCCAGCAACTTGCTATTGTTAACACTTACACTGATCCAAGATGGAAAAATAGCAACACTCTCCTCTGATTCTTATTCCTAAATCATTTTTTTCCAAGCCAAACTTACTACTGATTCACTAAAATGCAAGTGGCTTGTTTATTGTTGTTGTACATTGCAGTCCTTTTTTGGCTTTCAGCATATTCTGAAAATAAAATTGACTATTATTCATTCATTCATTTTCTACTGCTTATCCTCACAAGAGTCACAAGGGGTGCTGTCTTCGGGTGAGGGGGGGGGGGGTACACCCTGGACTGGTGGCCAGCCAATCACAGGGCACATATAGACAAACAACCATTCACACTCACATTCATACCTATGGACAATTTGGAGTCACCAATTAACCTAGCATGTTTTTGGAATGTGGGAGGAAACCGGAGTACCCGGAGAAAACCCACGCATGCACGGGGAGAACATGCAAACTCCACACAGAGGGGTGTGGTCTCCTCGCTGTGAGGCCTGCGTGCTAACCACTCGGCTACCGTGCAGCCAAAAATTGACCATTAAAGGCGACCTATTATGCTCATTTTAGGCACTTTGTATTGAGTTGTGGACTCCTACGGAACAGCTACACATGATAACCCGCACAGAAAACTTTCTAGATCTTCCAGATTCTGCACCTCTCTCTGCAGTGTTTCCATGAACTTCCTGTTTCCCACCATATCTGTAATTTATTCCACCCAGGCCCGCCTCCACTCCGCTGTGATTGGTCACACTCCCAAGGACTTCCGGATACATAGGTCTGCGTTTACTGAGTGCAGGCAATCTGCAAGCCCATATAAGAAAGTCCGGATCACATTGACATTAGTAGAACTCTGGGCTCTGATTTTGTAGAAAAGGGGTGTGGCCAGCGCACTTTGCAATTCTCGCGAGCAGCACAGTCAGGCGCAGCGCCATGCACCCACGCCGCCATGCATTAATCTTTGTTCTTAGTTGTTGTTAATTATTAGTTGTCTAATGGGTCTATCTCTCTGTTTCTACAAAGTCCGCAGTGCGTGTTGGCTCTTTTGCATACCAGCATTTGCTTTTCAGCATTTGCTCATTTAAGTTTTTGTGCTATGAAATTTGGTTTTGTTAAGCTTTTAGCTGACATTCTTCTGTTGATGGCGGCATAGCATGTGTGTGTTGGTACAATGTGTGTCCTCCTGCGGTTGTGAACAGACTCCATCAAGGCGGCTAGGTCTTCACCTCACATCGCCACTGCCTCCACGTGAGTCACACACTGCTAGTTTCCATACGCATGTCATCCTGACAGAGCCAGGCTGCCGCCTTTTTAATACTATTTAACTTTGACAGCCTGTGTTATTATTGCACAACTGATGATGAACAAAGTCCAAAAGTCCCAAGCGCTGTGTGGCAGAATGTGTCCAGGGTGTGTGTTTGATAAAAGTACAGAAGGAAACACCTGGACCTTTTACACGCACAAACCATAAAAAGTCGACAGGGAGCAGTTTCCTGTTGTTGCGGCGTAGAGGTTGTCTAAACCATCGTCATTCTGCACCATCCCACCATCCATTTAACCTTCCTCTTGTGTTAGCTTTCTGGTATCATCTCTTATGTTAACGGGTCGGTTTTGACCCATGTATTAAATCAGCTATAAAATACACTAAAAACAATACGTTACCATCAAATTTGCTTCTCATGTTTTGGTTACTTTCTTAGGCTTCCTCATCCATGAAAATATTGGTTTTAATACTTTTGGTGTGGGCATGTAGGCCTTTTTTTGTCACTATACCCCTCCATTTCAATTTCCAAAAATGGTAAAATGAACCTCAAAAGAATCATATCACTAAATTGAAGGTTCTTTTGTTACCTGGTTAATCCTGGCTATAAAACATATCTCTTAAATCAATTAGTTTTATTATTTTCTAATCTTAGTATTAATCACTAAAGAAACATGTTCAACCCAAATGTTATGGTGTTCGGGTCAATTTTGACCCATTTATATTAATGTCAAGAAAAGGTCGAAAAAGTTATTGTTTTCAGCAACAAAATGAGAATCCCCTGAAGCTTATATGATGAGAAGAGGAGCTGGTTGCTAATTTCAATTTCACTTTTGGCTCAAAATCTTGCTTTATGGTCATATTATTATAACCGGGTCGAAACCGACCCTAACAATACAGAGGTCATAATTTCAACCAGACCATTTTAAAATGTAATAAAAATTATTTTTTTGGTTTTCTTTTGTTGAAATAGAGTTTCCTGACGAAGTCAAAAAGCCTTGATGCAATAAACATTTGTTATGTGATTCTTTTTATGCATTAAAATGTAAAACGGGTCGGTGCTGACCCTAACACAAGAGGAGGGTTAAGGAGCATCACGTTTACACTTTTCAACATTTTTACACAATTCAACATGTTTTTTTTGTTCATAATCAAACACTTCTTGTGTTAAAGTGTCACCATTTTCTGCCAGGGAGAGAAAATAATAAAGAATGAGTGACAAGTGATAGATCACTTATACAGCTTTAAATATTTATTCATTCATTTTCGAGATAGAAAAAGTTAAATATAATGTTCAATCTTCAGTGCAATCATGACGACAGACGGTAAACATGGTTGATAGCGTCCTTATACAGAAATCTTTGCACCGCGATGCAGCCTCTCCACCTCCATATCTCTGCGGGGATATCCCATCATTCGGCGTCACGAAGGGAAACAAAAGCTCAGAACTAACAACTGCTCTCGAGTGTCAACAATGGCGCAAGCTGCAAGCTGCAAGCTGCAAGCTGCAAGCTGCAAGCTGCAAGCTGCAAGCTGCAAGCTGCAAGCTGCAAGCTGCAAGCTGCAAGCTGCAAGCTGCAGACCTAACAAGATGAACATCCATAGCTGCACACTTGCTTAAGGGGTCGGCATGGCACAAAAACAACAAGAAAGTAATAAATAAAACACTATTAAACACTAAAAATGCTGCAGGAGACACAGAGCCGCATTAACTAGCTTGCATCTGGGCGGCGCCATCTTCAAACATGAGACCTCCCATTTCAAATCCAGTCCAAATCCATAAGAACTATATGCTTGTTTTTCATATTGTGCTTAACAGAAATATCAATATTTTTAAGCCATAGTGGATATTCTGAAGTTTCTCAAAAAAGAGGTTGCTTCAAAACGTCTCTCAATGGTAAGTAGCTTTAGCATTTTAGCGTTCGGTACAGCATCGGTAACATGTAATGTGTTTTGCAGGACTACCAGTATGTAAAAACCTTGTGTAGAGCCACTAATTGTGATGGGAAAAGGCTATTAGCAACCGACTTATAAGGAAGTACGCCTTGTATGACATCACAAAGGGACACTTTTACCACGCCTCTTGAAACTGAGCGTTTTGACCCATCCCAAACTTCTTTCAGGGATCACTTCCAAATGCGCAAATACGAGGTCCCCTTTAAAAAAAATAAAGAGAAACACACTCTGCCTCATGATATCGAATGACAACCCTTTGATAAATGAAATAACAATAATAAATAATGAGTGAAAATATATAAATATATTTAGCCCACCCCGGATGTAGACTAAAAAATAACTTATTAATAGATGGCCAATAATATTGGGCCAAAGATAACATTGGCATGAAAATATGATATTGGTAGACATCGGAGTTTTTCCTGAAACAACAAACAACAAAAAAACATAGATGGACATTAATGTTGACCATGATGACATACAGTGCAAGCCCACCTCCTTTGTGCTTTCCACAGGCTCATGTGTTCCTGCACACTCTGACTGTACTGAAGTCAGTATAGAAAGCTACTGAGTGAACAAGTTAGCCTCCAGTTTATTTCAAGTAAACTTAATAAAAGGTTGGGTGGGGAAGAAGGACAAAGTAAAAATCCAAGAAGTACCACTTCCACAAGGAATGGGAGAACTTATTTTCACTATGTTATGTCTATGACTGACTATCATTTGGAGCTACTGACCAGACTATGCACCCATGGCTGACTCCATGCGGTGTTCGTTAAGATAACTTAATGTCTCATTAAAGTAACATTACTGCCATCTAGTAACCATAATAATACTTGTAATAATAACACATAATAAGACTAATAATAGATTTTTTTTTGTTCAAACCACAAAGCGATGAGGGAAGACTGTACATGCGTCTGCTGTTGGGATGAATAATGCATATTAATGATGAATTATTGTGGTATTAATATACAAAGTTTCCTTCATATTACCGCGTTGTTGCTGATGAATGTTGATGACGAGTCAAGATGAATGTGGTCTTTTAATGATTTGTCCACTTCCTTCATGGCTTTGGCAACAAATACTTGGACAATAAAAGACAGATGACCACCATGGCAGCAGTTATCTTGGTGTTTTATTAAGTCACCCCCCTTAAGTCACTCATTCAAGACAACACGTGATGTTTGCAGAGCCGTCCACAGCATATGTGTACAGGTTTGAAGTCCAACACGTGGGTTCAGTTCTGCTTAGTCCGCCAGTCGGCTGAGTGGGGGACCTGCTGGGATTCCACAGCATGACAGGTATGTTCATGCCCTTCATCACTTACTGTTCTCAATTTGAGTAACATGTTTAAAAAGGCAGGAAAGCCCTATAGAAAACATATTATTAGCATTTATTCCTTTTATTCCTCCTATTATTGGCAACACTGGTCAATTTATTCTGCATAAAAATGCCTACAAAGTGTGTTATTCCTTCACAAAATGTGAATGCGGTGTTTGCCATGGCTTTCCAATGAACGACTGATATTATATTTACGCTACCATATATGACAAAAGCTAATACAGCCCTCACATTACAGTAAGCCTTTTTATCGCAGTATATCTTGTCACAAGAACTGCATATACTTTAAAGTAGCCTGCTTATTGGCCACTAAAAATGAGTCAACACACAGCCATTGGTGTGTAGGCAAGATACTTAACTGTGTCTTGGTGGTGGTAGTGTGCACGAGTGCTCTTGGCACTGGGAAGATGTCCATCCCCTTTGTAATCCAATCACAAATGAGCCAACACGCAGTGCGGACGGTGTGGAAACAGAGAAAGTGACCCATTCGACAACTAATAACTCGGACGATACCGCAAATATACCATGAAAGGTACTTGGCCACGTAGAGCAGGAATGCTGGTGGAAAACAAGTAAGATGCTAGGATTAGTTCCTTAAACGGTGTGTTTAAGGAACAGGTGATGTGTCCTACGAGGTGGCGTATGTGGTGAATGACGTGCATGGGTGGCCTCTGATGCGCCATCCAGTCCGGCGCATTTAAAGGCAATGATAGGTGTTTATCCTTCCTCCTTGACACTTGGTCCGGCGGGAGGCATGGAGGCGTGGGTGCGCGGTGCTGCGCCACACTGTGCTGCTCACAAAATTTGCGCCTGGTCTATGAAATTAGAGCCCCAGGTCGGAGGTGGCGAGCTTTCTCTGCATCTTTGACGCGCTGTTTGTCACTGCGCCAACCTGAAAATGTGGACTCCTCCCTTGTTACGCCGCCACGCCCATCTCAGCGCAGGTCAGGCTACCACATTGGCTGCGCACAGTGGTACACTACCAAATTACCACTGCGTGGGCTGCTCCACAAAATTAGAGCCCACTGTAATAAGGAGCCCAAACACACCTCCAGGAAGCTGAGGATGACGGTGATGGGGGTGCCAAGTATGTCTCCTCCACACCTGAACCCAATTGACCTTAAACACACCGCTATTATTGGGAACACAACAGTAAGTGTGCTGTTATGTTTGTGTTAATGTCTCCTTCTAGGATTTCCTCGCATCAGTGGAGCTTTGTTATTGCTCAGCCTGTGTCTGTTTTCTTCTTGCGATGGAGGAAACATCCTGGTGGTCCCCATCGACGGCAGCCACTGGATCAACATGAAGGTCCTGCTGGAAGAACTCCACCAGCGAGGACACAACCTGACCGTGATCCGAGAAACCCACAGCATTTACATGGCAGAGACGTCGCCGCTGTACACCTCCATCACTATCGATCTGCCTACACAGTGGGATGACTTTTTCGACTTTATGCGGGAAATTATTCGGGTAGGTGGCACAGGGTTCTGGTTCGTGTGTACAACAGAACCACTGCTGACAAACACAATTTGTTGATTCATGCTAGGAAATTTGGATTTAGAAGCACATTATTGGATAGCAAATTAATCTGTTCCAGTGTCAAACTCTGGCTATCATAAAGTTTCATTAGCGTTGTGACTCACATTTCAACATTCCCAACATTTGCACAAGTGTAAGCTATGTATATTGGCAAGTGTGTAGCCATATTGTACTGAGCAACCCGGACACAGTATATACAGTATGTCACAAAAGTGAGTACACCCCTCACATTTCTGCAAATATTTTATTATATCTTTTCATGGGACAACACTGAAGAAATGAAACTTTGCTACAATGTAAAGTAGTCAGTGTACAGCTTGTATAACAGTGTAAATTTACTGTCCCCTCCAAATAACTCAATACACAGACCTTAATGTCTAAACTGCAGGCAACAAAAGTGAATACACCCCTAAGTGAAAATGTCCAAATTGGGCCAAAAGTGTCAATATTTTGTGTGGCCACCATTATTTTCCAGCACTGCCTTAACCCTCTTGGGCATGGAGTTCACCAGAGCTTCACAGGTTGCCACTGGAATCCTCTTCCACTCCTCCATGACGACATCACGGAGCTGGTGGATGTTAGAGACCTTGTGCTGTGTTATTTTGAGGGGACAGTAAATTTACACTGTTATACAAGCTGTACACTGACTACTTTACATTGTAGCAAAGTTTCATTTCTTCAGTGTTGTCCCATGAAAAGATATAATAAAATATTTGCGGAAATGTGAGGGGTGTACTCACTTTTGTGACATACTGTATACCATCATATGTAAAGGTGCATTAAGTTTTTGGGCATTATCAGTATTCCTTATCTACTTATTAGTGCTCATGTGAAACTTGATCAAAATTCTAATTTATAACCAATTAATTATGATTACTATTTCAAGTTAATTAAGATGAAAAAGGTTTATGTTTTTTAACTGTGCAGGAGTAGGGAGTACATGGCTTCCTGTCAAATGTCTGAAGGCATACGTCACTGTAAGAAGTTTGGGAAGCGCTGCTCTACCGGTTACTGGTGATAGTTATAAAAACACAAAGACGCCAAAGTAAAAGCACAACACACACACACGCAATAATAAATCTTACTCACCACTTCAGGGACGCTTTTTGCTTCCAAACATTTGGGTTGAACTCAAATCCAGTTTTGTGTTTTTCAGGGCCACAGACAAGGACGTGAAATGCACCAAGAGTTCTTCAACATGCTGTTGGGGTTCCATTCCTTCTGGGCAAAAGCCCTCAGTCAGTTACTGGATGATAAAGCCACTGTCCAAATGTTTAAAGATTCCCATTACGACCTGGTCTTCACCGACCCAGCCTGCTTGACCGGAGTCGTGCTCGCCAAGTATCTGGACTTGCCTCTAGTGCTCAACGTCCGTTGGATCCCCGCTGGAGATGGTCATGTTGCGATCGCTCCCTCTCCGCTCTCCTACGTCCCAGTGCCAGGGTCGTTCTTGACGGACAAGATGGACTTCTTCCAGAGGGTGAAGAACGTGCTCCTCTATGTCGTCTCGTCTTTCCAGCATAAAGTCTACATAGAGCCCATCTTTACCACCGTTTGTGAGAAATACATCAAGGGCGGTTGTGACACCACCTCACTGCTCCAGGAGGCCGACATTTGGCTCTTTCGCTCGGATTTTGTGTTTGATTTCCCACGGCCAACCATGCCCAATGTTATCTACATCGGAGGCTTCCAGTGTAAACCGGCCAATCCCCTGCCAGCGGACCTGGAGGACTTTGTTCAGAGCGCTGGGGAGGATGGCGTCATTGTCATGAGCATGGGGAGTTTAGTGAATGAGATGCCACCCGAGGACACTGAAGAAATTGCTGCCATCTTTGCTAAGTTGCCTCAGAAGGTAAGGCGTCTTGGCGATGTTTGCGTTGACAATCCAGGATGACGATGGCGGAGAAACTACTTTACGACTTCTTCTTCACATTTAGGTCATTTGGCGACACAAGGGGTCTCGGCCATCAACGCTGGGAAACAACACCCTCATGCTGGACTGGATGCCACAGACGGATCTATTGGGACACCCTCAGACCAAAGTCTTTATAGCTCACGGAGGAACCAACGGACTCCAAGAGGCCATTTACCACGGCGTCCCCGTCCTTGGCATTCCCTTGTTCTTCGACCAGCGCGACAACCTGCTGCGCTTGCAGGACAGAGGCGCCGTCAAGATCCTGGAGCTGCTTCATCTCAGCCAAGACTTTGAGGAGAGCCTCAAAGAGGTCCTCCACCAGGACAGCTACAGGCGGAACATGCAAAGGCTGTCGCGGCTGCATCGAGATCAGCCAACGACGCCCAAGGACCGGGCCATTTTCTGGGTGGAGTATGTGATGCGCCACAAGGGGGCGCCTCACCTGCGCACGGAGGCCTACTATAAGATGGCGTGGTACTCGTACTATGGCCTGGATGTCTTCCTGCTGCTGGGGGCTGCTGCGACTATACTGCTTCTGTCTGCTGTGGTTCTCTTCAGGTTCATCTGCTGTAAAAAGAGAAGAAAAAGCAAACAACAATAAATTTGTTCTAAGCATAATGTGCGTGGGCAGGGGAATATTTGGTCTGTTGATTACGTAAGTTTACCCTCTTACAATAGCAGCACTTTTTGGCAGGGCGGTAGAATCGTCCGTGCTCTGGAGAGCCATGGGAGATTTCTCCTGGTGGGGTAAGGAGGATTTTGACAAAGGTGAAGGAGCAGCCCACAATGACAAGACAGGAGCTGGTTCATGATGTCAAGAGAGTTGGGAGCGCAGTCATCAAGAAAAGCTTTCTTTACACGTTACGTTGCGGTAATGCAGTGGTTCCCAAAGTGTGGCCCCGGTGGGCCATGAGAGGTCATTAAAAATATTTATTGCACGATTTACGATAATAACCTATTGAGTGTTCTTGACTTGTCACAATATTTTTGGAACCTTATACAGTTTATGATTGGAACGTAGCTCTCTGGTCATCATACGAGTCTTGAATGCAGCTATGAAAAGTATGAGAATTAATAATAATTTTTCCTTTATCCCCCTGCTTTTATTTCAATCCTGAATCCTGAATGAAATAATAATAATAATAATAATAAAAAATAATAATAATAATTCATTTTCTACCGCTTATCCTCACAAGGGTTGCGGGGGGTGCTGGAACCTATCCCAGCTGTCTTCAGGCGAGAGGCGGAGTACACCCTGGACTGGTCGCCAGCCAATCACGGCACATATAGACAAACAACCATTCACATACTAATAATACTAATAATACTAATAATACTAATAATACTAATAATACTAATAATACTAATAATACTAATAATACTAATAATTTAATAATTTAATTAAGTAAAGTTAAGTGCTCTGAGAACGCAACATTTCGTCTATGTACTGTTTATAGGACAAAGGTGGGCCGCTGACATTTTTTAGATTTTCAAGTGGGCCCTGAGTTGGTAAAGTTTGGGAACCCCTGCTGTAATGGATTGAGACCTTGCAAGCTTGCAAAATCAGCACGGGATCCCCAATATGGAAATAAAATAGAAAAAAACATATTTAAACTTTCAGTCACCTTCACCTTTTGGTTGACATATTGTTAATCATATACATCTCTCCTACAGGGTTACGTCTTTTTACTACAGCATCTCTTGCAACAGGTGTGCGTCGATATATATATATATATAGGTTGTAATCCATCATAATGACATACTTGGTCACGGTGCAACAATACGGAAATGCAAGACATCCACAGCAAGTTAATGCATCACATAAAACAACAACCAAGCACTAAACATAACCCCCCATAAATTAAAACAGTTATTTCCAAATGCCCGCAAGGCATGCCGGGTAGTCCAGCTGCAACAAGAATATGAACTATGAACAATAAAACATTGGATCTCACGAGTATGTTAACTCTCCCTCGTTTACGTTTCTGGTGACCTCCTTAACATATTTTGCAATCGAGCAAAAATGCGACAAAACTGGCAAAATGTACAAGAAGCTACCCAGCATGCCTTGTGGCGGGAATATATGGGTGTTTTTTGCCATGGGTATTGTATGTTACATATTTGTTTGTATGCCCACATGGTGCAGTAGGTAGGTTACTTTTGTACAAGCTACAGCACTGCAAGTCATGTTGATGACTGCACTTTTCACGTTAAAGGTTCAAAAAAAGGAAATGCTCGGTGGGCCGCGGGTCGAAGTTTGCCCACACCTGTGTGACAACATCATATGCAAATTAGGCAATGACATCATTAGTGATTTCTAATCACTCCTACGACAGCCAGTGGCTGTTTTGGAGTGAGGAACAGATAGTGACACCAACATGTCAGTCGATGCTGTCGATGCTGAACAGGTGCAGTCTGCCTCGGCGTCCCCGCCATCGCTATCAGCAGACATTTCCTCCCTTTGGATTTTGGTTTTGCTTTCTTTCCTTGGCAAGCTCCTCCTTTCTCCTCCATCCACCACTTTTGGATGTAAAATCCTCCCAGTGGCTGTGGTGGGGATCGGATGATGTCACTGTTGTCTTTTAGGCTGGGAATGCAGAAACACTCGTGAGACTCTTTGGGGATGCTTTTAGGCACCTGCTTGCTTCCCAACACACAGTACATCATTGGTTACAGAAATATATGCAAATATCATTTTGACTGACACAGTCAAAGACGTGTTTATTTGACATTATGTTTATTGTTGTGCGTGTAGTATGCAGATTTCATTTTACACTGTCAACACTGTGAGTTATTATTAACAACTACAGTGCTCGGGCTAAGTCCAATATGTTAACGGGGACCTATTATGCTACTTTCTTGGGCCTTTGTATTGAGTTATGGACTTCTATAGAGCAGCTACACACATTAACCCACACAGAAACCTTTCCAGAGGTATGAATGTGAGTGTGAATGGTTGTTTGTCTATATGTGCCCTGTGATTGGCTGGCGACCAGTCCAGGGTGTACCCCGCCTCTCGCCCGAAGACAGCTGGGATAGGCTCCAGCACCCCCCGCGACCCTTGTGAGGAAAAAGCGGTAGAAAATGAATGAATGAATGAATGAATGAAACCTTTCCAGACCTCTCAGAATCTGCACCTATTCCAGCCTTTTCTTGGATTTCCAAAGTGGTCTGTTTTCATTTATTCCACCCATGACCCACCTCAGGGAATGTCCACTCCGCTGTGATTGGTCACACTCCCAAGCACTGCTGATTACTTCCGGACAACTGCCAAGCTAATTTTTCTAATTTTGTCAGTATAGGAGTTGCTAATAAATGAATGAACCCTTTGGTGAGCTACTTAAAAGTGGTTAGGAGCTACTAATAGCTCATGAGGTTCTGTTTGGAAGCCCCTGACTTGCCGTGTATGACCTTGAAGAGTGGTAAGATAGGAGAAGCCAGATGTGAGGGTGCTCTCTGCACCTCACCCGACAGAGGAGGAGCACTCATTGTTGGACACACTTTGTCAGAAGTATTGCTGGTGCGGTGGAGCTCAGAAGTCGGACATGAGGTCGCCACGTTTTAAGTGCAGACTATTTTGGTAGTGCAAATGTGGTCATTACATGTTTTTTCTGTGAGACTACCTGTGTTCCAGACATTGGTGATCTTGTAATTTGCACGCATGCAGGTAAGACGCTACCTCTATGCACACTCTATAATGCTACACAGATAACTGCTGACTTGCACAAAATAAACACGGTGTTAGCACTGTAAAATCTTCTACAAGAGTGCAGCAGAGCTACCCTGGCATGCCCATATAAGGAAGTCCCTGTGATGTCACAGGGGGCCAGTGTTAGAAAATACTCTCTGAAACCGTGTGTTCAGAGCCATCCCAAACTTCTTTCTGGGCTCACTTCCAAATGCGCAAAACTCATTATCTAAAAGTTTGGCATGGTTTAACACGAGAATACAACATTCTCGCTACATTTATAGGGCAGAAAAGTGGAAAAGCACAATAGGTCCCCTTTCAAAAGAAAACATTCAAGGCAGCAAATTGAACATATTTGTAATTATCAGAGAACATTATGGCTATTGACACCCGTTGATGACCCGACCTGACTTGTCTTTCAATCATTTTTGACTAATAATATGCTATAGTCTACAAAACAGCGATCATTTATTCATGAATTCATTGAAAATGCAATATAGCGAGTGAATGATGTTCAACTGTCATTGTGTTTGGGTTGTCACATTAGCTGATAGACTTCCATTGCAGTTGAGGGGGCAAGGTGAGGAGCGGAGAGTACGGGAGAGGAGATGTGAAAATGGAGGCACATGTGAGACTTGTCTGTCAGCTCAATGATAGTTTCAAAATTGCTCTGACTATTGATGAAGTGACGACAGACTTCTTCCACAGAAAGGGAGACATCACCGAAGCAGCTCAAGTTTAGCCTACCACATTGACGCAAAGCACCCATGTCAAAACAGGCAGGTGGTGTTGGTTGATCTCGCTGCCACGTGGTGTCTTTTGGGAACAGTCAACATCAAGAATCACGTTTTCAATGAGGGTAAAGTAACCTTAAATGTTCATTTATCACCTTCATTCATCCTTTAGATGAATTTATGTTTTGAATTGTTTTCTGCATGTCAAACTATCATTAACAGTTTTCGGGCTTTCTGCATTTACATCTTCATTCGCTAAATATAAAAAGGTCAGTAAGGATAATTCATAATGCCGCCTACAGAGAACATACTAACTCCTTATTTCTAAAATCACAAATACTTCAACTTGCTGATATAGTTCATCTTCAAACAGCTAAAATAATGCATAAGGCTAAAAATAACCAGTTAGCTAAAAATGTCATCCAATACTTCTCTACAAGAGAGGAGAAATATGATCTCAGGGAAGAAGTACATTGGAAACACTTCTATGCTAGGACTACGTTATGCTAGCCATAGCATTTCAGTATGTGGAATCAAACTATGGAATGGATTGAGTAAGGACCTCAAACAATGCACAACGATGAGTCAATTCAAGAAACAATACAAGCAGTATGCAGTAAGCAGTTGCAGTAAGCAACTGTATTATGGAAAGCAGGAAGTGAACAAATGTAACAGTTACTGACTGTAAAAGTACCAGATGGAGGGGTAGGATTTAATAAGCTTTGCTTCTTCCTACTCCTTTTGGACATGTGGAACTGTGAACTGATTATGGGATGCACTCAATTGTAATCTGATGCATGTTCATATGAAATAAAACCATTACCATTACCATTACCATTAGCATTAACATTAACATTAACATTAACATTAACATTAACATTAACATTAACATTAACATTAACATTAACATTAACATTAACATTAACATTACATTATTTCTTATGGGACAAATTCACTCGGTTAGCGACCGTTTCGGTTAGAGTCAGAATTTACGTCACTAACCAAAGTTCCACTGTGATCTGCCACAATAATGTATTGAAATCAAAGAAAAATATCTCAAAGTTAGTGGTTTTCTCAGCAATTTGTTGATGCGATTAAAAAAGAGATTAAATAGATAATGTACTGTAATACAATTAATCACAATTAATCACTATTAATTAATCTCTACTTTTTAGTGACAACACTAGCTACTGGATACTAACCAATGTTTTCTTCATGTTGTGGTAAAACAAACGTATTCCATTGGTTTGGGTTGAAATAAGCTACAAAAATAAACGTAACAAACACATGTAGCTCTCTGCCTTTTTCATTTTGGTAAAAGTAGCTCTCACAAGAACGACGGTTGGAGACCAATACTCTCTAATCATTGTGTGCATCCCACAGAAAGCCGTGACTCAGATGTCAAAAAGACAAAGCACATCTTTGTTCGGAGCTTCAAAACAGAACTACTGGCCAGAAGCAAAGATGGAGTCATCGTCTTAGAGTTCATACATGCTCAGCCCTTTCCTGACAAATGCCCTGGACTGTTTGATGGCTTTAAAAAGCGTCTGTCTGTCAAAGTCAAGCAAAGACAACAATTTCAGCGTTTGTTATTATAGTCAAGGTACAAATCAGGTCTCATTTGCAGCTTCCGTTTTGTCTTAGCCTGCAGCATCCATCCATCTATTTTCTATGCCGCTTATCCTCACGAGGACCTCAGGGGTATGCTGTAGCCCAGGGGTGGGCAAACTACGGCCCGGGGGCCACATCCGGCCCGCCAAGTGTTTGAATACGGTCCGCCCAATCTTTCCAAAGTATTTCATTTAAACTCAACATACAACCTGGCATCATGGCCTGAGCCAACCTTTTGATGGTTTTATCAATTTCGTTTTTTGACATGGTCTGTTGTTTACAAAGTGCTCCTGAAAAAAGGGACACAAGCACATAATAATAATAATTATAATAATAATAATAATAATAATAATTATTATTATTATTATATTATTAGATTATTATAATTATTATTAGAACTATTATGATTATTATAATCGTTATATTAATGCTAATTATTGTATTAATTATATATAATATTATTGTTATATTTGCATATTTTACATAATAATAATATAATAATTATTATGTTAATTTTATTGTAATTATTATAATATTTTATTATTTTTAAAATATTTAAATATAAATGTAAAATAATAAATAATAATAGCAGATTGCATGACAATTTTACAGATACAATAATACCAGGTGGACTGTTACGTGTAAAACATATAGTCTGCCCCCCCCCGTAAATTTTGTCATATCAATGCGGCCCGCGAGTCAAAAAGTTTGCCCACCCCTGCTGTAGCCTATCCGAGCCGACTTTGGGCAAGAGGTGGGGTACAATCATATAGACACATATAAACAAACAACCATTCCCACTCACATTCATACCTATGGACCAGGGGTCGGGAACCTTTTTGGCTAAGAGAGCCATGAAGGCCAGATATTTTAAAATGTGTATCTGTGAGAGCCATATACATTTTTTTAAACATTGAATGCAATAAAATGTGTGCATTTTTATGTAAGACCAACAGTTTTAGATATAATGGGCTCTAATTACGTAGACCAGGCACACTACCCCACGCCAATGGGGTGTGGCCAGCATACTTTCGTGAGCAGCGCAGTGTCCAATAATAAATCAAATACTTGCTGCCATTAATGCAACTTCTGCTACTGCATGGTTTTGCACCATACTCCGTACATGTATTTCATTCTTTTGGCCATCTTTGCCAGAAGGCTTGGTTCTGAAGCTTTAGCTAGGTGACTATTTGACTAAAGGAGGAAAGTCTACATTTACATGTTGACATCTCAATGACCGAGGTACACTACTGCATTACCCAGTAATAATCAAGTTTTGGTGTTTGACCTGGAAAATATCATCAGGAAAGATGGATATGGTTGGCCGTATTGCAGTAGAAAATAGATGGACGGATTAAAATGCATAAGAAAGTTGTTGATTTTGAATGTTATTTTTAACAGTGATTTCTGTGATGGTTTACTTTAAAATGTTAGCAAAAATGCATTTTTATTGTGGTAAGAAATGCTTGAGAGCCAGATACAGTCATCAAAAGAGCCCTACCTGGCTCCCGAGCCATAGGTTCCCTACCTCTGCAATGGACAATTTGGAGTCGCTAATTAATCGTTTTTGGAATGTGGGAGGAAACCGGAGTACCCGGAGAAAACCCACGCAAGAACGGGGCGAACATGCAAACTCCACACAGAGATGCCCAGGTCTTCCCGATCTCCTGACTGTCTGGCCTACACGCTAACCACTTCACACAAAGTATAGTTTTTCTATTAATACGGCATATAGAGCAGGGGTGGGCAAATATTTTAACTCGTGGGGTAAAGAGTTAACAAAAACAATTTTGAGTCAACAAAATTGTCCGGGGGGCCAGAACATATATTTAACGCACACACACACACACACACACACACACACACACACACACACACACACACACACACACACACACACACACACACTATTTTATGTTCATAATTTTCCTTGAATTATTTGTTTAATTTTATCATTAAAAGTGTTATACTATAAGCTGTATGTTCTCATGTCCCTTTTTTCAGGAGCACTTTAATCATCAGACCACATCAAACTATGTCATTTAATTTTACAGTTTTGTTGTTGTTTTTTTTTTTACTAAATAAGACATTCGACTTGCAAGTCATGTTGCCAGTTTGTATGTTAAAAGTTGAAATACTTTGAAAGCAACTGATTCAACGGATTCAAACGCTTGGTAGGCCGCATGTGGCCCCCGGGCTGTAGTTTGCCCACCCCTGATATAGAGTATGAATACAGGACGCAGTCGTCCCTGATTGCTTAGCATGCCTGCATTGGAGTGGTTTCAGTGTGTTTAATTGAAGCCAGCCCATCTACAGAACGAGAGTCGAGAGCGCTAGTCATCGAGCTAAAACCCGAGCTGTCAACTCTTGAGGTGTCAGAGAGTAGGACAAGATACTTTTACGCATTTGTAAAAGTTAGGGCACTCCCCTAAACTTTAGTCTCATCCACCTTAAGAGTTGCGCTGGACATCGAGCTAATGGCGCAAGCTTTTTGCTTGATGGCTTGTGCTCATTGAGACCCTGGTTTATGACCCAGGGTTGAACCAGGGACCTTTAGTTTAGAGTGGAGAATGCTAGCCATCAAGCTAAAAGGCCACTATTAAGAGTGAGGTTTACCAACGTACTTTGGTGCAGCTGCACCAGATGTTCCATAATAACCCCACATCACAGTTTGGACACTCCCGCATTCATAGTGTACCTAATTAAACGGCCAGTGAGAGTCCTTTGTTGTTTTTAAAAGCTATTTCAATAAACTTCTCAATCCTTGACCTCATCACTTCACAAATTCATGAAAACGCTTTGGGTTGACCGGCACATTTCTTCTGACACTCTGTAATGGTTCCCATCACGAGTGCTGGACAGTCCAGTGCACAGATGTTCGCTCTGGAGTTGACTTCATCTGCTTGTGATTTAGCAAGCTGGACTAGCGACCGCAGAAGACGTCTGGCAGCGAGTGGGGAAGGGAAGCGTAGAGGAGCTCTGGCTGGGACCCTGAATGCGGAGAAAGTGCAGAGTCCATGCAGAAAACCCGTGTGATCATGGAGGAAATGACGGGTCCTAATGGAGACATCTGAAGGCTTCAGAGTTGCAGATGCGCCGTAGAAGGTCCTGGAACTCTCATTTGGGATAATTAATCAGTGTCAAGGTAACTGGTGGTGACTTCTATCAGATGATTGGTCCAAACTAAGGAACGCTGAGAAAGTGAATGGTCCATCAATACAAGTCCCATCGTGCATCCACCCAAAACACTCCCAGTCAGCTAACATTTGCCTTCACTTTGTCATTGAAATTTGCTCTTTTGACGCCGGGCCAGGTGCTCTTGTGCAAACTTGGGATGCCTGAGGTAGAACCATGGATCATGCTCACAAAGAGGCAAAACATCTCAAGAACATTCTCAGTGGGAGAGGATTAGGTGCCAGGAAAATATTAGACACAAGGATAGAATGTGTCTTTGTTTTTTGGCTGTGATGCATTTGACATTATTAGTTTCTGAGCATTTAAATGCTAATACATTCATAGAATCAGTTCATTGTGGCAGCCCACCACAAATAGAATTGGCGCTACCCGGAGAAAATGGATGGATGGATGAATGGATGAATGGATGAATGGATGTTAAACACATTATGTTTGGGCTGTCTGTGAATGTCGATTCAACTTCCAACTTGTAAAATAGATGTTATTGGAACTCTGCCCCATGATATAGTACCTCATACGCACCTGGTCTGTCAGAGAATAAGAAGACATAGCAGGAGGGATCAGTGTGGCCAACTTACCAATTTATTCAAACCCCTCTCTCTTTCAAAGATGCAATTTTTTTCTGGTCTTATTTGACAATTTTGTGAGAATTTGTGAGAATTTGTATTTCTAATATGGGTGCTCCGATCGATCGACGACAAATCTGTATTGGCCGATATACCGACTTCATCCAAAAGAGTCGCTGAGAGGCTGAAGCCGGGCCTTTACTTTGTCTGACGCGCCGC
Organism: Doryrhamphus excisus; assembly: GCF_030265055.1. NCBI lineage: Eukaryota > Metazoa > Chordata > Actinopteri > Syngnathiformes > Syngnathidae > Doryrhamphus > Doryrhamphus excisus. The sequence continues at coordinate 3,911,987 of NC_080476.1, read as the reverse complement.
ACATAAAAAATCTCCGAGATACAAAAAATGAGTTCAACCTTTTATTAAAGAAAATTAATGATCAACTTATGATACCGTGCACAAACTCATAATCAAAGTAATCACAGAGATTAAACGAATTAGCGGTCAACAAAAAATACGGCAACCCTGGTCACCCTCTCTCCGTCTCTTCCCTGCACACACAGGTGAACAGGTGCCTATATTAACGAAATGTCACCGCCCATAACCAATTGACCTACTTCCCGTGTCCACGTGATCAGAACGAATCTAAATAATATCATAAACAATAACAAACACCACTATTCAAATTTAAACCATCATGCACCTACAAAAAAATCAATCCAAATTCATTCATGGCTCCTACAGCCGATATCAGTGAAAAAGATACTGGCCAATCCTTGTTTTATAACGCCGATCAGCTCCGCCCCCTGCTGCAGCATCCAGAACAAGCATGTCTGCCATGTACGGGACGTCCTCTCTTTGTGAGAGTGATATATGTTATGCACCCTGCACAACTGGGGGCAAGCAATTGGCAGGGTGTGGTGAGTTTGAGGCTGGTGATGTGATCATCCGTCAGACAGCGGCTATAAAGCCCCGGTCCAAACCCGCTGTACTTTTTAATACATACATACATACGTATGTATGTATATATATCATCCTGTCATTTAGCTTTCTGTTCATTAAATACAGTCAAAATTGGCATATTTCACACATATTTGCGAAAGGTGATTAATCCCAATTAATTGAAAAACTGATTAATCTGAATCAAGTTTTTAATCATTTGACAGCCGCCTTTGCCCTTGCCCATTGTCTCTCCTCCAGCAGCAATGCCAGTTATGCAAATTAGGTTATGATGTCATGAAACCCTCATTGACGCTTTCATCCCCACCAGACTTGATTACCGTAACAGCATTTTCCACGGACTTCCACGCAAAACTCAATAAACGACAGTATATTCAGACCTCTGCTACCCGTTTACTCACTCACTCTTATAAGCCCCCCCCATCCTATAAAACCCCCACTGGTTTCCTGTCCAATACCATATACACTTTAAAATCCTGCTACTCCCTTTGAAAGAATTACATAAGCCCACCCCCCCTTACTTCACCGACCTCCTCCATTTTCACTCCCCAAACCGTACCCTTCGTTCCTTTGATGCCAAGCTCCTGACCCCACCCCAATAGCCAAGTGTGGTACCTGGGGCGGCACAGCCTGCCTCTGCAACAAACTTTTTGACGTGAGGGACTCACTGTTAACAAAATGGCACGGGTTGGGGGACCAGACTATATATTTGCTACATGTTTAAGCTCACAATTCTAACAGTCCACCATCTGGAATAGTGTCATACAATCTGCTATCTGTGCCTGTGTCTCTTTCTTCAAGAAAAGAACCAGTAAAAACAGAATAAAATGTATTTTAATGATGATAATTTACAGAGTGACATCCCCTACACGTTTAGTCTTTTTATTCAAAAGCATCCACTGTGCTGGATGCAAGCACCATAAAAAGCTTAGGAAATGCCCCCAAAGGCAAAACCATGAAAAACAAATATCTGTCATACGCGTCACCTTCACCGTCTTAGCTCACAGCAAATGTTCAGAACACGAGCATGACAGTATTCATGCACGGTTGGCTTGGACACGGTACAAAAATACATTGGGACTGCACTGATCTCTTCCTGCTGGTCCACAAGATAATCCATCAATGAGCTCGTTTCACTGATTTGGCTTGTGGTGACGCCTCACCAGCCGTGTCCTCCTCCTCTTCATGCCGGCTGAGGAAGAAGACCACAGGAGTGACATGAGAATGAGCGCCAATAAGTATGGTTTGTCATGTTTGCACTGACAAAAGAAGTGATTTGATGTGGTGGAAGTTATTTACCTGGACCATTCCTGGCCGCAGCAAACCTCCCTCCCGCTGCAAGACGGAGAAGGTTTATTGAACATACACATACTGTACATAATAGAACCTCCAGGGTGTTCTAAGACAGTACAGGTGGTGTAATTGTGCCTGGGATGTGTGTCTTGTCACGCAAAACAAGATCATTTTCCAGTGATTTTCCAGTGTGTTTATCACTGGACTCTATGTGAGAAGTAAAAGAAAAAAATTCCAATGCACTTTTGTCATTTGCTTTTCTTTTTTATTACAATTAAAGCCACTACTAATTATGAGTTGAATAAACTTATTCATTTATCGTAATGAACTTAAAATATTAAGTAAAACAATTATACAAAACAATTGACTTTACACATAATTGTAAGTTAAATCAACCTGATGTTGATTCTAATGAACTTAAGATATTAAGTTTAATGGTGGTTTATGTTTGTGAATTATTTTAAGTTGAATGAAGTTGGCTTTTAGTGCATTGTGCCTGAAATACCAAGTTAAGTACCTTTTAAAGTCCTTCATTTGAACTCACTCAAGTTATCATTTCATTACTTCATTTTTTTAGGGCAACCGGTTTCCTTTTCATTTTTTAAGTAAATTTGTGTTTATCCGGGTTTACAGTGTAGTACACTCAACCCCCAACCCATTCGGCACCAAACATGTATTTATACATTTTTATAAACCCGAACACAAGGACCCACAAATGTGTTTACACGTCTTTAGGTTTTTTGGAGCGTGGTGATGACCCAACTGCACACTCATGCCATAAAAACAGCCACATCTGATAAGAGCTCGGCATAGATCATTTGCATGTAAAAACACACTGAACAGATTATATATTTACGTAAGTAGGGAAATTTATACGCACTCAAATGTGAAAATTGTAAACACTTCATGCTGTTATACGTGTAAATAAATGCTATTTTTGGTATTGTTTATGGTGTGGTATAGTTGTTGTCAAAGTGTGATTGAAATGTATGTTTTCACAAAAAGTTTTTTTTCTTGTTTTAGTCAGGAACTGTTATTTTCCTGAAACCTCCATATGTTCTACTACTGATTACTAAAGAACGCAAAAAGGTAGACAGAAAATTCTTTTTTGACAAAAGGTGGGAAGTCTAATGTTTCATTTTATATAGACATAGAACTCAATAATCTGTGTGCCTTGAAAAATCTGTCAAAATGGCTGGTACTGGTACTTTTGACCACTACCACCGGTACCATTCGGTGGAGTCAGATAGAGGCGAGGCAGATGTAAGGCATCAAGCTAAAAGCCGATGTCCAGTACAACTCTGAAGATGTCAGGGAGTGAGGTGAGCTGCACCGCTTTCCACACTGATTCGCTGTGTAGGTTCCATTTCCTGTCATTTGCTCATCATGACATATTTCCTCGTTGTCTCACCAGATATTTTGTCATACTTTGTGGAAAGGATTTCTGTTAAATCAATCAATCCTTAGCTAGAACGTCACCTTGGATGAGTTTGGTGATTCTCTCAGACTCCTGGTCGATCAGGTTGGGGTCGCCATGGATGGTGGTGATCCTGGAGAAGTCGGGTCCTGAGTGAGTGACCAAACACGAAACATTAGCCACACAGACGTAGATGCACGCTTACATGAAGAGGACACAGACACCTTTTTGTTTTTAAATGGAAGCCTACCCTCAATGACATGAGGCTCGATCTCCGCAGTGAAGCGGGCTCCACCTTCAAACCGGCAGTGAAGAAGGTCATATAAAGTCATTCAATTAACGCTACTGACTGACAGATGGACAAACAGATAGGCACACACACCCAGTGGACACCACGCCCTCCACCACACCTACTCCCTTCGTCCACATGCACACCACATGCAGCGGGGGCGACACTAATGATGGACTCATGGAGGGGTGAGGACAGAGGGACAGACATCCAACATCATGGTGCACAGTGTCCTCGTACACGCCAGCCAGATCGCAGCTATGACGAAATCATCAAGCAGGAAGTCTCCAAATATTTTATGATGAGACCGAGCGGGACCGTCTGCATGATTTACGCTTCTAGATGGACTTTGCAGCTGCGGGGAGGCTGCAGAATTTATTTTTTCACATTAACCGGCATCACTCTCCTCTCACTGGCCAACTTTATGAGCTGCCACGAAAGACCGACCAATAAAGTTTTTAATAGGTGCATGAAACCCCCAAGTAGAATTTAATAGAAGACTTCACTTTCCTGATGTTGAATAAATGACCAGATTTTCCTCAATAAGCCTTTATCAGTCAAGGAAACTTAACCCTCAAAGGGAACCCACTTTTCTGACCTATAAATGTAGTTAAAATGTTGTATCATTGCCAAGGTTTCAGTTAATGAGGTTTGCGTATTTGGAAGTGACCTCTGAAAACAGTTTGGAATGGCTCTGAACGCTCGGTTTCAGAGTTTTTTCTAACACTGGCTCCCTGTGACGTCACAAGGAGTCGGACTTCTTCCTTATATGGGCATGTGCCCTCCACAGAGCTCTACTTCGCTCTGTTTACGGTTGTTAGCAATGGCTCCCAGGATATCGTTCTACAAGGCAAGCTCAGGCCGAAGTGGTTGGAGTTGGCGATTCCCAGCAAGAGAAAAATATTTTGATGTTTTTGTGGACATGAACATGAAATATCCACTAAACTGTTGATGAAGCCAGAAGAGGCACGCTCTCGCCGGGAAGGGTGCATTAATGTCGGACAGCATGCTGCTGTGCGTCCACTGGAGAGAGAACTACAGCGTTGGCCAGGAGAAGCCATCCGGTACATTAATGTCGTACACACTATGCCTGCACTCAGTAAACGCGGGCCTACGTTACCTCTGTTTTAGTTCATACACGGTAAGTCACGGTAGGTTTCCAGCCAGTAGATTTTAACCACTAAACAAAGGCTTTATTCATTTATTATCAACTCATATTCCCACAAATATTCAGTAGTAGTTTGAAAGTAACAAGGAGCGCTTGGGAGTGCGATCAAACACAGCGGAATGGGCGTGCTCTGAGGCGGGCGGTGGGTGGAATAAATTAAAACAGATTGTTTTGGAAATGCATGGAAATACAACTGGAATATGTGCAGATTCTGGAAGATCTAGAAAGTTTTCTGTGCTAGTTATTGTGTGTAACTGCTCTATAGGAGTCCACAACATAATAGGTCCCCTTTAAGAAGCCACAGCTATTTGTGCTTAAAGTAAAAAGACAGAGGATATAATACAAACCAAGTAAATATAGAACTAAAACACAACTATGTCAAATGTATGATGTTACATACATATCATTCATGCTAAATGTATTCCCTTTTGGAAAAAGTAATTTGAAATGACGGAAAGAAAATGCTTTACATTCACTGAAAATTATTGAAAAAGTGCCATATTTTCCTGGCTCGGTTTAAATGAATTTAAATGAATGTAGAAGAGGCTGGACAAACAAACAAAGAAGGCCAGCTCTGTCCTGGGTTGTTGCACTAGGGAGCTGCATTAGTGACAGGATGATACAGCCAAAGTGTGTGAAGGAGAGATATCGCAGGTCTTTCCTTCCTGTAGCTGTCACAGTCTATATCAGGGGTGGGCAAACTTTTTGACTCACGGGCCGCATTGATATGACAAAATTTACGGGGGGCAGACTATATATTTTACACGTAACAGTCCACCTGGTATTATTGTATCTGTAAAATTGTCATGCAATCTGCTATTATTATTTATTATTTTATATTTATATTTCAATATTTTAAAAATAATAAAATATTATAATAATTACAATAAAATTAACATAATAATTATTATATTATTATTATTATGTAAAATATGCAAATATAACAATAATATTATATATAATTAATATAATAATTAGCATTAATATAATAATTATAATAATCATAATAGTTCTAATAATAATTATAATAATCTAATAATAATTATTATTAATTTAATAATAATAATAATTATTATTATTATGTGCTTGTGTCCCTTTTTTCAGGAGCACTTTGTAAACAACAGACCATGTCAAAAAACGAAATTGATAAAACCATCAAAAGGTTGGCTCAGGCCATGATGCCAGGTTGTATGTTGAGTTTAAATGAAATACTTTGGAAAGATTGGGCGGGCCGTATTCAAACACTTGGCGGGCCGGATGTGGCCCCCGGGCCGTAGTTTGCCCACCCCTGGTCTATATACAAAAATCCTGTGCAATAATCGTGCACAAATCTCATGCATGTTAGGTTCATCCAAATTGTTCATAGGTATGAATGCAAGTGTGATGCAGTGGAATATACCAACACCATATACAGTATGTACGCTACGTATGGCCAACTCAAACAAGTCCACAGTCCCTTTGTCATGTGTATGTGCCGTCTAAATAAAGACAAATACAAAGAAAAACAGTAAGTGGATATTCTTATCACTCACTTTGCAACTCTTATTGTGGAACGACAATTTGTCGTATTTACGTATGCTCAAAAATCTCAGTCGCCCCTTGTTTATTGTTACCAGGCTCAACCTCGATGAATTTCCAGAAAGTAAAAAAGTAAGTAGGATATTTTTGTAGCTAGAGCATATAAAACCTGTTACTTACAGGTACTGAATGCAATACTGCAATACTGATGGCGATAACCCGAGACAAGTAAATAGTTCTGATTACCACTAAACAACCCATCTCTGTCAACCCTTGTGACGGGAAGGCACATGTTCCCAGGAAGACCGCATTAAAGTTTGGTGAGGATCTGTGTGACTACAGGCATTGTCAAAGTATACATAGGATAGTCTAGACTGCGATGTCGTGTATCCTTCCGGGTGCGACCAATGCTCAAATCACCAGATGTTCAAATTCCAGTGCACACCATGAGAATGATGTCTGAGGACCACCGAGTTACTGGGATGATGGTGGTTAGATGACAAACAAAAGATCGCCAAGAACCACAGAGACCACGCAGAAGGAAACTGACCTGTGATGGTCTTCCCGCCCGAGTCCGCCTCTCCACCTGTGACCAGTAAGACTTGTCATTGATCATCTATCATCGCGTCATCATCACGTATACGACGGCCCGCTTACCATCGATAACTCTGATGACCTTGGTAATGCTCGGCTCCCCGATGACCCTGGTTACCTTGGTAACTGAGGGCTCGCCCTTCACCACTACCTTGGTGACTGTGGGTTCTGTTTCAATGACCTGTGTTACCTTGGTATAGGTGGGGTCTCCCTCCACCACCTTGGTGAGCTTGGTGACCGACGGATCTCCTTCGATGACCCGGATCAAATGTGTTTGTCCGGGAGCTGTGGGGAGTGTTGACATAAATACCCTCGCAAGGAAAGACATCTATGCAACATATCATACCTTATCTGTGCTAAGTTACCCAATATGTGAAGGCATGCAGCGTTCCCGAGGGGAAGTGCACTGGACCAAGACTTCCAAGACTCTGACAGTCTAATTACATCATTACTAAAGACCAGGATTTGATATGCCGACACATCCCGAAGGATTTAAGTCTGGATCATGACAGGAAGCTTGGATGTAATCAGGGTCTGGCAGCCAGCAAAATTCCATGAATGAATGCAGGGTTCTGATCCAGTTTGGATTTCAAATCACAAGTCGCTGTCGTAAATCCAAAAGTTGTTAAGAAACACCTGACTGATATTTTTGGGCGGGGTTGACAAAAATGTTGCCCTGGACTTTTTGGTTAAGGCTGCTCTTGTGTCCCCTTTAAAAAAAAAAACTGTCCAGGGCTAGGATCAAATAGCACAAATGCACATGTCATGGCAGCAATGTGCATCCTTTGCACATTTGCTGTGAATGCAACCCCGTTGTGCAAAAGAGGCCCCAAGGTGCAGCAAAAAATAAATAAATGGCATAATTGATTGTCCCACAGAGAAAACCCCCAGTACCCCTAATGACTAACTCCTCTGGGAAGACTTTAGAGTGTGTCTGTGGAATATGTGCCATCAATGATAATGGACCTGCCGGATTGCCATATCCATACCCGTTTTACAAGCTTATTCTTCCACAAACATAGTATCCGTCAAACAATGTTGCAACAGACTCACTTTGCTCTGTGTACTCCGTTGTAGTGATGGTCCTCTCTGTGGACAACAGAGAGATTCAGCCCATGAACAGGGTGGGGGGTGAAGAGTAAGAATGGAAGGAAACTTACTGATGAAAGTGAGTGGGATCTCAGCATAGGAGAATCCTGACAGAAACTAAAGAAGACAAACCAGTAGGATCACACAGAATTCCCCAAACATCCTGTCTGTACTGTCTGCTCTGGCCACTATACCTGGATCTTGATGTACTTGATGATCTTCCTGAGAAGGAGCAGCAGGTCCTGGCGGCCCACAGGAAGGTCTACAGGGGAACATCAGAGTGGAACATCACCATGCTTTGACTTGTGTGTGTGTATGTGTGTGTAAAATATGTTTGTTGAGCTTACCTGCAGGATAGAGAACGTTCTTCACCACATGGATCACACCATTGGTGGCCATCAGGTCACTGTCTGGAACGTCTACTGAGTTCACATGGATGGAGTTATTCACCTGGGACAAAAACAGGAGGACAGCAATGGATGATGCATCACAGCATATCATAGTAAGCCACAGATGGAAATACTGTTGTGTTGTGGCTGTAAGACTTCTCCTGGCTTGTGTAGTTGAACAAAAAAAATATTTGTAGTAAAAAGAAACATAACGGACACTCTGATGGACTTTTTCACATAGGGCCATGTACAGTAGTTTTCGGTTTTAGTTTTTTATTTTTTTCTTAAAAATAAAAAACTGCATTTTGTGTTCATCTGTGTTATTTAATATTTATTCAATTATTATTATTATTATTATTATTATTATTATTATTATTATTATTATTATTATTATTATTATTATTATTATTATTATTATTATTAATAATAATAATAATAATAATAATAATATCTGTGTTTTAAATATTAAAATTTTTTGATGATCCGAAACATTTAAGTGTGACAAACAACCAGGAAGACGTTTTCACACCACTGTATATTTTCAATGTTATGATAAAAATATGGAGGGAAATACATTCCACGACAGCCGTAACACAGGACATGTAACATGCGACATGTGAGATCACGCTGAAAAATCATAGTTCTGCTTGGAAGCTGATTAAAACAAAGTGACAACTGCATTAAAACAAGACAAACTCTGCTTCCTGTGTTGGTTTTGTGAAGTAATAATACGGAGGAGTGCTGAGACTTGATGGACAAAGCAGGCAGCTGCTAGTCAACTTCCTGCAATCAGAAGGCTGCTGTGAAGGTGGACAGCTGAGTCAGTCAGGGATAAGTTTTACCTCCTCTGCACTACTTCCTGTCTCCTTTCACGCCCACCATCCCTTCCAGACGTTATGAGATTGCATGAGTGATGATAAAGCAGACATGAAGGGTAGAAGGTGGAGAAGGCTGTGATTTGGGCTACCAAAGAGGAAACGTTGATGGAAATGACAGCCGGATGGCCTTTATTATGTCTGGCCGTCCTCCAGAGATCATCTCTGAGCTTCTAGATTAACTTTGCCTCTTTGATGCTCTTGTTGGAGCGGGTGAAGGCTGGAATGCCCAACCTAAAGGAATGTGTGTTCATGTGCAGCCATTAAGGAATTAAATGCAGGGTGACCCCTCCATACACAGAGAACATGAACTGTGCGTAAGGCCCCACTATTCATTTTGCAGAAGAGGGCGCATTCTTGGTAAATGCGCAAAGGATGAGCACCAAATCAGCCCAAGGCAGAAGGACAATAAGTAACCTAAGACCATGTGTGCCTGGTAGTGTAATGGTGCAGCTGCTGCCTTTGAAGGCTGAGAATGTGAGTTCAATCTCAGCCCTCAATCTCAGCCCTATTTTGTAGTATCCAAACATTTCTTGAACAATTTGCTTGCATGTTTTTGTATTACTCCAAAAATGCGTGTAAATAAATTAGGGTAGGGTAGACTTAAGGCCCCAACTTAAGGCCCTAGCTTGGCTAGACTAAATCATCAGCTGAGCAGGTGTATTTTCCAGAGTGAAGCAGAATGTGTCGGATGTACTTACAGACATAACTTGCAAGTTTCTGCCCTGCAACGTTTTCAGCAGGTTAGTCACGCCCCCTTCTAGGCCGCCATTGATGAAGATGCCGTGGCCCACGTGATAGAGCAGAATGGTCCTCAGAACGTTCAGGTCGCCTGCCACGAAGTGTCGTTAGTCGATGTCATGGTTGTTCTTGTTGTGTTACTTTAATGCAGAGTGCTGACTTTTAAGCAACGTCATGTCGTCTTGGCTGAGGTCGCTGAAGGCGTCGTCCGTCGGCGCAAAGACGGTGAAGGAGCCCTCCTGCTTTAGCAGATCCGTCAGACCCGCCGTCTCCATCAGCGACAGGAAGATTCTGCATTCATTACGAAGACAAGCAAAGAAAACGCATCTTGCTTAGCAAGAAAACTCACAGGGTTCTTGAATTTGAAGCAGCTTTGAATTTAATGAGCAGTTGGAACATGTGACCGAAGGATACAGGCTGACCCCATCCCCGTGTGAATTTGAGTACTACCATGATGTCAATCAAAAAATAATAATTTGTTGACATAGACTACTACCCTGGTGGACTGTGACAGTGGCTGGTACAAAGTTGACCCCAGATACCTTAGTCAATGACTTCGATATCCTTCAAAATCATGTGGGTTCTTGGGTTTCTTCTCGTGTTTGTCCTCTCTGGCGTCAAACTGACATACTGACAGAACAGGAGAAGAAAATGCTCTCACTTGAAGCGTCCATCTGTCTTCAGGATCTGGTAGGTGGTCTTCTCAGAGGGTCTGATGATGGACCTGATGAGGTGGAGGACGCCATTGCTCCCTTCCTTGCTGCCTCGCACCATGCAGGCGTTCTCGATGCACACAGCCTGATGTGAGAAAAACAGACATCTGGCTGATGGACTGATGACAATCAGCAAAACAAAAGCGAAGCCAGATGAAGTGCACACGATGGGAAACATCACAGATCATCTGCCAGGCTTCCATGACGTCTGTTTACCACTGAGTCATGTTCGCACTCGCAGGGAGCCTCGTAATGTTCCTAACAACTCCACTCCCACAGGAGCTGACCGTTCGGTAGATGAAGACTCGCAGCAGCTTTCCAGCCAGCGTCTCCAGCAGCTGGCCGTTGTAGAGCTCGCTCAGTGTGACCTTCAGCTTCAAGATGTGGTTTTCCAGCAGGTACCTCAGCAGCGTCTGGTCTGTGGCCATCACCTCATCTGACAAATGAAAGCTCAGATGCATGAGATCATCAAAGTGTCTTCAAGATGCTGCACAGGACGCAATGAAGACCAAAGTTCTCACTGGTGAAGGCGGCGTTGAGAGGAGCAAGGAGCGTGTACTCCGTCTTTGGGCCCAATGCTGCGGCTAAGCCCAGTTCTGACACCATGTCATTGAAGGTGCTCTGGGACTGGCCCATCAGCTCCATCACGTCCTTGGCTGAAAGACAATATGAGGACACACTGCAACCATGACACATGGACAAAATACAGGGAGTGGAAATTGGAGAAAATGGACTGTTTTTAACAGCTTCCACACTTCGGACGATCATTTTTACAAGAGTGCACACACTTCCAACATGTGTTGCTAAGATGAATAATTAAAGGTCCTCGGTTTTACATTAGTGACATTGGGACATTTTAAAAGAACCTGTTTTTAATTATCACTATAGCATCACATACCTATGTATGCTATGTGTTATGTCTTACCTATGCTATCCTGTTGCTTACATTTGTGTCCTCATGTCCCATACCTTAATGTTATGTTGTATGTGATATATGGTGTCTACTACATTGGACAAGTGCAGTTAAAGGGGACCTATTATGCTCATTTTTCGACCCTTTGTATTGACTTGTGGTCTCCTATAGAGCAGCTCCACACAATAATCCGCACAGCTGTATTTCCTTTGATTTGTGCTTCCTGCCAAAGCGTTCTGTTTTAATTGAGTCCACCCACGGCCCGACTCCAGGCATGCCCACATGCCCAAAATGCTTCCTAACTATGAACCAAATAAGGAAGTCCACTCTCTGTGACATCACAAAGGCACAGTTTTACCACGCCTTTTGAAACAGAGCGTTTTCAGCCATCCCAAACTTCTTTCAGGGCTCACTTCCAAATGCACAAACCTCATTATCTGAAACTTTAGCATCGTTTAACACGAGAATACAATATTCTAACTATATTTATAGGTCAGAAAAGTGGAAAAAGCATAATAGGTCCCCTTTAAGGTGTATATGTCAAAAGCTGATTAAGTACACAATAGCACCTCTTGGAGACACACACACTGTCTGAGACCAACACAGCTCATTAGCCTTAAAGTTACACACACACACTGTAGGGCTTACTGAAAGCACTTTTAAACAGTGTGCAGTGTATTTTAGAGATTAGGCACTCCAGTCCAATCCCTGATTGATTGATCCTTCATGTGTCTCAATACTTTTGTCCATGTATATCTTACCTGAGTTGGGCACGAGCACCTGGTCAATGAGGTGGATGACACCATTGGTAGTAACAATGTCCTTCTTCAGCACCATCTTGACGCCGTTGACCGTCAGGCTGTCGCCATCGCAGCCGACCTCGATGCTGCTGCCCTCGGCCGTCTCGTACACGGTGCCCGCCATGATGGCCTCGGAACACTGTACGCTCTTCAGCAGATGGTAGTTGACCAAGGCTGAGTGGTTAGGAGAGGACAGATTACGGTGAAGTTTGCTAACATCATGTCAGGCCTCTCCTGCTCTCCATGAAATAATGAGGCACTTCTTCAATATTTACATATGAGATTACAGCACTTATTGTAAAACTGAGCAAACAAACCGCAGCAAAGATTGCACAGATTTGATTAGAACATGAAAAACACTTCCAGTTCCACTTCCAAGGTGATCTGTTAGCCAAATGTGACAGAATCGTCTCCAGAGGACGTGACTCACCAAGGACATGAAAACTGGCAGCAGCTTCCTGGCTGACCAATCTATGACTAAATTGTTGATAATCTGCCACTTTGGACACATAAATCTGTCTCATTCGTCCTCCTGCATGCTAACAATGCTAAATGTTCCCAGAGACGGATAGTGTTGAGCAAATAAACCAGCAACCCTGCAGGTTACAAAGTCAATGATCTTAAATGTTGTTAAAGTCAATTGCTGAAGAACATTTAATCGTAGGTGCTACCTAGTGGCCTTGTTTAGTGGCCTAAACAACATTTTGCTGTACTTCCATCACTCTCGGGATGAATTGTGTTTTAACCCCCCCCACTGCCACTTTCGGGTTTCCCCTCTCAGGAGTGCCACAGTGAGTCAACTGCATGAATGGTTTTGCTTAGTGCCCTTCCTGATGAACCCATGCCCCCTGCCACAAAAGGCCACGTACTGAAAAAGGAAAGGATGCAAGGGCCATTTTGACATGCCCTTGCATCCTTTCATGAAATTATTTTTTTTCAACTTTGTTCTTCTTGTAATTCTAACTTTGTCCCCACAGTGTTTTGACATTATTCTCAGAAGACGTCAACCTCATTATATCAGCATTATTCATTGTTTTATTGTTTCTCAAAGATTACGACTTAAAAAAAATGTCATCTTTTTTTAAAATCTTTTTTAAAAAATCTCTTTTTCAACTCTGTGACTAAAATGCTGTTATTTTTCCTCATAATATCATATCAAATGATTACTTTTTCTTGTAAAATTAAATAAATACATGTATGTATAAATGTACTTGAAAATAACACTCAATATGAATTCAATGAGGCTGAATTCAAACAGGCTGCACAGAGGTCGAGTGATCAGCGCGCAGGCCACACAGCTAGCAGACCCGAGTTCAATTCTACCCTCAGCCATCTCTGTGTGGAGTTTGCATGTTCTCTCCGTGCATGCGTGGGTTTTCTCCGGGTACTCCAGTTTCCTCCCACATTCCAAAAACATGCTAGGTTAATTGGTGACTCCAAATTGTCCATAGGTATGAATGTGAGTGTGAATGGTTGTTTGTCTATATGTGCCCTGTGATTGGCTGGCCACCAGTCCAGGGTGTACCCCGCCTCTGGTCCAAAGACAGCTGGAATAGGCTCAATAAACAATGCTCCTTCAGCTCAAAATAGTGTCTGGGGGTCCGTAAGTAAACTTCATTTGACAGTTGTAGCTGACATTATCTCGGCTAGATTTATTCATCCACTGATAATCTGGTGATTGTATGCAGAATGCTGGTTTGTACCGATGAATAAATGCCCCCCCCTCAATAGTAGGGGGGGCCTGAAAAACATTTCTGTCCCCTGCATGACAGAAAATAATTGAGAACGATTGGTCTAAGCAGTTGCATGTAATGATTGATACATAGACCGACCAATGACTGCATGAACTATGAGTGTAAACCCAGCCAATGACAATATTGAGTGAAATATAAACGGTTACCTGCAATGACGGCTTTGTCCCCCATGAGGCGCTCCAGGTGGCCCGGCCCCAGCCTGTCAAAGGCAGCGTTAGTCGGTGCGAACAGTGTGTAGTGTCCTGGCTGGTCCAGCTTGTCCATCACGCCCGAGGCCAGCGCGGCCGCCTGCGAGCACAGTTCACGGTTCATTGACCTCGTCCCCATAGTAAGGAAGTTAGCATTTGCCTCTTTTTCAGCCTAGTAAAGTATACTGAAAAGCGTACACTGAAGGAGGAGAGTTCGTCGTTCACGTCCAGAACGTTTTTGATGGTGTTGCCCACGGCGCTGATGACACGATCGATGACATGCACCACACCGTTGGTGGCCACCTGGTTAGCGTGGATGATCCTGGCACAGTTGATGGTCACCACCTTCACAGATTTAAAGCATTGTTAACCTTCATTCTGTTCATCACCTGAATGACTCTGCAGACCTACGCCGTTGGAGTAGTGGTTGATGTAGAGACCCAGGTCGTTGAACATGGACGTGACCGTCATGCCGTCCTTCAAGTCTTTGGTCAGCAGGCGGCGGCTGACCATGTGGTAGCGGAGGGCATTGTACAGCTCCATGTTCACGTTGCTAACCAACGTCGATCGAACACTCTGGAAGACATGGCGGCGGTCAGCCACACGGGCGGCGACAGAGCAAGGATTCACTGCCAAATTGTACTTACGGTGTCCAGCTGCTCCCAGGCGTCGTTGCTGGGAGCGAACATGGTGAACGAGCCCCTGCCTTCAATCTCCGCCCTCAGCTGGGACATGTCAGAGTACTGCTGCGTGGTGGTGGCCTTCATCAGCCCCAGCGTGCCGTACACATGGTCGATGGGGGCCACTTTTTAGGAGCAGAAGAAGACTTTTACAAGAAGAAGCAGCAAAAGCCGATGAATGCTGAGCGGCACCAACCTGCAGGACATCCTTTCATGCCATCCAGATGCATGTAGCCGGGGCAGCATTCATACACTACCATGCTGCAGGGGGCGATAGAGGAACATTACATTAGCAGAGCAACAACAGAGACCAAGCTACAACTGAGATAATGCTGCTTAATACATCACAGCACATCATAACAACCCTCATGCAAATATGTGCCGTAGTCTGAAAAAGTCCAATATTGTTCAATTTTTCAATGTTTGGACTGAGAAAAATAATACATTTATGTTTAACAGTCAGCATTCACGATTTTACACTCAGCACTTAGAGCAGAGGTAGGGAACCTATGGCTCGGGAGCCAGGTAGGGCTCTTTTGATGACTGTATCTGGCTCTCAAGCATTTCTTACCACAATAAAAATGCATTTTTGCTAACATTTTAAAGTAAACCATCACAGAAATCACTGTTAAAAATATTCAAAATCAACAACTTTCTTATGCATTTTAATTCGTTCATCTATTTTCTACTGCAATACGGCCGACCATATCTATCTTTCCTGATGATATTTTCCAGGTCAAACACTAAAACTCGATTATTACTGTCTACCTCGGTCATTGAGATGTCAACATAGTCACCTAGCTAAAGCTGCAGAACCAAGCCTTCTGACAAAGATGGCCAAAAGAATGAAATATACTGAGTACGGTGCAAAACCATGCAGCAGCAGAAGTTGTATTAATGGCAGCAAGTATTTGATTTATTATTGGACACTGCGCTGCTCACGAAAGTGTGCTGGCCACACCCCATTGGCGTGGGGTAGTGTGCCTGGTCTACGTAATTAGAGCCCATTATATCTAAAACTGTTGGTCTTACATAAAAATGCACACATTTTATTGCATTCAATGTTTAAAAAAATGTATATGGCTCTCACAGATACGCATTTTAAAATATCTGGTCTTCATGGCTCTCTTAGCCAAAAAGGTTCCCGACCCCTGACTTAGAGGGTGAATGCTCGACTTTCTTACCATCCACTCATTCATCCAGCTTCTTCCAGGCTACTTCATCAGACTCCCCTTTTTTCACCAGGAATGCCATACATTTCATGCCAGCATTTAAGCAAATACTCAATCATATCTCAACAGTGACACAATCAATCCCCATTTATTTCCACCTTTACACAAATGCTGGACTCAGCAGGCACAATGAATGCTTCAGTCGCTCTGTCTTAAGCAATGTGTGCAACACGTGTTTTCCAGCCCTGGCACTATTAATAATATCCTCATCCTCATGATTGAATGCCATACTCTCCCGGCATGCATGCTGTTGTATCTCAGCACTGAACCCTTCACTCTTGGCATTTACATAACCTTTCTTCTAAATGCTATACTCTGCCAGCAATGAACAATCGACTCTCATCAGTCACAATGAAGAATATACTCTCAGCCTTCAAGGGATCGTTTACTCTCAGCGTAGCAAATGTTTGTTTCATTCATTTACATAATGAATGCTCGCCAGTCACACAATCCGTGCTTTACTCTCTCAGTATCAAGCTAAAGGGGATATTATTATCTATTATGCTCGTTTTTAGGCCCTTTGTATTGAGTTGTGGATTCCTATAGAGCAGCTACACACAATAACCAGCACAGAAAGTGCTCTAGTTCTTCCAGAATCTGCACCTATTCAGCTGTATTTCTTTGGATTTTGTGGTCCCAGCGAAAACGGTCTGTTTTAATATATTCCACTCACGGCCCGCCTCCCCGCTGTGGTTGGTCACACTAACGAGTACTGTAAATAAACAGGACACAGATAAATTGTTACTTACTGCTTGCTCAGTTCACACGACTAAGTAACGTTGCAAAGGCTTCGGCTAGTCCAGCTGCATACTGACCCATGTTCCCCAAAACAGTCCAGTGTGAAATGCCGTTGACAGGTTAAAATCCATTTTTTTGCTGATAGGAATCAGGAACTCCAACCACTTGTGCCTGATGGTGGCGTTTTTCGGAATTCTAAACAACTGTGGAGCAAAGCTTGGAGGAGGGCAGAGCACTTATCCGGCTTACAAACACGCCCATATAAGGAACTCTGCCTCTCTGTGACATCACAAAGGGGCAGTTTTACCATGCCTTTTGAAGACCGAGCATTTTGAGCCATCCCAAACTTCTTTCAGGGCTCACTTCCAAATGTGCAAACCTCATTATCTGAAACTTTAGGAACGCTCAACTATCATACCAGAAATGTTTGACTCTCTCAGTGTTCAAATGAGGACTGCATTCGTCTCTCAGCATCCACACCATTCATTTTTGTTCATGCAGTCAGCCTGGCGGTGCATTCAAGGCACTTTCACCGTGAGCTTTAAAGCTAATGGAGAACTTCCTGTGTGGTGTTCCTCATCTATATGAGCTCTGTTCGTCCCAATAAGAGCCACATTCTTTTCACCCACCCACACACACACACACACACACAACCAGCTTGTTGTGATACTTTTTTGTTTCCATGTCAAATACGTAAACATGTGTGCACAGCTGGACGTCAAGAAGCCATGATGTCATGGCTCTGAGGATGTGATAATGGAGGCTGCGCCACCTGGACTTTGTCAGTGTTGCACGTTTGTCGCAGCGTGGCGCTCCATGCAGCAGATGTTCACCACGAACACACACACGCGCAGCCATGCAGCTCCGAGACACGATGAGGAACTCAGAGTGTGACGCATTAATAATAAAATGTGTCTGGAATATGCTTAACAAAGTTATTAGTATACTTCAACATGTATGAAGGGGAGTCTTTGTTTCTTCAGTTTGTTGATCCATTTTAATGCCGGAGGTACATTTTTGGACGGATATAATGATATAATGTAAAGAGCTGATAGCTAGCAACTTCAGTTCTTACATGAATAGCTATAGCATTGTACTGCCAAAACATTTAACCCGTATCAGCTATTTTTGTTGTCATCATACAAAATAATTACAAATGACAAATGGATAGAACTTATTATTGATGACAATGCTGACTTTCTTTGCCCCCATGGTGGCATATTTTCCAATCCCACTTGGTAAAAAAAAGGGACCCCGGGACAATACGGTACAGTAGAAGACAACAGACGAGTTTGTTTTGTGCAACCCAGACAAAAAATGAGGGCAACATTTTGGTTAAAAAGGGAATCATACCAAAACCATCATGGGTCACCATCATTATGTCCCATCTAAACTGCCTCTTTTAAGGTGTTTTAATTGGAGTTTACCATGGTGTGCCAATCTGGTGTGCCTAATATTGTGCTCCGGAATCGTGTACACACCCACACGG
Organism: Doryrhamphus excisus; assembly: GCF_030265055.1. Classification (NCBI taxonomy): domain Eukaryota; kingdom Metazoa; phylum Chordata; class Actinopteri; order Syngnathiformes; family Syngnathidae; genus Doryrhamphus; species Doryrhamphus excisus. The sequence continues at coordinate 3,893,525 of NC_080476.1, read as the reverse complement.
GGTCTGGCTTAATTTCTTTTCCTGGTAATGTAATCATCGAGCTCCCCTGTGGCCTAATCAAGCTCTACTTTGGGCTTTCCTTCCTGCCTTTAAAGCCAAGGAGCGTAGCAACACTGACCAGGTCTTGGCATGGTCATGATGAACACACGTGTTTGACATGGAGGCGCTGCTGCGTATCACGTCTCTTTGTAGTAAAACGACTTCCATGCAACAGTTGGTTTAACTTTTGGGATTTTGGGCTGGCATTTGAATGATGTACGCAGTAATGACACTCACGCCTTCTTGCCACAGATGGATCCTTTGTACCAGTTCCTGCATGTGCTGAAGTATTTCTTCTTGGTCCCTAAAACCTGCTGCAGGGCGCACACATTAGGCCTGAAGGGGGGGGGCAGGATGTGGGTGGAAAGAGGGGGTCAAAGATGTAAAGGGGGGAAAAGATGGAAGTTGTTGAGTGATGGGATGATGAAAAGAAGAGAAGGAATGTCTTTATGTTATGAAACATGTAGGAAACATACTTAAAACTTCATAAAACACAGATTTGACATTTGTATGCAGGAAACACACACCTAAAACCTTTTTAGGATTCAGCTTTGACAAACAAATACTTATTTTAGAACTTTGAACAGGAAACAAAGACTGTGAAGCTTTTTTAGTCTATTTTGATATTTTTGCAAACACTTTTATGGTAGAAGAAATTCATCCGTCCGTCCAGCTATCCATTTTCTATGGTCGCCAACCCTGGATGGGTCGCCAGCCAGCCATCACAGGGCACATATAGACAAACAACCATTCACACTCACATTCATACCTATGGACAATTTGGAGTCGCCAATTAACCTGCCATGTTTTTGGAATGTGGGAAAACCGACGCATGCTCAGGGAAAACATGCAAACCACTTCACCACTGTGCAGCCTTGCTTTGTTTAATCACATGGAAAAAAAACACAAGCACACAAGAAAACCCTTCTTTTGTTGACATTTTTCTCATTTTAAAATATTGCAAAATATTGCATATAAAACCATAGATTGAATGCAAATGTGCAACAGTTTTGACTGAAAATGTGAATATTTTTTTACATTATTTAATAACAATTACAATTATTCAAAAATAACACGATGCACACATTTTATTTGAAATTGAATGAAATTGGTGAAATGCACATTTTTAAACGATTATTTCATCTACATTAATTACAAATCTTTTTAAATCATGTCCACATTTAATATCACATTTGATTTATTTAATGATGTTATGTTATTGGTTATTAATTATAAAACTATTCAAACTAATATAAAACTAAATATGCACACTTAAATCCCTTATTGTGTCTTTGATTTAATAGAACAAAAGATCATTCAATTAATGTTCATTTTTTTACCAAATAAATTCCCAAATTTTCCTTAATTTTTTGTTTGGATTATCGTTTACTGCTTTTTTGGTTTGTTATTTATTATTATTATGTTTCTTATGTTTTTGTGCTGCCTCCTGCACACAATGTAAACAAAACAATATTAAAAAACTGTACGTCGTCGTCTTACCCTTCCTTCCTGGCCCTGATGCGACTGTGGCTGACAATCTTGTCATAAGCAGAAGATTCCACGCTTGGTAGCGAGCAGAGCGCCACCATCAGGAGGGTCACTACTGTCAACTGATGCATCCTGTCAGTCTGCACGCCCCCACAAAACACCCTGTTGATACGTGTGAGCGTGTGTGAATCAGGCAGCTCTTTTATACCCCCTCGCTCTCTCACACACACACACACACCCACCCACCTAAACCTAAAACACTTGTGACTCAGCTCAGCCCCCCTTCCCCCTCACCATGCTGCTTCCAGTCAGCTTTCACACCTCCATCCCATCCCAGAGCGCCCGGGACGCCCTCAGGAGGTACACACTCTACAAAAGACACACAATCCCACCTGCAAAAGCACAATGAAACACACACAGAATCAACAGTGCTGTGCAAAAGTGTTAGGTCAGAGTTGGCAATGTCATAACCTGACAATGTGGGGGTGATGCCATAGAACAGCCAGTAGATGGCCCCTGTTTATTTTTTTTATTGCAGTGTGTTATATATTTAATACAGAGCAGCAATTCCATTGTTAAAAAACGTGTTTTACTGGCATTTTATTGGCACTGTATATTGATCTGCGTAGGATTGCTAGCTAGGATTGCTAGCATCTTTTCATTTCTATGTATGTTACCCTCGCAGGAAAAAGTTGTGTGTTTAACATAACAATGCAATCATTGCTGAGTGAGTTGTATAGCACTTGAACAATCCAATGTAAAAGCGAGTCTTTAAATCGTCTGTAATGAATCCATGCTGATTAAAGCTCGACACTCTTTCTACAAGCTTGAGTGCACTTTTATGACCTGCCTCCAGCGGCCTCATGATTTCCTCGTTACTTTGACTTTTACGCAGAAGATCCATCACTTGTTTGTCTTCCAAACTGCCTCTGCGCGGCAACAAAATGTCTTTTTTTTTTTTAGTGCATGTCTTCATTTGCAGTCTCCTGGACTGAAATAATCTTCTATGCTGCAAAACTTTCCCTCTCCCTTGAGGGACAACATCAAGTAGGAGCCAACACAGAAATTCAGGCTTAAAAAAGACTATGATTGACACTTGCAGTGCTGTCAATCAAGAGTGAGCATTATTATCCTCGTAAAGTGCATGAACACACGACGCACTGATAGAAATTACACATTTAGCCATCCTACGTCTGAAATGTGTCTCCCTCTAGTGGTCATAATTAGTCAGTGCCGTCACACGGGCGTACATCAAATTAGTACTTTTGAAAGTATAAAACCATAATATAAAATGCTAATTGTGAAGAATATAATTATAACAGCCAATATTGACATAGTGTTGAATATTTGGTAATTTTAGATGTTATTCTAGGGTTTGACGTGATTTACAGTGTAAAGTATATATTTAACTATATATATTTTATTTCTTCGTCGCCTTTACTGCCCCACCGAAGTGTACGCAATGTTTCCCTCTAGTGGTCATAATCTGTCAGTGCAGTAATTAAGCGCCAAACGTCATTTAAACATGGATGTTTCTATTCTATGTCACGGTATGTTAATATGGATGCGTTAGGAGATGTTATTGGTTTATTCCAATCTAGTCTGCTTCTGTTGTACGTAATACAAGCAGGGGGTTGTCACATCGGGGCCAGAGATAGCGAGCTAGAGGAGAACATTTGACTGAAAGCAAACGCGCTCCGGAGGTAGCTTGATTGACGCTAATAGAAGGACGTGTAGTGTTAGAAGATAAGACTTTGTCTCCAGGTCAAAACCACAGTGTTCTTAAAGGTAAACTGCACTTTTATTTGGAATTTTGCCCACAATTACAATTTTTTTATCTGCAAAGACTCCTATTAAAACACCTCCAACAAGGTTTTATGGTTTTACTATATACGTACATTCACATAACATAAATACTTACAGTATTACCGGAACTCCCTTCCTGAGCGCCTTGATTTTACATACTGTACCAACATAGAAACAAAGAAGTAGTAGCAGCACCTCCAATCTGTAGCGCAGCCTTTTGGTAGTTGTGACGATGCGGTTGAAGCTAGTTGCTAGCCGGCTAGTAGCTAGAGACTAGCTAGAGTGGTGTGGCAAGGTATCAATACGCCAGAAACGTAGTTATACAATTACAATGTCGCTGTAGCTTGGTTAATATGCAGGTCACAAGTGTTTCCCATTATTAGTTAAGTCTCTTTAACTGTTTTTATATATTATATCTAAAAGAGAAACAGGTGTTCATTTATCACATAAGGATTATGGATGAACAGCAAAATAAAAAAAAGTGCATTTTTCCTTTAAAAATGATTATTTTCTGCCCTCACGATGCTAATGTCTGCCATGATAGAACACAGGATGTTTTAGCTGTAATAACAAAACAATGATTACATTTTTAATCTTACAAGATTTTGGCACAATCAATTCACTTAAACATCGGAAGCGCTAGGAAACATTTTGGAGTTGTTGTCATGTGACAGTCTCGTGACTCTTCCAATATGGCTTCCCCAAAATGGCATTCAGGTAAGCTATATCACTCCCAAAAGAGTTTATTTTGCCATTGAAGCTCATTAGAAAGCCATTTAACAATTTTAATGCTTTAATAAGGTGTCAAATATTACAATTCATAAAAACAAGCGAGGAAAATATCACTGTCATAGGTGTAGCCTTAAAATTGCGATGGAAAGCCTATTTGTCATAATAGCAAATGAGACACTCAATAAATGTCACTGTTTGTTGTAATGATTTTCAATAAATACATGTTCTTTGCTTTGATTCAGACTTTTTTGACATTAAGTTTTACATTAAGTACCAATGACGTGGCTTCTTATGGGTAAAAACTTTCCTCTAAATTATGGCTACGTTCATACTGCAGGTCAATTCCCATAAAAAAAAAAATATATATATATATAAATCTAATATGTATGCGATGCTAGTGCAGTCTAAATGGTCAGGTCGCATACGTATATCCAACCTATATCATCCAAAAGCGTGCTTTGCCGTGCCTATCGAGACTTGGATAAAGGTAGTCACGCTCCAGCCATCTGCAAAATTCTTGACCACTTTCTTCTGCAACACAGGATCAACAGGGGAAGAAAATATTTACCTCCATTGCATCCTTGAAATTGTCACAAACGCGGCGAGGAGAGCATCCACACTGAAACAATCTTTACTTCCGTAAACACATAGCAATGATTGTGACTTCCCACACACTTTGCGGAATAGGGCATCATACCTTGCAGTGTCAACGTGTCATATAACCTTTGGGACTCATTGTGACCAAAATGCAAGCATACACGGTGCACGCACACACACACACACACAAAGCTTTGTCACAAACAACACTTTTATTTCTTGTGTGATTGTTGTTTTTGACAACACAATCACAAACTGTTTTCAGGTTTATGTTCAACACTTTAAATCCCAAAGACCTCATTCAAAACCAACTAGCAAGATGTTTCAAATCAGCAACATTCTATGTGAGGTTTAGTTATCATAAGAATAATAAACAAATAATGTGTCAGTGATAATCTGCCCTCTACTGTTAGCGTAAGATGGGAATTTCTTCTTGCATAGAAAGCAATGCCAGAGGGGGGTAAAGAGTAACAAAGTGCACAAGGAGACAAACAAGGCAGCCTAAAAGTCTCAACCACAATCAATGCTACGTCTGCTCTGCTGAGACCACGGAGAGGACAGGAAGGAGGTAGCAGGAGGCTACTTTAAATGTGAATTTTGAAAAAAAAAACAGCGAGTGAAATTAGCAAATGACAACTAAAATCCCCACAATACTTTGTCAAAATTGTTGCTAAATCTGCTAGCATGACAACATTCAAAACAAACACCTCCCTGAGTCTCAAAGTGGACATCTGTTTCCCCCAAACGTCTGTTTCCACAAGCACAGATTTCCAAAAAGTTGTGAAGGTTACCAAAATAATGCTCTATACCACCTTTTGGGGTACGTAACGGGGCGGATCTCAACGCGGTGCAGTGTGTTGATTGATGGACGGAAAATAGTCATTATCTGATGACAAAAAAACAACTTCCTGCCACAAGAAGATGTCCTCTTTTCGCTAATGTCTGAACTTACCCATGAGTTGGAATAAATTGATCAACTTTAATATGAATTGATCACAGACCTATTTTCACAAAAGTACACTTTCACAAAAGATATGCTGCTGTTTATGTGTTAATGTTAAAACATGCACTAACTTGGGTGCAGAATAGCAAACAACCACCATGGTGCCACCATGTTAGCTCTATTATACATAGTTTGCTGCCTCAATGTTGGTGTAAGCTGTTTTTATTGCACCCCTCATTTTGTTAGCACAAGTAAACAGGACATAGTGCACGGTGCATTTATTTTGAAGGCAGGACATATGTTGTGTGGGTTGCTCTTTTGCTCAAAGAGATGGGAATAAACTAAATCAATGAAATAAACTTGCATCCTGCAGCCATAGTTCCTGTGCTTTATTTACATCAGTGGGCATCCTGAACCCATGAGACAGACTTCATTTAGTGACTGCTTTAGAGGAAGTCCATCTTGGTTATTTCTACGCTACGCATCTGGAGGTGTTTAATCATGTTGGCCGTGCACCCTCCTTTGCGTCATATCATTGTGTTGCAATTTTTGGTGAGGTTAAGCCAAACCTCGTGGCTGCTTCTTCTTCGTTGGTGGTTGTGGCTATTTCTTCCAGTCGAAACTACACAATTAATTCCAAAAATTTGAACCATCCCAAGAGAATCTGAATGTTAGTCCTGGTTCTCCTTGACGCTTTGAAACTCGATGCCCAACGCTAGTTACAGCTGACAAAACAAACAACAGACTCAGAGCGCTTCAACCCTGGTGGAGGTCTTTGATTGTGTCCTTACACTGAGTGTCCACGCCATGATGTCACTGTGCTATTTGATCAGGATTTTCACTTCCTGCTTCCTGCTTTCACTTTCTCATGTGCAGGCTGCTCCCTTTCAGGGAACGCTCTCCTCCTCACGCTCCTCAGGATCCAGTAAGCTACTGTCACTGTTTGGGTCTTTGTCTCTCACTGAGGCCTCGTCTTCCATCTGTGGAAGACAACTTGGACCTTGTTCGTCCTGCTCATCTGACTCCGCCTCCTCTGATAACGGATACATGTTCCTGGAGGGTTCTCCTGCGCCAGGCGTGGCCTCGTAGGTGACCCGGTGGTGCTTGTTGAACAAACCAAAGTCTAAGGGTAGGACCCCGTTGGGCAGGCCATTGGGGGCTTCAGGCGGTCTAGGCGAGGCTGCAGAACCCGTCCGTTTGAGGATGGAGGCGGTGATCTTGAAACGGTTGCTCTTAGTGTGAGTGCCAGTAGCACAGGAAGCCACCTTCAGCGAGGCGTTGGGGTAAGCCAGGGTGGACTCCGCCGGACCACAACCGCTACTGCTGCTGGTGGTCTTACGCTCGCCCTGCAGTGCCGGCCTCCCCGTCTTCATCATGCCCATCACCTCGTAACGGAAACTGGAGATGTCTTGCTTCAGTTCCTGACACACAGAAGAAACAGTACATTCAAATTTCGTCTACATTCCATCATCATCATATTGTTCATGCTCTTGTCTACCTTGAAGTTGTCTTCAGTCAGGCCTTCCTCCGTCTTGGCGTCTCTGATCATGGCGGCCACGTAGCGCTTCACCAGGTTCCTCAGCACCTCCTGCGTACAGTTCATCCATCAAAGAGGCCATCAGCACACCTTCCACTGGCGTCTCCATCGAGCAGTCACGGCCCGTTAAGCGGGAGACAAATGGCAAGCGGCGAATCAAAAAGGAAGCGCATTTTGAGAATACTCACACCATACCTCGCCCCCACTCACATACCCCCAACCCCCCCGCTGATGTGAACAAATAGTAAGACACAAAATATACACCCCAATGACTCTTGTATGACTCACCACTAATGTCTTCTATCAGCAGATGGAAATGAACAAATATACAAGTGCTGTGTTTCTAACACACACAGAAAGAGGCGGGTCTTGCCTGGTACTGATGGTTTATTCTCAGGTTCTCTGCAGCTCGCCTCTGCACAGAAGATAAGAAATAAAACATATGTTCTTCCTGTCAAAGTCACCAGGAACATGTGGATGCATTGCATCACAATCAACAGGCAGTGCTCCACAATAACGATGTACCGATGGCCCGGGGCAAGTTTAAACAAAATTGGGGCAAGTAAATCCAATCAGTGATATTCCCGTCGGGCAAGTGTACTTTGGCATGCCATACTGCCAAGAGTTTTTTTAAAACCGGTTCTTGTTGGGTGTTGGTAAAACACGGACTGCGTAATTCCGGCGCTAATTTGTAAACCAATCATTGCAAATCTTGAAATGGACCAATCAGAATCGTTTATTTAGACCAGGGGTGCTCATTAAGTCGATCGCGATCTACCGGTCGATCGCGGAGGTGGTACTGGTCGATCGCTGGTCGATCGCGGCGTGACATTAAAAAAATATCATCCTCGCATCAATGCCGTCACTTGATTGATATACAGGGCAGCCATTCAGATGACAACTGAATGTTGCCCTTCGGGCGACCAATCAAATCAAACAACGTCTCTAAGTGCAGCAGAACTTACGATGTCAGCCTATCATCCATCCCCGTTACTTGATTGACATACAGGACAACCAGTCAGATGACAACTGAATTTTGACCTTTAGGTCACCGCTCATGCGTAAACAGCGATGCAAAGTGCTAAGCTAGTCGGCGAATTGCGTTAGATTTTAAGCCCTCGCTAAAGTTTATGGTCACTAAAATGAGTGAAGGAGCTGGACCAAGTAAAAAGGCAAAAACATATCACTTCCATACGGAATGGGAGGTGGACTTTTTTTTCACAATGTCTTTTTCGAAGTGCGTTTGCCTCATATGCCATTCTACCATCGCAGTACCAAAGAAGGGAAATGTGGAGTAATGTGGAGGTAATTACAAAAAATGTTAATTGTTAATTATGTGTGTTTTGCAATATTGGCTCATTTGGTTATGTAAGGTACATCAACATACATTGTACGTACAAATAATCCTCAATACATTTGAAAATAAATAGATGTTTTGCATTTTTGTAGTGGGTAGATCATTTTGACTCGGTTATTTTAAAAGTAGCTCGCATGCTGAAAAAGTGTGAGCACCCCTGATTTAGACCATAGTCCACAGTCTGCGTTTTACCCAAACCCGTTCTTGTTGGCGATCAACCAATCAGCGATGGTTTGACTAGGAAAACATCTATCATGGCGTCCCTGCCAACATGGTCTAATTCTTCAACAACTTGTGAAGGAAAACAGCAAAAAGTGATGAAGCAGTGCCTCCTAAACAAGTATTTTATTAGCGGCAGCAAATCAAATGATGGCACAGGTGAGTGAATCACATTGCTGTGACAATTTGAAGTGGTCACAATGAAACACCACCCATTAGATCCAATACCAAGTGCTGATTTTGCACAAACTACAAAATCTAGCGCTTCCATTTCTCTGTGGATTTTTCTCACCTTTGCTTCACAAATTATTGTTTGACTATTGAGCATTTTTTCTGGATTAAAAACACTTTACTAGTACTCAAATGTGTCTATTCAATAATGTTTCATTGTGGTGCACAACTTAAATATCACTGCTTACTACGACTACCATGTGTAAGGTAGTATGGCACGCCATGTTAACATACATTTCAGACATTCCTCCAAATACAATGCATCAGTATTATTATCTAATGAATTATCAGCATATTCGCGCAAGTTCGGGCAAGTAGTTCTCACCATAAGGATTCCCCATGGGCAAGTCATTTTTGTTTTTAATGTAGAGCCCTGAACAGGGTTCGTGTTCTGACAATGAGCACCGAAAATATCAGTTTTGATAGAGCAATACCTGGACGTTTTGGCTGAAAATGGTAACTAAGAGTTTGATTAGCTTGGGTAACTCGGTGGTCACAGCAGTCTGCAGTATTAGTAGAAGCTAGTTTGGCCACCTAGATGGTCATGTTGGTCAAAATCGGTTTCTTGGTTAACAATCACGACCACCTAGGCTGAAAATATTGACCAGAATATCTGCGCTGGGAGGTGACCAGCTAATAAAAATCAGCTGGATTCTTGCATTCGACACTGTAACAGTAATAGATTTCTTGCTTAGATATTGACTCACTCCGAGTGTCCCGATGGTGTCGTGTCTGGTGGAGCTGCTCCTGTGACACACTTGTGTCCTGATCCAGCACATGAGGTACCAGAAGGTCTTTGGACTGGGGATGATATTGAAGGGCGGCGGCAGGGTGGCCCCCTCCTCAAAGTAGCTCATCCACAACTTAGTCCTGGCAAACTTCCACTCAATATCGGCGTGATCCTACAGAAGCAGAGCATGGAAGAGTTTTATCCAGTCGGATACTGGATTTGTGTTGCGTGCTCTCACCGCAATGTGCTGGTAGGAGTTGTTCATCATGGCGATGAGCATGTTGAGCAGCACCACCAGGGAGATGATGTTGTACGTGCCAAACATGGTGGCCCCCACAAACTCTGTGAACTGGTGGTCTGCGTCCACGTTGGTGACGTAGAGGCTGATCAGACCGAAGATGGACCAGAAGAGAGACTGCAGGGTCTCGAACAACCTGAGGAAGGACACGCATGGCTGCGTTTGTCATGTTTGTTTGTCCGTCAGCAACTGAGCAGACTAAAGTATTGGGACAAGAAGTGAAACCTGAAGAAAACGTGGAGTCAACGTGCAGCAATAACACCTTCTATTCCTCTGGGAAGACTTTTTAAAAATTCTGGAGCGTGACTGTGTTCATTTATGAGGTCAGATGTCATGGATCTTGGACCTGAGAGAGGGCTATCACAGCAATCAAAGATACCTCTGACAAGTGCCTCGGGGCGGTTGTCGTTTTTTGACTCCAAATCAGAAGGTTGCATGTTCAAATCACGTCAGGGTCAGGCTCCGCCACTTTCTTTATGGATCTCGTTTTGTGCACTGGGAATAGAAAAAGACCTTCTCCAAAGTATTCCCACCAAGCATACTGTACGTAATGGATGCCAGCTGGTGCAGCTGTGCCAAAGTTCTTTGGTAAACCTCGCTCCCTGGTCACCCTGGTCTTCGGGTTGACAGCTTGATGGTTAGCGCACTCATCTGATCCAAAAGGTCTTGCTAAGATGAAGAAAGGACTCACATCCAACATCTGATGAATTAAGATGCTTAGAATTAAGGGCGTATTTGAAAGGGGGTTTCAGGTGGAAATTTTAGATGCTCCTTCCTCTCCAAAGTGACTCCCCTCAGATGTTTTAAAAGCTTTCACACATCTTGTGCCGCATCACTTCCATACCATTACACCAGAAGTGTGTGCAAACTCACGTGGAGAAGGCGTTATTCTGCTCCACGCATCGGATGCCCTTACACTTGCCCCTCTCGCTGGAGGCTTTGGTCTCATAGTAGAAGTAAAGCTGGTTCAGGCCGTTAGCGAAAGCCAGCAGAACCTGCAGGAGGACAGATGATATTACTTCAAGGCTGATGTGTCTTCAGGAGCTTCTGTTCTGTGAGGTTTAGTGGAGCTACCAGGCAGTAGATGAAAAGGAACTTGAGGATGTCCAGCAGCATCCTCCCTAGAGAGATCTGAAGGGGTCCCAGGTGGGAGTTGGCTGTGAAGAGTGAAATGAGGCGAAGAGAGCTGAAGATGTTCGCAATGGCAAAGACAGCCTCCGCTACGAGCGTCGGGTGCCACATCTCCCACTGGTTCCTGGGTTTGCTTCCACTGTACTGAAAAACGAATGAAGAGTCAGTCAACCGATGTGAGAAGAAAGAATCCTTTCCCAAGGCAGAATCTTACCTTGGTGTAGGCGACAATCTTGAGCGAGATGGTGGCCAGGTACAGAGAGTTCATGACAAAGTCCATCAGGTTCCACCAGTCATGAATGTAGTCTTGAAAACCGCCATCCCACATTTGCTTGATCTCAGCCCAGATGAAACCTTGAAAGGGACAGGGTAAAACACGGTCGAGCTGACAAGAATCCTAGTCCTGGACCTCCAAGAGTCCAAAGAGACACTCACCCAGCACCCAGGGCAGGATCATCCACTCCACAGTGGTGGGCGCCGGCCCCTGTCGGTCCTGCTCGGTGGTGACGATGTGTTGCGAGGCGAGCAGCAGCAGGAAGAGGAAGGTCAGGTAGGATGCGGTGTGGCAGATGAACTTGATGAAGGGCTTGCGGATGAAGAGCCCGTAGCGACTCTTGGGGGCGATGAGGTAGCAGAGGGCGAACGCCGGGTAGAGAAGGCCGATGAAGACGCAGGTGATGAACTTGCCCGCCCAGTGGCGCCGCCTCCAGCCGGGGAATTCATCGTACCAGCGTGACGCCAGGAGCTGTTGGCAGTTTGGCTGCGCTACGAACTGATGAGAAAAGTTCAGGACACGTTCACACGTTGTTTGTTTTGAAGATTTGTTTTGAGACCACAAGTTAACCAATAAGCAGGATTCAACTAAAACCACATAAACAATTTCCTCAAAACCTTACAGTTCCAACCTGAAAAGTCCAGTTGCAATCAATGCTACGCAGTGGGAGTATTCACAGGCTTACAGTTTGCTCGTGTCGGGGCCACCAGATGGCGCCTCACTGGAAAACACTGCTGTTTATTGTCATACTGCCACCATCAGGCCTGGAATGGAAAAGTAGTACGCGGCACATCATCAAACTACTCAGACTGACTAGTTGATGATGGTGCGGCCTTGGGCGGGGGTCTATGCTCTGCGGTAAGTTGTACTAAATGTGTGCAAACATGCGCACACATACATAAATACACGATGCAAAGTATCACGTCGAGCCACAAGATCCGAGCCACCGTGTCGACCTGCATCGTTGGGCGCCAAATCTGCAGCCATGTTACCATGGCAACAAGGGATCCTAATTTGTGTGTGTGTGTGTGTGTGTGAGCCCGAGTAGAATGAGTCACATTTCCAGACTTGAAAATGCCGTATGAAGACAAAAAGTAAAGGGAGGAAAAAGTATAAAAAGGGAAAGCAGAAAAGTGAAGTGCTACTAAGGTTCTGAAGCTCGCCCACGTCGGCGCCAGCTGAGTCTTTTAATGAACTTTTACTTGGAAAAGGACAACAAAAATAATGTTTATGCTGTTCTTTCATGTGATATATTTTGTTATTAGTTTAGCTGTCTCCCAGGAACAAAACAATTCAAGTCATTTTTGCATATATTCATACTTTTAATGCCAGAAGTAAATGAGAGGAACAGCTTGGAAAACTAACAAAGTGGTGGAGATAGCAATATTTGTATTTGTGACATAACAGTAGTACTTTTGAGGAAACTTCCAGAGTACAAACACTGAAAGTGGCCATATATTTTCATGATACTAATTTACCTAATCCTGTTTCCTCAACCATTGCAACCTCTTGCTTGAGAGGTATGAAGCCACATCATCACTTTATGTAATTCAAAGAAATAGTTCGGATTTTTTGACGTGAAGTTGTGTGACATCCCCATCAGCGGTGTAGTGCATCCACAGTGACTTACCCCCAACTTTGCTCATATTTCTCTGTCAGACCTCAAAATCAGACCTTACAATCGCCGTGTTAATATCTCTCCCGTCGTATCATTGTGCATCAATTGTTATGTATATGTTCGACATGTGGCTAACATGCTAACCACTTGTACACCGTGCAGCACACTTGTATGCATGTTCAAAATAAATCAAACCATTTATTTGAACTCTAAGAATGATATGCATTTTAGGATTAAATTAAGTACATTCAACTCAATAAAACTCTTGAAAGTAACTTTATTTAAATTGACCAAACACAGTGTCATGGCGTCATTCAAGCCAGAACTGCCACTGCCTACACTGTATGCATATCATTTAAGTGGTACCTCACTTTTTGTTAATAATTTGTTCCAAAAACAATGCGATGTATGAAAACCGAAACAATTTTTCCAATATGAAATCATTTATCTGTTCTGGACACCCAAACATGTTAACGCAATGGATGAAATGGATAAATGAACATTTAACGTCATTTTTGACCTTGATTGAGGACTCTTGTTGGGAAGACGTGGTCTCTGTATTGTTTAACAATACTTTGATTACTTTGATTTCTAGCTTGTGTAACATTCTCAGTTTGTCAAATGAATGCATCCTACAGCCTACTTTAATCCATTGACAGCCCTAATTTCTGTACTTCGGATGCAAAATCATTTTTTTGACGTGAAGTTGGTCAAGTTTGGGCACCACCGCCTTTCAGGATACCGTAGAATTGTGTCGAGCATCGCCATATGTGGTGTTGGGTGTGTGATCATGTAGGTAGACTATCGACATGGCTGAATAAAGGAGGGAGGAGTAACAGACACAACAGTTTGTCACACAAAATATTGCACTGTAACCGAGGCAGTCATCAATACCAGAGACAACATTTCATCAAAAACTGAATCATACAAAAACAGTGGCAATCACAATCTGCTTCGGACCTCAATTTGGCCTGCTGAGAAGTGTAGAAATAGCGTAGATAGAAAAGTAAGCGCAATCAAAGGCGAACCAGAAACAATCATAAAGCTGCCACTTTCTCTTTCTTCTTAAATAAGAAGCACAATTGCCACAGCAAGACTGTACATCTTCATGCACCATGATGCACTGCTTTAGATCAAGTGCAAATGAAAGTAAGCCTGTCGAGGGCCCCCAGGGAGTGGGGGGGGCAAGGAGTTAATGTGCACTTTAATGCTGATCTTATCTACTGTGTGTTCTGATGCTTCACTGCTCACTTTGCTCCCTCCTCGCTCCTCTGACTCCAACCCGCCCGGAGACCGCTCTGCAGAGTTCACACGATATCCTGTTTATTTGTCGAAAAGTATAAGTATACTCATTTTTCATCTTTTGTGAAAGTGTACCTTTGTAAAAAGAAACACAATTCTTTCACAACGCCCAGTGCCGGGTGATTTGCACACCACATAGACATAGACACCTGGCTATTAGTTTGGAAGCTGGTCCACTCCTCCTCAATCTGCGCTAGACACAGGGTCATACAGTGTAAGGTGGTTCACATAGTTCATTGGTCGAGGAGCAGGCTGGCTCACATCTTTTCTGGCATCGACCCAACATGTGATAGATGTCACCGTGGGACAGCTAACCTTACCCATACGTTTTGGTCCTGCCCTACTCTATCTCAGTTCTGGAGGTCTGTGTTCCTCTCACTCTCAGCCATTAACTCGGTTCAGATGAGCCCGTCACCTATGGTGGTGCTGTTTGGAGTGTTACCCTCGAACCTCTCACTGCCATCTTATATGGCTGACCTTGTCGCCTTCCTTAGCTTGCTTGGAAGGAGGGGCTATCCTTATGCGCTGGAAAAACCCTTCTCTTCCCTCTCACTCTGTTTGGATAGGGGATGCTCTAACCTACATGAAATTGGAGAAAATCAGGCACTGTCTCCGAGGTTCTGACACAAAATGTAATAGAATGTGGCATGCATTTCAGGACCCTGTTGCTTCCCTTCGGCTGGACGTCGCCCCCGCTGGTAGCGCTACACCAAATCAATGTATCTCTTTCCGTTCACTGGCAAAGAACTGCTCAGGACACTTGCACTATGGCAGTTGAAAAATATTTGAATGTATTTTTTTTATTTTTTTGACATTGTATGTGCGTGTGTGTATCTGTGTATATACCAATATACACTGCTGTATGTATGGAATTGGGAAAAAAATTGCAAAAACAAATCATAGTAAAAAAAATGTATGTGCCTCGACCATAAGTTCCTCATTACTTCTTCATTAATTCCTATTTTTGTGTACCTTACTGCAAAGTGAGACCAATGGTTTGATATTTATGCACTGCATCGTTGAAAATAGCTCTATAAAGATTCATAGTTCATATCACTAGCCACGTATACATGGACCCAAATATTCCAATTGCATTCGGAAAGAATTTAACCTTTGTATACACCTCATGCCAAAAGAAAAGTGCCAATCCGAATGAACATATAATCGGATTCCCAGGGGTGGAATATTCCTTTCCCCAATTTTGTATCTTGGACCCGCTCAAACGGAAAGTTGTCAGGGTGCGTTCTTCTTTGTCATGTTTTTCTTCTTCTGTTGTTTATTGGCGGTTGGCAAGCAGCTTTCGTGTGCATTAGCGCCATCTGTAGAACAGAATCTAAACCCTTTTATACTATATTCACAAGTCCAGTTTTTCTTTAAAAAGAAAATATATATCTATATAAAAATGTCCCGAGTTTAATTATAAAATATTAGCATGATTTAATTTGATCTTTTCCTGTTTGAATTTATCCCGGGTGCGTTCTTTCAGCGCATGCTCAGATATGACGTAATACGCAGCTCCAGATGTTCTTCAGTTTCAAAAATGGAGGCGAGCAATGGGCACTGGACTGCTGCGAAAAGTTTGTTTTTGATCCAAACTAAATTTCAAGACTGGACGAACAAAAAACTTGCAATACGGAGTTATTCCAACAAGTGAAAGAAAAACTCGGGGAAGTCGGTATCATGTGATGTTGATGCGCTTTACTGCGCATGCCCTATTGACTATTCTGGTTGATTATAGCGGCGGGATTGGAATATTCCTTTTATACCACTGTTTACGGAAAGGTCATTCGGAAAGAGAAAAATTCCTCATGTAAACGTGGCTATTGAACAATTCATGGGGAAGTTCCTTCATTTCATCCAAAAGATCTCTGTTTAGCGCCCTCATTTAAACAGTGAAACTTTTATGACCCTGCCTCTAAAAGGCATCGGAATTGAGAGTCGTTAAAATGGTTGAAATTCAAACAATGCCCAACCCTACTCATGACTCACAGGGACACCTCTATTCTTCTATCCCGACCTCAGTGTTATATGAGATAGATAAGTGTTGATTAGAGATGGCAGCCCAGACAGAAAGCCGTGAACATGAGATCTCGGTAAAACCACCCAGATCCCTCCAAGCCGTGGGGTCATTCCTCACTGAGCAAATCGGAAACAGACTTCCACTATGCACTTTTATCACCGTGTGGCTCGTTTTTCACTCACTGAAAATTCTCATTTGAGTTCCGCTGAGATCAGGGAGGGAGCTCACATCACTCACACCTGCACTCATTGACACCACACGCACGCGACACAATTACTTTTTATCATCTGACAAATTTTTTAATCATGTGACAAGCCAGACTTGTTCTCAGTGAACCTGTCATAGTCCTGGTGTGATGGAAGGATGCTTAATGAAACAGCCCATTTGATTGACAGGCTAACATCACGGAGGAGAGACTAATTAGCGAAAATAATTAACTTCTCATTTCTCGTTAACTTGACCAGCAGCAGCTTAGGGAAAAAAAGGAAACGCAATTATGAAGCTTTCGGTTGGTAGTGTGAACACTTGAACTGCTTCATGAGGATGCATGGGTGTATGAGATTATGAGGTGAGGTTACATTACGTAGCGATGGGGTTATACCAGAGGTGGGCAAACTACGGCCCGGGGGCCACATCCGGCCCGCCAAGTGTTTCAATATGGCCCGCCTGTTTTTTCCAAATATTTCATTTGAACTCAACATAAAACCTGGCATCGTGGCTTGGGCCAATTTTTTGATGGTTGAGGTAGCTGCTTTATCAATTTCGTTATTTGATGTGGTCTGTTACAAAATGCTCCTGTAAAAAGGGACACAAGCACATAATAATAATAATAATAATAATAATAATAATAATGTTGTCAATAATGATAATAATACTACTATTATATTAATATTGTTGTTAATAATATTAATATAATAATGGTAGTAATATTACAAAATACTCCTGGAAAAAGGAGCACAAGCACAATAATAGTAATACAAATAATGATAATAATACTACTATTATATTAATATTGTTGTTAATAATATTAATATAATAATGGTAGTAATAATCGTAGTAATTATTATAACAAAATAATAATAATAATAATATAATAACATTACTATAACTAATAATAATAATAATTCTAATAAAAAAAATAATAATAATAATACATTGAGAAACACACTTTACATCAAATAAATGATTTCAAAGTGCACATATAGCAGATTGCATGACACTTTTACATGTAAAATATGTGTAAAAATATAGGTGTAAAAATGGACTGTTACGTGTAAAATACTACATAATCCCCCCGTCAATTTTGTTAAATTAATGCGGCCCGTGAGTCAAAAAGTTTGCCCACCCCTGGGTTATACTGTGTACTATGAGGTTGTGAAAACAGTTCAGAAAGACTTTTCATATGGTCAGGTGGTTGTCTGATGTTATGGTGTAAAGTTGTGAAATCATAGTATTACAGTGTTCTTATATAGTGTGGGAGGTTACTATTAAACGAGGCTGTGGTATTATAAGGCGATAGTGTGATGTTTAAGGACACCATTCATACTCACTTTTCGACCCTGTCCTTCACCTAGTTGTGAAGTCCTATGGAGCTTCGAAACACAATTACCCGCACAGAAAACTTTCTAGATCATCCAGAATATGCACCCATTCCAGCTGTATTTCCTTGGATTTGTGCTTCCCACCAAAATGGTCTGTTTTAAATGACTCTATCCACGGCCTGCCTATGGGCACGTCCACTCTGCTGTGATTGGTCACACGCCCAACCCCACTTTCTAATATAGACGGTATAGGAGTTGATAATAAATGAATAAAGTCTGTGGAGAGCTAATTGAAAAGTTTTTGGGAGCTACTGGCTAGAGACCCCTGACTTACCGTGTATTAGGGCTGGGTGATATATCAATATATTTTAATATATCGATATTTCTGTTAAGCATGATATAAATAAATAAGCATATCGTTCATATCGATATAGACTAGATTTCATGCGGAGGTCTCATGTTTCAAGATGGCCGAGTGCAAGCTAGTTATGACAGGTCTGTGTCTCTTGGAGAGTTTTTAGTGTTTATTTATTGCTTTATGCAATTTAGTGCTTTATTTATGACTTCCTTATTGTTTTGTGCCACACCGGCCCCTTAGGCACGTGTGCAGCTATGGATAGTCATCTTATTACGTTTGTAGCTTTCTGCTTGCGCCATTGTTGGCACTCGGGAGCAGCTGTTAGCAGCTGTTAGCATCTTTTCGGTACCTCGAATGATCAGATATCCCTGCGGAAATACGGAGGTGGAGAGGCTGCGTAGTTGGAGTGAACAGGGAAAAAGACGGTATAAAGGTCTTCAAAAACGGCATCAACCATGTTTACTGTCTGTTGTCATGGTATATTTTACTTTTTCTATATTTATTTAAAAAAGAGAACAAACTATTTTTTTCAGTGCTCATTTAATAGATTGTCTACATTTAATATATCTAATATATAATTAATATATCTAATATTGTTTACATAAAAAAAATTGCACAAGTATTTGGCTTGACTTTTGTCAAAATTCAGTTTATGTAAAAAAACAAACAATATATATATATATATATATATATATATATATATATATATATATATATATATATATATATATATATATATATATATATATATATATATATATATATATATATATATATATATATATATCAATAGTCTACCTACATATATTGGGATGTGAGTTTTGATTCATATCGCCCAGCCCTATCTTGCGTATGATGTGTATGAACTCAGAGGGGTAACATAGCACCGTTGGTAGGGTGGCAACCTCGCCTACCTGAGGAGGACCACACATTTGTCAGACACACTTTGTCAGAGGTGCCGTCGGTACGGTGGAGCTCAGAGGCCGTATGTGAGGGCACCGACATTAATGCACCTTTCCCGGCGAGAGCGTGCTGCTTCTGGCTCCAGCAACATCATGTCATGTTCACAAAAACAGTCCCGTGTGAAATGCTGTTGACAGATGGAAATATTTTTCTCTTGCTGGAAATCACCAAATACAATAACCTGTTTCATAATCAAAGAAGCAGAGCTTGGGGGAGGGCAGAGTGGGCATATCGCGCCTACAGCCACGCCCATATAAGGATGCCTGTGACATCACAAAGGAACAGTTTTTCAACGCCCTCTGAAACCGAGTATTTTGAGCCATGCCAAACTTCTTTCAGGCCTCATTTCCAAATGCGCAAACTTCATTATCTGAAACTTTGGCATCGTTTAACAGGAGAATACAGTCTAACAGGAGAATACATTCTAACGACATTTATAGGTCAGAAAAGAGAAAAAAAGCATCATATGTCCCCTTTATGGTGTCATCAGGTTACTTAAACCATGAGACTATATTACAAGCCTTTGAGGTTGCTGATGTTGTTGTGATGTTCCCCTGAGATTGTGAGTTTTGTGACATTTTGGAGGTTATGATATTGTCTGATATTTTGTGGATACGAGGTTCTGAAATATGAGGTAGGAGGGTCATGAGGTTATGAGGCCATGAGTTTCTGCATTTGTGAGCACGCAACCTCATAAGTTATGTGAGGTTGTGTTGTATGTGCCGTGAGGTTGTGAATGATAAGCGTCACACATACCTCTTTTTGGTGGTACTTGATGGCTAATTTGAGTCTTGCCAGATCTCCGTTGCCCTCCTCTTCCAGCAGATTGACATCATCTCTGTAGTTGAGGATCATCTCCAGCTCTCGGGAGCTTCTGGTCTGGTCCAGGAGGTCTTTGGCAAACTGCTTACACTGCTGCGACAGCTCCTCATACTCTGATTTGAACTCGTTCTCCACCTGAAAGTGCACAAACGACATAGAAATAAGCTTTCTACGTATATATTCAAGCAGCGCCATCGTGAGACCGGACGACAACATTCAGATGCTCTTTACTTTGCTGAGCTCCTGAAGCTCCCAGCTGAGCCTGAAGGCCGTGAGGAAGGGGTCCTCGCTGGAGAGTGCGATGAGCGAAGGGCTGGATAGCGCTTTGTAGATGTTGAGGCGAGAACGCGAGTGTCGCAGGCTGTCCACGTCAGAACTTGACACACATTCAACACAGTTACAGCGCACCTGCAGCAACACAGACAGTGATGACGGTCTATCGTATTTGGAGGGGGGGTCACGTGCGTATTTTTGTAAGCCTTCAAGTTCTTGACAAACTAAATGTATGTAAACATCTAAGATGGTGCCGATAGTTTTGGTGACTGTTTTTATAATGAAACTGAATTTAGTTAGTTTGTTGTGCGCTTGTTAGATTTTTGTAAACATCAAGGACAATTTTGCATTGCATGTTCCTCATGGGCAAGTGTGCAAGTGGTTAGTGTGCAGGCCTCACAGCTAGGAGACCCGAGTTCAATTCCACCCTCGGCCATCTCCACACAGAGTGTATGTATTCCGGTTTCCCCCACATGTTAGGTTAATTGGTGACTCCGAATTGTCCATAGGTATGAATGTGAGTGTGAATGGTTGTTTGTCTATATGTGCCCTGGGATTGGCTGGCCACCAGTCCAGGGTGTACCCCGCCTCTCGCCCAAAGACAGCTGGGATAGGCTCCAGCACCCCAGCGACCCTCGTGAGGATAAGCGGTAGAAAATGAATAAATGAATGTTCCCTCGTTTATCGTGGGGGATAGTTTCCCATAATATCCCGTAATAAGTGAAATCTGTGATGTCACCAACTTTATTTATTTACAATTATATATATTTTTACCACCCTCGGCCATCTCTGTGTGGAGTTTGCATGTTTTCCCTGTGCATGCGTGTGTTTTCTCCGGGTACTCCGGTTTCCTCCCACATTCCAAAAACATGCTAGGTTAATTGGCCACTCCAAATTGTCCATAGGTATGAATGTGAGTGTGAATGGTTGTTTGTCTATATGTGCCCTGTGATTGGCTGGCCACCAGTCCAGGGTGTACCCCGCCTCTCGCCCGAAGACAGCTGGGATAGGCTCCAGCACCCCAGCGACCCTCGTGAGGATAAGCGGTAGAAAATGAATAAATGAATGTTCCCTCGTTTATCGTGGGGGATAGTTTCCCATAATATCCCGTAATAAGTGAAATCTGTGATGTCACCAACTTTATTTATTTACAATTATATATATTTTTACCACCCTCGGCCATCTCTGTGTGGAGTTTGCATGTTTTCCCTGTGCATGCGTGTGTTTTCTCCGGGTACTCCGGTTTCCTCCCACATTCCAAAAACATGCTAGGTTAATTGGCCACTCCAAATTGTCCATAGGTATGAATGTGAGTGTGAATGGTTGTTTGTCTATATGTGCCCTGTGATTGGCTGGCCACCAGTCCAGGGTGTACCCCGCCTCTCGCCCGAAGACAGCTGGGATAGGCTCCAGCACCCCAGCGACCCTCGTGAGGATAAGTGGTAGAAAATGAATGAATGAATATATATTTTTAAGGCTGTAAAACCCCTCAAAAATGTTTTAAAAACCCACAAACCAGCAAACCACTGCACATCAATGTTTTCATAAATGTCATTTTTCTGAGCTTTAGCACAACTTATTGCATACTTTGCCTTCACATATTTGAACTACTTCTTCCTTGCTCACGACAATACTACACACACATAAAACATGTAGCGGAAAAATATTATTCATAGCTACTGTTGACCGATGCAGTTGGAGTCAGCAAGTTTTGTGCCGTATCATTGAATCATGTGAATGCTGCACGCTGCTAAATCACACTCAGATGTAGATGTGAGATATATTGGACCAAAGCTGGCAAAAGTGCTGAGTCGGGTTTGGTCAGACTGCCGGGCCTACCTCGTGCGGCTGAGGCATGGACACGCCTTTCTGCACCAGAAGCTTGATGATCTCGTAGTTGTTGGTGTGCGCCGCCAGGATGATGGGGGTGATGTCAGGGGTGAAGTCGGAGAACTGCTTGTCCAGTAAGATGGGGGGAACCTTTGGGGGTGACATTAAATCAGAATATTATAATATATTTATAATATTTCTACAACTGTACCGTATCAGAGTTAGAACCTTTTCTTCAAAAGAGCTCTGAGTAGGATGTAGAACTGTTGCAAGCACATTACAGACCTGCCAATCTTGAAAACATTGAGTACTCATCCCCACTCGGGGTGAAACGCGTGATGTGACGTCAACTCTGTGAACAACCACAAACTCTGGTCGGCTATTGAGCTTGTTGGTTTCCTTGGTAGACAGTGAACGACGGTAATTGAAGAGACAAGGGGAGCATTATTGCAGCTGGAAGTAATCCATACGTTACAGCACTCATTTTTATTGCATATCTTGATCGAAAATCGGAGGAGAAGGCATTAGTGGAGGTTGGCTGCACGCCATCTGAATGAGTCGTATACACACGCAGCCAACCAATCACAGTCTTGACGATCCACAAGGTTAGATTTTTGGGCAGGTGCACGTCGCACAATGCAATAGGCTTTGCAGGGGTAGACATGAATGTCCATTTTCCATTGGTGTTTTTTTGTTCGTTTTTTAGCAATGTGTTGCAAAAAAAATGCTGCATAGACTATATTTTCCCACTACAATTTACATTTAGGGCACGTTTCCTTCTTTTGCCTCAGTGAATAATACATGAGTCCTAATGACAAAGTTCAGGTTTATACTGCAGGTCTGCACCTTTGAAGGTGTACATTTTGGTGCTGATGCTGATTAGTCAGCCTTACTCTCTGCCACACTAATTATCTTTGTAAAGGCACACTTTTTGCTCCAGTGTTTGCATTGAACCTCATTAGCTTGTGTACCTAATAAATTGCCCGGCTCATTGTTAGATGGAGCCAGCTTTTTCTCGTCTTAGTGACGATGCGTCAGGGAAGAGAATGCTGAGCAGACTGAAAATGGTTCAAAGGTCCAGCCGGCTATTGTCATCTTGTTTTGAAAAGCGCCTCAAAAATAGATTTCTTTATTCCGGCTGTTGTTGCGGAGCTGTTCACAACTCGGCGGCTAAAGCAGCACTGCAATTCCCACGACGTCCAGCAGGAGCACCAGGCACTTAACATCAAAAGAAGGTCTTTTTTTTTATCAGATTGTGTGCAGCAAGAGAGAAGCTTAATGCATGCTGCAGATAAGAGCTTAACATCCTGACACGGAACAAGGACACAACTTGAAGCTTCTCTAAACACTGCAACATTGCACCATGCAAGATTTCAGATGTTTGCATCACATTATTGTTTTGCCCTACATGCGCACAATACAAACACATGATTTAATCATAAAGACATTGCTGAGCACAATGCAACAGTGACGAGTGGATCCCTCTTTTTTCTCTTATGACCCAATTTTGAGTTGAAATAGTCCCTCCAATAAAATGTATTACAGCCAGTGGCGCTTTGAAATGGAAAAACCAGTACGGCACCAATCACATCACAGGAAAACCGATGAGCCTTTTAATTCCAAAGGCAATGTTATAAGTCACACGGAAACCAAAAAGAATTAGCCATCCATCATAAAAGCTTGCATGTATTTTTAGCTCGGAACTTACAGCACCGGGCTAAGGTTTTGAGACACTCATGTTATTAAACAGGAAGGTGGCCCCATACATTACATTGTGGCTATAAATGAAATTATTCATGGCAGCATGTGGCTAGATAGAAATGGTGGGGCACTGTCATTTATGCCCCAAAATCCAATGGGCGCCCATGTGCACTATTCTCTTTGAATGACATCAAATGATTTGGGCCCAAAGCAGGAGCCCAGTTGATTGGCCCATTTCTCAGGTCAGCATGCTTAATGGTCATGTGACCTAATCTAAATGTGACATAAAATGCTTCAAGTGTACCTAGGGCTGGGTTATGTGGACCAAATCTCATATCCCGATATATTTAGGTTTAATATCGATATACGATATATATCCACATACTTTTTGCACAAATTGAGTTTAGATAAATGTCAAAGCCAAATATACCAAATATGTGTGCAAAGATTTATTAAAATGTAAACAAATAGCCACTGAAATAGTACATAGAACATACATACACCAGTACATTACATAGAAAAATGTAAATATAATGTTCAATCTTCAGTGTAATCATGCCACACACTCTGTCTCTCTGTAGCCAGGTTAGCACTGTTAGCGCTTCCATCTCATGTTCCCCATGACGACAGACGGTAAACATACTTAAACATACCGTCTTTTTACAGCAACCTTTACACCGTCTTTTTTGCTGTTCACTCCCGCTATGCAGCCGCGGGGATCTACGATCGCTCTGCGTAGCGAAGTGGTGCTCAAAGCTAACAACTGCTCCTGAGTGTAAACAATGGAGCAAACAGCACCTACAAACGTAAAGACGAACATTCATAGCTGCACACCCGCTTAAGGCGTCGGTATGGCACAAAAACAATATGAAAGTAATAAATAAAACACTATTGAACACTAAAAACATAAGAAACTGGTGAGACCAGCCATGTTGTTTGGCCTAGAGACAATACCACTGAGGAAAAGACCAGAAGCAGAACTGGAGGTAGCAGAGATGAGGATGCTGAGGTGCTCAATGGGAGTGACCAGGATGGATAGGATCATGTTAGAGGCATGTTGGCGATGAAGTCAAAAGAAGACCAAAGAGGAGGTTTATGGATGTAGTGAAGGAGGACATGAGGATAGTTGGTGCGATAGAGACAGATGTAGAAGACAGGGTTGGATGGAGGAGATTGATTTCCTGTGGCGACCCCTGAAGGGAAAAGCCCAAAAGGAAACACTAAAAAGGCAGCAGAAGACACAGAGCAGCATCAACTAGCTTGCACTCGGCTGATATATCGCCCAGTCCTCGGTGTACCTAATGAAGTGTCCAGGAATTGTATTTAAATGACGCTAAAAAACAAGGGTAATTTTAAAAGCTGTTTTTTGTTTTCAAGAAATAAAACCCAGCATGCTTTGCGCCCGCAAAGACAAAGTCCATGAAAGTCCAAACGTAGTGTACTCCTTATTAGCTAAGACACTGGTGACAGATTGGATGCCTTTTTCCAGACAGACATGGACTCTAATCAATGAGCTTTGGCAGTGCTGTGTTGATGTATTCTCGCCGCACGCACGTACACACACACACACACACGCACACACATAAACACACACAGACGCGTTTAGTCGAGTCCAGAGGAAATGTTCTGGCTGGTAGATCACACAGCCAACCGGCAAGCGTTTGGCTGCTTCATCACATCCCCACGGCACAGATCAGCTTATGTTCTCTTTTGTCTCCACATTGGTTTTCATCTTTTGTTCCTTTGCAGCGCTTCAAAAAGAACATCTGCAGCGTTTCAGCTACTGCTGATGGTGATGGACTGGAGACGTATACAGCACACGTGTGGCAGGAAGCGATAAGAAACATTGAATGAATGAAGTCCATTAGCAGCTTCTAATTAACTGTCACTTGTGTTCCGTGGGTTCGATTCCCCCTACCCCCCACTCAGCTCACCTGCATGCCACCACTGGGCTTCTTATGGTTGAGCAGCAGCTCCACGGCGCCCACCACTTCCTTGCGGATGGCGTGCAGCAGGGCGTCACCCACATAGACGTTGAAGCCGAGCAGCAGCTCGATGATCTCCAGGTTCTCGTTCTCGATGGCAATGAGCAGCGCTGTGCGGCCCAGCGGGTCGATGCAGTTGATGTTGATCTTGAAATAGATCTCCGCCTCCTGCGTTCACGGAGAGCAAGAACAATACTGATTTCCAAAGATGTTGTTTCGGTCAGCTGAGCACTCTGGAGGCACAGATTTGAACCAATCGTGGAACTTTTATTGTCAAAGCGTCTACAGATATTTAGTACAGTGTTGTTGATAAAGAGTGTTATATTTGTCGCGAGCCCCTTTTCCACCGCAGGAACCTTTTTAGGAACTTTTCTATTGGGTAAGAGCAAGAACCTACTTTCTAGGGTAGCTGAGCTCTTCAAGTCACATATTTGACCCAACTTTGGAACTTTTAAAGTCATAACAAGACTTTAACTGATATGTTGTACAGCGATACTTTGTAAGGAGTGATCCATCTGTTATGAGTCCCTTCTTTACTGTAAGAACTTTTGTATTTGCCAGCTATGTTGAAAATACATGCTGCGTTTCCAGCAAAACTGCCAGTAGCAAAGTTAATGCAGTGGAAAATAGGCTAGTCCTTACAAAGCAATACTCTCAAAATATCTCTAGAATCAGTAGATGTTTTACATTCATGGCCAAAAACCTTTGTTGTCTTAGGCATGCCAGTATTTTTGGCCATAAATGTATGCTTTGAAAATCGGTTCTTGTTTTTGCTCAATAGAAAAGTTCTTGCAAAGGGAAAGGGGCTAGTGAGTTGTATCAGTCCTTACAAAGCAACATGGTACAAAATATCAGTAAAATCAGTAAAGAATCCGTAAAGTAATAGTTCCAAGATTGGTGCAAATTTGTATTGTCAAGAGAGCTCCCCACCTGAGAAACACTTTTGGTCATAAATGCTTTGAAAATCAGTTGGTTTCTTTCTCAATAGAAAGGTTCTTAAAAAAGTTGCTCCTGTGGGAAAGAGGCTCCTGATGAATATCCCTGTTTGTCAAACTTCGAAATTTCAGATCATTAAAAGAGAAAAAAAAAATCCAACCCTACATAGCCCTGTTTGAAAAAGGGATTGACCCCTAAACCCAATAGCATGAAGCCGTTTTAAGGTCATGCCACAGCATCTCAATAGGATTCAGGTCAGGACTTTGACTCGGCCACTCCAAAGTCTTCATTTGGTTTTTCTTCAGCCATTCAGAGGTGGACTTGCTGGTGTGTTTTGGATCATTGTCCTGCTGCAGAACCCAAGTTGGTTTCAGCTTCAGGTCACCAACAGATGGCCGGACATTCTCCTTCAGGATTTTTTGGAAGACGGCAGAATTCATGGTTCCATTTATCACAGCAAGTCTTCCAGGTCCTGAAGCAGCAAAACAACCCCAGACCATCACACTACCTCCACCATATTTTACTCTTGGTATGATGTTCTTTTTCTGAAATGCGGCGTTACTTTTAGGCCAGATGTAATGAGACACACACCTTCCACACAAGTGAGGCCTGTCATTCTTTGGATGTTGTTGTGGGGTCTTTTGTGACCTCTTGAATGAGTCATTGCAGCACTCTTGGTATAATTCTGGTTGGTCGGCTATTCCAGGGAAGGTTCGCCACTGTTCCATGTTTTTGCCATTTGTGGATAATGGCTCTCACTGTGGCTTGCTGGAGGTCCCATATCTTTAGAAATGGCTTTATAAATTTCAGTTATGTTTTCATGCGGGGGCAAATCACTTTTTCACACAGGGCCATGTGCTGTAAATTTTGATTTTTTTACTCACTTAATAATAAAAAGTTTCATTTGAAAACTTAATTTTGAATAATATTGACTAATATTTAAATTTGATGATCTAAAACATTTAAATGTGACAAACATGCAACAACATAAGATGTCAGGAAAGGGGGAAACACTTATTCACACCTTCCAAAAAAAAAGCAATGCTGTGCAAAATGTCAACGGAGGCCTTGTTTTGACATTAAAAGCGCTATGCTTGGTTCAAATGTGTGACTTGAAGAGAACTCAGTTACCCTACAGCAACCTTACAGTTGTTGATAATAAAGGTTCCTGGGGGGTTGGTGGGAGAGGAGCTACTGAGGGCATCTTAGGAGCAGCTGCTTGCTCCGCTGCTGAGTCACAGTAAAAGTCTGAGTCGTCTTTCCTGTTGTTCCCTAACGGCTGTCTTTAATAAAGTGCTGTATTGATCAAACCCTGGTGCTAATGAGGCCTGACACACCTGCAGGGCCTGCTTGACGCTGGCATAGTCTCCTTTCTCTACGGCGCCCAGGTACGCCTTCTCCAGCGTCGACAGCTCAGACTCGGCTCGGACGATTCTCAGCGGGATGCGATCCCGGTATGACGAGCTGTCCGAGCGCCGGTAGTACAGCTGTGACATCACCCCGGGCCTGCCCTGCTGTTAACACCTGCTAACAGATGCTAACAGACGCTGCCGGGCCGGAGGGCGTCGCCCTGAGGAGACACGGGGGGCAAAGGTTGTAAACATCACCTGCTGGCTAATTGATTGACAGTTGCTTTAGTGGTTGCCTGGCGACTGCAAGAAGATGCTTTTAAAACTTTTGCTCTGCGTTATAACCAAAGTTATTCTGATTTGAAGTAAGGTGTACCGTTGAGGGTGTCCCCATAATTTAGACTAATACTGTAGAGAAATAGAATTTATGCCTGGCAGCTTGTTGCTATGCAGAACAAGCTTGCGCTTCAAGTAGTTTCAAAATACGTGGCACGGGAAATCCATCCAAGAAGTTGTAACTGTAACACAGATGTTCTGAAAAGTAGTAAGAATGAAGTGATTTAGTGAGATGAACTTTAAAAATAGTGTATTAACACAACAATATATGGATGATAGCATGTTGGATGGGCGATCTGTGAAATATGATTGGAAGAAGAGGCTGCTCCTGTATGCTTCATTGACGCTAAGTGCTATTTATTAATTATACCTCTTAAATCTTCTGCACAACTCATTCTTTTTTAGTTTATGTTAAATTTGAGCAACATTTCAATTCACTGTAAACTTTAATGACTGTTGCGTTTATCCTAATAAAATGTAATCATAGTTACGTATGGTATTGTTAGCATTGGCTTGTAGCATAACATAGCAGCCTTCATAGCTAGCTAATTGATGGATAGCAGCTACATTAGCAGTTGCCTGGAGAACACAGGAAGGGATGCTTCCAGCACTTTTTGCCCTCCCCAGTGGCAAAGTGTCCTAAGAAGGCAACGTCTGGCAGTAGGTGCTGGGGGGGTGGGGGGGGATTTTGGGGGGGGGCATTTCATTTGGCCATAAAACCAAGTAATTAATGAAGCCAAGAAAACGAGTGGGTGTGCATTGCAATCGCCTTAAAAGGCAGCAAAGTGAAACATTGGTCACAAGATGACACCGTCAAAGTGACTTTTTTAGTCCCTAATATTGCGTCAGAGTGATGCCTCTTGTGTGTAAGTAGGGCTCTGTTGGAGCATAAAACAGTGAGACGTCCACCATTTCTGCGTCTGTTTGTTCACTGCACACTACTAATGTACTATAGAAGGCTAATTATTGGACTACACGGTACCTTTTCTGCGTCCAGAGTACACAAATGTTCCTAAACTGTAAAAGTCAACGTACAAAAGGAGGACTTTTGACAGTACCGCCCTAGTAATAATACATTGTACCACTAGAAGTACCATGGACCCTCAAAACCAACAATTCAGCAGTGAACTCAAAATATTTAGAAATTCCTTTAAAAAATCTAAAATTCCAAGGTCCATGAGACCCAAAATCGAGAACCATAAAGCATGGTTATATAATATATAACACGCATTGAACTTTGAATGAATTAATGTTTAGTGTATCAGGAGAAAACCTGTATAACCAGATAATGTGGAACAGTCATTGGTTCCTCTAAACTAGATAAAAACTGTAAAAAATGTATGAAAAAGGCAGTTTTTCAAATAATTAGGGATATCATATTGATAATTATTGGGCTGATATGAGGAATTATGGTGTCACAATGATAAATCCAATAACATAAAAAATAGCTCAGATAAAAGCTCAAATGAAGCAAGATCACCTAAATTGTTGTAAGTGGGTTAGTGTGAGCAAATCAAGCGCTCCTTTCTGTGACGTGCAGCAAACACAATCGATTGTGTGGGACTGTCAGTACGCAATCCATACCGGAAACGCAAACAGTTCTGTGCATGTGCAGAAGGCGTCTACATGGAGTTGGTCTATTTTTCAGCAGTCACATGTTAGGCATGTGCAATTGGCTGACGACCAGTCCAGCGTGTACCCCGCCTCAGCTGGGATAGGCTTTAGCATACCCGCGACCCTTGTGAGGATAAGCGGCACAGAAAATAATACTTGAGCTGAATCCATCATTGCACTCTGCTGATGGTTGTTTACATTCACTATAACTGCATTTTATGTGTTTTAATTGATTTATTTATGTTTTGTCAGACGTAACCGGATATAACATTTACGTTTGTGCATTGTTTTTACGTAGCTCTCTCGGTGGAAGTCATAACTATAGCTAACAGTCACTAGTAAAATAACCCCCCAATATATTATATATGAAGTATGGTTATCCATCCATCCATTTTCTATGCCGCTTATCACTAGGGCCACGGGTATGCCCAAGGTCTGGTTATTGACCATTTATGTTCATACATCTACAAAAATAATAACTACCACATTATGTAACATGGCAGAAACGCTGTTGTAGAAATTTGCTAAAGTGACGTAGTCCGATTGTGTTTCAGGGATGGATTGCGTAGTGACAGGGGCTTCTCAGTGTTTCAGAGGAAGACATTTCACCAAATGCTCTGCAAGAGAAAAAAAACATTAAATCATATCGCCCACCACAAATGCCTGCAATGCCACGCTACGACACCCGGGGCTTGTTTGTTTTGCCGCAGCATTAGAAGAGTGCAAAAAACTTTGCCAGAGACGACCCCAGGGGGATCTGTAAATTCATTGTGGAAATGATGGCGCCTGATGACCAGCCCTTTGTTGAAGATACCCGCTTTCGTCAGCTAGTAAAACCCTTATAGCCATGCAGCTTTTTTTCATTTGGTAATATTGGTAATATTAGTGATATTTGGTAAAGACAACTCTACAGCTATAGTTTGTCAAATCCAACTTTGTATCAGTTGCAACTTGGCCCCATGGCGGATTATTTAGCAGTCACACTCAATACAAAATGCAACAGTGAGTCAGCAATAGAGAGGCATACAGTACAGGACAAGCGGACATGTTTTTAAAAGATTAATATTGTATGAAAACGGAGGAAAACTTTTAGTGTAAATTTTCAACAACAACCGAATCATACAAAAACCGAGGTTTGACTGTACAGCCAGAACTGTTGAAATAAATAAAATGAAAGAAAATAAAGAAAACTCTGATTTATATAATATTGTTAATTCACTTCAAATGTTACTTAAGCATGCATTTAAAGGTTACATTGGAAGGAGCTCAAACCCTTGGAACAAATGATCTATTTCAGTCATACATCACCATATAATGTTCCAATGGACTTTTTCAATGTAAACTACAGGTATCAAATTCAATCAAAGCCAAAATGTGCAATTGAGTTATTTATCATTGCAGCTAAATTCAATAGTTCTTTTCATTTTGGGGGATATTATTGTTCATATTATGTGTTGCTTGTAGTGTTAAAATGCCATTTTTCTATGTAACAAGCCAACACTTTTGTTGCCAAACCCTTTTCAAATTGGAATTTTTCCTCCAAAACGAGGTATCCACCAACTTGTTAAAACAAATAATGACATTTTCTAGCCACTCATATCTCTGTTTGTCATTTGATGACTGTTTTCCTCACGCTTTATTCCATTTTTCTCTTTATTGCATCTCTGTACTCTGTACTCCAGAATGCATATTGCAGTGATGGCTCATGATTGAAATGGCTTTTTATGCCACTGGCAAGTGATTTCAAAGTAAAAAGTGACCTTTTCCAGCAGCATAAACATGAATTGACTTCAGGGACACATGTCCATATGAAAGATGAATTTAGAGTAAGCAGACTGAATGCTGCAGTGGCTGCATTGTTTCATCCTGCAGACCCCCCTCCAACCCAAAGGACAATGTCTTCAAATAATGACACTTTGCTCACTGGGACCAATGTGGGCTGATGCAAAGAACACACTCCCTGCAACACACACACAACTGCTGCAGTGGTGTCAAAATAATAATAAAGATGACTATCCATCTGGTATTCTTTGTCAAAGTTGCATCGGTTGTGCTGAGGAAACCATCATGTGGCCGTGCACTCCTTAAGGTGTGTGCATGTGTGTGTGCGCGTGTGTGTGCATCCACTTTGACATGTTTATGCGCAATTTGATGGCTGTGTGTGTGTGTGGAGAAAAAAGGTGAAATGAGTTGGGTGGGAGACAAGCAGCGACGGAGATGAAGAAAAGCACCAACCTTGCAGATGTTGAACATCAGAACTTCGTGGAGGCAGAAAAACGCTGAGAAATATCCTTACGCCTAATCTGGCATCCCTCAATTCAGCGCGCACTCTGGCGTGCACGCTTCTCTCCTCATTCTCATCCCAAAGCTGAGCTCACGACTTCCCTGCCGTGTCACTTTGCTGGAGGAGCGCTAAATGCACAGCATGATGATGAAGATGGTGATGAGGATGCCCTGCGCAGTCCGCCTGGACACACACACACACACACACACACACGCACACTCCACTCCAAGTGCGTCTGTGTCGTCCGCGTGCACGCGTGTGCTCATCCACCTGTTGGCGCGCTCTGCGGACTGAGGGGGAGGAGGAAGACCACAGAGG
Organism: Doryrhamphus excisus; assembly: GCF_030265055.1. Lineage (NCBI taxonomy): Eukaryota > Metazoa > Chordata > Actinopteri > Syngnathiformes > Syngnathidae > Doryrhamphus > Doryrhamphus excisus. The sequence goes on along the minus strand of NC_080476.1, from coordinate 3,860,893 downwards.
TTTCGTCTCAACAGTCACCCTCCATAACGTTTACATTATCACTACTTAATTATCATTATTGTTATTCATTTTAATTGGACTTGCACGTATACTAGTAATAATGTTACAAAACCTTGACATTTTGAACTGTAATTTGATACAAATATTAAACAAGTTAGAGCCTTTGGTCCCCATTGATTTAACATTGAGTCACAACAAACGCTGGCATCGACCCACAGCCCTTTGGCAAGTACAACCGTACTACAAAGTAGAAAATCTGTTTTAAAAGTCAACAGAATAACCACTTACATGTTTTTGATCATCAAAGAGTCCAGGGAAGATAATCAAGTGTGATATTTTCCATGTATATGCCTCACACCGCACTGCAGGAAATACCAACCTAGCTAGCTATCATTGCTGACACTCCACCCACTCCATTTTCTATTCAGAAAATAATGCTTTTTAGCATGATTTTGTTATAATGAAGCTGCGGATGGCTATCTAAATGATTCTATTTAATTTAAGTTTATTGTGGAATCAGTGAATCACAGCATCAATGCTAACGCGGCATGTAGTACAGTCAAGTAGCATTGCTAACGAGTGCCGAGCAGTGCGAGTCAACAAGCTAAATGCCCAAGATGACATCTTTGAAGAGTCAGGGAGAGAGATTTGCTACATTTGTTACACGTCAAAAATCATTCATGGTCAAGAAACCCCGTCATTGAATGTATATTTCAAAACCTTATTTGACCTTTCACCACAATGGTGTGGTGTGGTGGTGCAACATAAAACACACTACTAAGAAAATAACAACATTGCTAAAAAAAATTATAATACAATTATAAGGGCATGTACAATAAAAATAGACTACGTTAAAGAAAGTTAGGAGTACTCAAACAGTACAGACCTCCACCAAGGGATATTGTTCCCCATATAGAATGCTAGCATGCAACTCACAGGTCAAGAAGTAAAGTTCCCTCCTTTGATCAAATAGTCTGTGAGCTAATTCTGTAAAACCTTTTGACCAAGAAGATGGCAAAAATAGAGAAATGGAGTATATATATGACGAATATATCCTTTCAAACGCCCAAATTCATGGTAAGAAGCATTTTATTTATTATTGGTTTAACAATGTTATTAAAAAGAATACATTCAAAGACTTATTATATTCTAAAATTGTTGGTAATGCTCAAAAATACACGCATTTAGTTGTATTCAGTGTTAAATGGTACCTATTATGCACATTTTTCGGCCCTTTGTATTGATTGTGGACTCCTATAGAGCAGTACACACAATAACCAGCACAGAAAGTTTCCCAGATCTTCCAGAATCTGCACCTATTCAGCTGTATTTCTTTGGATTTCACGGTTCCCACCAAAACGCTCTGTCTCAATGTATTCCACCCACGGCCCATCTCCAGGCATGCCCACTCCGCTGTGATTGGTCACACTTCCGGTTTGTGCCACTAAGTTCATCAGATTTGATAAACTGTATAGGAGTTAATAACAAACAGTGATTTATTGCTTATCTTTTAAAAATCTTTTTACAATGCTTTTAACATCCAGCCATATATGTTGGATCCCATATCCGATCTGGAAGTAGAGACTGGACAATCCGACGTTTCTCCAGAAAAGAGGTTACTTCAAGACGTCTCTCAATGGTAAGTAGCTTTAGCATTTTAGCATTTTCTACAGCATCTGTAACTGTAACTGTGGCCACTAATTGTGGTAGGAAATGGCTATTAGCAACCCCACTTCCTGTATGCAAGCGCTTTTGCTCACAGTCAGGACACTGATAAGTTGTTACTAACTGCTTGCTCAGTCCACAAGGCATCGGCTAATCCAGATGCATACTGGCCCATGTTCACAAAACAGTCCAGTGTGAAATACAGATTAAAATACATTTCTTGTGTAAACAAATGCAGCATTGCTAGCAAGTAAACAGAGGAGGAGAGCTTGGACAGAGGACAAAGCGCTTATCCGGCTTACAGACACGCCCATAAAAGGAAGTCCGCCCCTCTGTGACATCACAAAGGGGCAGTTTTACCACGCCTTTTGAAACCAAGCATTTTGAGCCATGCCAAACATATTTCAGGGCTCTCTTCCAAATGCGCCAACCTCATTATCTGAGTCTTTGGCATCGTTTAACACAAGAATACAACATTCTAACTACATTTATAGGTCAGAAAAGTGGAAACAGCATAATAGGTCCCCTTTAAAAATTATGATTTGGCTCTCATGGAAACATATTTTAAAATATGTGGCCTTCATGGCTTTCTTAACCAAAAAGGTCCCGAGCCCTGTGCTAGACGAAGGCTTGACTGCAATCAACTTGTTCATCGAGTAGATGCCATAAAGTCACTTTTCATGCGTACAGTGTGGGAAATTGGTACGCGAAATTGGTATAGCCAATGTTACATATCGAAACATTTTTTACTTTTTATCGTTCTTTTGCTATTTACTGTTCCTTCCGTTAGTTCTTGGTTAATTGTATGTGTAGTATATGCCATGAGCCACTAAAACATTTTGAAGACCTCTGGGCCCCCAAGGATTTGATTTCACTTTTGACCCAATCTACCTCAGCCATGTTATCTGGCAGATCATTGGAAATCAACAGAGGTCTTGATCCCATTCAGTGCCATTGGGAGTCGTTTCCTGTGTCATGTACACAAACGACACAGTCACTCTTTTACTGGATGCTTTTTTGTTAACAAGTCAGCCTCATGATGCGTTCACTGCAGCCTGCCATGTTTACAGTCTGAGAGTGTTTGTGTGGAAGGAATGGAGGTCGGGAAGATCTCATCACCACGAAATGCATTCATGGTTTCTTGCTTTCACTTCATCGTGACAGAAAGTGAAAAAAAAGCAGCTTTCTGGATGTCAATTCATCATGGTGACCCTTCAGTACATCACGCTGGGAGCAAAGGCTGTCTCAGAAATGTGAAGATCAATGATGATTCCATCAGGGAGATGCTGCAAATATGCAAACAGGAGGAAAATGAATCATTTTGGGGAGGCAGGAGAAGTCATTTGCAAAACAGACAGAAGATGCTGTAAGCACTCAATCACTGGCATGATGATCAATAGCCAATCAACGCCAGCTCCCGTATCAATAAGTGTGGACTTTATACAAGCAGCTTTACATTCTGTGGCCTCCCTCACGGGAGCTATTTGCATCCTCTGCAATGAAATGCTCTGCCAGTGTGTGTGTGGCTGCAAGGAGAAGAAAAACATTATTGATTCTAAAAATAGGCCTGAAGCTAATTCTTCTGCCGTAAAAGGCGATTGATCGCAGCGGACATTTAAACAAGGTCCCCAGCAGAAGACTTGCAGCGATTTCAGCTTTCAGGACAGCGCTGACCCTTGTTTAATGAAGGAGGCGTCAACACAAACACTTTTAAACTGGTCTTCAATGGAGAGAGGGGGGTCTTTCCACAAAACAGCCCGTTCATCAAGAATGCACTCCAGCGTCCAAACACCAGAGAACTGCTGCAGATGTCCTCTTTTCCCAGCAAGGCGATGACTGATTTCCAAAGCAGCTTCTTGTGTAACACAACAATGACCTCATGAAGGTGTTCATCTCTGTTTGATGATGAAATTCTCTGAGGATGGACATCTGCTCCCCCGGGCCTTTAATGTTGGGATCTTCCTGGATTGTGGCTTGACATTATAAAGAGGATTTTTTTTTATACCCTGGCAACCGTAAAATCATCTTCATTTTGAGAAAAACAATTTACTTACTACAACTCACTTCCAGTGACACTTCCAACAGATGAGACGTCTTCTTTAAGGACACTTCAGCAAACTTCCACTGCTGAGAAAGGCTTCTCTGTCTTCGGGTTATTAGCCTCTCACACACATACGGGTGACTGTTGGCCACATGACCTAGCTGTCGTTTGACGTGAGCTGCCAGAGCCTCCAAAACTCACCATACTCCATCAAGTGCTGTTCTTCAAAGGCCGTCTTAAAGCTTTTGTGTTAGCAGTTGGGTTCCACAAGAAAGACATGATTCCTTTTGTTTTAAGGGAAAGTGGGAGGACTACAATACCCAAAACATAAATTAGTGCAAGACAATACACCGCACACAAGGGTTGCTGCAATAGTGCTAGCCACAGGCTTTTGGGATCATTCATTCATTCATTTTCTACCGCTTTTCCTCACAAGGGTCGTGGGGGTGCTGGAGCCTATCCCAGCTGTCTTCGGGTGAGAGGCGGGGTACACCCTGGACTGGTGGCCAGCCAATCACAGGGCACATATAGACAAACAACCATTCACACTCACATTCATACCTATGGACAATTTGGAGTCACCAATTAACCTAGCATGTTTTTGGAATGTGGGAGGAAACCGGAGTACCCAGAGAAAACCCATGCACGCACGGGGAGAACATGCAAACTCCACACAGAGATGGCTGAGGGTGGACTCGAGTGTGAGACACACTGTCATCCGGGAGAAACCCAGATTGAGAGAAGCTATCTGGTTTGGATACCTCCCGGACACCTGCCTAGGAAAGTGATCAGGACATGTCCAACCGGTAGAAGGCCTTGGGTAAGACCCAGGACACATTGGAACGCTTGGAAACGCCTCTGGATCCGCCAAGAAGAGCTGAACAAAGCCTCTCTGCTTGGGTTGCTGCCGCCACGGCCTGACCTCGTATAAGTGGCAGAAGATGGATGATCATGTAATCGTGGTGGAGCGCAAACTGTTCTACCAGCGCAGACAAAAAGGACGACATGTGCAATACTTAAGACTAAGTAGCCATACCGACATGCTAAAGCGCATGTAGAGGTAGATAAAGCTTCTGGATGCTGACAACTGAAATACATCAAAAAATGACATCAAGTGGTTGCCTACAGCCACAGCTAATGCCAATATTTCTTTTGTCAACCCTATTGGAATATTGGAGCATTTAGGGTATTTATTTATGTTGTGTATGAAGTAAAAAATACCTTATGTGCTGATTTCATCTTCGGTCACTGGTCTCATTGATTAACAGGTTAGTGAACATGAACAGGGTTCTTGTTCAAATTAAAGTTAAAGTTGTTTTCAGTCTCCCACTGATTGCTGAGAATTAATCGGATGAGCAGATTTGTGTGTCTGTGTGGGTGTGCGTCCTTGCTGTTTTAGGGAGTGGTGGGTTGAGGAGGGGTTGGGGGGGTCTTATCTCCCCTCCACACTCTCACAGCCGCAGGTTGAATCCATTTGTGTTGCAAAGAGTTGACTCTGTTCCCCCGTCATTATCTAAAGCTCAGAAAGGTTCTCTTATCGCCATGGTAACGTGTCATCTCGCCCCGGCTTTTGGAGAATAATTAGCCCCTCCTCCCTCCTTCCTGTCCTCCTCCCATGAAGTTACACTAGCTGCACTGCACCTTATCAACATTATAAAAACACATGTTTATATGCCCCCTTGTTGCTACACCCTGATAGCGGTGATGGTGGTGGTGGTATCGGGCTGAAATTTAGACATCGATTAGTCGTAGGCGCCCTGGGAGGCTACAAGCTAATTGAAATTGATCGGTCTCAGGAGATGCAGCGAGTCGGGCAGTGACCACCACACTTTGGAGAAGACGTACACTCTTAAGCAACAAGGCCCCCCCGTGGACACACATTGGAAGCCAGCATGATGAGATCAGACCTGGACATTAGAAGGTCTAATGATGTAGGTGACCTCACAAGGTGTCCATCAACTAGTTGTTGTGCAGCTACAGTCATGACTACCTTGCTTATTGATTATGTCTTTAGACGTCATGATTTTGAGCCGCATGGTGGACAAGTGGTTAGTATGTTGGCCGCACAGTCAGGATATTGGGAAGTTAGAATCTCCACTTTGGCATCTCTGTGTGGTGTTTGCATGTTCTCCCCGTGTGTACATGGGTTTTCCCCCGGGTACTTAATTGTCCACAAGAAGGAGTGTGAATGGTTGTTTGTTTATATGTGTCCTGTGATTGGCAACCAGTCCAGGGTGTACCCCGCCTCTCACCAAAAGTTCGTTACAAGACTAGTATAGCTGTCTGCAGATAGCTAGCAAGCTTAAATTATCTAGTCTTTGCATTCCAAATGTGACTTTTTACCACAGTGACATTTTATTTTTAAAATAAACAAGTAATGTGGTTAGTTTGGAGCTGGTTTTTTGTCCCACAGGGAAGTAGATATTACACTTTTTCAAGTGTCTATTGTTATTATTATACTAATTGTGCCATGTCCTCCACACACTACTTGTGTGTTGTTGTTTAATGAATATAATTACATATTAATAATGACATATTACTCTAAAACATGCATCAAATTAAATTCAGGTTTGTGTCAAATAGTACAAAAATCCATCCATCTATTTTCTATACCGTGTATCCTCACTAGGCGTTGCGGGTATGCTGGAGCATATACACAATGTAAACAAACCTATGGATAATTTGGGGTCGCCAATTAATTATTAATTTTTGGAATGTGGGAGGAAACCGGAGTACCCTGAGAAAACCCACGCATGCACGGGGAGAACATGGAAACTCCACACAGAGATGTCCAAGCAGAGACCCACACACACACACAAACCTTCAACCAGGTGTGACTGCAGTGAGTCAATCGCATGACTGGTTTTGGTTTAGTTTTTTTACCACATGCCTTTCCTGACGTAACGCTGGCAGGGACTCAGAAACCATGAAAGACAGAAGCATGTACCGTTACACCACCAGGAGTGTAACTGGTTGTTTGTCTATATGTGCCCTGCGATTGGCTGGCGACCAGTCCAAAGACAGCATACTCTTGACCCTAGTGAGGATACGCGGCATAGAAGATAAATGGATGGATAAATTCAACACAGACGATGAAACACGTAGAAGGACATGCTTCTTCTCGTTTGTTTGTTTAGCATCAACATTGCCATCACTCCAATGAGCTTCCAAGAACGACTCCATACGCCGTCTTCTTTTATCCGCAGTCAAATGACACATCAATCCTGTAGCAACTCACAGCAGCTTTGATTCTTTCTTTGTCTTCTGTACTGATAACTGCTGTATGGAACATGAAGAACTGTTCTAATCCAAAAGAGCGGAAGAGCAGAATGTCCATAAAGGATTCTTTTTGAAGACCACCACTGATGACAACTGTTAAGAACACTGATACACACAAGGAGAAATCTTAAAAGCTTCACAGGCTAAATATTATTTTTTGCACCTCGACTGTGTGACTATTGTGTGTGTGGTTCTTATACTATTCAATAACACCTAATTAGACATCTAATGAGACCCAAAACAAGAGCTGGACCTTCCGTGGAGCTACACAGCAAGTTTATTTTCAACACGTGGCCATCTCCTGGATATAGTTGTAAGGACCACAAACTGAAAGTTTCAAAAGTGCCTCCGACAGATTATTTATTGGAAACTATCATAACTAGAATGGAACACACTTACAGTAAGGTTGTACAATGAAGACCAACATTTTCTGGAAAAATTGTTCTTCTAATGTCAAAACTACATGTGCCGTTATGCAATACTCCAGCATACCTCACAAGACCCTAGGCCTGCCTTAGGCTTTTTATTTGGCTTTTTTAATTGTTGTGATAACTACTGTATTCAGAAAGATTAGTTAATGGGGACACTAACGAACAAACACTCTCAAGGTTAGGGCTGTCCAAAGTCACTTATGTCCAGTGACTCTTTTTCTATTGGCCCACAGCAAAAAAAAACAACAAAAAAAACATTTTAGCATGAGTCATAGCTAGCGATAGTGCCAAGAAGACTCTTCCTGTCGTAAAAGGCTTTGGTTTGTACCCCACCTCTCGCCCGAAGACAGCTAGGATAGGCTCCAGCATGCCCACGACCCTCCTGAGGATAAGCGGTTCAGAAAATGGATGGATGGGAATCGTACCTGTTACAAAAACAGAATCCAACTCAGCAAAGTGCAGAGTGCATGTGTAGGTCCACTAATAATTTCAACACTGAACTATGTAGGCCGTTTTTTGAGTGGTTCCCTTATTTGTGTAAAATTGAAACAAAACGTAGCCAACTTTAACATAAAAAAGGCCATGGGAGTTCACATATGTGTATATCAGTGCTGTTTGCTCAATCTGGTGATGTTTGTTGCAATGCATGGCCCCATCATTGACTCTTTTCTTTCATTTTCCGAATCATTTCTCTTTTATTATTTTTTTTATTTGGAGGATAGATGCGCTGATTTTTTTTTTTAGGAATGATTCTTTCATGTGTTCTCCATCTGTGAACGGCTTCCTACTCCTCTCATGTGCAGCCACAACACTCACGGTTGTAATTGAGTTTGGAGCTTCATCCACTTCTTGAAAGTACGGTATGTCCTCTCTGCTCAACCTTCCGTAGTAGTTCCAAAATTGCTTTCTTACGCCCATCTGCAGTTGAGTTGAGTTTTCTGTCAATGTTGTATTTTTTGTTGTTTGCTAATTTCTCACCTGAAACACATACCAAACCGTGATTATGGCCATTTTTATGCATCCCTCACTGATGTGGCAGATCTGCCCCTTAAATGAATGCAAAAAAACTACTTAAAGGGACTTTAAGAAGAAACTATACATATTGACAGCATTGATGAGTCAAGTTGAGTGTCCATAGACTGTAGATGCTCGGTGTTTCTTTAGTCGTGTTTCTCGAGTTGAGTGTCCGTGCGGCATTTTGCGTTTGCAATTGCCCAGCTTCTTTGAATGCACACCATTAGCAAGCAGCTTGGACAGGAACAGAAAGTATAAATGACAGGTGATTTGAGTTGATTTCAAGAAGCAGACCTGTTGGTTTTTCAATGGGATTGATACATTTACACAATGACATACCTCGTTTCCTTGTTTCATTTAGCCAGCAGCAGCAGGGGTAAGTGAGACAAAAAAAACAAATACCTGTGAGTCTAGGTTCAGTAAAAAAAAACTTGCAAGTACACTGAATTTGATCATGGTGCCTGCCTGTTTTTTTTTTTGCTTTTTTTTTTTTTTGCTTTTTTGTCAGCATGTCGGCAATAACATAATGCAGCAGATCCGTGACTTTAATGTAAGTGTGACATCATTATTTTTCCTCATTGCACAATAAAATACAAAGAAATGCCAGTTATGAGTTAGAAGGTGCTTGTCACTGCCGTCCTTCCATAGGGTGGAAAAGCCAATGTTTTATTTTCTTACTTTATTGCAATAATACGCATTACACAGCATTGCAGACAAGGGCCAGATTTGCAAACAAGTCAAATGCCAAGATGAAGGATTATATACCCAAGCATCATACGTATATACCCCAAAGTATCATGACTTTTCCTGGAGAAGGACATAATGCATGTGTATTCTATACAGACCAAAAGAAAGAACACAAACGTTTTAATCAGTTAATTAACATAAATAAATTGGAGTAAGTCGACTAGTTCAGGGTGTACCTTTCACCCAAAGACAGCTGAGATAGGCTCCAGCATACCTGCAACCCTAGTGAGGATAAGCGGCATAAAGATGGATGGGTGGATGGATGAATGGATGGATAGATGGAGCCAAGTCAGGTCAGGTCAAGTCAAGCCAAGTCAATTCAATGCAAATCAGGTCAAGTCACATCACGGCCAGTCACATCAAGTCACGTCAAGTCGAGTCAGGTCATGTCATGTCATGTTGTCAGGTCAAGTCATGTCATGTCATGTCATGTCATGTCATGCTGTCAGGTCAAGTCATGTCATGTCATGTCATGTCATGGCATGTCATGCTGTCAGGTCAAGTCATGTCATGTCATGTTGTGTCAAGTCATGCTGTTAGGTCATGTCATGTCATGTCATGTTGTCATGTCAGGTTAGGTCAAGTCAATTCAAGTCAGGTCAGGTTGGGTCACTGCAGGCCAATTCAAGTCAAGCCAATTTAAGTCAAGCCAAGTCAGGTCAGGTCAGGTCAGGTCAGGTCATGTCAGGCCAAGTGAAGTCAAGTCAAGCCAATTTAAGTCAAGTCAAGCCAACACCAGATGATAGACAACATCCCCTGACACCCCCATCCAGGCAACCTGTTCTATCATTAAAAATCTCCAAAGGAGTCAGTGCCTCACCAGTCATGAACCTCACCTCATGTCACTGATTATGGTGTACCATTGTACCCCTAGTTTTAGCATGCTGAATTAATAAAAGTAATACGGCCTGTGTTTTCTTAAAATGTTTTGTCGGCAGCCCCTGGTGGGGGAAGTTTGGACATCCCTGCTGTAAATGAATGAAATGACATAAAGTCATCACTGTGTCACTGTGTGTTGTATTAGTTGTCAGTGTTTCTCACACACACACACAAACACCTGCACACAAGTCCTGGGAGGTTGGAGGTAATTGCCCCCATCGACCTGCCACTTTATCTGACAAGGATTCCAATCAGGATGCAAATAAATGTAAGACGAGAGCAGCGATAGGAGAAATGTCTGCTGTTTTTCCTCCTTTTCCTTTTAGCCTAGGGTGGGTTAAAAAAGCCCAGTGGAATCCAATTAGACTATTAGCTCCAAATGCATTGATTATGTCCTCCTCCTAACGTCCTATTAAAAGCAGGCAGCGGGCTGCAGGCTCTGAAGGCCATGAAAGCATCCTCGTGTAGCACCTTTTGATTATTCTTCATCCTTTCAGCCCTGTATGGCGTTTGTCACACAGCACACATTCAGAAAACGTGTGCTTGTGTGATGTGAGTGTGTGTGCATTCCACACAGAGATAATAAGGAGCCTATCAAACAAAAAAAACACAAATGCAATGTAGAAGAAACCACAGCTGCACGTGCGCTGGATGACAATTGTTTCTTTATGACCACTGGCTGTTTATGTTGCTATGTGACAGAGGACTACTGGGGGTGTGGGGGTACATCATATAGACACGGTGGACACTTCATTAGAAACACATTCATACAGCTTTTTCTCTTTCCATACTGCATCAGCGGGGTTTGAGCAGGGCGTTGTGGCGCAATTGGTGCTCTTCCCTACTTTTACTACATTTGCACATTTACACTTGCATGCATTTTGCATTCAGCATTTTTGGTAAGCGGAACTAAGTACACAGAATTAGAGCCCTCTAGATATGCCATAACATCCCTATAGTCAGCTTTGCACAATATAGAAGTCATAATAACATTCCAAAAACATGCATGTTAGGTTGAATAGGTATGAATAGGCTCCAGCGTGCCCCCATGACCCTGGTGAGGATAAGCGGCATAGAAAACCAATGGATGGAAATGTATTATTAGGTTGGTTGTTTTGTATTTTATTGGTTGCTATACAGCACTTAGGTAGTTAACTGTGAAATGTGCTAAATAAATGAATTTGACCTTGACCCCGCACTAGAAGAATTGCGTGGCGACAGCAACAGTAGCTTTTTAGTAGGGATTATTGTGCCTGTCATGAAATCATTCAAACCTGCAATAAAAGTTTGTGTGCTGTTCCAGTGATTGTTGTTCCAGACTGGTGCTTGTGTGTCTCACATTGTGTCTCACATGTGACTTGTGTAGAGTCCAACAGTACATATTATCATGTCGTCTTCGGGCAAGAGGTGGGGTACACCCTGGACTGGTCGCCAGCCAATCACAGGGCACATATAGACAAACAACCATTCACACTCACATTCATACCTATGGACAATTTGGAGTGGCCAATTAACCTAGCATGTTTTTGGAATGTGGGAGGAAACCGGAGTACCCGGAGAAAACCCATGCATGCACGGGGAGAACATGCAAACTCCACACAGAGATGGCCGAGGGTGGAATTGAACTCGGGTGTCCTAGCTGTGAGACCTGCGCGCTAACCACTCGCCGCCGTGCATTCTTAAGTTTCATATTTCCACAGAAAACATAAAAATGGAGGCAAACTAATCCATATTTCCCACTGAACCGAAGTCTTGTGATTGAAAAGCGGCTGTGAGTTTGAGCTTTGGGAATAAGCGAATATCTTCATATCCTCCGTTGGGGGTATTTTAGGAGTTTTGTTGTTATATTGCTTGCTGTTTTTTATCTTTTAATTGCGGAAATGAATGTGGATATGCTCGAACCTGAAACTCAAAAACCCGAGAAATGAACACGAGTCTTTGAAAGTCAAAGCAGTGGATGCTCGTCACCATGGCGACGGCCGTAATGACAGTATGGCTATCATTTTCCCCTCATTAGTAACTTCGACTCTCTTCTCCCACTCCACTCTCCACCATATAATTGTACAAGAACCAAGTAACAAGAGATCCAAATGTGATATTTTCCTCACAGTACTCCAAGTCGGCATGTGTAGGACGAAGAAATGTCCACATGTCCATTGTTAAACATTGTAAAAGGGTTCAAATAAAAGCAAAACAGCACTTTCTGACACCCTGCTGTACATGTGCAGGAGCAGAGCTAGACACATGTTCATTGGAGGACAATGAGAATGGTGAAGACAAGAAAGAAGAAATATGTCCTCCATTCTTCTTTCTTTTTGCTTGGCACCTTATTCGGTGCCAAGGTTCATCATTGTCGTCTCCTTTGTTTACTGCGTAGTCTTTCTTGTTCTTAAGAGTATTTACACTTGGAAGGACACACGCGATCCCCCCTGGAGTGTTTGCTAACATGATTAGCCCGTCCCTGATGACGGCATGCAACCTGAGTCTGTGGTGTCCAACCGGGGGAGAAAGGCTGCGAATTAGATTTGCTCACCATCCCACCATGGCGTCTTCTAACTCAGCAAATGAACGCTGAAAGAAAGGATTACAAAACACCAGCCTCTCAGGTTACGTCTAAACGTATTGTGGTATTGTTCAAATAGGTTAAGCCTTGTTTTTGAGCCACCGCATGAAGTGAAAAGAGCAGGGGAGATCGTGCATCTGTCATAGATGATTACAGTTATTTATTTACACTCTCAAGTCCAATGCATCTTGATGCTTGTGGGTGTCAACGCATTGAAAGGTTCCCCGTGCCTCCATTTCATTGCCACACGGTTAAATGAAGCATCAAATAAGATTCTTTTATTCCTGCACATTTGTAATATGCTGCAGTTTATTGTGAGAGCAGCAAATGTATTCAAGTGTCTCGCGGGACGACACGGTCTCTCGCCACCTTGCTAAGCTGACCTTTACGCTCTTATCCTTATTAAACGTCGCAGAGGCAGAGGTAGAGGACTTTGGGTCTTTTTACAAAGTTTCCCACTCTGACATTTCACCACAGCACTCCCAAATCCATCATCACGCTGCATCGTCCACAACAATAAGGCCAAACTAATGTGCTAAGGTTGGAAACAATAACTGCGTCCGCTGTGGGGAATGAAAGAGAACATCCATTCTGGAGGTGGAAAGTGTTTTTATTTTCATTAACTTTATTCTGGAGGGACCAGGGGGTATTATTTTGTAGACAATACCAGGCTGCAGGTCACATGATGGAAGATGGAACAACACAAGATAACTACTGCAGCTGTGACCTAGGATGACTTGAGGAGGTCTGAAGAGGACTTACAGAGGACTGGAGTGGTCTTGGGAAGACTGGGGATGTCTGTGGGGGGCTGAGGAGGTCTGATGTGCTGTAAATGGGACCGATGAAAGAGGAGGACTGATGCGGTCTGGGGATGACTGGAGAGGTTCGAGGTGTAACAGAATAGGACTGGTGTGGTCTGAATAGGATTGAGGAGGTCCAAGGTGGGTGGTCCGTACAGAACTGGGGAGGTCTAATGTGGTCTGATGAATATCTGAGGAAGTCTGAATAAGACTTGGTGTGGTGTCAGGAGGTCTGAGGATGACTGGGGAGTTCTGAGGTGAACACAATAGGACTGTGGTGGACTGCAGAGGTCTGAATTGGATTAATCTGGTCTCAAACGGTATGAGGAGCTCTGAATAGGACCAAAGAAGGCTAAGGAGACCTGCTAGGTCTGAAGTAGTCCGAGGAGGTCTGACTAGGTCTATGGGTGTCTGAATAAGACTCAGAAGGACTGAGAAGGCCTAAAGAGGACTGAGGAGTTTCTGAATAGGACTAAGCAGGTCACAATAGGACTTGGGTGATCTGAGAAGGTCTAATGAGGTTTTACTGAATCAGTATAGGGGTGATCTCACAACATCTGAGAAAGTCTGAAGCGGTTTGAGGAGGTCTGACTAGGACAGAGAAGGCTGGCGACAAACGACAAGATTACCATAATGAAGTGAAAAATCTTTGTGTCAGTGGGAAAATGAATTAATCATCTCTTCTTTTTTTTGGAACCACGACACGCTTGGAAAGTCTTTAATATCTTGAAACTTATTAGTCAGGCTTAGTTTGAGGCAGCTCAGAGCTCAGCAGAGCACAGTTTTCTGTGAGACTCAGCGCTCTGAAACGCCCACAGCTCGCTATTGATTTCACATCACATTCATCTGCTTCAATGGCAACAAAAAAACAGCGGTCGCAAACTTTGCTCTGCTATTGATCTCGTGCAACATTTAATAATGCAGGATGATCTAGTAGGTGGCTTCTCTGATGCTTGGACGCCGTCTGTTCAAATACTCTCAAACTGTATCAAAGCTTTCACTGAAAGCATGTTTGCAGGAAGCAGCTATGGTTCCTTCAATGCTGTCCACTAAAACATATAGTGGGGAATATATGTTTGTTAGTTATATAATAATAATATGAATTATGTGCCCTGCGATTGGCTGGCAACCAGTCCAGGTGTACCCTTTCTCTTGCTCAAAGTCAGCTGGTATAGGCTCCAGCATACCAACACAACTCTAATGCCCAAAGTTATTTGTATCTACTATTGCAATTGTCACAGACTGCTGTTTAGAATCTTTTGTGTACACCTTGGACTGGTGGCCAGCCAATCACAGGGCACATATAGACAAACCATTCACACTCACATTCATACCTATGAACAATTTGGAGTCGCCAATTAACCTAGCATGTTTTTGGAATGCACGGGGAGAACATTCAAACTCCACACAGAGATGGCCGAGGGTGGATTTGAACTCCGGTCTCCTAGCTGTGGCCTGCGCACTAACCACTCGTTCGCTGTGCAGCCTTGCTTGGAACTGTTAGCTCAAATTTGGGTAGAAGCTCCTAAATAACGGCATCGGACTGCTACAGTATGTCGATTGACAGGTTCTTTCAATTCAGTGCTAGCAGCACTAGCATTAGCATTAGCTAATCAGCTACTCATAAACACATCAGTAAAACATACATATGTTATCATGATGTAATTATTTGTATGTATTGTGTAAAACTTCAACTTAAAAGCACAATATGAATATAGACCCACCATCCACCAGTATGAGCCTGGACTTAATTTGCTTTTCAGAGACCCGGTCTACCACAAATCTGCCCAGGACCTTCAGTATTTAAAGCAGATGATGGCCACTGCACTATGGAACCACCCAGCATGTTTAGTAGAGCTGCAGTCTTTACAGCGTGGGAGAACGTAGAAGGTGCGTTCAAGGACTGTCGAACAGTGGAACAATTCCCCGCTGACATTAAACATTCAATACCGGAAGATTTCTAACTGTATATTATTATCATAAATATATATACATACCATAACCATATTTTCCAAATTGCTATCTCTTACCTTTGTGTATCAAATAATTTACCACAAAGAGATTTACTGTACACCCCTACTTACTATAGATAAAAACTTACTTTTATCTGCAGTTAAATGCGATTTTTACCTGTGATTAAATATGAGTTAACTATGGACGACATGTGATTAATCATGATGAAGTATTTAAATCGATTGATAGCTCTAATAATTATGTTAGTAAGTGTTCTAGGAACTATGTAATAATATAGTTCCTAGAACTAAAATGTTCCTGTGGGACATTATGTTTATTTCAAAGCAGTCATCCAATCAGATATGTTTAAGGGGACTATTATGCTTTTTATTTTTTCTGACCTATAAAAGTTGTTACTATGTTGCATTCCTGTTTTGAACGATGCCAATGAGTCAGATAATGACGTATGCTCATTTGTAAGTGACCCTGAAGGCAGTTGTGGATGGCTCTGCACGCTGTGTTTTACAGCTTTTTAAAACACAGAGTTCTACTGACATCACTGCAACCCGGACTTCCTTATATATGTGGGCATGCCCTGTGGAGTAATGGCTACCAGGAAACATTTTTTCCCCGGATGATGCAAAGCTAATTTTGTTGAACTTAGGCTAGCATCAGGCAGAAGTGGTTGGAGTGGTTGTTTTGTGAACATGGGCCAATGCTGGACTATCCCCCAAATTGTTGCTGAAGTCCGATGCCTTTGCAACATTACATGGTTGTGTTGAAGAGTCAGAAGAGCAAACTGTAAGTAAAAATTTATCAGTGTCCGAACTGTGTATTTTGTGTAAGGAATTGAACAAAACGGGTTTGGTAGCCCACAGCAGAGTGGGCTCGGCGGGAGGCTTCAGGTGTGGACTAAGTTACTCAGACCGTTTTGGGTGGGAGGCAGGAAGTCCATGGAAACACTGCAGGAAGAGGTGGAGAGTGGAGGTTATCACGTATAGCTGCCCCATAGGAGTCCAGACCTCAGTACAATGGCCCGGAAATGAGCATATTAGGTCCCCTTTAAGCTCTGTAAAGCCCGACTGAAGGTGCCTGGAACTTTAAAAATCCTGAAAAGGTTGGTAAATCCAAAATTGCCAGGTACTCATCCCCAAACATGTACATTTCATCGGTAAAGATCCTGGTTTTAAAGTTCTTGGCTTTTGTCCTGCCCCTTTAAGAAAGTACAGCAAATTCATTTAACTCATTATATGGATCAAAGATACACTTTCTTCCATTCAAACATCTCCCTGGTGTGCAGCCTAAAGAAATGTCTGACCTCTGTGCTTCCCCCAAGACTTCTCACCAACTACTAAGTCACGACTAAGCCCATTGTATTTCTGATATGTTTTTTGTAGTTATGTTAACATATTTGCCTATGAAATTAGACTGCAAGATTGTGCTGCTGCAGTGTCTTCCATTAACCATCATACAGCTCTGTTAAATATAGTCGGCCGTGTCTGGAAGTGTGATGACAGCACAAGAAGCATGGAAGTGTAATCACAGACCAGCTAATTGGTGCTGTGGGCCTCATCTGCTCTGCTGTGGGCAGCTGTGTTCAGTTTATAAACACACACACACACACACTTGAACACACACTTGCTCCCGAGCTTCCATCAGTCAATGTGTGAAGGGTCGTCGTGAGTGTGTGTGGATGGCGCCACTGCTGGTGCTTCTCTTGACCTTTGGATGAATAAGACGAGGAGCGAGTGGCCTCTGTTGTGGCGCTCCACCACGACACGTTCGATTCTCATTTTCGAAGGAGGATGAGGATGACAGGGAGACACCGGATGACGAATGGGGTGCACCAAGACGCTGAAGATGAGTTGTGAGGTGATGGAAGAGAGTGTAGCTAAATGTGAGACGCCTAGACAAGAAATCACTAATTCGCTGGACTTTTTTGGGCTGGTTTTTAATGTGACGTAGCGTGCTTACGTCTGCCAGTCTATTGAAACTCTAATTGTTGCACTTAATTGTCTTCATCATTGCACTTTCATAAAAACAAACCTTCTGAACTGTGGTTTAAAGTCTGACTATTGTGAAAAATGTTTTACTCGAAAATATGCTACTATTAAAGCTGTTTACACAAAAGTTAAGCAATTTTATGTTTTGCATTTTGTTCCTGACTGTACCCAAATCAACCAAACATTAAACCTTGAAACCGAGACCGATACTAAACCATGATTATGGCGTACCATAAATACATCATTTATTCCTGTGTAATATCCCAAAACAACATTCTTGTTTTCTTGTTTGCCTGTTTAACCGTTTATTTTCTAGCCTGAGGTTTTTAGCCCACTGGTCATTTCCTCTTGAAAGGGCCCCACCTTGGTTTAAAATAGAAATGTTTATATTAAATCCAATCCAGCCTAAAGTGTATCTACTAAATCTCAATGCAATGTTGATACAGACTGATCAAGAGATGCTAGGGTACGCTTCATACAATAAAAAATGTTGCATGGTTATGACTGAACCCCTCTGAGACTGAATGGAAAGAAATCTACATAGGAATACAAAAAGTGTATCTTCAGTAACATATTGCAGCTGGGGGCTTTGTAGGACTTCAGGAATTTGTCACCAGCTGCTTATAATTATCTGCCTTGTAGTTTCCAAGAAAGGATAATGATCATGATTAGCGTATATGCTGAAGTTATGTGGCTGAGTTGGAGTGTTGTGTAAATTCAATTTAGGATTAATTAATCATCTAAGTGTGGGACTTATATGGACAATACAGAAATAGACTATGAGTGAGGGAAAGGAGGTAATAGTGGGGGATAAAGGTGTTAGGTTATGACTTAAGATGCGATGCACAATATATGGAAATGTTAATAAAATGTTAAAAAAACTAACAATTACTTTTAATGCCTAAACATTTTCATGGCAAATAAAAAAAGGACCTCCACTTCCAGTGACCCTTTTTATCCTGATGATACAGGTCTTATCTGCTAAGTTGCTCAGAGCTTTAAATCCAGCATTAACTCCCTGGTTTAGCATTAATTATAAAGCACCTCCCTGCATGAAGCTGGGCTGATGTTGGACATTTTAACACTCAAATATGTTGCATTAAGAAGCCAAACGAGTCACAAATATGAGATACCGATCAGCCAATGATGTTTATGGAACAGCGCTGATATAGTCGTCATATGGCAAGCTTTGGAGCTGCACCAGGCCAGGAAAACAAAATCCCTGACTCAAAGTGAGCATAGAAATCAAAAGGACGACTGAGGGGGTGTTGCAGCAGCACAATGTCCTACATATAAATATAGAAGCATGTGTTTTCAAGTAAGTTGTTCAACACTGGCTGGAGACTCATTGCTTATTGCGCATGAGTTTCCTGCGCCTTAATCCAGTGCAGATGCTTTGTCACTGTTTGGCGGTTTATGCTCAACAAGTGCAATACACAGACTTTATGTTTTGTACAATAAATGCAAGCATCAGCAGCATTAGCAATGATTACAGTGGAGCATAGTAAGTGGTATTTTTACCCACTACAGCAGCTTTTACTATGTTAATGAGCTCTTTTCATTGAATGCCGCACGCTGTGTGCCAGCACCGTATTATGCCTCCTGAATAGACCCTCAGAAGCCCTCTGACAGGATGAGGGGTTTCATCTTTTCTTTCTGCTTACTTTCATTTCATTTGTGCTTGCCACACCCCATTTCATAAAAGGTGTATACACATTTTCATTTAAAAAACAAAAAGCAACTCAAAACCTTCAACTCCATTTTTTCTGGGCCAAATCTTGCAAACCCTGCAGAAATGTGCTTAAGTGTCTGCACTGGAACTCTGAGTCATTGTCAGTCTGCTCCCATTCTTTTTACCACTGCCTACAATGCATCTATTTCTTCGCTATTTATAGTGCAGTGCCAAGAACAGAGTTATCTGGACCTATTGTATAAAGTGTTCCAGCATTTGTATCAAATAATAATAATCACATCAATCGCTATAATTTGATATATAATACAAATGTTGCCTTTACACTTTTTGAAAATGCACCATAATAATGCATGATATTTTTTATATTAACACAATAAAAAACATTTGTACATTGGTTAACGCAGTACAATGCCATCGTTATGTCAGTGCCCATCACTGTTGTCAATTACGGTAGATACTGGGAGCCCGGAAAGAATGCCTGTTTTTAAAACACATAATCACACAGTGTTTTCTTTGCAGTTATTGAAGGTATAAGTAAATTTGTGTTTAATTACATTTAAAAAATGTTATTTGTTTAAAAACGGCCAAACAGTGGCGTTACGTGTCAAAAATACTACTAGATGGATGACGTGTACGTTGGGGTCCTTCGGACTTCCGGGTGTGAGTAAACAGATCACGAACAGCGTCGCCTCGCCTGAAATATGTAAGTTTTTTCTCTGTTCTCTTTTATATTTTGCCTCAAATGTAAGAATCGGAAGGTTAAAGCGGAGGCGACGATACCGCTCTTTGTGTCGGCTTGTCCAGGTCCAAAGTGACGTTTAAAATCACGTTGACGTCGGACCCTCGGCTCCCGTTCAAAGTGTGAGTACACTCATTGACAGCTCTGCATCTGTTATTTTAGATTATTTTAGCTTTACTGTGCATGTCCCCTCTATTTTCGTCTTAAGAAGATTGTTTTACTTTCTCGGGTTTAGATAATAACAGCTCGTTGGCACATTCGCTGATATGTAGGGTAGTTTATATGTTAGCATATGCTAACTTTTGCAGCACTGTGAATAGCTCTAAAATAATGTATCATGTATGTATAATGTAAAATGTATCTGCATCACTTAACATGAAACCGTGTGTACATTCAGGCTAGTAAATTCAATGTAATGCCTTGACAGACATCAGCATTAAATATCACTTTTAAAAAATGAGTAAGTCAGTTGCTCCTCCTGAGAGTTGCAGTTAATCGACGTGGCATTAAAGCAAACTAATGTTATTTTCTTGCAGATTAAGTGTCCCAGACAGCACGCCATTCACTGCAGTTCTGAAGTTCGCAGCTGAGGAGGTAATAATAAGGACTGGGTTACATTTGACGTCACATCCGGTTGCTGGAAGTCATGTAAAGTCAGAGCGAAAAGGCCGAATATATGCATTGTTCTGGCATGTATACATCGTACAAAGATGGGTTTTGGGAAAAGTTATTGCAGAGGTAGTCCATATTAAAGGAGAGAAAGAAACACAAAACACGGAGAAGGGTGGCTGCTTAACCGCTCACTTGTCTAGTGGAGCCGAGTATGAACATGCTCAAGTTTTCAGTGGTCAACAACAAGCAAAATTTATACTAAGTCCAAATCCAGCGATAATAATCACCAAAGGTCCAAGCTAATTATCTATTGCTCTGTAACCTAAAAACATATATATATTTACAACACACATGTTTTAGAGCAGAAAAAAAGCAGAATCGGTCCCCTTAAAATGTTTTAGATCATCAAATATATTTAAATATTAGTCAATGACAACACATCTGAATGCAAAATGCAGTTTTTAAATGAAACTTGTTATTATAAAGGGAGGGGGAGAAAAATCCAGACATACACGGCCTGGTGTGAAAAAGTGATTGTCCCCCTGTTAAAACCTAACATAACTGAGATTGATTGATAGTTATCAGTCTGGAAAAGGTTATAAAGCCATTTCTAAAGATTTGCAACTACAGCAAATCACGGTGAGACCCATTATCTACAAATAGCGAAAACATGGAGCAGTGGTAAACCTTCTCAGAAGTGGCAGGCCAACCAAAATTACCCCAAGAGCACAGCAATGAATCACCCAAGAGGTCACAAAAGACCCCACAACAACATCCGAAGAACTGCAGGTCTCATTTGTTAAGGTCAGTGACTCCACCATAAGAAAGACACTGGGCCTGCATGGCAGAGTTCCAAGATGAAAATCACTGCCGAACCAAACAAACAAGGCTTGTCTCAATTTTGGCAGCAAACATCTTGATGATCCTCAAGACCAGGGGTGGGCAAACTACGGCCCGGGGGCCACATGCGGCCCACCAAGCGTTTGAATCCGGCCCACCAGTTGCTTTCTAAGTAACTTCAACTTTTAACATACAAACTGGCAACATGACTTGCAAGTCGGATGTCTGATTTAGTAAAAAATAAACAACAAAACTGTAAAATTAAATGACATAGTTTGATGTGGTGTGATGTTTAAAGTGCTCCTAAAAAAGGGACATGAGAACATACAACTGATATAGGATAACACTTTTACAGATAAAATTAGACAAATAATTCAAGGAAAATGATAAGCATAAAATAGCGTGTGTGTGTTAAATACGTATATGTTCTGGCCCCCCAGACAATTTTGTTAACTCAATGCGGCCCTCGAGTCCAAATATTTGCCCACCCCTGCTCAAGACCTTTGGGAAAATACTGTGGTCTGACGAGACAAAATTGAAATTTTTGGAAGGTGTGTATCCCATTACATCTGGAGTAAAAGTAATGCTGCATTTCAGAAAAAGAACATCATATTAGGAGTAAAATATGGTGGTGGTAGTGTGATGGTCTGGGGCTATTTTGCTGCTTGAGGACCCCTGGAATAGTAAGACATGCTGTGATAAATGGAACCATGAACTCTGCTGTCTACCAAAAAATCCCGAAGGAGAATGTCCCGCCATCTGTTGGTGACCTGAAGCTGAAACCAACTTGGGTTCTGCAGCAGGACAATGATCCAAAACACACCAGCAAGTCCACCTCTGATTGGCTGAAGAAAAACCAAATGAAGACTTTGGAGTGGCCTAGTCAAAGTCCTGACCTGAATCCTTTTGAGATGCTGTGGCATGACCTTAAAAAGGTGCTTCAATGTGGTTGAATGACAACAATTCTGCAAAGATGAGTGGGACAAAATTCCTCCACAGCGCTGGAAGAGACTCATTGCAAGTTATCACAAACGCTTGAATTTTCACCTTTTCACACAGGGCCATTTAGGTTTGGATTTATTTTTCTCCCTTAATAAGGTTTCATTTAAAAAAACATTTTGTGTTCATTTGTGTTGTCAAAGACTAATATTAAAATTAGTTTGATGATCTGAAATATTTAAAGGGGACCTATTATGCTTTTTCCACTTTTCTGACCTATAAATGTAGTTAGAATGTTTTATTCTCGTGTTAAACGGTGTCAAAGTTTCATATAATGAGGCTTGTGCATTCGGAAGTGAGCTGTGAAAGAAGTTTGGGATGGCTCTGAACGCTCGTTTTTTTCTGGGCTTTTTCTAACATTGGCTCTTTTAGGAGCCAGGCTTCCTTATATGGGCATGCTGTAGGCCAGACAGCTCTTCTTTGCTCTGAGGCAAGCTCAGGCAGTAGTGGTTGGTGTTTGATTCCCAGCAAGAGAAAAATATTTTCATCTCTCAATGGCATTTCACACAGCACTGTTTTTGGGAATATAAACATGAAATATATGCCAAAGCTTTGCTGGAGCCAGAAGCTACGTGCTCTCCCCGCGGCATACTCTGTACAGTGACATAATTAGACCTGCTTTATGCTAGTAGTAGCTTCAGTTACATGTGTTCTGTTTAGTAAGGTTTACATACATATGACACAAGCCAAAAAACACAGTTTTAAGTTTTCAAAAACCTCAATTTTTAAGAACAAAAAAAAATCTGGATTTAACTTTTATTTTGTATATTTGAAAATTTGCTGTTTATGTGTTGCTGTACATCCTCCCCGCCGGTTGCTTCCAAAGTACTTCAACTTTTAACAGAAAAACATGACTTGCAAGTCGTCAGAGTCAGTCTGAGACAACCTTTTGATGGTTTAAGTAGCTTTTCACATGCGGCGATCCAGACAACTACCTCATCCATGGTGCCAAACACAAGTCAACAAATATATGACACACAACCCACACACTGCTTTGTCTGGGAAGTAAAAGAGGATAGTCACATAGTCTTTAATAGCCAATGTTTTATCATTAATAGTTCATATTGTATGTCACACATTATTTATGTACATTTCAGGTGTCTTATGGCATAAAAAAAACTGTAAAAATAAATTGCGGTATTTGATTTGGTCTGATGTACAAAGTGCTCCTGAATAAAAGCACACGCCTTGTTAACTCAAAAGTCAAAAAGTTGCCCACCCCCACTATAGTGTATATATTTATTGTTTTTGCTGCTTATATTGTTATTGTCGTATAAAACAACCCAGGTTGTTTTCAATGTGCTATAAAAATGAAGTTTGACTTGACGTGATACTTGCATGTGGATGAGACTTTAAAATAACCCCCATGTCCGTGTGGACATACTGTATATAGCCTTAATACATTGTGTTTCCTTGGAGATAGAAAAAAAATCTCAAAATAGATCAAACCTGACCCTCTTTTGATATTGAATATTAAATAGAAAAGCTTTTTCGGGAGAAGCAACCTGTGTTGACATATTTAAATCCCTCAGGTTTAGGTCATGCCGCAGTTTCACTCTCGGTCAAAAATTCTTCATCTTAACTTCATTTCATGCTGCCGGTGCTGCCCTATCTCCTGTCGCCAGGCAGCTTCGTCCGACCACGCTAATCCTGTCAGCTACACTAGCACCTGTATACTTAGCCATCATAGATATCCAGAAACCCGGGCACAGCCACTACTGTGTTAATTACGTGCAGTGGCATTCAAGTGTGCGCGCTGTCACGACTCCCTCCCAGCAATGACACACGTGTGGTGACATATTGATGAATGTGTCATATGGTCTGTGATGCTTGGAGAGCTGCCGTGTCTTATTTCACTCAGCGGGATTAGACTTTTTATTTACCTTCTCTGCTTCACTTTTCTGCAGTTCAAAGTGCCCTCAGCCACCAGCGCCATCATCACTAATGGTGAGTTCTTTTCACTTCATAAATCACAGGAATCACCTTCATGGAGAAATACTATTAAATACAAATATAGACTGCAATGTGCAGGAGTACCAGTGGTGACTACTTTAAACAGGGGAAGCTCATTGGAGTCTGATGTACATTTAATATGATTTTAGCAACGACGTCGCTGAAATCTCCACGGCGGGGAGGTGAAAACTCCTCTTTAGCCATTTGGCTGCTGTCGGTCAAAATTCAGGTCCACCCTGTGGTCCAGTCCAGCTTTCCTGGATGTCTTGTGCCGATTTAACCAATCAGGGTCTTTTGTTTCTGTCTGTGAACTTTCATGAGCTGAAGCTTGAGCTTCACTGGGGCGCTACCATAACGCCCATGCTGAATAATTCCGGGTTTGCATGAGAATACCTTTAACTGAAAGTGGACCTTCTCTCCTTGCAGACGGAATAGGAATCAACCCTGCACAAACAGCAGGTGAGTGACCATGTTCTGCTTTAGTGTTGCACAAAAACATGCAATCAATTTCTTATTTGACAAAGATCTTTACAATTTTGTTTAATGATCTGTATCACAAACAAACGCCATTGTGTTCAAGAAATCAAGTTATACTGTTGCTGGCATGACGGGAAACACCTTTTCACTCAGCTGCCCCCAAGCAAGCCTTGCCGGCCAGGGCAGGTTGGCTCCGTTGCCCTGGTCCTCCCCACTGATGGCCAATTTCATCAGCTGGCAGGGTTAGTTCATGAATGACCCCACACCCCCGAAACGACAGAAAGACAATGGGACAATGAGGAGTCTCATAAAAATAGCAAAACAATGTGATTTCTGTAAAATGTAAGCACATGGCTGAGCTGCAGGCTGAAAATGGCCCCCAGGCTACACTAATGTGCCACGGCATAGTGGTTGCCAAACACTAGTGTCGAGAATCATCGAAGAAAGTGTAACAAACGCATCTGCTACTTCAGCACCATGGCCAGCACCCATCCCTCCCCGGCACAAGCACATCCCCTTCAAATGGACTATAATTAACCATGGCCAACACCTTTGGTGTAACCTTGTTGCTAATTATGTCATCTTATGCTAATTAAACTTTGACGATAATATCAGTGAACACACACGCTCGTGTTTTATCTTGCGTTGCAGGAAACGTGTTCCTCAAACATGGCTCAGAGCTGCGCCTCATTCCCAGGGACAGAGTGGGAGGACGAGGAGATGGGCGCTGCTGGTCTCCTCTGAGGAGACAGTGACTCAGCTCTTGTCCTATTTATGTACTCGGACGTATACATTATGCGTGTAGACGTACGCTAACATGACATGCTCCATGCTGCCCTCGTCTTCACTCTCTCTAGGTAACTAACCACCCAAGCCTGTCTGTTTTTTATTTTGTTTTAGTGTTTGTAAATGACAATAAAACTACAGTGTCATCACACGCAAAACTTTTGAAGTAGTTTACTTTGTACGCACATTGTGATTAGAATTAGTTATATTTACGATTTTTAGGTATCCCAAAAGTTTTCTTCCGAGGGCTGCATACTGAAAAAGGATGCAAGGGCCACTTCCATTTTTCAAACTAATCATGTATATACGCAAATTCTCTGCTTGGACATCTCTGTGTGGAGTTTGCATGTTCTCCCCGTGCGTGCGTGGTTTTTCTCCGGGTACTCCGGTTTCCTCCCACATTCCAAAAACATGCTAGGTTAATTGGCCACTCCAAATTGTCCATAGGTATGAATGTGAGTGTGAATGGTTGTTTGTCTATATGTGCCCTGTGATTGGCTGGCGACTAGTCCAGGGTGTACCCCGCCTCTTCCCTGAAGTCAGCTGGGTTAGGCTCTAGCATACCCTAGTGAGGATAAGTGGTATAAAAAATGGATGGATAGCTGTATAATGAGTGTCCAGCCTTTCGGGACACGCTTTAGCTGGAACAACAATGCGGTCGGACCATGTGGTATTTCACAACTTCGACAATCATCAAAGAAATCTATAATAAAAAATGTAATTGTAAAATTTTTTACCAATAATATGAAGCCAACTGGGATAGGATCCAGCATGCCTGTGACCCTTGTCAGGATAAGTGGTACAGAAAACGGATGGATGGTGTTATTGTAATATAAGCGATTAAAACAAAAAACACTAAGAGACTGTATAATCCAACTCTTTGATTCGTTCCTCCTGCCTCCTGCCAGGTTACATGTGAGTAGGTTTTCTTCACAAAAAGGAGATTCGCCGATTCGGATAATCATCACTTGGATTAACTGCACATCTTTCAGTTTATTTATACAGAGTGCTGTTAGCCAGGGCTGCCGTGAGACAATTCCAAGGGTACCTGGCAAGTAGGTATAGGTAAATAATAACTTGTATACAAGTTATTATTTTATTGACTAAGCACATTTCCACTCAAACAGTGTTGCCACTGTCATTACTTTGTGGTCATTTGTCATTATAAAAGGGCATAGAGTTAACAGTTAAAAAAAAACTAAGAGTTGAAACAAATTTTCTTTGAACCTTTGGTGAGCTATGCAAAATCATACTATCACCATCATTAGAGTGGACACACTATGTGTTAATGTTCATGAAAGGGGACCTATTATGTTTTTTCCACGTTTCTGACCTATAAATGTAGTTAGAATGTTGTATTCTCGTGTTAAACCATGCCAAAGTTTCAGATAATGAGGTTTGCGCATTTGGAAGTGAGCCCTGAAAGAAGTTTGGGATGGCTCAACATGCTTGGTTTCAAAATCCGTCGTAAGCCCGCCCCTTTGTGATGTCACATAGGGCCGGGCTTCCTTATATGGTTCATATACAGCACTTTGGGCGTGTCACCATCACAGCAGAGAGGGCAAGCCCGGAGGCGGGCCGTGGATGGAATCAATTAAAACAGACCGTTTTGGCAGGAAGCAGAAATCAAAGGAAATAAGCTGGAATAGGTGCAGATTCTGAAAAATCGAAGGTTTTCTGTGCGGGTTATTGTGTGTAGCTGCTCTATAGGAGACCACAACTCAATACAAAGGGTTGAAAAATGAGCATGATATCCCTGTAGCTTTTCCGTGGGACAAAAACAAGCTTCAAACTAACCACATTGCTTGTTCTTTTTATTCATTCATTCATTTATTTTTTTTACCGCTTTTCCTCACGAGGGGTTGCTGGAGCCTGTCCCAGCTGTCTTTGGGTACACCCTGGACTAATGGCCAGCCAATCACAGGGCACATATAGACAAACAACCATTCACACTCACATTCATACCTATGGACAATTTGGAGTGGCCAATAGCATGTTTTTGGAATGTGCACGGGGAGAACATGCAAACTCCACACAGAGATGGCCGAGGGTGAAATTAAACTTGGGTCTCCTAGCTGTGAAGTCTGCGTGCTAACCACTCGTCCGCCGTGCAGCTTTTGTTCTTTTTAATAAAAAAAAAAATTTACTACACACCTGCCACTCAAGTTTCAATGTGGTACTTAGATGATGATGAGATAAAGAAGATGAAGTGTTCCTCTCCAATAATCATCTCATACTTTTACCCTCACTTTATCCTTGTACTGATGTCTTAACATGCTGATAAAATCCAGATAACGCAGATTATTCCCCTGTTTTTTTGCTTGAAAGTGAGTAATCATCAAATTTCATCGTTCATTGGTCTGCATGATGTTGAGCTCCAGCGGCTGTGAAATTAACATTTCACGCTCAAACAAAGCAGGTGTTGCAGGCTTCATTTTCACAAGCGACCAGCTGGAAAGATACTTCTCCCAAATGGAGCTGCAGGGTTGACACTCTGAGAGGTATTGTGTTCTTTATTGCACTTGTTTCTAATATTTTGACCAAGTCATCATTGTCCAAGTGTACCTGGTGATGTGTGCATGGAAGTGAGCGAGCCATCATCACATCTTCACTTCCTTTTAGAAGCCACAATGAGTCAACACCTTCAACTTCCCCTCCTTACCGCACCTCTCATCATCTCTGTCTTGCATCGCCCATAAGCAAACCTCCAGTAGCGCCCTGGCCTCCAGGTGCCAAATCTAAAATGAGATCTTGTGACCCTCCAGCAGCCTCAGAGAAGATAAAAAAAAACCTCCAGTGTGTGGCCTTCAATTCAGGTAAGAAGCTGGATAAAAGCAGGGGGGACTGAGGAATATATGGGTAGCCACACACGCACGCTCATGCATTACATCCATTGCGCGCGCGCACACGCACACACACACACACACACACACACACACACACACACACACACGGCCAAGGCAAAAGGACAATCCATCTGAGGCCTTCACTATGACGTGACTCAATCACGTTAACGACACAATGCTGCCCCCTGCTGTGGGAAGGGATTATAGCGACTTAAATGACATCCTTCAAATATATTTAATTGCTTTGCAAAAATGTCGCCTGTGTGCCAATGACTGGCTTTACATTGAGTTGCTGCGCAGCAAACTTTCTTCATGTACAATTTTAGAACATTGTCAGCTTCATCACCATCCTAGTGCTTCCATGTTGGAGGTCATATGTTCCTCTCCGCTGACGAGCATCAGATCCGTTTAACCTGGAGCATCTTTTACTCGCTGATGCTCTGATAGAAAATGTCACCCAGTCCTTTTTTTGCCAAGTGTGTGAATGTGTGTGCAGGTAAGAGCAGCTAATTGGAATGGAGCTTCACACAGATGGCTGTTAACCTTCAAACCAGCTGCACTGTCTGTTCCTACTCTGAGTGGAGGCTGCATGAAGCTGTGTTATTAGGCTCTCAAAAGAGTCCCATGACTACCTCACGAACATCTGCCCCCTTGTCCTCCTCCTTCTAGAAGCAGCCCTCACGTCCTTTCCAGCGTGGTCAGTCTGCAGGGTCAACAAGCTGAGCTTGAACCTACTCTAGCTTTTGCATGTACAGTACTCTATATCAAACACACATGACGCGAGAGTTCATTTGAGCACAACGCACTTACATATTGTCACCGCTAGAGGGCAGCAGTTCATTTAACAGCCCTTGAATGCATTAAAATCACATTTTAATCTGTTTTCCTTTCACAGATGATGTGGTTTCGTCTTATTGAAGCGTCAATTTGTCCACTAAGCACACACGCATCAATCCAACACAAAAGTCTGTCTTACTAACGATGTCAGGTATTCTTTGAACAATATGCTTATTACTGTGTTGCTACAACTGCACTGTATTACACCACAAAGCTGTCCCTAATATTTTTTTTCTAAAAGCATGCCAGACTTCCGCCAAGTCCCAGCAATCCCACTTTGGATCGGCACCAACTTCCACACCTTTACGGATACACACCACCTGTATATGTCTTACTTATCACTCTAAGAAGAGCCCCCTCTGCTTCCTCACAACAACAATAGTATGTTAAATATACTATAGTATGCTGTTTAGTGGTCATAAATGTGCACAGGAACAAACTGAGCAGACAGTAAATGTTTGTGTAAAGTCTCACCATCATTGTGTGCTTGATTACAGAGCTGTTTGGAGAAAGGAGCTGACTTCCACCAATGACATGTGGGAACAAAAGCAGCAACAGATGTGAGTCTTTGTGTGTGTACAATGTGGGAGCTTCCCGTCAGACCTCTGTAGGGTGAGCCAGACTTAATTGCACGTTGTTTGACACTTTTAAGACTGAGATGTGTCAGGATGCAACAGCACGCTCAATGCATGAAGGTAAAACATCACGCAGCACGGCCTACATCATATGTATACTGTACACTGTATGTTCTTAATGACCTTCATATATGCAGTGTTTGCCAAAGGGCAGTGATCTATCTGAGGTGGTGTCTAAATTACATTTTTGTCCAATTTGCATAACTGGCTGGTACGCATGTAATTCTTTTTAAAGGCTAAGAAAATGTTGCACATATATAGTATATAAAGACAAATCCGTGCGTTATTATTACTTATTAGTATTTTTCTCATTACATTATCCCTTTTTGCTGTTTATTTTATTCCTCTGGGGAAGTTTAATTGACCAATACAAAAAAGAGCCACAGTCTGGAATGGCCTCCCAGTTGACATATTTCACCATGAAGGCGAAGTATGACCAAACATGCTGGGCATTTGCAATCATCCACCTTTCACGGTGGTGCTAACGCACACTCCCCACACTTGTGGAGTTGCCTTGCATGGCTGGTGAATACCTCGCCTTCATTGACCACATGGAACACTACCTGTCTTTCACTTTGAATGCGTACCTCATAGGAATTCACAGTCGAGTTATGATGCATAAAGCCACATAACGGATGGAGCCAGATTTATCTGCAGAGGTCCTAATGTACAAATACTAATACATGTACCCAGTATGTATGAAACACTGTTAGCACAATGCCCTGCAGTAGACACTTCATTGGGTCACTGTGGTCTAATAGGAGAACTCAACCTTTACAAAGGTAACAATGCTGCCTAGTTTGCTGGACTACACAAAAAAGGTGGAGCCTATCCCAGCTGACTTTGGGCAAGAGGCGGGTTACACCCTGGACTGGTGGCCAGCCAATCACAGGGCCCATATAGACAAACAACCATTCGCACTCACATTCATACCTATGGACAATTTGGAGCCACCAATTAACCTAACAGAGAGCTGTTCCTAATGTTTTGGTGACCTCACCTACATAAAAGAAAGGGTCAGAATTAAGGAAGCTCTGATGGATCGACTACCAATTACTATCGGCGGATTTCCGTTAAAAACATGTAATCGACTCATGCCAATAAATGCCTTTTAAAGCCGAACACAAAAAAAATCACGTCGAGATAACACAAACGTAACATAAATATACATGTGTGCTGTGTCACGTAGGGTTGACAACACTTTATTGAGCCGACAAGGCTATTGGTATTCCACTCTTCTTGCATTTTTCTCTCCACGCTTTGCCTAGCTTGCTGGAATTATCCGCCAAGCTTGTTGTCTTCGGACACCAAAGTGACTTTTTACCACAGTGACATTTTGTTTTTAAAACAAACAAGCAATGTGGTTAGTTTGGAGCTCGTTTTTGTCCCACAGGGAAGTGAATATTAGCTTTACGGGGTACGTACTCATTTTTTTCAAATGTCACTGAACCATTTCATCTTGTTGTCCATCCATCCAACCATCTATTTTCTGTGCCGCTTATCCTCATGAGAGTCATTATACTAATTATGTCTTGTCCTCTAAACACTATTTGTGTGTGCTTGTTTAGCGACCATAAAGACAATCCACCCAAAAGTTTATTTTTTAATAATGACCTATTTGTCAGTGGCCCTTGGAATTGTCTAAAGACGCCCCTGATTAATAGCCCTCATCATAAATAAATGGAAAAATGTACAGTTGGTCCATGTGATTGGGATTGGCCGATCTCACTCATAGATGATTGATATCGGAATCAGCAGCATAAAACCGTGATTGAAGTATGTCTTTAACAGCGTTGTTATTTTTGTCTAAGCGGATTTTAGTCAAATATCGTGGAGCTTATCGGGTCCACATGGGGCCTCATTCCTTCTTTAATTTTGCATGAATGTGTCTTAAAAGTGCTGCTAAGTTTTCCAGAATGATGTGGAAGTGACTAATTAGTCAGGTGGGAACTAGAGCTTAGAACTTCTGGTGCAAGGGTGCCCAAACTTTTTTGCATATTGAAAAATGGATGAAAAATGTTGAAAAATTGATCTATTTCTTGATATTCTTTACATTTTCCCACCTGGGGGTAGTATTCTTAGGTTGTCTGGTTTCAAAAAATGTAATTCAGAGCTTTAAAAATGCAAATGGTCTAGTGCCGTGATTCCATGTTGGCTCTTTTTCCTTCAGGAAAATAAAAGTTTATGGGAAACAAAAAGCAACTGTTGGCATTCCAGGTGAAAATGTTGGAACTGCTCTCTAATTAAGTCATCCGGAATGACGACCTTTACCTGCCTCCTTTGTTCTTCCCTCCCTCCCTTCCCACGTCCTTTTAGCACACTCCTGTACACACTGAGCATCGTGTGTTTCATCCCCCTGCAGGAATGCTGCAGAAAACATACACTGTAAAGTATACGGCAGCTGTAAAAGGAAAGGGAAGGAGGCAGGGGGGATGCTTTTAAATGACAAGGCACTAAAAGTCCCTCTCATCACCTTCACAGCATCTTGCCTGTGTGTGGGTTTTAAAAAATTGACTTTTTTGGCATTTTCAGAGCGTCTTTGAGGAGAGTGAAGATGTTTGTTTGAGAATTTGTGGAGTTGTTTTTTTTTTTTTTAAACTGCAGGTTCACTCCCCGAGGCCGAATAGATTTAGTTCAGGTTTAAGAAACAATTCCACAGATTGTTCCAACTTACACTGCAGGTCCACTCCCTGAGGCCGAATAGATTTAGTTCAGGTTTAAGAAACAATTTCATCCCCGCTGCTGATGGCCATTCAAAGTTTCAAGCGCATTTACGGTTAGCCCTGAAGTGGAAGAGTCGACCATGCATTTGTACTTGACACACTCGCATCCCAATAAAAGGCACTTCATTAACCAGCAACATAATGAGATCCAGTCATCAGAAATTCAGCCTTCTCAAAGATGGTGCTCACTTTATGTTTATTATTGTTTATCGCATTACACTGAGAACTAATATTTTGACCCTAAGATAATCAAAATATAACAAACCACTTTCAGTTCTACAGCACTCCAAAGTGCAACCACTTTGATAGCGATAGATAAATAAAATATGAATGCCTTTTGTTACTTAAGTCATTTATTTATGTCCCTTTCTTAAATTTTTTAACTCTATATTCCCCCAAAATGTCCTGATTGCGTTATTACCAGCGTCTAATGTCTCCTTCTCACACCGAATTATCATTTTCCCCCTCTATGTTTATCTTGATTGAACTGATATTTGACTGACAAGAGAGCTGTCAGGCCAAATCCACGCCCTCTGCTCGTAAATGACAGAAGGATCCGTCCAATCAGCTGAGAGGCTGAGCTCGCGGCTGCTTTTAGCTCGCTCCAATGCGTGCACAGAGGGGCGGGAGCGCGCGCCAGCAGCCACCCGAGCTCTCAAGTTAAAAGTGGTGAGCGCCGCTGGCGTCCTGAGAGTGGAGGGCGTCATCAGGGTGGACGCATCCACGAGCCACGCGTGGACGGCTCAGTAGACCTAGCAGAGGAATTTTAGTTGTTGTTTTGTTTTTTTACTTGGGATGATGTCCGCTGCTGATATGTGGTGCGGACTTCTCTGCCTCTCACTGGCGCGCATTGCGCACACGCAGCTCGCCACTCCTGGCTTGTTTTACGCGCTGCGCTCCGAACTCTCCGAGGACGCGATACTAGTTGGCAACAACGGAATACGCGTACCCTTCGGGAGATCCGTGTTCATCGACCCGGTCAACGACCTGGTAGTCCAGACGCAGCCGGGGGACCGCTGCAGCATCACCGTGCTGGACAACGACCCCCTCTCACAGCGGCCGGGACACCTCTCCCCGAAGAAGTTCCCGTGTGAGTTCGGCAACAATGACGTCACGTACACCCACTACGGCTCCAGGAGTCCGGCGCGGGACCGCGTGAGGCTGCAGCTGCGCTACGACGCGCACACCGAGACTGTAATCATTCCCTTCATGATGGAGGTGGAGGTGGTCTTTACGCAGCTGGAGCTCCTCACCAAGAACATGCCTCTCACTGTGGCTCATCTGAGGGGCACCAGCAACCCCATAGACAAGAGGATTATGGACTTCACATATGACCGGAACTTGTACAAGTGTGGAGTGATGTCCCTGTCCAGTGGGAGCGTGCTGCCACGCTATGGTAAGCTGGTGGATGGTGGCAAACTGTCCCAAAGCATAGATTGTGACGATTTCACGCACGCTGACATCCGCTACCAGCACACGTTCGAGCACACGTCACCCAACCGGGATCACGTTCCCATGGTGGTGGAGCTCCACGACAAGGAGGGCAACCTGGTCAAGCAGGAGCACTTCCACCTCATGGTCCGCATCCGAGAGGGACAGGAGAACACAGCGCCCAAGCCAAGCTTTGTGTCCATGATGATGATGGAAGTGAGCCAGTTTGTCTTGACCGCACTCACGTCAGACATGCTAGCCGCAGACGACGCTGAGTCCGATGCTGGGGAGCTCATCTTCAACATCACCTCACCGCTGTCTTACGAGGAAGGCTTCATCGTCAGCACAGACGACCAGAACCTGCCCATCACCTCTTTCTACCAGAGAGACCTGCAGGACCTGAAAATAGCCTACAAGCCCCCCTCCTTGGACTCAGACACTGAGAGGATTTTCCAGCTGGAGTTTGAGGTTGTAGACCCAGAGGGGGCCGTTTCAGACCCCTTTGCATTCATGATTGTGGTGAAACCCATGAACTCTTTGGCGCCCGTTGTGACCCGTAACGTCGGCCAGCTGCTTTACGAGGGCCAGTCCCGCCCTCTCTCCAGCGGCCACAACTTGGAGATCAGCGACGAAGACAACCTGGACATGGTGGCCATAACAGTGGTGGACGGGCTCCGCCACGGCACCCTGATGGTGCTGGGGTCTCGCAGAAAAAGTTTCACCCCTGACGACCTCACCCTCGGGGTGGTTGTGTACCAGCACGATGGCAGCGACACACACAGTGACAACATTGTGTTCAAGATGACGGATGGGAAACATGAAGTGGAATTTCTCTTTCCCATCACCATTGTTCCCACTGATGACGAGCCCCCCATCATCAATGCCAACACTGGCATGGTCCTTTTCAAACACCAGATGATGCCGATGTCCCCCCTCATGCTGAGTGCCGCTGACATTGACTCTGAGGACTCCACCATTAAATTCACCCTTGTTCCCCCCTTTTCCACAATCGGCACCGTTCTTCTGAGACAGTCTGATGCCCCGGAGGACCCCTCCTCCTGGAAGTTTAACTCTGAAGATGAGGTTTATGAAAAGGAGGTGCAAGAATGGTTGCAGAAAGACATCACCGATGGGAAAGTCTTCTACAAGCATGTAGGGCCTCACAACATTGACACAGTCATCGACCAGTTTGTATTCACAGTCCAGGATGACAACGACCCACCCAATGAGTCAGGTGAGGCTATGTTTATAGTCCGAATTTTGCCCATCGATGATGTGCCCCCTGAACTGTACCCTGGGACTACCCTGCAGATGACCGTGGAGGAGTACAAGCTCACTCAGTTCAGCAAAGAAGTCCTGCGATACACTGATTTGGACTCTGAAGACCGTGACCTTAAATACACGGTCATCCACCCCCCGACTGATACCGATGAAAACAACCCTATCGTTTTTGGTTATTTGGTTCTGACAGACAGCCCTGACACCGAGGTTGCGGAGTTCACACAAGCTCAGCTGAATCACCACAAAATCGCCTACAGCCCCCCCAACATTGAGCTGGGCATCACCGCGCATGTGGTGCAGTTCCGATACAATGTGGAGGACACTGCAGGGAACAGCGTGGAGGGGGCGTTCACCATATACCTCCAGCCTGTCAACAACAAGCCCCCCCAAATTACTAACACAGGCTTCACAGTGTTTGAACGCAGCATCCATATCATCACCATCGCTGAGCTGGATGCCACAGACCCCGACACTGAGGGTAAAACGATCTCGTTTACGCTCAGCCAGCCGCCAAAACATGGACATGTTCAATTGGCATTCACTGACTTGGAGAAAAAAGCAGTCTTCAGTCTTGAGGACCTCTCACAAGGGAGGATATCGTACAGTCACGGTGGTGAGGAGACGCCTAGTGATGAGTTCCAGCTGGACGTCAGTGACGGTTTCCATGTTGTAACCGTGACTGTCAAAGTTCACGTGAAGCCCGTGGATGATGAAGCACCGATTCTCAGTCTGCCCGCAGGAACCATTGGCTGTCACATGGATGTGCTAGAAAATGGCGCCACAGAAATCACGACTAATGTGATCCAAGGCCGTGATGATGACACTGATGACCTCCATCTGACCTTCATTTTGGAGGACACACCATCCATGGGTGAGGTTTTGGTGAAAGGAGTGCCTGCCAGCAGGTTCACGCAGGCCGACGTCATCAACGGCCTGGTTGTGTACGCCCATACTGGCGGCGAGATAGGCCTCACGTCGCAGCAGGACGGCTTCAACTTGACACTCACAGACATGTCCGATGATTGGACTGTGGGGGGCAACAAGGTCATCGGGGTGCACGTGCGGGTCACCATCCTCCCCGTGGACAGCCAGGCCCCTGAAGTTGGAATTGGGGTGCAGTTCAGCGTCATTGAAGGGGACCTGAATGCCATTGGCCCTCAGCACCTGGATGCAGACGACAATGACACCCCAGTAGAAGATATCCTCTGCACCATCATAGTCCAGCCCACTGCTGGCTACGTGGAGAATATTTCACCTGCACCCGGGTCTGAAAAGTCCAGGTCAGGCACAGCCATCAGTTCTTTCACCATCAGAGACATCAGAGAAGGAAATATCTACTACGTGCAGAGCATTCATAAAAGTGTGGAACCGGTGGAGGACAGGTTCACCCTTAGGTGCTCCGATGGAATCAACTTTTCAGGGAACCTTTTCTTTCCTATCATCATAATCCCCACCAATGATGAGAAGCCAGAGATCTATTTGAGGGAGATTGTCGTGATGGAGGGGATGAACATCGTCATCGATACTCCCATCATGAATGCCGGCGACGCTGATATCCCAGCCGAGGAACTGCTGTTCATCATCTCCAGGCCTCCTAAACATGGCGCCATTTTGAACCAGCTGCCGACTGGCTCAGTCCTGGTGACTAACTTCACACTAGAGGAGATCAGAGAAGCATCCAGTATCGTCTACGAACACGACGACTCAGAGACAACAGAGGACAGCTTTGAAGTCATTGTGACTGACGGGAAGTTCTCAGCGCAGAAGACAGCGATTGTGATGATCATCCCTATTGATGACGAGACCCCCAGGATGCAAATCAACGACGGCTTGGAGGTGGAAATTGGCGAGACAAAAGACATCGACAACAAAGTCCTCAAAGCCACTGATTTAGATTCAGAGGACAGCACTCTCACTTACATCACCCGCTTTGGGCCAGGTCAGGGTCTGCTTCAGCGGAGGACTGCCCTCGGGTCGGTGGAGAACATCACACTCGGCATGAACTTCACACAAGCAGAGATTGACACAGGACTCATATTCTACACACACAACGGCCAGGAGGGCATCCGAGACCTGGTCAAGTTTGATGTGACGGATGGAATCAACCCACTAATTGATCGTTACTTCTACATCAGCGTGGACAGCATCGACATGGTCTTCCCTCATGTGGTCAGTAAAGGTGTGTCCCTGAAAGAAGGTGGTCGTGTTACTCTGACCACCGACCTCCTCAGCACCACTGACCTCAACAGCCCAGACGAGAACCTGGTCTTCACCGTCACAAGGGCGCCTGTCAGAGGGCATTTGGAGTGCACGGACACCCCAGGGGTGCCAATCGTGTCCTTCACGCAGCTGCAACTCGCCGGCAGTAAGGTCTACTACATCCACACTGCAGACGATGAGTTGAAGATGGACAGTTTTGAGTTTGAAGTAACCGACGGCTACAATCCCATTTTCAGAACCTTCAGAATCTCCATCCTGGATGTTGACAACAAGAAACCCGTGGTGACCATCAATGATGTGAAAGTCACAGAAGGGCGCAGTAAACTAATCACGCCCTTTGAGCTCACAGCCGAGGACCAGGACACCACCGAGAAGCTGCTCAAGTTCACCATCACCCAGCTGCCCGTCCACGGCAAACTCCTCTTCAACCACTCCAGACCAGTCAGCACCTTCACCAAACAAGACCTGAACGAAAACCTCATCAGCTACAAACACGACGGCACTGAGTCCTCCGAGGACTCCTTCTCCTTCACTGTTACCGACGGCACTCACTCGGACTTCTACGTCTTCCCGGACACTGTTTTTGAGACCCGTCGCCCACAGACCTTGAAGATCACCATTGTTTCCATTGACAACGGTGTCCCACAAATGGTGGTAAACAAGGGTGCCCCCACATTGAAGATCCTGACCACGGGTCATCTGGGATTCCTCATCAACTCCAAACACCTGAGGGCGGAGGACAGGGACAGCAGCCCGGCATCACTGGTGTTCCACGTTACGGCACCGCCCAAACACGGGTACATCGTCCACCTCGGCCGGGGCAACAACTCGGTCCTAAGCTTCAGTCAAGGTAAGCCATACAGTGATCTAAGATTGGACTGTGCAGATCTAACACCGGTCTGGTCTGGGAGACTTTATTCTCTTGGGAAATATATATATATATATTATATAGATCAGGGGTGCTCACACTTTTTCAGCATGCGAGCTACTTTTAAAATGACCGAGTCAAAATGATCTACCCACTACAAAAATGCAAAACATCTATTTATTTTCAAATGTATTGAGGATTATTTGTACGTACAATGTATGTTGATGTACCTTACATAACCAAATGAGCCAATATTGCAAAACACACATAATTAACAATTAACATTTTTTGTAATTACCTGAGTTTACTTTGATGACTTGCACTGAATTGAACCAGCCAGGGATGCATAGTCCGGACAGTAGCTGCTGATAGCCAGGTTAGCCAGGCAAACACACTTCGAAAAAGACATTGTGAAAAAAATGTCCACCTCCCATTCCGTATGGAAGTGATATGTTTTTGCCTTTTTACTTGGTCCAGCTACTTCACCCATTTTAGTGACCATAAACTTTAGCGAGGGCTTAAAATCTGACGCAATTCGCCGACTAGCTTAGCACTTTGCATCGTTGTTTACGCATGAGCGGTGACCTAAAGGTCAAAATTCAGTTGTCATCTGATTGGTTGTCCTGTATGTCAATCAAGTAACGGGGATGGATGATAGGCTGACATCGTAAGTTCTGCTGCACTTAGAGACGTTGTTTGATTTGATTGGTCGCCCGAAGGGCAACATTCAGTTGTCATCTGAATGGCTGCCCTGTATATCAATCAAGTGACGGCATTGATGCTAGGATGATATTTTTTTAATGTCACGCCGCGATCGACCAGCGATCGACCAGTACCACCTCCATCGACTTAATGAGCACCCCTGATATAGATAATATATATCTATATAATATATCTGTTTCAGGGTCAAACTGTGGCATCCTTGAAGCTTTATTACATAATACCTGGACAGGCAATGTTGTAACATAAACATTGTTAATCCTTTGATGCTTGATGATACGTTTGAAAAATATGTTTACAGGCATTTTTTTGGGGGGGGGCAACATACAAATTGTACAATTTCAGGGGCCTTAAACTATAGAGGAGGGGTGTCAAACTCAATGGCACAGGGGGCCAAAACTCCAAGCCTACTTTAGCACCCTTATTATGAATGGTTGTCAATTTTGTGCTATTCACAAATATTGTTTCCACGTCTAAAATCAAAATACCAGAGGACTAGTTTATACTATACCGAGCGGTTAGTGTACAGGCCTCACAGCTAGGAGACCCGAGTTTGATTCCACTCTCGGCCATCTCTGTGTGGAGTTTGCATGTTCTCCCCGTGCATGCGTGGGTTTTCTCCGGGTACTCCGGTTTCCTCCCACATTCCAAAAACATGCTAGGTTAATTGGCCACTCCAAATTGTCCATAGGTATGAATGTGAGTGTGAATGGTTGTTTGTCTAAATGTGCCCTGTGATTGGCTGGCCACCAGTCCAGGGTGTACCCCGCCTCTCGCCTGAAGACAGCTGGGATAGGCTCCAGCACCCCCTGCGACCCTCGTGAGGATAAGCGGTAGAAAATGAATGAATGAGTTGTTTTATTACTTATTTATTATTTTGTTAAAGTCAGGGCCAACTCAATGCGGTTCTGCGGGCCAGATGGAATTGTAGTGCGGGCTGGATTTAGCCCCCACAACTGAGATTCATACATGTGCTATGGAGCAGTGTTTTTCAACCTTTTTTAAGGATTTTTACATTGGAAAAATCTTGCGGCACACCACTAACCACCTCACGTGCATCACTAAGTCTATTGGAGGAACCAGGCAATCGGCTACGTGTTGCCACACAGACGAATATGACATTGCTCTGCCAGTCTTTACACCACGACACTCGACATGGCAGAATATTTGCAGAAAATGATGAATAAATGTTAATTTAAAAAAAAACTCATATGGTATAATTCCTCACGGCACACCTGACGATTTCTCACTGCTATATAGAGGTTTCACTATATTATAAAAAGTTCAAATTAAAGTTTGTCATGCTATTTAATAGAACTAAACATATTTGAAATAATAATTAATCATCAATCATACCATAGAAGATCTCCCTTGCTGTGCTTTTGAAAATGTCATTATCCGGATT
The DNA here is from genome assembly GCF_030265055.1 of Doryrhamphus excisus. Lineage (NCBI taxonomy): Eukaryota > Metazoa > Chordata > Actinopteri > Syngnathiformes > Syngnathidae > Doryrhamphus > Doryrhamphus excisus. The sequence goes on along the minus strand of NC_080476.1, from coordinate 3,820,453 downwards.
TTTGTTTGATGAAATAATCATATAAAAGTGTAACTGTAGTACAAAAATAACACTTTCATCCGTGATGCTGTGGATAAATTCCTCACAGAGACTTAATGAATGGTGCTAGTGACAGGTGCTAGCCTGAGAAGGTGGATGTTGATTGCCGGGCCTTGTTTCTCATGCAGTGTAATCATCATCATCAGAGCGCGTTGTTTCACACCAAAGTCTCTCAGACACCTCCAGATGAATAATGGAGTGTTTCCGTGCCGTGCTCATTGAAGCAGGACAGGAAGTGGATGATGGTGTGAAAAGGTCAGCGCGTCGCTCTCGCTGACGGGATGAACACTTGTGAGCGGCAGTGGCGCTTCGTGGCCAAGCTGCACGCGGGAATGCCGGGGCCATTAAGGCTGCAAGATGGCGGGATGATAGTGTGGATGGGGCGTATCAGGGCCTGGGGGGCCACATTGTGGGGCGTTTGTATTCATTAAAGGGGGGGTCTCAGAGCGAGAAGATGCTTAAGAGCAGATGTAGAACAGAGCAAGGCATGATGGGAGGACAGGCGGTGGCGGCTGAGGAGAGGTGGGGGGGGTTCTACTGGGGGCGAGAGAGCAAAAAGGCTCGTCAGAAAAGTCATTCAGGTGAAAGAGACAATCCCTTCCTCTTTATTTACTCGTCCCACTTGCAGGGCGTCTCCCATGAGACGTTCCTCTTTGAATATTTGATGTGATGTCTTAGCCGCCTTCACACACTTGACTCTGTGTGCGCCCGGGTCCTCTGGCGCTGACACACAACCTCAAAGAAAAGCTGAATAAAATATACTCTATGTGGGGGGAAAGTACTGGGACACCCACAGGAAGTGAAAGCTGGCCTTCATGGCCAGTTTCCTTCGCTTGTTCCAAGCATGCTTTCATGGACACTGGAAACACAAAATGGCTTTCCCAAAAGTCTTCCCACAAAGATGGAAGTATGCACTTGACCTAAAATGAAGAAGTGCAGTACACTTGAGGTTCACGATCTGGAACAAAACCAAGACCTTTTGGGTGTACTTTGATTGCGGTTTCCTTAGTACTGGTATTATTGTCATGGGAACAAAGGCTCTGCAAGGAACATTTGCATACAAGAAGCACTTAATTGGGCAGCTTTTGTGATATATTATATGACATAGCTTAAATATTACAAACCAAAACGCCATCTTTTGTATGTGTTTTTTTTTAATACTTTATTTTTATATTTTTTTAAACAAAACGTCAACAGCAATACAAACACACTCAAAACAAAAAGGGGGCACTGGACATACACATCACACAATTTGGCTAACCCACATTCCCTGTCATGGTGCAATTTGAGTCATTTCCTTGATTTTTGTCCATGAACAGTGTCCATTTCACCCATTTTTCTCCACACATGTCTTCTTTAGTCCTCAATCTATTTGTCAATAGTTCCATGTCATGTATTGTGTTCATCACACAAAGCCAGTCCTCCAGTACCGGGGGTCTTGGATGAAGCCATTTTTTGGTAATGGCTTTTTTTTTACCTGCTACCAACATGATTTTATACAAATACCTATCTTTTCCTCTCCATGGTTTTACATAACCTCTTCCAAAAATGAATGATATTTGGGCAAAGCCAGAACACATGTGAATGGTTGACATGGACTGTACCACACTGACGCCAGCATGGCTGGGTAACTTTAACATATTTTTGTTTAATTTCTGGTGTAATGAAAAATCTAATTCTATTTTTCCAGCAATGCTCCCTCCGGACCCGAGATGATGTTGTGGTGTTTTGGGTCATAATCATACCCAACCATTCAGCTTCTGTAATGTTTGTTTTGAGCTCTTTTTCCCATTTTTCTTGAATATAATGAGTATTTGCCTTTCCCTCCATTAAATTTTTATATAGTGTGGATTTGTAGGCAGACATCGCCATTTGAATCAGCCCATGTCTTCTTCTATTCATCCAGAATTTTATTTTCCTGTCATAGTAGTTTGTATGTATCTAAAATAATCGTTTTCGCCCAGGTCGAATAGTTGTTGTAATTCTTGAAAGCTCATGAATTTCCCCTTATTTACTATTGTACACCATGTGGTTATACCTCTTGGGATCCATTGCTGGAAGGTCTTATCATGACTGTTTGGAACAAAGTTCTTATCGTATGCTATCCATTGTAGCAGACAGAGGTCATCCTCTAATTTGAGTTTCCGTGTTAGACTGAACCACAGTTCCAGTGTAAAAGTGGTCACACCCCTGTCTCCCTCTCTTGTCACCTGCAATGGCACTTTGAATTTCTCTTCCATTAATGGTCCGTTCCAAGTTTTTCCATTTTGATACAAAATGTACATCACACCAACATAGAATCACTCTCATCTGTGCAGCATGAAACGTGTGTTGTTTTTATATTGTACAGTATTCACCAGCTTAGATTTAACAAAAAGGAGGCGCCCTTATTCATCTGATGAATATGATACCTTTATCCTCATAGTGTACATTTTTCAGTCGATATCTGCTTGTCTGAGCATTGACAGGAAACAGCGGAATTCAGGTTTTGAATGTGTCCCAGTCATAAATGTGTAGTTTTATGAAGCTGCTTGGCATCTATTACTGACCCGGATGCTTCACAGGGATGAGGCCTTTTGCAGCCCTTCATGATTTTTCTGCACTGTGCGCTTGAGGACGGAAAAAAAAAGCGTCACTGACAAAGACCTATAATTCCCAAAATGTTTGGGAAAACAGCTGCTGTGGAAGCGCAGGTGCAAAAATCCTGTTTTTAACATTCTTGGTCTCATCTGTCATTAAAAGATCCAGAGTCACCTGGTCTGTTTGCAGGGGGTGTTGTTGACACAGGCGGCCGCCACGTTCACTCGCCGTTGTGTTGGTTTAACGTCCTGATGGATTATGGATGTGTGGATTTCCACAATGAGGGAGGGAACGGAGGGGGGGGGGGGTGTTGTCATCATTGAGTGCTGATAAGCAGCCTGGTGAGCAGAGACCCGCTGGTACCGGCGCTGATCTGCATGCGCCTTCAAAGTGCTTCTGATGTTGGAAAAAATCATCACTTTGCTCCAGTGAGCGCAATGCAATTTGTTTTCATTGAACGCAGGTTTTCATCTTGAAAGACTACACTTGAAATGACTTTTACACCATTAATCATGCTAGAATAGACAAAAGTGTTGGGACACAGGTCCGAATCAATCAGTGAATTAACGATAGGTTGAAGTGGAGTTTCCAACTTTGTGGAACACAATCCAAAACCATGTAGAAAGTCTTCACGTTTCACTTCCTGTAGCTGTCCTGATACATTATCCCTCGTAGCGTATTAGCACACATTGTTTATTGCATCATTGACACTCATTTCCCGTTGCAGCCGACATTGATGACCTGAACATCTGCTACGTGCTGCGGAGAGAAGAAAACGCCACATCGGACGTCTTTCACTTCACCGTGGAGGACAACGGTAAGACACGATTTGCCTCATTTCCTTTGCACTTCGGGATAGACTAGTCAGTGTAACATAGCGCTGCACACGTCATGGTTAGTGTGCAGGATAACTTAATAATAATAATAATAATAATAATACACACACTCAGTGGATACTTCCTTACATCCAATACAAATAGGCTACCTTCACAATTATAATAATGATCATTTTTTTGCCAGTTATTTTTTTGCAGTCCATCAATACTTCAATTTTTGTTAGATCTTCCTTAGGGTCTTTGACGTTGTTTGGTCATAAATATTGTCCATTTCATCCATTTTTCTTCAAATGCAGCCTCCTGCAGCCGCCCGCAGGCGGTGTGTCGGCTTTTCCATTATGTAGATTTCCTCTGCAATCAAAGTCCATTGATCCTGTGTAGGGGAGTCTTCCTTTCCCAAGTTCTTGGTGATGGCTTTTTTGCCTGCTTGTAGCAGGACCTTCACCAAATACATGTCCTTCACTTAGACACCTTCCTCATATCTTATAGCCAAGTATTTTCAATAATGCATTGTACAGCAGAGTTGCCTTATCTTACCACATTTCCAACAAATGTGGGAATGATCTGCATCTATTTCGCCACAATGTAGGATATTTTTATTAAATTGTTTACTTTTGATCTTGGGATCTTGAAGGGGTGTGTAGCTCAACGCTAACACTACAGCTGCTCCGGAGTGTAAGCAATGGAACCGTGAATGAATGCGTCTCCCGCAAGAAGGCAAGCTATGTACAAACGTAACACAATGAACATCCATCCATCTTAAGGGGTCAGTATGGCAGCACAGAAAGTTCAGAGCTGCTGTAAGTACAGTAACGGCCATCTTGAAACACGATCCAGTCTATATCGATGAGAACGATATGCTTGTTTTTGATATCATGCTTAAAGTAAATATCAATATTTTAAAAATATCGATATATCACTCAGCCCTAGCCATTCTTCATTTGCAATTCCGATTCCTATTTTTCCTTTATGTACTTGTAGTTGGTGGTGTCCACATACAACTTTTGGACGATACCAATATCAATGCAATGTCAGCACAGATCATACATAATTTTATTACTTGTTTACTAGCATGGAATGTTAGAAAGTGATATTTCTCCAATGGAGAATGATAGTCAGCAACAGTGGGTATGATTAAAACTGACCCATTTTCTTCTTGAAGAATCTGTTGTATAGTTTGATCAACAATGGGCATAATGTAGCGATGCTCGATGTGCTCAGTCAAGCATTTAAACCCAAATACCCAATAAATTATGTAGGTTGGCCATATTAAAGTTCCCCACCACCATGGGGAATTTGTGCATGACAAGTTTTACACACAGTTGTAACGTCTTTTTTGGACATTAACAAAAAACATCACCACAAAGCTGACATCACTCCTACTTTTTGCTAAACACGCCCACACACGCTTTTGTTGTGATCACTGCTGCTGCTGGGTAGAAGTGGCGGTGCAGGCTATGGAGTGGACTTCCTGTGTTGGTGTGTCAATATCAGAGATTTGTCAGATATCGGACCGATATCTGATATCATTTTCAGATCAGGACAACCCTATATTTACTTGAGTATCTATTTCATTTAAGCTTTTTATACATCCATCCAACCATTTTCTATACCGCTTATCCTCATGAGGGTCACGGGCGTGCTGGAGCCTATCCCAGCTGTCTGTGGGCAAGAGGCGGGGTACACCCTGGACTGGTCGCCAGCCAATCACAGGGCAAACAACCATTCACACTCACATTCATACCTATGGTAGTTATGAATGTGAATACTGTATATTATATTTAATATATTTTGAGGTCTGTATTGAACAATATGTTTATTATTGCGCTTGCATTATTGCATGTGTTTCACCTGCTGTGGAATTGCCCCAGAATGTAGTGTCACATTAATACTTATGAAGCTCCACTCCTGCCCACTTTATAGACAGCCCTGTGCCCCCTCCCGTGCCCCCGCCTGCACTCTGGGTCTCCAAGCCTTGTAAATAAAACAGTGAGGTATTTGAGCGAGCATGTGAATATGCCCCATGTTTGGATGTTAGTACGTTTGTGTGCGAAAAACAATAAAGCAGCAACTCTCTGAGCAATCAGGGAAGCGCTTGACCGAAACAGCTGTGTTCTTTCAAAAAAAAATGCTGAACAACAGCGTTGTTGAGAGCCTCACTCAAGTCCACGGTGAAGATGAGTAAATGAATCTGTTGCCACAACAACACTGAGAGGAAATGACCTCCAAATGTGTGCAGTGAGAATACAGCACTTGGGCATCTGCATTAAAACATAGATGCGTCTCAACTCTCTTCTCGGTCTCAAGCAGTGCAGTCCGGTTTGCTTACTATTACTATATGACTATAATTATACAGAACAGTGACACAAAAAATGCTGGTAGTGTGAAAAGGGCTAATCGAAGGTGGGGCCACACGTTAAACAAGAATGAAGGACAACTTTCTTCTTGTTGATTCGCTTCCCATTGAAGAGGTGGCCATTCTCTTGCACTGTGCCTAGCTCCGCCCCTTTTAGTGACCCTACCACTGTACTTGATATCCAGATGTCTGCCATACATCCTTTTCAACTTTTGGCAATGGAAACACAAAAACATAGCACAATTTTTTCGGTCAAACCTTTTTCATTTGCTCCAGTTATTGTACCATTTGGTTTTCATCGAAACATTTTGGACACATTTTGTACTGTCCCTAACAAAGTATGACACATACTGCATGTTACAAACTAGACCAAGAGCTATTGATGAAACTGATCAGCTTTCTAATGGAATCCGTACCGTGATGAACTGAACTAAACAGAACCGTGCCGCTTGGTGGAAACGTGACCAGACTGAAAAACATGAGTCGCTTTTCAAGGGTGTTTTAACATCCTGTTAAGATGATGATTGCCATTCATGAAGCCACTAAAGAAAGAAAGGAAAGAGTCTTTATTTGAAAAAAACAATTTTAGAGGGTTTGGCCCTGGAGTGTTTTCACACTGCAGTTCTAATGCATTTGACTCGGGTGCTGTAATATGTAGATGTTGGCCAACCTAAAAGGAGAAGATTGACTAACTGATTGTCCACGCTCCTCCAAAGTTCATTTCCTTAGAAGTCTTGTTTCATCACAACAACTTTAGAAGCAAAAGCAGCAGAACTTTTGTTGCACTTTCCCATGAAGCAGGCATCTGCTGTGTAGGAACCAGCGGGGGCTTGGCGCTGTCCCCAATCAGCGCAGGTACATAGCGGGCCAAGTGGCACCCGCAGGCTAGCGGGCCCGCGGCACCAAAGAGCTGTGCGTTATTTAAGAGCTCAGGCTGCGTTGTGGCTAATGAGAGCCTGAGGAGGCAGAGGCGGGCTAAGCTGCAGGCACACACTTTAATTACCTGGCCCTGTTTCAGGTGGGGAGGGGGGTGTATAGCGGGTCAGGGATGGAGTCCAAAACAGCTGGGATCACTGTGCTTAACTGGGAAGAGGGGTCGGAACGTCACTTGGTTCCCACGGTCCATGCTTCCCAAAACTAGCGCTTTTTTACGGTTTTTATGCAATACCAGACGAATGTTTGGACTCACCTTGTCATTAGACAACATGGGCAAGTGTCTCTAAACTTTTGACTGGGACTGCTGTGGGTTTTTCCTTTTACTCTTGCGTCTTCCCACATGTTATTGGATGTTCATTGGAGATGAATCTGACCATAGGTGTGTGAATGGTTGTTTTATATACTATGCGGCGAACACCCCAAAGGCCATGTGGGATAGGCAAAATTAATTCAAGTCTTTGCAAAAAACAATATTTGGCATACTTTAAGAGATTATTGTCCAAACCGTGGAACAACCTTGTCATAGAATAACATGAGCAAGGGTCTATCCCAGCTGACCTCAGTGGGAGAGGCGGGGTACACCCTGGACTGGTGGCCAGCCAATCACAGGGCACATATAGACAAACAACCATTCACACTCACATTCATACCTATGGACAATTTGGAGTGGCCAATTAACCTAGCATGTTTTTGGAATGTGGGAGGAAACCGGAGAAAACCCACTCACGGGGAGAACATCCAAACTCCACACAGAGACCCAAACAGAGATTCGAACCCAGGTCTTCCCGATCTCCTGACTGTGTGGGCAACATGTGAACCGCAGTGGGACGCTAAACTATATCTAAACATAACATATTAGCTCTGTGTCATAGCTGTAATATCTAATAATATCTCATTAACAAACAATACATTTTATTTGTGATGGAAGTGGCTTATGTGGTAGAGCAGGTTGTCTCGAAACTGAAAGGTTGGCGGTTCGATCCTCTGTTATTATTTCTACAATATACTGAGGGTCGATGAAAAACAGACAGCGAGACGAAAATGGCCCTCAGGCCGCACTTTTGACACCCTTGTTTTTTTTATACACAATGGCACCTCAGTTTTTGTCATAATTTGTCACAAAAGGTGAGACGACAACCAAAACGTACAATAAACGAGGCAATTTTTCCCATCGGAAATAATGTCAATCCAATGAATCTGATCCTGACACCTAAAAATATGAAAAAAATAATAATTTCAAAGAGAATAAATATCGTTTTACATGCAGAAATGTGAAATAATTCCCGTTCATCCGAGCGAGATTGAATTCATTGGTGTGTCTCGTCTTCTTTATCAAATTGCAGGCACTTGCCCCATGGCAAGTTATTTAGCAGTCATACTGTAAATGAAAACCGAGGCAAATTTTTGGGAAACTACGCATAAAGAAAACAATCTTTGACTGTATGTCAGAAAGTTCTCATCTAAAGTTCTTTGGGGTATTTTTCTGTTCTATGTTTTCCTGGTTAGCACTAGAAAACTAATGAGGACGCTGGTGTTTCATCACAGCTGGTGTGCAATGTGACTCTTCTGTAGTCTTCAAAAGGTTGTTTTATATGTTTCATAGGTTTTTTTTTTTCCTCCATGAGAGCAGCTCAGAGGCTTCACATGCTGATTGCCCTCTCGCCTTCCAAACGAGAGCCAATGATTCATGCACGCCAAAACTGCAAGGCTAATAATCATGCATGAGAAAAACCTCTCTCACCTTTAAAATATATATATTTTAAAAGAGTTTAATCCGTGGCTCTCGGAGTTCCTCGAAGAAGCGCTAATCTCTTTGCAGGCATTGATGGAATTTAAATGGTGAGTTTTAAGAAATGACAAAATGGAGGATGACGTTAGTTTCTTTCAGCGTGTCATTGAGCGACAATAATGTGCTGGAACATGCACAAACAGCACCTTTTAATCCTTTAAATGCCCTTTTTTTCACGGACAAACATGCATCTGTAAATCCCTCACTCCTCTGTGCGAATACTGAGAGATGAGCGTTTAAACTAACACTATGATACAGTAAATCCAAAAAGATGATAATTTAACATCATCAACTTGTGGTGTGGATGCGTGGAGGCGGTCGTTGACTTTGTTATCGGTGCTGAGGGATGGGCACTTCCAAAGGCTAATGCACGCCAATTAGCGTGTTCTTTTGTCCTTATTGTGTGACTTTCCCGAGACAAGCAGTCAAACTGCTGATGTCGTGTGTCAGAACCAATTAGCCTGTGATTGTCAAATAATGCAAATGCTACTATGCACGTCAGAAAATGTTCTTGCCATTGTCTTTGGTGCATCTGAGACATCCTAATGTTGTTTATTATGACAGTGCTAATGCAAAACGACCTAATTTGGCCCATTAGATGTGATTACTGTAGGTGTCTTTCGATACAGTATGGGGTTCTGTACATGTCTATTTTTTTTCAGTGAAGCACCTTGGCCGCCATTGGCATGTTGTAAGGTGCTGTACAAATATACTTAGATTTGATGTAGTGCAGGGGTGCTCACACTTTTTCAGCATGCGAGCTACTTTTAAAATGACCGAGTCAAAATGATCTACCCACTACAAAAATGCAAAACATCTATTTATTTTCAAATGTATTGAGGATTATTTGTACGTACAATGTATGTTGATGTACCTTACATAACCAAATGAGCCAATATTGCAAAACACACATAATTAACTATTAACATTTTTTGTAATTACCTCCACATTACTCCACATTTCCCTTCTTTGGTACTGCGATGGTAGAATGGCATATGAGGCAAACGCACTTCGAAAAAGACATTGTGAAAAAAAAGTCCACCTCCCATTCCGTATGGAAGTGATATGTTTTTTGCCTTTTTACTTGGTCCAGCTACTTCACTCATTTTAGTGACCATAAACTTTAGCGAGGGCTTAAAATCTGACGCAATTCGCCAACTAGCTTAGCACTTTGCATCGCTGTTTACGCATGAGCAGTGACCTAAAGGTCAAAATTCAGTTGTCATCTGATTGGTTGTCCTGTATGTCAATCAAGTAACGGGGATGGGTGATAGGCTGACATCGTAAGTTCTGCTGCACTTAGAGACGTTGTTTGATTTGATTGGTCGCCCGAAGGGCAACATTCAGTTGTCATCTGAATGGCTGCCCTGTATATCAATCAAGTGACGGCATTGATGCGAGGATGATATTTTTTTAATGTCACGCCGCGATCGACCATTACCACCTCCGCGATCGACCGGTAGATCGCGATCGACTTAATGAGCACCCCTGGTGTAGTGTATATCATGTGTGTTGGGAGACAACCATACTACTTTTATGTAGGCTTTCTTACCCATATCCGATATTGTCCAGCATTTCATTACTAGGCAACGGTTCTTGCTCAAACTAATGTGGTGTAATGAACACATGATACTTTGTTTATTGTGATGGCACTGCATGCATTTCAAAACACTGCAAAATAAGTGGCAGAAAATACTGGCAGAAAAACCAATACCTGAATGAACCGGTATCTCATCTGCAGCCGAGAGGGACATCTGTCCTTTGATGCATCACATGGATCATTTTCAATGTAGTTATGATGACTGCTATTGGCCGGGGTGCCATTTTTTCATGGGACCCAGAATTCCTGGCTGCAGCCCTTCTACTGGTTACATGATATGAAAAAAGGAAACATATCATCGCCTTCATTTGGACATGGTGAAACTTCCCGAGAATGCCACGTCTTCTTTAACTCATTTTCAAGTCATTTTTGTGTTCTATTTCGGACTGACTCCATCTGCTACAAGGAGATGTTACCAAACAAACTTATCTTAGCCTTCTGACTGTTTAAATGATGATCACACCGTTAGCCTCGAAAACTCACCACACACCATACCGTTTTTTCTTCAAACGCCGAAAATCAATATGCTGTGGCGACTCTGAAATCAGGAACAATCCGAAAGAAACAAACAAAACCGCATTAAAGCTTTTTAACATGCTTCCCCCTGCAGGATAGTTTTTGTGGCATGTATTGGTAGTCAAGTTCCACATGGCAGACATGATTGTTTTTTGTTTTGTGGGAGGAGGTCTATAAAAGGAAAGCTAGTGCTAGCCACAGGTGATTGTCTTTTGTGATCACCGTTGAAAGGCATTTATTGGCATATTGTGATCAATCCACGCACCTCAAATAATAACAATAATTATTATTATTAGCGGCTGCACGGTGGAAGTGGTATTGGTTAGCGCCCAGGCCACACAGCTAGTTCAATTCCACCCTCGGCCATCTCTGTGTGGAGTTTGCATGTTCTCCCCGTGCATGTGTGGGTTTTCTCCGGGTACTCCGGTTTCCTCCCACATTCCAAAAACATGCTAGGTTAATTAGCCACTCCAAATTGTCCATAGGTATGAATGTGAGTGTGAATGGTTGTTTGTCTATATGTGCCCTGTGATTGGCTGGCGACCGGTCCAGGGTGTACCCCGCCTCTCGCCGGAATTCAGCTGGGATAGGCTCCAAGACCCTCGTGAGGATAAGCGGTAGAAAATAAATGAATGATTATTATTATTATTATTATTAGCATGCTACTGGGCAGCACAATTGTTATGTGAATGATGGGAATCAAACATCTTTACGCTGCTCCCAGCCATGAGGGAGTGTCTGTGCAAAGGATCTTGGAACTTCTCTGCTACGCTGTGATGCTCAGTTTACTATTCAGTTGAGTATCTGTTTTCAGTAGCATCCAATCATCATTGGATCTTCACCTTGCCATCACTGCACAGACTTTTTGCATGTACCTTATAACGTGTCCAAAAACTACATCTTCGAATACACACACACACACACAAATATATTGTGTGTAAGTGGCGGCAATAATATAATTTCATCACATTAGTGTGACAAAGTTATAGCTCATATGCATATCTCCTCTTCTCGTCCGTGCCAGAAAATATAAAGACAGAGAAGAGCATTGCACTGAAGGGAGTCGTACAGTCTTTACATTTCGGAAGGTTCTTAATAAAAACCATAAATCTGCTCTAGGAAACATTGGGGAAGCATATAGTGAAGCCCTTTTATGGCGCCCGATGTGGAGCATCTTGTTCTAGCAAATGATCACGAGATGTACAGTATTACGGCGCTAAGAGCTAACAGTGCATACAAAAATCCAACCAGCGCCTTTAGCTGTTATTGCTCACACGCTCGTGCACCTGAGGGATCTTTTTGTCCCTGTGAGCGACGCTTAAGGTGATGCCAGACATCAGTGGAAATGCCTCGCTGGAACTTTCTGCAGGCTGGCTGGCTTCAGGTTGTTCTGTCTCGCACGGGTTGGCTCTTACAACAGAAGCAGGAAGTGTTGCTTTAGTCAGTGTGTGTGTGTGTGTGTGTGTGTGTGATGTACATCTGTGTCTCCTAGGGCGCAATCATGCACATGTGCTGTATGTTGTGTAGTGCCCCTGAGCCAACTCCCATAATTACCAGCCTCAAACCTGCACACATTGCGATATCATCTTATTGCTACTACTCTATCACTGACATCACTTTCTTTGTGCCTGACTATGATGGCCTCAGTGTGGATCAGGGAGACGCGACATGTCCTACGATCAAAATCCCGATATATTCTATGTTGCAGCCTCTTGTGACGGTGACCCGCTACAAAAATATAGTCTAATAATCAATATACATGCTGTAGTTTGGTAAACATTTAAGACAATTTAAGACATGAGTTTTTGCATGAACTGAGCGTGTGTTTTTTTTCTTGAAGCCCTCAGAGAACCAACAGTAGTATCCCTTATTGGGGGTAATGTCACGTTCCGGCTTGTGAGTTTTGCGGTTCGACCCCAGGATGCAGAGATAAGGACCCAAATGCAGGTAAAAATATATTTATTTATGCTATGCAGCAGAACGACGCACTAGCAAGTCCAACTCAAACAATGACAATGAACCAACAAAAGGAAGACGCACCGGCTGAACTAAATACAATCAACAAATTACAAACAGGTGCGCGTAGAGGAGAAAGTAAAAGTGACGGAACACAGGACAGACCAACACAGGAAATAATACAAAATAAGGGTACAAACTCGGAACAGAGGCAAAAAAGGAACTAAACGAGCTGTCACGAGGGGGTGAAGCCCGATCGTGACAGGTTAATGGGTTCCAGACTTGTTAATATACGCAAATATATAAATATATATATAAATTCTTTATAAATTGAATATTTTATGTTGTTATGGCATAGAAAACTTGTTTACAATCTTCTAAATACTAAATAATACATTTTATAAAGGGAACCTATTATGATCATATCATCAGGGCTCGACAATAACGATGTACCGATGGCCCGGGGCAAGTTAAAACAAAATTCGGGCAAGTAAATCCAATCAGTGATATTCCCGTCGGGCAAGTGCACTTTAGCATGCCATACTGCAAAGAGGTTTTTTTTTAAAGCGGTTCTTGTTGGGTGTTGGTAAAACACGGACTGCGTAATTCCGCTGGTAATTTGCAAAGCAATCCTTGCAATGGGCCAATCAGAATCGTTTATTTAGACCGCGGTCCGTAATCCACAGTCCGCGTTTTACCCACACCCGTTGTTCGCGATCAACCAATCAGCGATGGTTTGACTATGAAAACATCCATCATGGCGTCGCTGCAAACATGGTCTAATTCTTCAACAACTTGTGAAGGAAAACAGCAAAAAGTGATGAAGCAGTGCCTCCTAAACAAGTATTTTATTAGCGGCAGCAAATCAAATGATGGCACAGGTGAGTGAATCACATTGCTGTGACAATTTGAAGTGGTCACAATGAAACACCACCCATTAGATCCAATACCAAGTGCTGATTTTGCACAAGCTACAAAATCTAGCGCTTCCATTTCTCTGTGGATTTTTCTCACCTTTGCTTCACAAATTATTGTTTGACCATTGAGCATTTTTTTCTGGATTAAAAACACTTTACTAGTACACAAATGTGTCTATTCAACAATGTTTCATTGTGGTGCACAAAATCTAAATATCACTGCTTACTACGACTACCATGTGTAAGGTATTATTTATTATATTATTTTATTTATTTGAGATTCTCATGTGATGCCACAAAAAATTACATGATATCATTATGGCAGTCTTTTCATTTTACATGGGGCAAGTTCGGGCAAGTAGTTCTCACCTTAAGGATTCCCTATGGGCAAGTCATTTTGGTTTTTAATGTAGAGCCCTGTATCATCATGGTCTCCTACTATAGAGCAGCTACACACGATAACCAGCACCATTCTAGATCTTCCAGAATCTGCGCCTATTTCAGCTGTATTTCTTTTGATTTTGTGCTCCTCGCGAAAATGGTCAGTTTTAATCCATTGCACCCACTGCCCGTCTCCAGGCACATCCACTCCGCTGTGATTGGTCACACTCCCAAGTGCTTAGGAAGACTTGTGTTGTGCCACTAGGTGTGAACCCAACTTTATAGGAGTTGACAATAAACAGTGATTTATCTTTTTTAAATGACTGATTTTAACATACAGCCATATGTGTTGGATCCCAAATCCGATCCGGAAGTAGAGACTGGACAGTCCAAAGTTTGTCAAGGAAAGAGGTTATTTCAAGACATCAAGACATCAATGATAAGTAGCTTTAGCATTTTAGAGGTAGGTTTTCTACAGCATCGGTAACGTGTAATGTGGTCATTACAAGTTTTTTGCGGGACTACCAGTGTTTAAAAAAAGTAGACACACTGATTGGGGTGGGAAATGGCTATTAGCAACTCTGTTCCCTGTATGCACACTCTATAATGCTACACATACAAGGACTTTTGCTCCATGACTTACACAAAATAAACACAGTTAGGACACTGTTAATTTGTTACTCACTGCTTGCCCTTCTCACTCTTCCACACGACCAAGTAACGTTGGAAAGGCATCGGGCTTTGGTAAGTACGAAACAGTACAGTGTGAAATGCCGTTGACAGATTAAAATATTTTTCTTTTGCTGGTAGGGAATCAGGAAGTCCAACCACTTGTTCTGATGGTGGCGTTCTTAGGAATTTTAAACAAATGTAGCTTTCCATTACACCAGAAAAAACACTTCCTGGGAGACATTGCTAACAACGTAAACGCAGAAGCACAGCTTGTGGGAGGGCAGAGAGCATATCTTGCCAACAGCGCACGCCCATATAAGGAAGACCGCCTATCTGTGACATCACAAACCTCTAGTTTTACACCGCCCTCTGAAACGGAGCGTTTCTTCTTTCAGGGCTCACATCCAAATGCGCAAACCTCATTATCTGAAACTTTGGCATCATTTACCACATGAAGGCAACATTCTAACTACATTTAAAAAGTGGAAAAGGACAAATAGATCTCCTTTGACATCATTAGAGCCGTATAGACATGAAATAACACCCATTTAGTAGATATACTGTAATCAGAGAAAGGAAGCCAATTAAGAAAGTTTACCCTGTAGGGGAGCAGAATTGATGGCAGACAGGAAGTGACGTCAGGGTTTCAGAATTGAGTTTTAGCTTGTTGTGGGTTATGGTCTCCACAGTAATTTTACAATTATTACAATGATTATTATTATTATTGTTATTGTGCATGTTGTGAGATAATTTAAACCTGCTATAAAAGCCGTGTGCTTCTGCGGAGCAATTACTGACACCTAGTGACCAATGCAGAATACTACAATCATAAGGTGGTGATCTTAGTATTGTAGTTAATTTAGTCATTAAATTGTTGAAATTGCTTAATTTGGGCAATAAATGTGTACATTTTCCTTAAATATGCATATTTTCTGACTTATAATAGACCATAGTCAACCACGAAACAGCAATCATTTATTAATTAACTTTTGAAAGCCATGATAGAGTGGCTCCATCGCGGTGTTTTAATATGTATTATATAATTAATACAGAGCCATGACTTAGTTTGTCTCATCACTTGAATATTGCTCTTTTGGGGGTATGTTAATGTATCTGAATACTATCTTTCACACTTTCACCGTGACCGTGACTGCAGTCACCGATGATAACACAGCGTAACACAAACGTATCTTGCATATGAACACTGGAGCTTTGTGCGTCAGTTATTACATCACGTGGTCCTCTTGATACTTTTGTTTCAATTATTCTTCAGTTTTGCTCACAGAGAAATGTGTAATTGAGTTGAAAATAAAAGGCTTGTGGTGCGTTTATAGAGCGGATCCTTGGAGAGAGTGTAAAAGTGTGTTTTAATGCGACTGAGGCGCATTTCAAAGCCACTACTGCTTTTGTTCACTCAGCACATGCCTCAAATCTCATCCTTCTGAAGGAGCTCGCTGATGCCTTTTTGTTTCTTTTTGAGGTCACACACACACACACACACACACACACACAGATATAGACACTAGGTAAGCTTTAGGTAGCCGAAAGCTGCATTTTGCATAATGAGGATGAAAGTCAAGGTTGCAGTTTAGTTTGAATCTGTGTGTGTGTGGGCTATATTTTCGGCCTGCAGGCTTTAAACAACAACATGTATAAGTTGTGATAATATTCTCCATGATGCTTTCTTCTCCTGCCATGCTACAAAAACTTTTTATTTTCCTTTATGTGAATCATTTATGGTGGCCAAGCACAAATAGATTTGGTGCTACCTGTAGGCCCTCACTAATTAACACATTATAATGGGACTGTCTTATCAATGTAGCTTATAATTCCTGCTTTTTGTTAGTTTTGATGTTACTATTTCGAAAGGTTATAGCTAGAAAAGGCATCATGTAAATTAGAAAAATCATCAGTATGACCCAAAGTTTGTGATGGGAGTACATTTCCTCATCTAATGTGCATATGTATTATAGTCATAGCCTGTATAGTTTTATTTACATAGATCTGTCCATACTAATGTACTTGTAAAAATTGCACTTCTGGTTGGATGCTAACTGCATTTTGTTGCCCTGTACAAGTGACATGAGCAATAACAATAAAGTTGAATCTAATCTAATCTAATATTATGACATCACCAGGCCTGCACAAAACTTGTGATACGCTTCTTCATCTCTCAAGCAAACCCAGCCATCATCATTACAGCAGGATCTTGAACACCACTGATGCCTGCGCTGCCATGATTACTGATATTATTACATAGATCGATATAAAGTATCTCCGGTCATATCTATCCATTAGCAGTGCATTTTTGGTAGTACCGCGTATGCCACTATTTCCACCTTTTTTTATTTTCATATTCCCATTAGCGGCTAAGTGGTTAGCACAAAGGTCATACAGCTAGGAAACACGGGTTTGATTCCCCCCTCAGGCAACTCTGTGTGGAGTTTGCATGTTCGCCCAGTGTGTGCATGGGTTTTCTCCGGGTACTCCGGTTTCCTCCCACATTCCAAAAACATGCTAGGTTAATTGGTGACTCCAATTTGTCCATAGGTATGAAGTGTGAGTGTGAATGGTTGTTTGTCTATATGTGCCCTGTGATTGGCTGGCCACCAGTCCAGGGTGTACCCCGCCGCTCGCCCGAAGACAGCTGGGATAGGCTCCAGCAACCCCCGCGACCCTTGTGAGGATAAGCGGTAGAAAATGAATGAATGAATTCCCATTAGCGGCTGCACGGTGCACTCACAGGCGGCTCCGTCTTGTTTGTGACATAATAAAACAACATAAGGAAGTGACAGGAGAAAGTCATTTGTTTAACTTTTCATTCTCCCACAATGTTATACCTCTCTCCGATTACAATTCCACCCACATGTGCCCACACGCCCCCCCTCCACCACCACAAATATACATGCAGTCCTATTGTGTTGTCTTCCTGCAACCTCTCCAAAAGGTCAAGGGTGTATTTGTGTTGTACAGAATAAAAATGCTGCATGTAGCAAAGTGGATTGACTTACCCAAAACATGAATTATTGATTATGCTTCAAAAATTAATATGTTTACTCTTTCTCCCACTCAGAACTAATTCTACTTTCCCAAATAAGTCACATGATATATATCTGGCCTTTTGGTGAAGTGCACAGTGTGCTCACCATCTTTTATTTTCAGGTGGGAACAAGCTGAAGGGACAGCACTTCCGTCTCGACTGGGCCTGGATCTCCTTGGAGAAGGACTACTACGTGGTGGATGAGGAGGACCACTTCCTGGAGGTGGTGCTGAGGCGCAGGGGCTACCTTGGCGAGACCTCTTTTGTTGGTGAGTGGTCACATGATCCCATTAGGAGCTTTTCCTATCTGTGTTAATGGTGTTGCTGTTTTGACATTTATGCCTCGCATTTTTAATTTGTTCCGTTTGGCTAATCAGTGACCTCCTCAGTAGCTCCTAATGAACTCTGGCTTTTATGCTAATGAGCGCATGACAGCAGGCTAACACACAACACAGTGGCTAACTAGAAAAGCAGCATTTTTTTTGGTTGCTATTACTGTATAATAGATTTGTGACAGGACTAAATTTTCACACACTTTTCCACACCACTGTAAATTCAGAATCCTACTTGGTGGAAATTCATTAATCGTGGTAGGGGCTGAAACCAATTAGCCTGGATAAACGAGGGATTACTGTATTGTGATCATCATTTAAGTAAGTACATGCTTCAGAGTAACGGATTTGGGACAAGACTATTGCATTGTGTGTTGCATTAGCAGAGTAGACATGGCATCAGTAAAGCTGCCCTGGCGCTTTTCAAAGCATCATATCACGCCTGGTCCTCTCTGCGGTTGAGTAAATGAATGCCCACAGCCACAGTAATAATAATAAAATAAAAACTCACTCGCTTGAAAGTGTTGTTTCCCGTGCGCTGCTCCTATCGAACGTGTGCACACGCACGCTCGCAATCAGGCAGAAATGTGACCTGGGAGGACAGTTTGCATCCTGGTGGTGCTCAACGTAACGAGCACAATGCATCGCCCAGGATGGATCCTTTTCATCTTGCCCAGTGCTGCACCACCCGCCTGATTTACTCGCTCTCATAAGGAGGCGGAACTTTCTACAAGACTCCGGTGAAGTTGCCAAAAGGAAGCTGGATCCACTTAAGAAGGAAGGGTGGAAGTGGCTCAAAATGACTTTCATGTGTCACTCACTAGGAGATAATACACTGTGGACACTTAATTAGGAACACCATTGAACGAGATCCAATCCAACAAATCCGTTCAAGACAGCAGGTGTACATAATAAACTGGCCAGTGAGCTTCATTGATGTAAAACACTGACAAGTCCTCCTTCATCTTTTCTCTGATTGTGCCCTCAATACTTGAACGCATCGCTAATAGGCCTGCTTGTCACACTTGTGTATGCGCGGAGCGTCATGCACGGTCCGGAATCATAATTTTCCATAATTCCACATCATCACGTTTGATGTCGGCCGTCATGCTGGCGTTTGTTGAAAAGAAGGTGCATGCTTCTCCATCTTTGAATCTTCCTAGAAGGACTAAGTGACAAATAAATCTGACATACTGTATTCCCAAAGCTCTGACAGTCATCATGGAAGAACTGTTCCCAAGACTTCTAATCCGCTCTCCATGTGTTCCGTCTCCATTGTCTCTCGTGCTTGTCAGGTATCGGCACACAGGATGGGAGCGCCAAGAAGGACGAGGACTACAGGGGGAAGTCCCAGAGGCAAGTCCAGTTCAATCCGGGCCAGACCAGCGCCACCTGGCGGGTTCGCCTCTTGACTGACGAGAAGTACGAACAGGCCGAGACGTTCCAGATTCTGCTGTCCGAGCCGGTCATGGGGGTGCTGGAGTTCCCCGCCACGGCCACGGTGGAGATCCTGGATCCCGGTGACGGTGAGTAGACATCATGTTAAAATCAAAACACAACATTGACCACCTTTCCCACTTCAAATGATTTTTTGAACCTATAATAACCTATTGATTTGATTGAGTAAAGATTTCTGACAAACAGCAGACTAACTGAGTGAAATGCTAACCAAGGTAAAACATAAACGAGGTGAGCTCTCTCCCGTTAAAGTTCTGTAAATTAAAGCTAACTGGCAAAAAGCTTTAAAAAATTAAAGAATCAGAATTAAAAGTCAGTTTTGGCATCAATTAACTGTGGTACAGCTATCTGCTTAAGTTGAATGCTAACGGAAGTAACAGCAATGCAAGATCAAAGCTAAATGTACTAAAAACTAATTGAAATAAAAACTTGATGAGTTTAGTTAAAAGCTAAACGTGCTAAAAGCCAAAGGTAAAATCTACACTAGATAATACTAGTTGAGTAGCATGCTAACTGTGTTCAAAGCTAACTGAAATAACCGCTAACCATGGTAAAAGCTACACATGATCAAAGCAAAATCTGCTAAAAACTAATTGAGATAAAAACTTAGATAAATTTAGTTAAAAGCTAAACGTGTTAAAAGCTAAAGGTAAAATCTACACTAGATAATTCTAGTCGAGTAGCATGCTAACTTTGGTCAAAGCTAACTGAAGTAACCGCTAACCATGGTAAAAGCTACACAAGATCAAAGCTAAATGTGCTAAAAACGAAATGAGAGAAAAAGTTAGACGTGTTTAGTCAAAGCTAAACATGCTAAAAGCTAATTGAGATCAATGCTAGCCAGGGTGAAAGCCAATGAGGTTAAAGTTAAACAAATTCCAGACAGCTAAGGTAAATGAGGTAAAATCTACGCTAGTGAAACCGGGGTCCTCTCTATAGTCAGACAAGCAGAAGTCTCATTACGACGACAGACCAGGGGTCCGAAAGCTCACTAGTTCGACAACCCGCTAGTCTGACAAGCCACCAATGTGAATTACATCATGAACTTGATCAACAACAATTTAAGCAAAGGGGATCAGGATTAGCGGGCTAGCTTGTTAACAGATCAATAAAACATTCTATAGAATAATGTAACGAGCATTATTAAACATTAATTACCTGGTAACTATGGTAACTCATGAATAAACAAGCTAAGCCATTGATATTATATATTAGCCAAATAATACATATGAAATAATATATAGTTAGTGAGCTGTCACCTGTCGGACTAATGGGCCGTTGGACATTTGGGTTGTCGGAGTAGTTGGCTGTCGGACTAGCGAGTTGTCGAACGAGTGGGCTGTCGGACTTCTGGGTTGTCCGACTAATGGGCTGTTGGACATTTGAGTTGTCGGAATAATGAACTGTCCTACCTCTGGGTTGTCGGACTAGTTGCCTGTCGGACTAGCGGGTTGTCGGACTAGCGGGTTGTCGGACTAGCGGGTTGTCGGACTAGCGGGTTGTCGGACTAGTTGGCTGTCGGACTAGCGGGTTGTCGGACTAGCGGGTTGTCGGACGAGTTGGCTGTCGGACCGGAGAGTTGTCGGACTAGCGGGTTGTCGGACTAGCAGGTTGTCGGATTAGCAGGTTCTCGGATTAGTTGGCTGTCAGACAGCTGCTTTTACCCCATAAAACTAGCTGAGTTAAATGCTAACCGAGATCAAAGCCACGCGAGATCAAAGCTAAATGTGCTAAAAAGTTGTTGAGATAAAACATAACACAAGTTTAACACTAACTTGGGTGAAAGAGACATGACAAAAATGTCTAAATGAAAAATGATCTAAGGAAATGCTGATTGAGATGAAAAAAGTGGCAAAGGTGAAAGCTCACTGTCATAAAAGCTAAAATGGGTGAAAGCTAATTTAGGTAAGTTCCGCGAGATGAAATATTTTTAGATTTTTAGAGATTAAAAGTAACTCACTTGAGTTAAAGCGTGTATAAACGGTGTATAAATTAAAGATAATAAGTAGAAACACGAACCAAGGTAAAAAAAAAAAAAAGAAAAAGAAAAAGTATCCAAGGTAAAAGCAAAGATTTTCCCAGGACTGGACTGATGAGTCCTAGCACACACTTTGACGTTGCTGACATTTACACTGAGAATTCCCAGTTGGGCCTCAGGCTGGGGTGTTTGTCAGCATGGTATAAAAACAACATCACACTTTATCTCACATCTGTTGTGTGCATCTTGTCAGCACAATACACAGTGGACAACACCAACAAAATCCTTTCTTGCTTCTTCATATTTATATATTTTTTTCCCCATTTTGGGACAATTCACCAACTCCGGCTGGTCCCCCGTCAACAAATGACTAGACGTTAGCGGCTGCACTTTCTATAAAGTTCACACATTTGTCAGCCTCGAATAAACGTAATCCATAGCCTGCCATAGATTGTTTGGCGAATGGAAGATTCTGAAGCGTCTTCCTGCTTTAATGTTGCAATGTTTTAAGACACGAGTGCAACAAAGACACTTCCATACCGCTGACATCTACTCCCTCTCAATGTCTTCTAATGTCCTCAATTTGTCCTCCCCTGTGACTTCATTACAGCGTCAGGGGTCGGGTTTGTTGTCTCTCGTCTCTGAAGATTGTCTAATGTGACAGAGATCAACCACTCTCTGATGATGCTGCCGATGAGACGTCTTTCCCTCAGGACTCGCGGCGAGGACAGATAAGCCTCGTCCAAAACAAAACACCACACAGGCCGGCTCTCTTGGTCTTTGCTAGCTTATACTGGATATTGTTTTCATTCAGAGGGAGCGCCCTCTGGTCCTGCTCTGATGATTCGTAACGAGGTCTTGGAGCATGGCGTGTTGGCGTCTAATTACGCCGCGTTTTCCTGCAGCCCAACTTTGACTACTTCCTGTCAAAGAATACATGCTCTCAGTCTGCGTGAAGACTGCTCGCTGCCGCCTCCAGCAGCGTTCTTATGGAAAGAAAGAAAAATGGCACTTTGACAGACTTTCTGACGATTACTTTTTACTTTCAGTTTCTACAACTACACTGAGCTAAACGACACCAACAGCAAGTTGCTACGGGAAGTGAAAAGTGAAGAAAATGTGCAACTTTTGTCCATTTGACGAGGTTCTTTCACATCAAACTACTACAACAATCTCTTCTACCTTGATGGACCTTGCTTTGTGGACTGGGAACAAAATGAACAATTCAGGGACAACTCCGGAATCCAACAAGGAGTATTTGTGGACGAGCTGAACCTTAAAACCTTCTTCTTTGTCTTCTTTGCCTCCCATCAGAGTCCACCGTCTTCTTCCCTGAGCCGCTTTTACTCGTTGAGGAGGACGTCGGCCGCCTGTCCATTCCGGTGCATCGCAGCGGAGATGTCAGCGAGGAGCTCATGGTGGTCTGCTACACTCAGCAAGGTCCGAAAGAAGGGACATTGAATGCCTCATATGGCTCATTACAGGGGGCGTTAATTCCAATCCAATCCATTATATTTATATAGCACGATTAAACAAACACAAGGTTTCCAAAGTGCTGCACAAGAAGATTAAAAATACAAATCACAATAAAAATTAAGTCAGTATGGTAAATTAGAATAATATAAGATAAAACAAAATATTCATTCATTCATTTTCTACCGCTTATCCTCATGAGGGTCGCGGGGGCCTATCCCAGCTGTCTTCGGACGAGAGGCGGGGTACACCCTGGACTGGTCAAAACAAAATATAAAATCGATGAAATTAAATAAAATGAGATTAAAATACAGTACGCTCAAAGTAAGAAAAAATAAAATCCAAAAAGAAGAGTAAAAAGTCAGCCTCCTAATACGTGTTAAAAGCCAAGGAGAAGAGGTGGGTCTTAAGATAGGATTTAAAAACAGACAGAGAGGAGGCCTGTATGATATGTGGCAGATTATTCCAAAGTTTTGGGGCTGCAACAGCAAAGGCACGAGCCCCCCTGAGCTTCCACTTTGTTTTAGGCTCCCTCAGGAGCAACTGATCAGATGACCTGAGAGACCGGGACAGAGTGTAAAAATGTAGAAGCTCCGAGAGGTACAACGGCGCAAGACCGTTGAGGGATTTAAAAGCAAATAAAATAAATTTGAAATGAACCCTAAAATGGGCGGCACGGTGGTCTAGGGGTTAGCGCGCAGACCTCACAGCTAGGAGACCAGGGTTCAATCCCACCCTCGGGCATCTCTGTGTGGAGTTTGCATGTTCTCCCCGTGCATGCGTGGGTTTTCTCCGGGTACTCCGGTTTCCTCCCACATTCCAAAAACATGCTAGGTTAATTGGCCACTCCAAATTGTCCATAGGTATGAATGTGAGTGTGAATGGTTGTTTGTCTATATGTACCCTGTGATTGGCTGGCCACCAGTCTAGGGTGTACCCCGCCTTACGCCCGAAGACAGCTGGGATAGGCTCCAGCACCCCCCGCGACCCTCGTGAGGAAAAGCGGTAGAAAATGAATGAATGAATGAATGAACCCTAAAACGTATAGGCAGCCAGTGGAGTGAAAATAAATTTGCGGTAATGTGCTCATATTTTCTTGTGCCAGTTAAAAGACGTGCTGCGGCATTCACGTAAACAAACAAAGGCGGACATGTTTTTTTTAGGTGGCCTCTGCTCTAAAACAAGCCATGCCATACCATCCACAATTAAAATGTACAATATGTCAGGATACAGGTTCGTTACAATACAGTCCTCATACAGGAGAAAAGTTGGGAGACACATTCTCATGCTTGTGGATGGGAATGTGTCTCCAAACTTTTGACCGTACTATGTTTTTGGGCAACTCACAAACACCTTGTTTCTTTAAAAGTAAAATATTAAAATGCAGACAAAACATAGCCCTTGTTATAATGAATATTTATGATATTTTGATATTTATGAGATGTTTTGCACACATAATACAAAATATGTGACTGGGTACTATTTTATTTTTCATTCCAACATGAGACGTAATGGTGTGATTTCACAACGCTGTCAACCCCGGAATAGAAGATTTGAAAGCAGCAATTTAATAGAAAAAGCACAGCTTTAATGAAATGTTAATATATTCGCGTTAATGGCTCTTTTTGAAGTCTGGAAGCCCACACACACACACACACATACACACACATAAAATCCATCAATACTGAACCCGGTTCTGTCGGCCCTGTCAAACCTATCAAAAGCACGTCTCCTCCTACCTAAAAAGCCCCAAAAACCCATGGATGGGGACGCGGTGTATGTTCCTGCTGTCATTTGCCATGAAAAGCAGCAGAAAGGTCAACCCATTTCAAAGGGTGTATTAGCACAGTATCTCATGAATGCATCGCTCATTAAGGCTGACATTTTATTTCTTAGCTAGATACGCTAAATCCCATCATGACACAACTAGCATCTAATTAGCAATATGGACTTTCAATTCCTGCTAATGCTACCCTCTTTTTAAAAGGTTCTGCCACTGGGACCGTCCCCACCACGGTCCTATCCTATTCTGACTACATCTCCCGTCCGGAGGAGCACGGCAGCATGCTGCGCTTCGACAAGGGCGAGCGGGAGAAGTCGTGTCGCGTGTTGGTCATCGACGACTCGCTGTATGAGAGCGAGGAGAACTTCAACGTCAGCCTCTCCATGCCCATTGGGGGCCGCCTGGGCCTGCACTACCCCTCAGCGAAAGTCACCATCTTGGAGGATAAAGACGACGGTAACTACTGTTATATTTCCAACGTGTGATCATAAAATTAATAGACACAAGGGGGATGGGGACTTTCCAAGAGGAATGTGTCAATTTGCAGCTTCATTTGCCACCAAAGGTGTGAAACCTGTGTACGCTTTCAGCATCCAACGCAGACACAGGAAGTCCAATTTTTGTCATGTTGCTGTCATCCAGTTGTTAATTAGACAACACTCTCCTCGGGAATCCAGTGGGATCCTGCTGTCTTTTTTCTCATGTTTCAGCCTCGTGTAGAAAGAATGACAAAGATATGTTTTGGGTGCAAAAAAAAGCCTGAGGGGAAACAGTCTTTTTTCCAGCTATAGGTGCTCCTCATTGTTACTGCACTGACTTGAATAAGTCATAAGATATATCTCCACTCCATCAGTGCAGCAATAGTACAAAAGAAGTGGAAAAACAGTGGGAATTAAAGGTTTACAGCATGATAACGTGTCCCCACACTGCTTATTGAATATGCAAATACGCTACATTGGTATTTTACTCCTATTATATATATATATATTATATTATACTCCTGTTTCCTTCCACATTCTGGCGACTCCAAATTGTCCATAGGTATGAATGTGAGTGTGAATGGTTGTTTGTCTATATGTGCCCTGTGATTGGCTGGCCACCAGTCCGGGGTGTACCCTGCCTATCGCCCGAAGACAGCTGGGATCAGCTCCAGCATACCCGCATCCCTGGTGAGGATAAGGGGCATAGAAGATGGGTGGATGGATGGATGGATGGATGGATGCATGCAAATACAGTTCATGTGCAGCAATCAGCACAAAAATGAAAATGGTCACCTGCTTGCACGAGGAGAGCTACAGATGATAATGTGATACAAAGAAGTCATTAACATTTATTGTCTTCACACAAACACACACACTTCAAACTAGCCATCATGACCCCCCCCCCACCCCCTCACACACACACACACCACACACACAGGGCTGACAGGAAACGTGTACGGCTCCTCACTCATGGACCCGTGGAAATTGTCATTCAGGCTGCGGAATGTGGGCAAAAGTATTGGGACAGGAAGCTTCTACAAGATTGTGGAGTGAGTCTGAGGAAATTGTATGCCCATTTGTGAGGTCAGAGGTCACCGGTGTTGGACCTGTTCTGGTTCTTCCACGTACAAGTCCTCCAGGCATTCCATTATGCAGCTTGGTTTATTTGCTGGGAAGATAAATGTTCTACCATAAAGATGAAAGCAGACAATTTGTCCTAAACGTCTTTTGGACAAAGGGTGTCCAGGGGTGTCCAAAGTGCAGCCTGCGGGTGGCACTTTTCATTGCAGCCCATTTATAGTGGCCCTTGGCAAAGTTAAATAAATTGATGATCCATCCATCTATCATTTTTCTATACCGCTTATCCTCAGTGGGGTTGTGGGGATATGCTGGAGCCTATCCCAGCTAACTTCGGGCTAGACGTGGGGTACACCCAGGACTGGTCAGGCACCAATCACAGAGTAAATTGATTATGACATATATTATTAGATATTACACACCTTTTCTCTACTGACCGACTGGATTCCTTTTAGCATCTTTTAGCATCGAAGTGGTCCCCCACATCCTTTTGTTTTTCTGTATGCATCCCTCACTGGAAAAAAAGGTTTGTCCATCCTCTTATTGATTGTCAATGATTAATGATGAGATGTGTGCCAGGACTTCTGTTTGCATAGCGTAGCTTCCAGTTCTTCATTCTCTGCAGCTTTCACCGACTTTTTCTTCTGCTGTCTTTGTATGTTTGCTCTTATTGCTGTGGCTGCTAGGTGAAGTGTGTGTGTGTGTGTGTGCATTTGGGGAGGTTACGGTGGGTGTAAAAGGTAAAACAGAGAGACATCGAGGAAGCCAGGCTTAATGGCGACGGCGCATCTTCTTGATCTGAGGTACACAGCCAAGATATTGTTGCCGGCGGCTGCTGTTGAGTCGAGAGTGGAATTATAATATCATTTAGTAAAAATGATAGCGTAACAGACCAAACATTTCCTCACAGTGTGCTGAGAGAGTTTCATTGGCCCAGTTAAAAATACCACATTACAGAGTTCACATGAAAACACTCTGAAAAAGTGTTTGATGCTGACGGGGGTGATGGTTATTTTTGGAATTGTGGTAGATTTTAAGGAATGAGTCGAGAAAGAGAAACATGGAGAAGATCAACTTTTCCTCCTGTCACTTTTTTCACACTTGAAAGCTGCATGGAGATGAAACCGCTGCCTCAGGAAACAAAGTCACTTCAAAAAGACCTTTGAGCAGTCTGGAGGGGGCGCTGTCTGTGTGCATGCATGCGTGCATGTGCGTGGATGCACACACACACACACACACACACACACACACACACACACACACACACACACACACACACAGGTCTAGTCAAATGTTTAGAGACACCTTCATATGCTACTGAAAGGGAAGGTGTCCCTTTACTTCTGATTGGTTCTCTACACAATCAAAAACATACATACACACACGCCTACATGCTAACATGTGCACGCATACACACACACACACACACTAGCATTGCTAATGGTTAAAGAGTGTTTGCTGGAAAATGTTGATGATGAATTTGGACAAGAGTTCAAAAGGTCACGCTCCCCTCCAGTCAGACTAATAGGCTGCCGCTGTTTGACCTTTCTGACTGGAAGATTTTTTTTTCTTTTTTACCAATCAGACCGCAAATGGCAGCACCGATGTAACCATGAGGTTAACTCCAGAATGACTTTGTTCCTCCCAGCTCCAGTCTTTTATTTTGGAGAGAAGGAGTATCACGTGGATGAGAGTGATGGTTACGTGGAAGTCAAAGTGTGGCGCACCGGCACTGATCTCTCCAAGGCCGCCACCGTCACTGTTCAATCTCGCAAATCTGAGCCTGTCTCAGCAGAAGGTGATGTTAGGATGCAGTTTTGAAATGTCACACTACTCGGTGTCTTTATTAACACCCTCCCGCCCTGTTCTCAGCCGGTGTGGACTACGTTGGCATCAGTCACAACCTGGACTTCGCTCCGGGCCTTAGCGTGCTCACGTTCCGGGTCAACATCCTCGATGACCTGGGGAATCCTGAGCTGGAGGGACCTGAGACCTTTGACCTGGTCCTGCGTATGCCAACAAACGGCCTCCTGGGAGAACCTGGGAAGGTGACAATCTTCATAAACGACTCCGTGTCAGACTGTAAGTCATTACGTCTGATTGAAGGTGGCAAATATGGTGGCTCATTCTGCGACGTAAAACTAGAAATGTTTGTGTTGGATGACGTCCAGTACCAAAGTTCCAGTTCCGTGAGGCGCTGCAGTCCACTGAGGAGCACGAGGGTCAGGTAGCGGCCACGGTGTACCGCAGCGGTGACCTCAGGCTGGCCTCCACTGTACGCTGCTACACACGTCAGGGGTCAGCCCAGGTGGCCTCGGACTTTGACGAACGTCCCAATACGGACGCGTCCATCATCACCTTCTTGCCCGGTAACACAAAGCTGACACTTTCCTCCTCACCTGTGTTTTCACACCTAAAGCTTTCTTACTAAGCCTTGTTCCTGACGCCGCAAAGACGTTGTGCTTCACAGGCGAGACGGAGAAGCTATGTGTTGTTTCGCTGTTTGACGACTCGTTCTACGAGGATGTGGAAGAGCTCCGCTTGGTCCTCGGGAGCCCAAAAAGTGACTCACAGTTTGGTGCCACGTTGGGGACGCTGAATGAAACCTTGGTGAAAGTCAAGGACACCGCTGACAGTAAGAAAGATGCAGATACACACATAGGACACTTCTTTAGGTACACCTCCACCATACATCTTCATGAGTGCGAACAAAATATTACAAAATATTCCGCTTTACAAAGATAATAATGCTCACACCGTCTGAGAGATGGCGTACCTAATGAACTGGCCAGTGAGACAGTATACAGTGGTTGCAAAGAACGCTAATCCTCCTGTCCCTGAATTCCTTTAGAGCCTGTCATTCGGTTTTCCAAGACCAAGTTCAGCATCAGCGAGCCCAAGGAGGTGGGTACTGTGGCGACCGCAAGGATTCCTGTGCTACGACTTGGGGACACCTCAAAGGTGTCCGTTGTGCGGGTTCACACCAAAGACGGGTCAGCCGTGTCGGGGGAAGACTACTACCCCGTGTCCCAAGGTGAGTCTGACCGTACAGGTACTTTATGAGGACCATCAGACCTTGTAGGCCACAATTTTACTCAAGTTTCTCATCTCCTTCTCTTGTTTTAACGTGGTGGTACAGCAGGTGATGCAAAATGTGGCGTCTCGTGGTCTTCCTACCAATTCTCACAGGCCAAGTTCTCCACAGGAGCCATACTTATAGCTCCTACTGGCCCGGGGAGATCTTTTATTGAATAAACTCTGCTCTCCTCCTCTCAGCTAATAAGACGCGTTTAGACAAGTGTGAAACGAGACTCCCCGCTGGAACGTGGAATTAATAAAAGAGGTTTTATGGATTTATTCACTGATTTCTCATTTTCGTCGAAGCTGGAGGGAAAGTCTGCTCAAGTCCACCGGAGGGTCATGCAATATTTAATTGACTTTCAATAGTCTTTATGCTGTGGTGGGAAGGTGAAATCCTCCCTGTCGATGTGAGCAGCGTCAAAGAGAGCTTTACAAATACTCTCACACTCCCAGGGGTTGACAGTTAAGACACTTTCTTTGAATGAATGACCAAAATGCCGAGGGAGGGATACATAGAGGAAGGGAACCACTTCTAGGTAGGCAACCATATGCTGGAATAAGCGTAGTGGAATAAGGGTTTTCACCTTCTTGCACATTACCTGCATACAGTAGACCAGGGGTGCTCATTAAGTCGATCGCGATCTACCGGTCGATTGCGGAGGTGGTACTGGTCAATCGCTGGTCGATCGCGGCGTGACATTAAAAAAATATCATCCTCGCATCAATGTCGTCACTTGATTGATATACAGGGCAGCCATTCAGATGACAACTGAATGTTGCCCTTCAGGTGACCAATCAAATCAAACAACGTCTCTAAGTGCAGCAGAACTTACGATGTCAGCCTATCATCCATCCCCGTTACTTGATTGACATACAGGACAACCAGTCAGATGACAACTGAATTTTGACCTTTAGGTCACCGCTCATGCGTAAACAGCGATGCAAAGTGCTAAGCTAGTCGGCGAATTGCGTTCGATTTTAAGCCCTCGCTAAAGTTTATGGTCACTAAAATGAGTGAAGTAGCTGGACCAAGTAAAAAGGCAAAAACATATCACTTCCATACGGAATGGGAGGTGGACTTTTTTTCACAATGTCTTTTTCGAAGTGCGTTTGCCTCATATGCCATTCTACCATCGCAGTACCAAAGAAGGGAAATGTGGAGTAATGTGGAGGTAATTACAAAAAATGTTAATAGTTAATTATGTGTGTTTTGCAATATTGGCTCATTTGGTTATGTAAGGTACATCAACATACATTGTACGTACAAATAATCCTCAATACATTTGAAAATAAATAGATGTTTTGCATTTTTGTAGTGGGTATATCATTTTGACTCGGTCATTTTAAAAGTAGCTTGCATGCTGAAAAAGTGTGAGCACCCCTGCAGTAGACCGTGTCAGACTTGAGAGCGTCTTCTCATGCATGCTCGTGTGCATCTGTGTGCGCAGACATTGAGTTCAAGCAGGGCGACAAGGAGCACGTGGTGGAAGTGGAGGTGTTGTACGACGGCGTGCGAGAGATGAGGGAAGCCTTCACGCTGCACCTGAAGCCCGATGACAACATGGTGGCGGAAACTCAGGTCAGCAGTCACGTACACACACACAAACACACACACACACACACACACACACATAACATTGATGTCTGTTATAAGCACAACATTTTGTAACATTGTCTTATTGTTGTATGAGCAACAAGTGGTAAATATCACCAACTTTGGTGCAGCACTGACAGCAGTTTGCTAGTTTTAATCCTGCTTGTTGAGTATGAAGTGTCCATTATCTGACTGGAATATTTCCATCATGTCCCCTATCTGAAATACAAAAATACACACAACCAACAATAAAGCCTCATTTTAATTGGGTTAATTGGAATGCCACTACGAATGAAACACTCTTAATGCACAAAGTCATCATTCAGACTTGTTTGTTGATTTGATGCACACAGAGCAACATGCCGTGCTGTCTCCTTCCTGCCGCGGTCTCCTCGCACTGTGAGGCGTTCAGGCGTACTCGTAATTTTCAGTTATTACGCTATTTGTTTTTCATTTTTATTCACGCACCCCTGGGGGGCGGTAGGTCAATAGTGGCCATCTCGGCTATATAGTGGAAGGGGAGGGACTAGTTTGAGTGCTTGTAATTCACCATTAACAAGAACGTGGATAAATATTGCCTTTTCCTTTACGGAAGTGCACAATGGCAATATTTTTGTTATTAATTTGTTCTAAAAGGTTAGACAAAAACAGAAACATGCAAAAACCAAGGCAATTTTTCCTCCAGGGAATAATGTCAATCCAATTTCCAGAGAGCCAAAAATGGTACAAAAGAAATAAATATATTTTCCATGCTAAAAATGTGAAATAATTAGAAATGAGGAATATATGTTACTTTGGTTGATGTATACTTCCCGTACATTTGAACCTGAAGTGTACTGACTAACTTTGTATTCTGGACCCCCTAGATGTAGTAAAAACATTGGCTTTATCTGCATTGGCTTTGTCTCTGCTATGTTTTTTTTCTTTTGTTTTTTCCCAGGTGACCAAAGTAATCGTTTATATTGAGGAGACCAACAGCATGGCTGATGTCACCTTCCCGTCTTTGCCTCACGTGGTGTCGCTGCTCCACTACGACGCCGACGCCAGGATGATGGGCAGTCCCCGCCCACCTGCCGGCTACCCTGTCATCTGTGTGACGGTCAGTGCACATGTCTTAGTGTCAATCTTCATCCATTCTTTTTAAATATGCTTCATCATTTTATATAATGACAACATATATATTATATGATATTTTCATTTACCGCATATATTTACTTATGAAAACACTGCAGATCTTTTTGACCTTCCAGACTGCATCATCTTGTTTTTATACACTGGAGAATCACTTCCACTTAAATTGATTTTTTGTGATGTGCCAAGTTGTTTGCGTGTGTGTGTTTGTGTCGGTCCGCTCTGTGGCTTCCCTGGGGAGAGCAAACCAAGTGGTCTTGTCAGAATTGAGGAGTTGAGTGGTGCACCTGGAGGCACGGTGCATTTGAAAGCCGTAGAGACTCTTCAAAGCTTTCTAATTATAAACTTTTGCACCAAAAAGCATGAAAATCATCCTCGCCTCCTCCTCCAGGCCTGCAACAGCAGATACCCGGACTATGACAAGACGGGGTCCATATGCGTCAGCGAGCATATCAACGACACTTTGACTCGATATCGCTGGCTTGTCAGTGCCCCCGCTGGCCCCGACGGCGTCACCAGCCCCATGAGGGAGGTGGACTTTGACACCTTCTTCACCGCCTCCAAGATGATCACGCTGGACTCTGTTTACTTCCAAGCGGGCTCCCGGGTCCAGTGCGCCGCCAGGGCTGTGAACTCTAACGGGGACGAGGGGCTCGAGCTTAGCAGCCCCATCGTCGCCATCAGCCAGGAGGAAGGTGAGGTGTCCATCTTTGTTTGACTTGAACATTGACTCAGATGCTTCAACTTGCTGTGTTTATTTTCCATCAAGGAATGTGTCAACCACGTAAAATGGGGACCGTCGGAGCTGAGCCATTCTCCGCCAAGCTGCGCTACACTGGAGCGGATGACCCCAAATACCAAAACCTCATCAAAGTCACCGTCACCATGCCGCACATCGATGGTTGGTGCCGCTTTGAGTCAGTTCAGCCATCCATGTTTTATACTTATAGACTTTTATACTTATATTGTTATGTTTGTTTTTGTTTTCACAGGCATGCTTCCGGTCATTTCCACCAGGCCCCTCATGAACTTTGACCTGACTCTCAGCCCAGACGGAACCCGGGTGGGGAACCACCGCTGCTCCAACCTGCTGGACTACAACGAGGTTACCACGAGCCACGGCTTCATCACGCCCGCCATGCAAAACCCAGAGAGCGCGGGAGACGCGGCGCCATACCAGTTCAGCGGGTCTTTGCGGGGGAATGCCACGCTGCGTTTCTACAGGAACCTCAACCTAGAAGCTTGCCTGTGGGAGTTCAGCAGTTACTACCACATGTCTGAGCTGCTCACCGACTGTGGCGGCACCATCGGGACCGATGGACAGGTGCCTTACCTTCTAATCCAATCTTGGCTTTATGTGCGTCTACATCTGTTGGACTGGAAGCTACTGCCTGCGTGTGTGTGTGTGTGTGTGTGTGTGTGTGTGTGTGTGTGTGTGTATTTACATCTTCTGTCTACAGCCATCTGAATGAGAGCCATTCACAGACAACAGGGCACCACATCTGTTTGCTCACTTCTGTTAATGTCCTCTTCACAAACACACACACATAAATATATGCACACACGCCCACTTCATTAGGAACAGGAACTGATGAAAAGGCCATACATTTTTAAAGAACAGACTTCGCTAAGAGGGTAATGCTCAGTGGTGTGCAAATGTACTGCAGCCTACTGAGAGCTGTTTCTAATATATTGACCCACTAAATAATTCATATATACAATACCACTCCAAACTTTTGGTGTTTTCATTTTTTTAATTACAGCGGGCAAATGTTTGGAGACACTTTGTCATTCAATAGCATGAAAAAGTGTCTCCAAACTTTTGACCAATGCTGTGTTGACATTATTCTATGACTTTATTCAAGATACAGTATTATTCATTCATTCATTTTCTACCGCTTATCCTCACGAGGGTCGCGGCGGTGCTGGAGCCTATCCCAGCTGTCTTCGGGCAAGAGGCGGGGTACACCCTGGACTGATCGCCAGCCAATCACAGACAAACAACCATTCACACTCACATTCATACCAATGGACAATTTGGAGTGCAGCCCGATAGAATATTATTTTTTTGAAAAAGGTTTTAGAACTATCAATGTGAGCAGCGACATCTAGTGGCTATTTTAAGTAACATGACACATAACAGCTATTTTATGTATTTTAGTCCTCTCAAGAAAGTCTCCCAACAAATATTGTCAGCACCAAGCAATATTTAGAATGGTTTAAACCTAAAGCAAAACAAAAATACAAATATTGTCCCTCATTGCTGCCTTACAGGATCTTTTTACCATATATTGTGCAGGTGTTCCCAATGAAGCGATGACATATGTTGCATGCGCATAGTTACAGCATTCTCCTATGGTTCTAAATCTTATTATTTTGGACCCCTTGCAGGTTCTGAACTTGGTCCAGTCCTACGTTACGCTGCGTGTTCCTCTCTACGTGTCCTATGTGTTCCACTCTCCCGTGGGCACTGGCGGCTGGCAGCACTTTGACCTCCAGTCGGAACTCCGCCTCACGTTTGTGTACGACACCGCCATCTTGTGGAAGGACGGCATCGGCAGCCCCCCCCAGGCTGAGCTGCAGGGTAGCGAGCGCCTTTAGGACATGTCTGCATTGACTTTGTTTGCTTTGAATATTAAATATATGTCTTTATGCACACACCCCCACCCCCCAAACACACACAGGTGCGTTGTATCCCACCAGCATGCGCATCAACCAGGAGGGACGTCTTGCGGTCAATTTCCGCACCAAGGCTCGCTTCAGGGGTCTCTTTGTGGCATCTCACTCTGGAGGAAGAATCAAAAGATCTGGTGAGATAAACGTCTTTGTGATTGTACGTGAAACACAGCTTTCATTAAACATGCAACATCCTTGGGCAGCGTCCTCTCTGTCCTCCATGGTGATGAGCGTGGATCACCCCAGTCTGACCTTTAACCTCACACTGGTGAGGAGCGAACCCACCTACAACCAGCCGGTGCAGCAGTGGACTTTCACCTCCGACTTTGCTGTGAGTAGGTACCCAAAACATCCTACAGCGTCCACAGTGAAAGTTCAACCCGTCTCCCACAGGTCAGAGACTACTCAGGGACCTACACCGTCAAGCTGGTCCCTTGCACAACCGCCCAGAATATGGAGTACTCAGCCCCGCCTGTGTGCAGTCCCAGAGAGCCTGTCACCTTTGACCTGGACATCAGATTCCAGCAAGTAAGACAGACTGGAGGTGACCGCTTGTGCGGCTGCGCTTTGCTAACCATTAGCGTCTTTGTCCAGGTGAGCGACCCGGTGGCGGTGGAGTTCAGCCTGAACACTCAGATGTTCTTACTGTCCAAGAGAAGCTTGTGGCTCTCTGACGGCTCCATGGGCTTTGGCCAGGAGAGTGATGTCGCCTTTTCTGAGGGTAAGATGATCAAAGGTGGAAGGCAAGTTGATAGGGGTGCCACAAGACGCTCACGAGACGAGACGATACACGGGATGGGGTCGACGAGATGAGATTTGAACATTACTTTTCAGAAAAG
Source organism: Doryrhamphus excisus (assembly GCF_030265055.1). Lineage (NCBI taxonomy): Eukaryota > Metazoa > Chordata > Actinopteri > Syngnathiformes > Syngnathidae > Doryrhamphus > Doryrhamphus excisus. Next base: position 3,784,931 of record NC_080476.1, on the reverse strand, counting down.
TACAATGAAAAATAAAATAAAATCCAATCTATTGATTTAACTTATGTTTCTACTGCATTACCTTGCATTGCTTGGTAATGTGTGTATGCTAGCGGCCCCGCCTCCACCCACCAGGACATAGAGACTTTATGAACTGGAACTGAAAAATAAATCTTTTAATCTTGTAATATCTTGTGACATGAGTCCTTGTGACACCCCTACTAGTCCAGGAGCTAGTCCTTTTACGTTGGTCCTATCAGACTAGTTGGAGTTTGGACACGAGAGAGTTTACGGCCAGGGAATCCTTTCATCAGAGATTAGAGATCTCCAATTGATATGCTTTCTTACAGCGCTCAGTGGTGGAATAATGCTCTTGACTCTACAACAAATTCGAGTTCTTGCATTTAGATATGAAGAAAGCTTTCATGGCTTTCTGTCAGAACTGAGGTCATTTGGGCTTCAAGGAGACCTACAGTACTTGACTGGATTTCATCTTTCCTATGTGATGGACAACATTGTATTGTTCTGGATGGTGTGCCCCAAGGGAACGCACTTGGTCCGTTACTCTTCCTGATGTATATTGACGACCAAGCTTCACACTCACAGAACCACCTCCACCTGTTACCATTAAAAACCCAAAGCCCAGAGACTTACTATACGCATCTACTAGAATCTCTAAGGCATACATATGACCACTTATGGAGTATGCTTCTCCTATTTGGAGTGGAGCAGACCCCCCACACTCACACTACTAGACAGGCTGCAGAAGAAAGCCCTTTGATTACTAAAAAATGAGGAATTCTCCCACTTGAGCCTACAAGGAAAGTTGCATCCCTTTGCAATTTTTAGCGACACCTCTTCATGAAGCCATCCATAAAATGGCTTGAATCCTCCCCAATGAAACAACAAATTCATGCATAACTCTAATTATAATAGAATAGTAACACCTAGGCCGTCATCATTTACAAGTTTAACACCCAATGTTATCTTTCTTCCTATCTTTCAGTCATTCATTCATTTTCTATTGCTTATTATCACGAGGGTCGCGGGGGTGCTGGAATCTATCCCAGCTGTCTTCGGGCGAGTGGCAGGGTACACCCTGGACTGGTCCCCAGCCAATCACAGGGCACATATAGACAAACAACCATTCACACTCACATTCATACCTATGGACAATTTGGAGTGGCCAATTAACCTAGCATGTTTTTGGAATGTGGGAGGAAACCGGAGAAAACGCACGCATGCACGGGGAGAACATGCAAACTCCACACAGAGATGGCCAAGGGTGGAATTGAACTCGGGTGCTGTGAGGCATGCGTGCTAACCACTCATCCACCATGCAGCCCTCTTCCTATCTTTGGAAGATATTATTAGTGAATCAAATACTATACTGTAGGTCTCTTTCAAAGCACTGTGCTGTACGTTGATGAGATGTTCAAGCACACTGCGTATTTCTGACTCTGACGAGACCGTGCTTTTCCTATCTTGAATAAGCACTTGCATGAGTGAGAAACACAATTGAATTGAAGAAAGATGAGGTAGCAAAGTAGGAAGGTTGCGTTAAAATAATAGAAAACGAGGCAGGCCCGTGTGTGTCATGATGAAGTTGAAGCTAACTTTCAAGTGATCTTTCAAGTATACAGCTCTAACCGTCCGTTCTTCAAAGTTAAGTGTCGTTGAGAATGAAACACTAAAAACACTTCACAAGATACAGACAACAAAGCAAACATCAACATGAAGGAACATATGAAGGACAGTGTGCAAGCAGTCAGAGAATATGCAGTCTTGAACAGATGAGTCTGGATTTGATACTATGAATTTCACTTGGTTTTCAGCTGTAATTGTTCTCTATTAAATGTGTTTCATTAATACTGTATTTTAGAGTGACTGGAACGGATTCATTGGATTGACATTATTTCTTACAAGATTTGTTTTTTGTGTATTTGTTTTTGACTGAATTAAATGAAATGTGGCATCCCTCAAAGCTCAATGTAAAGTCCCAAACTTTTTGCAAACATACATGTTCTTAGGTCATTACATTAGGTTTATTTGAACATGTTTTCATTCAGATAATTAGTTGCCTTATCTACTGCATAGCTGCCGGCTGTGGCTGGTCACTGCACACTTGGCTCCAATAAAAGCTGTATCCAAATACACGCCAAAATATAGTGTGGTTCTTTCAGTGCTGCATGGGTGAGTTTTTCTGATTGTGATCTTGCAGGTGACACCATCTATGGCCGAGTCATGGTGGACCCTGTGCAGAACCTTGGAGATTCTTTCTTCTGCAGCATCGAGAAAGTGTTCCTGTGCACTGGAGCTGATGGCTACGTTCCAAAGTACAACCCCACCAAGTTTGAGTTTGGCTGCCTGGCTGACTCCCCTTCTCTGCTCTACCGATTCAAAATCCTGGTAAGTCCAGTTCTTCCTATTCAGGTGTTTTTACGTGTGTGTTTTGACCACTTGTCATCCATGGTGCGTCACCAGGACAAGGCTCAGCCCGAGACACGTGCAAGAGTGTTTGGTGATGTTGATTTTAACGCCGTTCTGGCGATGGACGATGCATCGGCCTTGTCACTTGTCCGGCAACCCGGCTCAGACGGCTTCAAACTGGACTCGACCGCCATGTTCCAGGTGGTCTTCAGCACCCTCTGATTTTTTTATGACACATCCTAATTCCTTGTGTATTTCCTCAGGTTGCATCAGGTCGTGAGTGGTACATTCACACTATCTACACAGTCCGCTCCAAGGAAAATGCCAACAGAGGCATCGGAAAGCGCAGTCTGGAATACCACTCCTTCACATCCACGAGTACTGACCTTGCCTCCAAAGGTGGTCGATCAAGGAGGTCAGCCGGCGACCAGGTCCCGGTTGTCGCCACGGACATCGGTGCTGACAACAACCGTGGCACCAACATCATGCACATTGCATTGGACCGCACCAAGCGGCGGACGGGGGTCTCCGATGAGCTGCTGGCGCACGGGCCAGAGCCGAGCAAGCTGGACGGCGATGAAGTAGAGGAGGGTGTGGTAACTGTGGTGGGGGCGCTGGTGGGTGTGCTGCTGACGGCGCTGGTCAGCGTGGTGCTGGTGCTGGCACACCGTTCCAGGCAGAAGGAGGGCAAGGAGATGTGGCAGAAGGGCGTGCAGCAGGTGGTCAAAGGCTCCATCAGCGCAGAGCCCATGCTGGTGGTCAGGATGCAAGACTGCCAGGACAGCTCGGAGGTCTGAGCGCAAGGACACGTGGACACCCGGGACATAAATACAGGATGTGGGCTTTTATACAACTTTTTTTTTTTTTTTTTTACTTTCTGTGATGTTTCTTTCATTGCTCATTCACTGCAATAACGAAGCACGGCTGGTAGCGTTCAACTTATGACTGTGATGACAAGTGCCTGAAGCCGCCATTATGTCCCCTTCAGGATGTCTCATGGGCACAACAACACAGTATTTGTATGTCACGTCCCCAAAATCACCCCAAACAAGAACATTTATGTAGTAGCTTCACTATCGCAGTGTGGCCTCACATTTACTTTATTAACTTTTTTCTTTCCTCCAAGCTGGAGTGTATAACTTCAAATAGATGAGTAAATAGTGGAATTAGTGGAACTTGTGCCAAACGGACTGCACCTCCTGGTCTCCTCCTCTCACTGGCCACTTCATTAGGTACACAAGGCAATGAGATCCAATACAGAAAATGTGTTCACTCTGATACTGTCAAGTTTTCATTGAACAATACATTTATTATTGTGCTTGTAAAGCTGTTTCTCATATTTTGATAGCACGGGGGGGGGGGGGGGGGGGGGGGAAATTCCTCTCATTGTGATCAATATGAAATGAAAAAGGGCAACAATATATCCCATTGGGTGACACGATGTCTAAAAACAAGCTGCTATTTTAAATGTAATCATCTATTATGTCATTTTTTGGTTCATTTTGTAATGATTTAAAAAAAACAAACATTTTTTACAGAACACCCTACTGATTTACTGTGTGATTTAATGTGAGGTGCATATAAACAACATAGCTTGTGTGATAAGTGACAGCTTCACTGTGCATTGCTGTGGGCTCTCATCACATTTCATGTCCACACTGCTAAAAGCACACACACTACGTATTTAAATCTTCACCTCGGGAGGTGATTTTTACAGCTCTATCGCACACATACTGTAGCTGCTGTGTGTTTGTCACTGTGAACATTCAAACATTTCACCTAATAATAATCATATTGTGTACATGTGCTGTTGTCTTATCCCGCTGATGATACTACAACATACCAACACCCCTATGCATATCCAAGCTATGCAATGTACACAGCCTCCTCTCCATGCAAAAGAACTTGATATCACTTTGTGTCTTTTTATGTTCTTTTATTACACATGTATTTAATAGAATAAATATTGTGGCTTTATGGAATGAATATTTCTACTCATGGACACGATGTGTACTTCGATTTGCAAACAATATAATGGATTACATTTTATGGTAGCTACATCTGTAGTACTGCTGCCCTGGTGTAGCCTGACTGAAATGTGGCTGCCAGTTCTCACCTACAGACTCTTTGACCACCACCTAAAATTCATTTAAATTAATACACCAGTATGGGAAAAACTGAATATGTATCTGATAAGGGAGGCCCTTTCTGATAATTGTTGGACAAAGGAAAGATGTGAATAAACAGAAAAATACAAAGATAATCTATTTGATTCCTGTTTATATGGGGGAATTGTTCCAGAAAGTCATATGTTTCTGTGCCATTACATTAGATTTTAGAAAACCAGTCAAATTAAGTGTCTTCTGAATAATAAAAACAATCACTGTTGCTATCTTACCCCTAAAAGAAGACACTTCTTCCTTTTCGATTGCTTTGCGGCAGACACCCCATTTTAACTGGTGTATTACCGCCACCTACCGGACTGAGATGTAGCAACAGCTTCTTTTCAGTGCGCCATGTATTTGGTCACGCCCACCGAAAAATAAAGCGCAACTTCATTGGCTGAGAGAGCTGATGACGCACCACAAAACAGCCCGGTCTTTTCCGGTGTGCTCTATTCTGGCTTGCTTGTGAGCAGAAACGTCGTTGCTGTTTGTGTCATCTTGTAAACAACATGGCCACGGCGTCCGGGGACGACTTGAGGAAGGAGCTCACCTGCGCCATTTGCTTGGACATCTTCAAGGATCCAGTCATCCTCAAATGTGGCCACAATTTCTGCCGCTTTTGCATCTGTATGCATTGGGACGAAAATGGCGGCGACTACAACTACCAGTGTCCGCAGTGTAGATCGGTAATTTAACAGTTTTATCACGCAATGTTGCCCTAACATTTGTACTACTGAAAATGTATGGTCTTTTTCAGTTTAAATGTATTGTTAGATACTACTACCGATGGCTAGCGGGTCGAAATAACGTTAACCCGCCTGATGTAGCATCTTCAAAGATGTGTTGTGATCAAAGCCCACTTGTGTCATTCTAACTGCTAACCCTTGAACCCCCCCCCCCCCCACACACACACACACACTTAGGTCTTCAACAAGAGAACCTTCACCAAGAACTACCTGGTGCAGAACCTGGTGGCCAAAATGGATGACCTGGAGTGTCTGGGTTCCAGCCAGGCCCCCCAAAAGCCGCTGAAAGCGGAGGGCATTTGTGAGAAACATGGCGAGGAGCTCAAACTGTACTGCCAGACTGACAAGTGGCCCATCTGTGTGGTCTGCAGGGAGTCCAGGTCTCACAGGTAAAACCTTGTCGCCATGGCAGGACGTGCAAACAAGACTTCTTAGGATGTCAGCTATGAAGATGGCTGGACTTCTTCTGTGCTGGAGTTAAACCTCGGCCAAGACCCATCTGGAGTAGAAGTGTTTTAAGTTGGCCTGCATGGGGGAGGGGGCTGGGTTGGATCTCTGTTGCACGTTGCTAATACGTATGCCTGGCGCCCCCAAAGTCAGCTGGGATAGGCTCCAGCTCACCCATGATGCTAATGAGGACAAGCGCTATAGAAGATGGATGGTCTTTCAGTGCCATCAGTTAACCTGGGTAGTTGTTGTGTGGAGTCATCCGGATAAAACAAGGGAGTGTTTTGACTGGTTGCAAATGTTTTGCAGACATCACATGGTCGCCCCGGTTTCCGAAGTCATCAACGACATGAAGGTAAGATGAAAGGTTTGCGTGTCTCTGTCAGGATTCATATCTCTGCCTCCATCTCATTGGTCCATCCGCTATGGAGCCTTTTTCACCCTTTGCGACGAAGTGAACCAAAACGTACATGTTTGGAGACTTTCCCATGCTTTTCAATGGCGGTGTGTGTCTGGACACTGCATCAACGTAAAAATGGGGTCATCATTTTCCACTATCTCCTGTCTCATCATACGTCACTGCATCCATCCACTCTCATCCATGGAATCATTTGCTATTGCCCAGTAATAGACGTCACAATAACAATGATGAACGTTTACGTTGTCTATACAACATATATAAATATATATACATATATAAATATATATAATATAAATATATATATAAATAGGTGGACTTTGCTAAAGTAGTCCATAGGTATGAATGTGAGTGTGAATGGTTGTTTGTCTATATGTGCACTGTGATTGGCTGGCCTCTAGTCCAGGGTGTACCCCGCCTCTCGCCCAAAGACAGCTGGGATAGGCTCCAGCACCCCCTGTGACCCTCGTGAGAATAAGCGGTACATAAAATGGATGGATGTTTTTTGCATATAAAAACCAATTAATTGTTCATGTAAAGTTGCTGCTTTGACGAAGTGGTGTGTTGTCTTCCAGATGGAGTTGAAGGTGAGGCTGATGGAGCTCAACTGGCAAAAGTCTCAGTGCATCAAAGTTCTTTCTGCAGACGAGCGCACCAAAAATGAAATCAAGGTGTGGAGACATTTCATCTATCGCTCTCTCTTTAGCTATATATATATATATATTATTATATATTGCATATACCCTCTCCTTACATAAGCCTTGGTATTCGGTCCAAAAACATTACCTGAAAGGGATGAGGATGACATCGCCATCAGCAGTGTAGCACATCAATGGTGGCTTACCCCCCACCCCCTCGAATTCTGGTCGTTTTTTTGGTGTTGCTACGGCTTGTTTGGGGGGGGGGTCACTGAAGTCATTTGCTACCAAAGATGTTTTTCTACATCTTTTACGGGGCACACAGAGGTGATGATGCAACTCCACAATAGAAGAGAGCATGTTGGGTGCACTTGGCCATCTCTGTGTGGAGTTTGCATGTTCTCCCCGTGCATGCGTGGGTTTTCTCCGGGTATTCCGGTTTCCTCCCACATTCCAAAACATGCTAGGTTAATTGGCCACTCCAAATTGTCCATAGGTATGAATGTGAGTGTGAATGGTTGTTTGTCTATATGTGCCCTGTGATTGGCTGGCCACCAGTCCAGGGTGTACTCCGCCTCTCGCCGGAAGACAGCTGGGACCCTCGTGAGGATAAGCGGTAGTAAATGAATGAATGAGTGAATGTTGAGTGCAGAAAAAACAGCCACATGGTGGCAGAAGTGCATTTTATAAGAGCTCAGCCTGCATCTCTCCCATTGGAAATAGGAAGTGAAAAGGCATCTGGCTGTGGATGGAAATGCACACACATAGTTGCACATGTGACGGTGTTATTTTTGTAAAAAAAAATGTTTTCATGTAAAATGACCTTTTTGTGTTGTCATGGCATCATTATAGCCATTTTGGCTAAATATATGTTATTAAATTTCAAGCCTTTTGGGGGAAAAAGCCTTGAAAAATCAGTCCAAATCATCAAGAGTGTTGTTGGTGACAAATGTGTGAGATTTAAAGTAAGGGATGTCCAAACTTTTTCCTGAGAGGGCCGCATCCATAAAAATGGGAGGATGGGTGGACCGCTTTGTCCATGAAAGATGCTAAACCTAGAGTTGCTCTACATGGGCTCTCTTACTGGCGTCATCCGGCACCCGATGACCAATAAGACCACGTGTGCGGTCACGACTGCACGCGTGGTGACGGTGCTTCTCACTGGACAAATGAAGTGTTTGCAAAATAAGATGAATGTACGCAATACAAGTTGTGGAGAAAGTGCCAAAGATGCGTGTGAGTCCAATGATTCATTGTGAAAGGAATATTGGCACTGCAATTAGCAATGTAGCGTCTAGGTCAATACATAGTATGCTAAGCTATCTTAGCTTTCCGTATAATAATATGTCATTAATAATCGGGTGGTGGTTCGACCCTCAGATGAAGAAGGAGCACCTGAAGGAGAAAATCGAGTCGGACGTCTGCGTGCTGGTCCAGTTCCTGCTCGACGAGAGAGACTCCATCCTCGAGAGCCTGGACGCAGACGAGGTGGCCGCCATGGCGGTCATCGAGGACAACCTCAAGTTGGTGGAGACGGAGGCGGCCGCCGTCACCAAGAACATCGCCGACATCCACAACCACATCAGCGGCAAGACCAGCTTGGAGGTCGGTTGTGGGAGACTCAGTAATAATAGGTGGACAGATGGTCTCCTTCTCACATGGAGGAGGGTTGCACTTTTGCTTGGAGACAAACACTTCCTGCTTTTTATATTTAGCAATGAAAAGCTACCATGTATGAATGTTTTTTTTCTCTCTCCTCCCATCAGAGCCTGGCAGAGACCTTCAATGAGTAAGTGTCTTCATCCATCTCTTTCACACCACTTGCAGTACCAAGTCCAAAGTCCGTGTCACCAGCGTCAATGTCCGAGTTTGTGTCATTTCGTCTTGGCGCTATCATCCACAATGGGTTGTACGTGTCAAAGCGATTGAACCCGAGATGTGTTGCCTTGCTCCTCAGGGTCGTCCACAGCAAACCCTTTACTGATCTGGAGCCCGTCAACTGTCCCACAGAGATGATGTACTTCTCAGGACCATTCCAGCTCATCATGTGGAAGAAGATGATGCACGTGCTCCACACCAGTGAGTCCCAGGAGCATCCAGCATGCACCCAAGCAGTGCTGAGAGGTGATGTTGCCACTGAACTAACCCACACCCCACCCCACCCCCCTTCTGTGTTTAGTGCCTCAGAACCTGACGTTGGACCCCGACACGGCCCACCCCAGCCTGGCCATCTCAGACTTTGACACCAAAGTGGAGGAGGCGCTGGTGCGGAACCAGGAGCCGGAACTGCGCGGGCGCTTCACACGCTTCTGTGGTGTGCTGGCCACGGCGCAGTACTGCGGCGGGCAGCACTACTGGGAGGTGGACGTGCGCGACAAGGGCGTGTGGTACCTGGGCGTCACCACCGAGGGCAGCAACAGGAAGGGCTTCGTCACGCTCACGCCGTCAGCCGGATACTGGAGCCTGTGTCTGCAGGACCGTCTCTACGCCAATGGCGAGGACGGCCGCATCCTGGTGGCCGACTACTGGAACTCGCCCCGCGTGGGCGTGTACCTGGACTACGACAACGGGCACCTCAGCTTCTACGACGCCGTCACCATGAAGAGACTCTACTTGTTTGACACCTGCTTCGCCGAACCCGTCTACCCGTTCTTCAGCCCGGGAAAGAACGACCCAGGCAGCCGCCTCCAGATCTGTCACTACTACTGAGGCAACGGCACAGATCCTCTATTCTGCGAGAGGCCCGTCTCCCACTAAGCTCTGCGGTCATCCTTGAAGTCCCGCCCTGGAATCACTGTGTCCACCAATCAGAGAGCAGCTTGCCTCATCAGTTGGAGACTGACGTTTGCACAAGGAGTCTCTAATCCGGTTTTACTACTTTTTTCTTTTCTCTCCCTTGTCTTGATCTGCTGCTGCTTGTCAACCACACTTTTATCACTTTTTAACCATTGGGCTTTTCCAAACCAAGACCAGCAGGAGACATGATCATCCTCTTGGGCTTTTCCAAACCAAGACCAGCAGGAGACACGATCATCCTCTTGGGCGTCTGCACTTTTTGTAACCAGAAGAACCTTTGAAATTCTTAAACTTCGCAGCCGCCTTTTAAAATGTTGATTGGTCCGTTTTACTTTTCATCATCAATTTTAAGAATTTAAGCCGTTTTGTTTTTTAAGGTGAAGTTTGGTGTGCGTAACGTGAGCGATTTTTGTTCACACTGCACACTTGTATTGTGTAATAGTGCCACACTATCAATGTAAATAATCTACTGATTTAACGAGATTAAAAAATACTGACAAAAGCCTTCTTTTTTTCACTCACTTTAAGGTGGCTTGCCTGGTCTCCATGGCAACTCATCATCATCATCATCGGGAGTATAAAGATAAATGAGTGTGCTGTGACACCTTTTTGTTTTATAGTTGACCACTTGAATATTTACAATCAAAGGTTGTGTCTTGGCTAAGCAAGCTACTGAGAAATACAAACATGACTGTTTGCTGTTAGCTGCTGTTTGTTCTTGCAGGAGCACAAAGATAACATAAATATACACATATACATTGATATATATATTACTCTGGCAAACTAAACAACCTACTTTTATATAGATTATTTCTACTTTGCAACAAATGACATTTTGGCAGAAGGAGGCGGGGCTTAGATGTTGAAAATGACATTCTCAGTTGGGGTTGACCTTCTAGAAAGTAAAATAAAGCTGATAAACGGATTATGTACAAGCACAGTACTCGTGTGGGCTGCTAGATTGTTAGCATGGAGATCTGATGGCACTGGTTCCATCCCATCATGGAGGACTGGGAGCGAACAGAAAAGACAGGATGGAGGCCAGAATGAAAGAAGAAATGTTGTCCTTCCTCGATGGAGCCTGTAGGGCGGCGCCAGCTTGCTGTTGATGACGTCAAAGACAGTTACTACTGTGTGTACGTGTACTACTGCAGGTATCTGTACACCTTGAAGCAGTGGTTGCCGGAGTCGGCCACGGCCACGTGACCATCTGAGGTGAGGGCGAGGCCCTGGGGGCCGTACAGCGGGTCCGCCGACGTGTTGATGTATGACAGGAAGGAGCCTGTGCTGTCAAACACCTGATGCACAAACACACAACATACACCTAGTACTACTACGTATGTATGTACTATTCAACTACTACAATGTACATAACACATACTTCTTATGATTATCTTTGTGAGGAACAATAAAAAAAATGTAGTAATACCTGTGCGTACATGCTGCAGTGTTGAAGTAGAAAAGCGTGTACCTGTATTCTGCTGTTCCCCCAGTCAGCTACGATGATGTTTCCGTTGGCGTCCACGGCCACGCCGGTGGGGGCGTTGAATTGTCCGTTTCCTTCGCCGTGAGAGCCGAACTTAAACAGGAACTCTCCGTCAGCGGTGTACACCTTCAAACAAAAATGAATGACTTTCAATGACTTCAGTTATTATTATTATTATTATTATTAGTAGTAGTAGTAGTAGTAGTAGTAGTAGTAGTAGTAGTATTGTGACAACCAAATCTGGTTGGATGTCCCCCAGTCAGAGCATTGTATGGTCTTGTATGGCCACCAATGGCCGTGCATAGTGTGCATACATACATACATACTGTAGCGACCCTGACGTGTTCATGTTGACATGTTGTGTTCTTGAGTGTCTGACTGTTCCGGGTGACTGTGAATGCACCAGGGGTGGGGGCGTGTCGTGTTGAGGAAGCACTGTTGTGTTGCTGGCGGTGGTTCTAGCGGCGAGGTTACGGCCGACAGTAGCCATTATTGTTGTCCAATAAAAGCTTGTTAGCGATCACAGTCGTGTCCTTTCCATAGCGTCGGCAACGACGCTACAATACATTAACCAAGATGGCGGCCGATGTACTGTAGTTTCATAGGCATCATTAGTCGGAGTTGCTCTTACCTTCACTGAGTGATTATGGAAGTCCGTCACGATGATTTCATTCTTGTTGTTGACAGCGACGAAGTGTGGACCTGAATGGGGGAGGAGGAAGTGAGATATTGTGGCACGTGAATGTGAAGCAGCTAGCTAAGTTGCTCCGATTGGCTCAGAGGAACGTCTGTCAAAGACCTCTTTCCACCAATCACCACAGTCCTGCTTTACCAAGAACTAATATGTCCTTATTGTTCAGGTATTGTGTTTTTTCATACTAAGATTCAACTTCATTCACCGAAAATTAAAAAGTATTGAAATATCCAGACTTTGAAATGAAAATGACTTAATTTCATGACGTTTTTTCTCATTCAATTTCAACTTTTTTCTGACTTTCTCATATTTTTCGACCCTTTGTATTTGTATTGTGGTCTCCTATAGAGCAGCTACACACAATAATCTGCACAGAAAACCTTTTAGATTTTCCAGAATCTGCACCTATTCCAGCTGTATTTCCTCTGATGTGTCCTTCCTGTTTTAATTTATTGCACCCAAGGCCCACCTCCGGGCACGCCCACTCCGCTGTGATTGGTCACACGCCCAAAGTGCTTCCTAACTATGAACCATATAAGGAAGTGACATCACAAAAAGGCGGTTTTACCACGCCTTTTGAAACCGAGCGTTTTGAGCCATCCCAAACTTCTTTCAGGGCTCACTTCCAAATGCACAAACCTCATTATCTGAAACTTTAGCATCGTTTAACACGAGAATACAACATTCTAACTACATTTATAGGTCAGAAAAGTGGAAAAAGCAACGTAGGTCCCCCAACGTCATTGGTTTTATGACGTTGCCGTGACTGGGGCGCTTGGTGGAAAGGTGATGCAATCATGCAGTAACGTCAAAAGGGTTAGTTTGGAGCAAACACGTGGAACATGTGATCAGGAAGTGATTATTGGCACATGTTGATCGCACAGAGGGTCAGCAAGGGGGTTGGTCGTCAGGACAAGGGGGACGTCTGAAGGTTGCAACAAGGCCACACACTGAAGTACTTACTGAAAACTGAGCCAGACTTATTTAGGTTTGGACCCAGTTTGTCTGAGGTGGAACCCAGGTGGAAAACAAAGAAAAAGCAAATAAGACGTCAGATGTGGCATGAGAAGACAAGGTGACGCATGGAACCCAGTTGGTGCGTCAGTGAAATGTGTCAAGGTGACGGCTTTATTGGAGGTGAGGCGTTTATTCGTGATGAAGAGGAAGCGTTACCTGCAAACTGTCTGTCAGTCATCCCTCGTCCTCCGAACTTGGTGACCAGCTTTCCGTTGGACTGGAAGATGAAGACGCAGCAGGCTTTGTTGTCCACCGTGATGATGTGGCCGTTCTTGTCCACGGCCACGCCCTTTGGGCCCATAAGGCGTCCCGCACCGATCTTGTTCTGGAGAAGAAGTGGAGAAGCTGACGTGTAGAAGAAGAAGCATCAGCATCTTTGAGGATGTAGCGTTCCAATGTCCTCACCTTAAACTTGCCATCCGAGGAGAAGATGCTGACCCAGCGGTTGTCGTAGTCGGCCACCACGATGTCGCCGTTGGAGTCCACGGTGACGCCCGTCGGACGCTGCAGTTGCCCCGGCGACCGGCCTCGCACCCCAAAGCGCATCTTGAACTGTCCGTCGTTGGAGAAGATCTGTGCATAGTTCTCACAGTGAGTGTGATGATGATGGGGAGAACCTGGAGAGAAGCTCACCTGGATGCACTGATTGTTGCTGTCGGCCACCACCACTCGGCCGCTGCTGGACGCAGAGATGCCCTGAAGGTTTGTGAACTCTCCTCTCTCTCGGCCCCGAGACCCTGGTCACATGTGACCACACACAACATCTCTTGACACGTTCAAAAGTTTGGGGACATTTTCTCATGGTGTCGAATGAGAACATGTCTCCAAACTTTTGACTGGCAGGGTACATGATAGGGTACATGTCACATGACAAGCCGGGCCCCATCTTGTACATGATGGGGCACATGTCACATGACGAGCCGGGCCCCACACATGACAAGCCGGGCCCCATCTTATACATGTCACATGACAAGCCGGGCCCGATCTTATACATGATGGGGTACATGTCACATGACAAGCCGGGCCCCATCTTATACATGATGGGGTACATGTCACATGACAAGCCGGGCCCCATCTTGTACATGATGGGGCACATGTCACATGACGAGCCGGGCCCCACACATGACAAGCCGGGCCCCATCTTATACATGTCACATGACAAGCCGGGCCCGATCTTATACATGATGGGGTACATGTCACATGACAAGCCGGGCCCCATCTTATACATGATGGGGTACATGTCACATGACAAGCCGGGCCCCATCTTATACATGATGGGGTACATGTCACATGACAAGCCGGGCCCCATCTTATAAATGATAGGGTACATGTCACATGTCAAGCCGGGCCCCATCTTGTACATGATGGGGCACATGTCACATGACAAGCCGGGCCCCACACATGACAAGCCGGGCCCCATCTTGTACATGATGGGGTACATGTCACATGACAAGCCGGGCCCCATCTTGTACATGATGGGGTACATGTCACATGACAAGCCGGGCCCCATCTTATACATGATGGGGTACATGTCACATGACAAGCCGGGCCCCATCTTGTACATGATGGGGCACATGTCACATGACGAGCCGGGCCCCATGTCATACATGATAGGGCACATGTCACATGACAAGCCGGGCCCCATCTTGTACATGATGGGGTACATGTCACATGACAAGCCGGGCCCCATCTTATACATGATGAGGTACATGTCACATGACAAGCCGGGCCCCATCTTGTACATGATAGGGCACATGTCACATGACAAGCCGGGCCCCATCTTATACATGATAGGGTACATGTCACATGACAAGCCGGGGCCCATCTTACCAACTCTGTAGATGAGCTCGTCCTCGATGGGGTTCTCCTTCTTCTTGGTGGTGCTGTACATGCTGGAGGGCCGGCGCACCGCCTTTTGCCTGACGTGACCCCCCGTGCCGCTGGGAGACTTGACACGCCGCTTGACGTCGTCTGGCGACGGGGGCACGTCGCAGGGCTTGACGGCACGCAAGCGGAAGGGGCTTCCGCGTATGGGCTGTCCGTAGAGCGTCAGGGCGAAGGAGTACTCGCCCTCGGAGCGCAGCGTGTAGCCCACCTCGTACGTCCCGTTCTTGTTGTCCGTCACATCCGGCTCTGTGGCGCGGCTACCGTCTGTTGACGTGATGTGGGCTTTTAAAACGGCGTTTCCCGTCCTCACCAGCTCTCCGTCCTGCTCGGAACCACAAACGTCAGCTTAATGACCCCAAGACATCACCAACAGATGTCCTACTTTGTCTTTGGTGGTCACGGTGATGCTGTGGTGCTGCCCCGTGGCCGCGTGGCGTAGACCCTCCCCTGTGGCGACGGAGGTGTGAGCCACAGCTGCTGTGGTGAGAAGGACGCCAAGATTCTGAATGGAGCGCCGCAGACCTTCAGTCTCCACCTGAAGGTGGAAGAAAAAGGAGAAGTTCTGACCTCAAGTCCTGTAAAAACAGAGCAGACATTGAGTGGTCGCTACCTGACAGTCCAAGTGTGCGTTCTGATGCGGCCTCTCTGGGAAGTCATGTCTCGCCAGCGCTGTCACACGCTCGCTCATTTGCTTTTGGACCAGCAGAACCTGAAGATAGCAAACAAGCCATGACAGTTCCCACATGTGAAATTGGACTAAAGTATTAGGACACCTCCAGGAAGACAAGTTTGTGGGAAAGTGGGTGAGGTTTGGGAGCTGACGTCCTGGTGGTCTTCCTACCTCAGTGGCGGTCCCGTGACTGAGCGCTTGCTCCGTAAAGCTGCAGCTGCTCTGGATGTGATCTCTCCCCTGGAGGAGAGACGACAGCTGGGCCTGCAGAACCTGCCGTCGGTGCAAGACAAGCTGGTTCAGAACCGAGACCAGGAGGTTGAATTGAGGTCGACTTGCCTCAAAAGAAACACCGACCTTCTGCTTGGTGCTGCAGATGTTCTCCAGATCAGTGATGAGGGCCGTCTTGCGATGCTCCAAAGCTCGCTCCAGCTCCTCAAAGGTGTTGGTTATATCGGCCACCGCCTCGCTCTTCCTCTCGGTGAGCTGACGGGAGATCTCGCTCACCAGCTCGATGGCGGCGGTGAGCTGAGGTAGTCTGATGGAAGCACCAGGTCTCAAGTTGACTACAGAACCTTCACAAACACGAGGGAGAGAACCAAACACTGCGGCACCTGCTGTGGATGGCGTCCAGCTGGGTCTTGAGCGCCGCCTTCTGCTGCTCCACGACGTCGCGCAGAGGAACGGTGACATGCTCGCAGTGCTCCCCCTCCGTGCAGTCCAGACACATGGCCGTCTCACACGAATCGCAGTAGAACTCCATCCCCTGCAGGGGGAGACACACTGCCATCAGGAGTGTGATGGCAGGGTGGCCTTTCCCATCAAAATGTGCCGCCCACCTTTCCTTCGTGGTTGGGGCAGCTGAGAGGTTTCCCCGCTGCTGCCGCGCTGACCGACTCGAGGACGCTGCAGGCCTCAGGTCTGGAACACTCAGGCTCTCGTTGAAGGACCTAATCAGAAGCACGTATGCGATATGAGACTGATGATGATGGGAACAACTAAAGACGAGCTTCACGTCTGGGATGCAAAGGCCCATTTCTCTAAAACATGGCTGACAAATGTGTCTCCATCTGTGTTAGAGAGCACTTCTCCTTTGCCGAGATAATCCATCCACCTCACGGGGGTGGCGTGTCAAGATGCAGGATTATTGCACAGGTGTGCCTTAGGCTGGCCACAATAAAAGTCCACCAAATACCAAATCGGCTATCTTCAGACGCTATGAAAGGGGACCTATTTTGCTAATTTTCAGCCATTTGTATTGAGTTGAGGACTCGAATAGAGCAGCTACACAGAAAGCTTTCTAGATCTTCCAGAATCTGCACCTATTCCAGCTATATTTCTTTGGATTCGTGGTTACCGCAAAAACGTCTGTTTTAATGTATTCCACTCACAGCCCACCTCCAGACACGCCCACTCCACTGTGTTTGGTCACACTCCCAAGTGCTCAGGAGTGGTCAACTAAACTCACTGCTTTGCTTCCGTTGCCTTATAATACGGTGCTCCTCATGTGTGGTTAAGTACACAAATAGACTGTAATTGAGACTGCAAGTTGATCTTCAGTACTAGCAAGACAGCCAATGAAATCTGCTACAATTCGCTCTGGATGTGAACACGTCGCACACTCGTGTAGCTGGTCACAGCTGCTCATGGCCTCCCGTGTGCAGGTTCGGTAGGCATTGGCGATGCGTTTCGTCAACTGCAGTCATTTGTCGCCTGTGTGGCGCCATAAGAGTTACAATGTGGTTTAAACAATGAATAATAGAAGTGTGATGGTAACTATAGGGGTGTTATTTCATGTCAACAGGGCTCTAATAATGTTAAAAAACATATTTAGAAAGCCAGGTTTTTATTCTCTATGCTAATCCTATATGGCAGAAATTCATTTAACGCTATAAATGAGGGATGACTGTAGCTGTAACCATGTGATGTGTGTCAATGTCATCTTAAGTGAGTTCGAAGTAAACCAAAGCGTTACCACTACCATGTCAACAACCTCAAAAGGGGAATTACGCCTAAATAATAATATTGTTGATTTTAACCTATTTAATCAATTAAAAATGACAGTTTGCTGTATGCGGCACTCAGTGGGAAAAGACTTCTGCTTGCAGTCGATAATGTAATACCAAAAAGCACCACATGGAGGCGTCTATCCCTACATTCCTGAGTGCATCCTGCATGTTGAAATGTCATGGATGATGATTTGGCACAGTTTAAGTCAACTGCAGGATCAAGTGTCCCTGTGAGGGACCCTCATGTGTCAACAGGCTATTCCAGGACCTCTGCTGGGGTTGGCCTGATATCCCGAACATCATCACCACCCAAAATAAACCCAGGGCCCCTTGTATCGTGGACGGAATCGCAGAGTTGGTCAATAAAAACATAATTTCCTGTTAAACAAAGAATCTTGTGGAAATTGACATAATGTGAATGAAACCCGCCCCCTCCATAACTAAATATGTCGAAATGGCGATTATGAAGCATGAATGGAAGCTAGTGGGGTTAGCTTAGTTTATCAGAGCATGCTAGTGTGTGTGTGTGTGTGTGTGTGTGTGTGTGTGAGCAACTCAGGCTGGATTTTCAGAGTGTTGTGTTTTACCGCTTGAATATAGGCGAGTGTTTAACAATGCCCGCCAACAGCGTGCAAGTTCTGAGTGAAAATAGACGTCAACACACACAGAACACACTTCCTGCCTTCAGAATAACAGCGCTCTTTGCCACATCTTTTCTAATTGTGTAAAGAAAATAAGGGTGTCATAAAGAATATCTGATCATTCATGTCTAGCACGGTTTGTTGAAGATTTTGTAGCAATGTGTGCAGAGGGGGCTGCACGGCGGACGAGTGGTTAGCGCGCAGACCTCATAGCTAGGAGACCGGAGTTCAATCCCACCCTCGGCCATCTCTGTGTGGAGTTTGCATGTTCTCCCCGTGCATGCGTGGGTTTTCTCCGGGTACTCCGGTTTCCTCCCACATTCCAAAAACATGCTAGGTTAATTGGCCACTCCAAATTGTCCATAGGTATGAATGTGAGTGTGAATGGTTGTTTGTCTCTTTGTGCTCTGTGATTGGCTGGCCACCAGTCCAGGGTGTACAAGACAGCAAGACAGCTGGGATAGGCTCCAGCACCCCCGCGACCCTCGTGAGGTAGAAAATGAATGAATAAATGTGTGAAAAGTTGTTATCCCATTAGATAACATTAGGGCTACATCCAGGCTGCATCCATTTCTCAATGACTTGGCAAAATTGGCCAGTGATGTATTGCATCATTAAATGCATTGAATTAATGGACATTTTATTCACTAACCCAAGAAGCACACATCATACGCTGGTAACATCAGCGTGAAATGTAAAAAATGGAATAAAAAAAGTCAAAACAGGGCCCTAAATAAACAAAGAGTTTAGATTCAAACCTCCATCAGGTTGGTGATGAAGAAGTTGTTCTGCAGGGCACACACTCCTCTTTCCGGCAGGATGGACGTCTGCCGACATACTGGACACGAGAGCGTCAGAGACTCTGGAGGAATGTAGTTGTGGAGACAGCTAGAGAGCGGAGGAAAGGAGGAGAGGAGGAGAGGAGGACGTATTGTTGGTCATATTTCACCAGACTAAACCATGCTCCTGTCACAACAAACATAAACTCGGGCTAATAAAAGCTGCATGGAACACCCTGCAGTTGTTTAAGTCTGTAGCCAAGAGGAAGGAGGGTAGGCGGAGGGGCTGCAAGTGTGTCGTACTTATGGAGCAAGTGATCCCCACGTGCATGCTAGGTGCACGTCACGTGTCGTACGTTTCCCTCACCGGTGAAGTATGTGTGTGGGCTCGCCCACTCACTTTGATAGCAAGATGGGTGTACCCGTGACCGGGAGAACCAGCGCTTATAGTAGGAAATTTAGCATTTTTTAGCACGTAGAAGCACATACGTGGGGATGTAACTCCCCTTTAGAGCGGTAGCCTCAAACTCGTGACCTGTGGACAGACCATTTGCAGCCACAACTTGACACCAAAGATGACCGTAAATGTGGCCCAGGAGGTTTAAAGTTGTATTCATCACAGCAGATTCATCCCGTTTTTATTCCACTTTATTGCCAAAAACCGCAGACAACTACAACATCTGTGTGTCTCCGTCATGTCAAACCCCAGACAAAAATCTGTTCACCTCAGCAGGACTCTGGATCACATGGCACGCGGTCAAAGCTAGGATTAAACTGGCCATGGGCTGGCTGAACGGAAGCTTTTATGGATTCTATTCCGTTTATACATGCAGAAATGTTTCAGCGTGACGTTTACACTTACAATTACATCCAAAAGGATCCCTACCTAAATGGGAAATGGACGTTAGGACATTTGAATGAAAAAAAGTACAATCTAGAAGAATAATATGCTATTATCATGCATAGATGTGCTTTTAAAGATATGGAGGCCATCATCTTGCCTGTGTGCAATGCATTGTGGGATGAAGACTTCTATTTTACTTTTAACAGCACTAACTTCTTTTAGACTTGACACAGTTTGACCCTGGAACAGATCATTTCTATTGACATTATCTCCACAATGCTAACAGGCTGACTTCTGATAGAGCTTGAGGTTTGGAGGAAAATATGCTCCATTAGAACTTGGCCAATTACCTTTCACAGAAGGTGTGGAGGCAGGGCAGCACTTTGGGGTTGCGGTAGTGGTCCAGGCAGATGCTGCACACCAAAAACTGTTTGTCTATCTGACGAACCACCGGGCTGGTGCTCCCAGCCTCTCGCTTGGCCATGGCGCAGGACGCTCAGCGCCGCCGTCCGGGGCGGCTCGTAAACTGCAGAGAGAAAGAGAGCAAAAGAGAACGAGAGGGAGAGAGAGGACACGTGAATACTTTTTGCTTCTCTCAGCGGGCGGTGCCAGGAGCGCAGGGAATAGAAGTCCCTAATTCCTTGATTAGTGTAAAAAGTCTTCATTGTTGGGATGTTGTTTGGGGGCTAATGCCTAAACAGAAAGCAGAGGCATGCAGCAGTCACTACATAAAGTAGTGACACGCTTCTCACATTCTCACATCAATTTGCCTGTTCATGGCAATAAAGCAGGAGTGTGCAGTCAGGGCCAGCAAAGCCGTCTCTGCTGGCCTAAACATTATCACAACATTGCAACTTAAATTCTAGTATTTTTTCCATGATGTTAATATTAATGTATTCCCAACATCCGGTCGTGTATGTGTATGTTAGATTGTTTTGTCCAATCACATTTCAGCTTCTATGTGTTGCCATGTCAATATTCATTCATTCATTCATTTTCTACCGCTTTTTCCTCACGAGGGTCGCGGGGGGTGCTGGAGCCTAGCCCAGCTGTCTTGGGGCGAGAGGCGGGGTACACCCTGGACTGGTCGCCAGCCAATCACAGGGCACATATAGACAAACAACCATTCACACTCACATTCATACCTATGGACAATTTGGAGTCACCAATTAACCTAGCATGTTTTTGGAATGTGGTAGTACCCGGAGAAAACCCACGCATGCACGGGGAGAACATACAAACTCCACAGAGAGATGGCCGAGGGTGGAATTGAACCCTGGTGTTCTAGCTGTGAGGTCTGCGCGCTAACCACTCGACCGCCAATGTCAATATAATCAACACAAAGTAAGCAACACAAAGTCGTGGTGTCTCCAGTGTAATTCCCTTTTACACTCACCGTTGCAGAACAAACTCCTAGACATCATGATAGACACACTCAGCTCCTCAGCTAGCCATCTTGCTAAGCTAATGTAGCTTAGCCTAGCAGTGTGTTTGGGAATGACGTGTGTCATTCATCCTTCAGTAAGAGTTGTAAAATATGGCGCCTACACAGACAACAGACTTGGTGACAACACATTGACTATAATCATCAACCCCGCCCCCTCCTTCCCAAATGTCTGCACATCTGTCACGGGTGGATTTAATCACCAGTCCCCCGCCCAAAGCCATTCCAGCTGCTGTGCTCCTCTTGTCGCCCACCGAGACTTGACACACAAGCGTGTGACAAGTAGCTTCTGTTTGCTCCCAATCTGAATGTGCATTGTTCAAACTAGGACTCTGTCAGCAGGCCGTGAAGGAACTTTGACCTTCCAACCCAGATGGACGCGGTGACCTAGCTTATTGATGTCAAGGAGGTGGACTCCTTCTTGAACGGGAAGATACCCCATGAAGGGCGTCTTGGCAGTCTGCCTCGAAAGACGACAGGGGTCACCGCAGTCATGTGACTAACTGACACAGTGGCGGTATAATCATGTCACTACTGGGCAGACAGCAGCAGCGGGGGCGTTTAATTCATGCCTAAGCAGTTTGCTGCTTTCACAGGATGCTGTGGAAGCTGGAACAGGAAGTAAACAGGGGGGAGTGTAAAGAGCAACTAAAACGTATGGTGTAAATACACCAATGTTGAACAATGCACACCACACACAGTAGGGGGGAGGGGGGGGGTCAAGTGAATAGAGTGAGGTTCCCCATGCCGCTGAAGTTAGGACATCAATGAAGAATCTACTAGTTATACTATTTAGCTCTGAGCCTCAGGTTCCACTGCCATGTGCTCTAGTTTCACTCTTTGTATTTCTTTGCGCAAAACCTACAAAGCTCTCTGCACCGACACAACGACACCAGCATCATCACAGTGCAACGACATCCGTCTAAATTTAGTGACCAGACCGGGAAGCTAAAATAACTTGGGTTGGAGGGAGACGTTTGGAAACTCCTGTGGCTGGAAAGTACAACATGTGAAAGTCACTTTTAAAGGATGCAGTGCTGCATGTTTCTCCCCAAGTGGACACACAAGCCAAGAGCAACGGCAAACAACCGAAATCCTTGCCTTGAAGAGAAGGCTTAGAGTCGGAAATATTCCAAAAACATGGTTGGCCATTGTGATACCGTAAGGTGGTGTTTGTTTAGTTTGGAGCATTAGCGGTATGCACAATTATAGAATGCAAAGCATTTTGAGCCACAACCCACACGTCAGAGTGGAGGAAATGGAATATCCCTCCAACTTCCAGCTTCCTGTTTGGCCACCAGATTACATGACTTTATAAGCACCGAGAATGAGATAGTATTAGCCGGTATTAGCTGGTCGCTCCGCTCAATCTCATCAAATAATGAGCACGTGCTGACAGCAACACACACTCACACACTCACACAAAAGAGAAGCGGGTGGGGGGGTTACCTACAGTCAGCTGTGTCATTCTTCCAAGGCTGCAAGCTGAAATGGTGTAACAACAAAAAAATAAAGTATGAGTGGCTCGCACGCCCACTTCTTGCCCTCAGGACCTCTCTCTCTAGTTCTCTCTTCCTTCTCCGTCCTCTTGCTTTTACACTCACATGCACTCACACACACACGCGAGCCCTGAGGAAAGTTCAGCACCCATGACATAAAGGGGGCGGGGTTGATCACTGGAAGCCCCTCCTCCTGCTGTCAGTGTTGGTGCTATGATTGGCTGGTTGCATTGCTGGGGTTGCATCATGGACCAACAATGCACACTGTCTGACCAGAGGGAGAAGTTTAACCCTGAGCTTGCAGGAGAGGAAACAGTGAACGTCTCCTACATTCTACCAAAACACTTAATACTATGTAGATAGTATGTAGCATGCTGGGAAATGAAGTCACACATGCTATAGTATAATACTGTACATACATAACAATCCCCGAAGACAGCTGGGATAGGCTCCAGCACACCCATGACCCGCGACAAAAACGAATCAATGAATGATAATATCACAACAAAATGTTAATACGAGCTATTTGTTTACTGGGTTAGTTCTACATTTATTTTGGTTTTAGTTTGTTTATGGTTTGTGACCTATATCTGATTTGACCACTGGTGGCGCTATTGAGGGACAAGTGCAGAAGTGACAGGGTATTGGTTTGGGTGACGGGTTGTTCACACCCACGCTGGCTGTCCTCCACCATGTGAGCATGTTTATGGACTGGCAAGAAGAAACTGAACAAGATTAAAGCATGTCAAAAAAATGCTACTAAAGGGAATTTGCCTTTTAAAAAGTGAACGCTGAGAGATGCTGTCAAAACACCAAAGGAAAGACTGTTGGAAGAATGAGTTATTATGGTTAAACTGAACATGCTTGATGAACAACACATACAGTCATCCCTCCTTTATCAAGGTGAATTGCTTCCAGACTAGGAATGCTCAGATGGATCGCCCACCAATCAGCCGATTTCCATGGAAAAACACCATAAATGGCTTTCAAAGCTGATCACATAAGTCGATCACCTGTGTGGCTTGTACTATTGCAGCCTGCAGTGATCCTTGTGTATTACAGTGTACTGAATGGCTTCAGTAGTGCCCCCCTCCCATTTTCCTTCACACTGCGCAGGCCTGCCAGAATGCAAACACATCCCCCGAAAAATATCTTGTGTGGGTTGCATGTTAAAAAGCTTGAATTTAATACGGTATTTGAACAATTAACAGGATTTGGCGAGTTATGGAGGCTCAGTCTGATTACCAGTCAAAAGGCAACTCATGCAAACAAAACGCTGGACAATATTCGCCCTGTGCATGACAGTCACAAGGCAAAGCAAATAACCCGAATAAACAATAGCTTTGTCAGCGGTGGGTTTGCTTGACAGTGTACTTCCTGTGGTGGCTATTGTCTCCTATTGGCTCCTATATTGGGTAATACGAGTGTAGAGCCATTTGAAGACAACATTACAAGAAATCAAGGACCAGAACTCCAGAGTTTTCGCACAAGTATGTTCATCTTCAACACTAGCAATATTCGGTACGAGCAAGTACTTGCTCAACACCGGCCACCTTTTCTGCTCTGAACTACTGTGATACCCCAAAATTCCCTACAAATCTGACAACTAATCAAAATCACCCATAAGGCTCAAGCACGACCAACAATCTAAGTCAGGGGTGGGCAAACTTTTTGACTCGCGGGCCGCATTGATATAACAAAATGTCCGGGGGGGGGGCAGACTATATATTTTACACGTAACAGTCCACCTGGTATTATTGTATCTGTAAAATTGTCATGCAATCTGCTATTATTATTATTTTA
Source organism: Doryrhamphus excisus (assembly GCF_030265055.1). NCBI lineage: Eukaryota > Metazoa > Chordata > Actinopteri > Syngnathiformes > Syngnathidae > Doryrhamphus > Doryrhamphus excisus. The sequence goes on along the minus strand of NC_080476.1, from coordinate 3,760,539 downwards.
TATTTATATTTAAATATTTTTAAAATAATAAAATATAATAATTAAAATAAAATTAAAATAATAAATATTAGATTATTATTATGTAAAATATGAAAATATAACAATATTATTATATATAATTAATAAATAAATAATCTTTTGAAAGATTGGGCGGGCCGTATTCAAACACTTGGCGGGCCGTAGTTTGCCCACCCCTGATCTAAGTCAATAACGTCATGTTCTGTTGTTGACTTTGGTTTACAAATACAGGATAATGTCGCACTTTTCTTATGACACAAATCAGTCATCTAGCACCCCCTCTCCCTGCAACCCACAGCCACAGATACATTACAGACCTGGAGAAATGACAGAAAGAAATCTGATGCATCCACACATAAACATGCAGGTTTGGTATAATCTGTGCGGAATGAGCACAGTCCCTCAGCATCATCCCAGCGCCCTCGTCGTAGCTCCACGCCCACGCTCACCTACCCCAAAATCCCATCATCCCGTGACTCGTCACTCAGAGGCTGCAACAGGAAGCGGCGGATAAGAGGATGAACAACTTAAGAGACGTCGTTTATCATGTTTTTACATGATTGCTGCTAAATGTTTTATACCTACTGAAACATTTAATCTGCTTATAGCGCTGACAACAACATCAGCATTCACGGTTTGGTCAACTCTGACTCTCTTTATGCACATCGCTATGGAGAACAACACTTTACCAGTTTTATACCCATTGGCCCCCTCATTAGGTACACCAACTTGTGATGTCCAGCAGGTCGTTAGAATGCTAGTGTTTCTAATTTGATGCTACTGTCTTTTTATTGTTTAATTTGGCACTATTTGGTCATCCTCACTCACAAACATAATAGGGCTGTCTGTGTGACCTTTGTAGCCTGTAGCTGTAATTCTGTATAATAGATGGCATCGTGACGATAGTATGACAACACAGTGCAAATGCACATGACGGTCATCAACGGTCATGTACCATCCACAAAATAAACTGTACAACTTGGAACAGAAGTGTTAACACACAACAGAAATGAGCAACCTGTTCTATGTGGATAACAACGACTAAATGCAATCAGCCAATAACTCTGTTATTTACAATATACCCGCAAGGCATGCTGGGTGGTCCCATCATCCATGCATGCTACCGCTGCACAAAATACAATCAACATCCATAAGACAAGGACTTTGTGTTCTATTATTAAATAATGTATGACAATAATCCCCCCCCCCAGTTTTCTGTATCCACACATACACTTGAGTTTTCCATGATGGGTGCAAATTTAAAAATGACCTCATCCATCTCCCACTCCATAGATACGTACTTATACGTACAGTCATGTGGGAAACACTGTATGCTCTGCACACGTGCTGTCTCATGCAGTGTTAGGACTCATACGTGCACATCTATATATAGAACCATCACTTCCTATCCCCCTCACACCGATGGCGAGCTACGCATGCCGCCGGCATCCCTCAAGCCCACGATGAAATTTGCGTGTGTGTGCATACTGAATATAAGCAACCACGCCAGCACGTCCTTGGTGGTTTATATGCATCCAGGCCATAGCATCCTGATGTCAGATGCACTAATTACTGACAAGAACCTTGAACTAAAATGTCAAAGTTCACACTCCAAACAAGTCATTATATGTTGTTTATACCGGTATAGATTCGTCCAATGATAAGAAAACGACTTATACCGTTATACCTGATAAACGTAAACAAGCCCAGTTGATGACTGTGCGCCGTGGCTTTACGTTTATCGTTTTATGTCGTGATACATCCCCAAAATAGGGAGTTAACCCTTCAATTTTAGGAGTCCACACATCCATAGACAACAATGTATCCCACCAGGCATCATCTGCAATTGACCACTATATATCCTATATATCAAGGGAGTATAAGCAATCATTTATGACAGGCAATCTTGCCCTATGTGCATGCAGGGTAATAAATAAACTATAACGTCAAACCGAGGCTAATCCAGATCTGATCCATTTTCATTTTGAGGTGGTGTAAACATAATGTGTTCAGACACTTCTAGCTCTGTCAGTGAGGTTGCTATTTATAGGATTTCAAATGAGGGAAGTAAATGCAAAGGCCACATGTCCTGGTGTGATTTTACAGCCTCCACGATGCATTCACTGTCCTTCATTGTCCCTGCACACAACCTGCATGACAAGGAAATGCACTCTCGCCAAATAATAAGCAGAATGCACATATTTGAATGGACTATTACACATCCTGTGACTCTATGCGGAGCGAGGGTGGGGGCGCAGGAAGGGGATAATGTGTTCTGGGGGTTGACTTTGTGCCGCAGGGTCGAGCAGCCCATCCTGAAATAATTTGTTTCTTTAAATAGCCGAGTGAGCCAAGAGACGCCGAGAGCGGAGCAGCTTCCATTGTGGAACGCCAAGCAGGAACGTGACGTCGTAGAGATGAAGATCGTCCTCCTCCTCTGTCCTCATGTGAACAAGCAGCTCTCAGCTACGTCACAAACACGCAGCCTCGTGTTACATAACTGGATGTGCTTCCACTCATCTCTTACTCTTGTCTGCAAGAGCCGGACATGTTGGTGCATTTATGTTCTGTCTGAAGAGCGGCACACCGCTCCTAATTAACCAACGGATCAACCAATTCCGACAATTCTCACTCCTGCTCAGTCAACTTTCACAGGCACATGTGATCCTTACATGCTTGAGGACCGCAACTTCAACCTTGCTTCATCAACAGTGTCACTCCATCATGTATACTATACATCATGACAAGCCTCTAGTGTGCCCCCCCCCCCCCCCCCCCACCCGCTTCCATCCCTCTCAACTCCCATGCAGAGTTGACATTCCACCCATGCCAGCTGGACATTCCTGTCTACACTTCCCCCCTGCAGCACATGGACGTTCACTATATCAGCATGAAAAACAAAACAAAAAGACTTGATGATAATGTGACAGTGATAAATAGCTCAGCATCATCTAAGAGACATTTACTGTTCTAATGTGAAATCATAATGTTTGCATGTGGAAATGCAGGAAATGACAAACTGTATTACGGGACAAATGGTTGATTATTAAGGGAAGAAGAAGTCAATCTTGCATATCTTTGCATTTAATTCCATGTCTCTATTAGAGAATATTTGGAGGTGATGTCAGGCAGCCTGCAGCATCGCCCTGCATGCAGCTGCTGGCGGGCGGGCGGGAAGAGAGGGAGGGACGAGGCACTAGAGGAAGGAGAGACGAGGACACGAGGGAGGAGGACGAGGAGGTGGTGAACTTACAGCAGAGATGGGCGTCTCAGCGCGCTCTCCTCCTTAGGGGGCAACACCTGCCCACCAAAAAGCAAGACATTTCCAATGCTAGCTAGGAGCCACGCAGAGGACCGGGATCAGCAGCAGGGTGTGTGTTTGTAAACGTGTAGCGAGGGGAAGCGTCTGAGGCAGAGCAAGCGAGAGGCGAGAGACACACTGCTGTCGTATCAGCTGACTGGCTGGAGGGAAAGTGGGAGGGCACGGGATGGACCAATCAAGGACCAGATGAGCAGACTGGAGAAGAGATGGCAACAAAGGATGGATTTTTTTATTGGAATTCCTGCTGTCCTCTCTGTGAAGAGACACACTCATCAGGTTACTGCAGAGCGTCTGATCGGATAAGTGTGTGTTCCTTTTACAGATGTGTATGTGTGTGGCGGCGGGGAAATGGGGGGGAAATAAAACATCTTTATGCGGTGCTGTGTTGCCGTGGCAACTGCATCCTCTGCAGATGGCTGCTCTGGCCCTGTGTGTCCTGAGGAGACATCACTCTCCAGTTGACCCAAAACAACTATGGAAATATATATGATATGTATTAGAATTATTTCATTGTGTGGGGACGGGGGACACATTTGCCATACCCCAATGAGACACCTTGTACTCTCTGCAGTTTAGTAACTAAATAGCCAAAATAGAACGGATACACTCATGCAATTGAGCAAATCATGCTAATCATGAGTGGGTGGTATCAGCTGTGTAAACATTAGCTTACTGAATTGTGAGGTCATCGCCGTGAGACTGAACTCTGACCCCTACAACTGCTCCTCTTTGTGTGATAGGAGCCAGACGCTCACAAAATGACACAAAGCAGTTTGAGTTGTCCTCATTCACTTGGTATGACATCATTGCCAACGTCATGTGGAGGCCACTTGCAGAGCTCAGGGAAAGTGGACGTGGGAGGAGTGGAAGTGACAACGAACGCACCTTCCCTTATTGACTTGCAGCACAAGCAATCATGGTTCCACCACTAGTTATATGCTGCTTCTTACAAATAATAAAAATACCTGCTAATTATTATATTATTATGACATGACCGCAAGAGCCCAGCAACGACTCATCCAAGAGTCACAAAAGACCCCACACAACATCTAAAGAACTGCAGGCCTCACTTTCCTGGGTTAAGGTCAGTGTTCATGACTCCACCATATGAAAGACAAAGGGGAAAATGATCTGCATGGCATAGACCAAAAACACTGCTCAACAAAAAGAACATTAAGGATCGTCTCAAAAATACTGTGGTCTGACGAGACAAAAGTTGGACTTTTGGAAGATCTGCGTCCCATTACATCTGGCGTAAAAGTAACACCGCATTTCAGAAAAAGAACATCATACCAACTGTAAAATATGGTGACGGTAGTGTGATGGCTTCAGGACCAGGAAAACTTACTGTGATAAATGGAACCATGAATTATGCTGGACACTGGCATTTAGCAACCATTTCATTCAACAAGGGGCAATTTACACCAAAAAAAGTTTTTTAAGCGTATGTCCTCTACTCCTGACTTGATTGGGCTCAGTGCCGTGTCTCCAGAAATGAGAAATGTTCCCGCAAATTTTTCCAAGTGTCTGAGCATGCACAAAAACGACCTGAGCATTCCTTGGACCTGTGTGAGCGCCATCAAACTTGCACACTTGTACTATCACTCCAAAACCTGAGAACCTACTGTAGTCCAACTTCCATTCGTTGGTGTTTTGTACACAAATGGCTTCAAAAGGTCAGCAAGGAGTATTTCACAACGTAGCTTTCTTGTTTGTCCTCCTCAGCCAAAACAACTCATGGAAGTATCTCATCCAATTCATACTCAGAATGTTGTAGGAAACACTTTGTTTATCATTTCTTTTATTTTCTTGACATTTATTTTGTTATTTATGGATGCTTACATTGCTTGTTTCCTTTCTGTTTCATTCAGGAAATGTACTTGAAACTAGCGCCACATTTGCTGTGTGTGTTTACTTTTGTACAAATATACAAATCTCAACAGACGAAAACAAATACCGACATCACTCGGGCAAACTCGGCGTAACACTTCCTGTATTCGGTCATCAAAATAAAAGCATGTCCCAATACCACATCCCAGCTATCCATTTTTGGCAAAAACGTAGCATTTTTGTTAAAAAACGTTTTCTTTGTTTGGTTTTGAGCATCTGTTGGTTGCCCCTTGGCTGTATTGGGAATTTTTGTTTTTGTTTGTTTTTTGAACATTGTGTGATGTGGTTACATGGTTTGTTCTCTCAATGTTCCTCAATTCATCATTTAATCCACATTTTCACTCAGAAAACTCATAGCAGCCCTTTCTCATTCGAAAAGGAAAAAAATCTCACCCATATCCAACTCTTCTTCTGTTCCAACATACTCCAACAGCCAATCCACATTAAATACCTTTTTAACTTTAGCTTGGTGAATGCATGTGGCACTTCCCGTTAGTTTCCCCATAATACGGGGTTAGCGAGCAGCGCTTTTAACTCTGCTGCACCATTAGCTATGAGCTAAAACGCTAAGACAGATGCACGTTCTACGTAACGTGCTACTAATGAATTGATTGGCTGCATAAGTAAATACGTGAAACGGGCTCTTCTCATTGGCTGGACGGTGTTCGGTGAGGATTCTCCGAGAGCAATGCCAAGGCCCTAGTGTACATACCAGTGTTGATTTAGGACAGTCGTGTCATCTTATCAGGTGTTTAAATTATTTTCTCACAGAAGAAGGAAAATCGACAGTAACGTATATCATGCTGATTGGCGTTAATTTTACGCCATGCGGGACATTAAATCGAAACTATCTTTGCCTGAATGCGGTCACACTGAAAATTAACCACTTTTACCAATCGTGTTACACGCGCCTTCTTAAGAGTGCAGGCACTTCCGGGAACTTAATCAAATGGCAGTGTAAGCGCGCCATCTATTGGTGGATTGAGAGTGGTTCTTATACGGCTGGGTGGAGTCATGTGACGAGAAACCGAGGTGGGTTTTTTAAGCGATTGTGTGACAACTTTTAAAAATAACGCTTTGTTTGTTACGCTTGTACAATTTATTGGATAATTTATTCAATATATTACACAATTTACACACGACACCGTCTAATATGATTTCTTTATTAACAAAAAGGCGACTCCCATCTGGCAGGACCTCGTGGCGCAACGGTAGCGCGTCTGACTCCAGATCAGAAGGTTGCGTGTTCAAATCACGTCGGGGTCATTCGTTTTTCGTAATACTTTCACTTTTGTACCAAACAGCCCGACTATCACTTATAAATGAAATGTATCATTATACAATAATAACACTGAGCATAAAACAGACTTGGACTTCTGTGCAAACTAAATTACTGCATGTATGTTATGACAGAATTTGGGAATTATTTGATGATTTTGGCATCAAATACGTATCAAGCTAACTTATAAGATGTAGAAATTAACACGGTAGCATCTGTACACAAGTGAAAAGATTCCAAAATATAATTTATTGCATACAAAAAGACAAAGAAAGACATAGAATGTTGGCTTTTTGAGTATGGATTGACTCCAAAAAGGTCCCACTGGTCCAAAACAAGTCCCTTGTTGCCTTGTTTTCTACAGGAAACTAAAAACAGTAAAAAGAGACAAACATGAACCATACACACAAAGAAGAGGCACATCAAGTATCAATCTTTCAAGATGGTCTCCTCCACATCTCCAGCTTTGCTTCTGCCTCCAAAGCGTCTGAAGAAGGAGATGATGCCGAAGCTGTTTGGTTGTCCGTCTATGTGGTCCCCCTTCTTCTCACTGGCCAATGAAACTCTGGTTTGGGCCGCCATTGTCCTTTCTGTCCTGGAGCCTGACGAGTAGGACCTTTGGCCCACATCTCTCTGGAACAAATTCCCCAATCGGAACGGGGGTGCCGGAGACGGCCTGGCCTCGCCCATGGAAGCAGACCTCATGAAGGAACCTTTGGAGACAGCTCTCTCTCTGGGACCCTCTGAGAGCAATGCAGGAGCAACTTCCATGCAGGAACCTGCTGTATTTCCTCTGCTTTCCCACACTCCATCATTAAGGTCGTCCTCGTCAGACATGGAGGGTCTGTGCTGCTGAATGTGGCGTTTCCTCTGTGGGGCATGTCTCTGGGAACAAGTCAGAGGACTCAGGATAGTCCACGGAGAGCCCACGTCGCAATTGTTGGCAAAGAAGAAGTCTCTGGTTCTTGGCCGAGGAGTACAAGGAGTAGCTGGACTGTCTACTGCTCTCCCCACGTGAGAGCTGGCAGACCTGTCGTCATTTTGTCCTTCTGTGGACATCTCACTCAACTTTTCCGTGTCCTCCTCTAGAGGTTTGGCATGTTTCTTTTCAGGACTCTCTTGAGAGGCGGGGTCTGGCTTGTCTTCAGATGGATGAATGATGGGGGACTCCTGGATGGAGGACTGCGGGGTCCTCCTGCACCTAAAGGCGCCTTCTGGATTGGTGGCTAACAAGCTGTGCAAAGCCGTCTCCAGGCTGGATTCCGATCCAGGGCCTGAAGCTGTGGACCTATGCTTGGATGCCATACGGGTGCTCTCCTTCCTCTTACGCCTTTGCTCTCCTGCATCACGCTCACGGTTCTCCTTCAGATGAGAACAAAGGAGGGAAATATTCAACGAGAGGTAGGATTGACGCCTACTGTTGTCCCTCAGAAACATTTTGGACATTTGTATGCTTCCAATTTTGAGTAAAGAGTTCCGTGCTTGTCCTCCCACCTGCACGGCCGTGGCAAAGCGCCTGCAGAAAGAGTGGAAGATGGAGCAGCACTCCTCCAGCTTGAAGGAGGATGGGTCCTCGCAGAAATACTCGGCCACGGCGCAGCTCAGCACGTTCAAGTCGTGCAGAAAGAACTCCACGTCCGACAGCTGGGCATCGGCCTGCTGAGGAATGACAAGAAGGGTCAAAGTATGGAGTAAAAAATAATCAGTCCACAGAAAAACACATCAGCAGGCTGTCATGGGCATGCCAACGCAACAGGGGGTGCTGTAACTGTGGAGAACAGGAGTATCCAAACTGACAGCTTGACACAAGCTATACCTATCTACACCAGCAAGTTTGATCACTCCAGTGGCAAACCTATTGGTGTTCGACTTCCCTTGCATCTGTTTTTGCCTAGCTGGTCATGGCCGCAGCTAACTAGCTAGCTTGCGAGAATTATCCACCCATAGTTTCTCGTCTTTGGATTTCTAATGTGACTTTGCACCACAGTGACATTTTGTTTTTTAAACAAACAGGCAATGCGGTTAGTTTGGAGCTCCTTTTTGTCCCACGGGGAAGTGGACATTACGTCCATCGGGTACATACCATCTTTTTGTCTGTCGTTATACAAATTATGTCAATGGCTGTGTTCGAAACTGCATACTTACCTACTGCTCATACTATTTGAGTATGCATTGGCAGTATGCCATTTTTGAGTTTGCGAGAAATTCCCGGATGCATACTGCATTCGCCAGAAATGTTGAGTATGTATCATCAGCTTACTACTAGTACCCAAATTACCCAGGATGCAACGTGACGTGACGTCATCGGGACGAGATCAGTCCACATATTGCGAGTTGGTTCACTTCTTGTTTTCAAAGTAAAAGCAGTCATTTATCACTATGTTTTTTTGTTGAGAAAAGTAAGGAGGTGTTTTATTTTGTCAAAATAACCGAAAGTGCGTTGCTCACTAGCTAGCTTAAATTTTGCTGAATTCGTCCGAATGAAATTGTAAACGGTTGATATTTTTACAAATAAATGGCACAATCTATCTAAATGGCCACTCTCTCACCTGATAAAAAATCTAATAAAGTGATGTATTTAAAGAGTTTAGAGCTAAAGTGAAGTCAGCTTCAGCCTGTCGATTTCGGCTCGGGTAGGAGCGCAATGCATTGTGGGTTATCATGTAGTACGCTGTAAACGCTTTGCATACTGTCTGATGGATTGAGTATGGAGTATGGAGTGCGGATAGTGTGTGGTAGTTGGTATGCGGTTTCGAACACAGCCTGTGTGTGTGTCGTCCTTTCATAAACATTACCTATTTGCCAGAGGCCCGTGGAATTGTCTAATTGTCGAATGGCAACCCGGGCCAATAGCACTAATCATAAATCATTTTTTCCTAATAATATCTTTTAATTCTATGTCTTAATTGCCTTAACGGATCAGCGTTCACAATATGCTTTTTTTGGCATTTGCGTAAACACAACAATGAAAAAAAAGTGAAAAACCACACTTTGGACACCCATGATCTAGTGTTATCAGTCTTACCATGAAAAAGGTGTCCATCTGTGGGAAGAGGTCAGGATGTCTGCTGGTGTACAACTTGACCTCCTTGATCTTCTTCATTTCTCTCTCAAAGTCAGCCACCACGTCCTCTTTGCAGATTCTAACAAACATTTCATCACAGTCATTCATTACAGCTCATACCAGACGTGGATCACGGAGGGGGGGCTCCTTCAGAGGACCAGGCACCTTGACGCCATTCCGATGTGTTCCATCTGGCTGGGGAAGGTCAGCAGCTCCACGTCGATGTCCTCCGCTTGCTGAGAGCAGGATATTTCAGGTTTTAATTCTGGATTAAATTGTGTAGGCATCTTCCTGTCATCTCCAGTCACCTTGGCAACATAGTGCATGAGGTTCATGCCGGGCTTGTTGGCCTTGGTGTCGGCCAGGTTGAGCAGCGATGTCATCCTGAAACCGATGGCGTTGGCGCTGTAGCCTCCCTGCATGGGAAAGGATGAACGTGTGATGTGGAAAGACGCATTTAACCAACAAAACAAGAATACCCACAGAGTTCATGTAGTTGCCAGCTTTCAACACCAGGCGAATGACAGTGTGGAGGTCGTCACAGTCCAGCAGCTCTGTCGAGGACGACAGGGACATAATTGACCTTTTGCATGACCCAAAGCAGGAAGTGAGGTCACAATACGAGCATGTCCTACCGTTGGCTGCCTTAATCATGACTGCTAGCGAGTTCTTCACCTCCTCCATGAGAGGCAAGAACTCCTCACGCAGCACCATCATCTTTAGCAGCTCCTCATAACTGCAGGAAGAACATGTTTAGTTAGCTCATGCCTGGGAAGTTAGCATAGCCAACTGAAGGACTGGCTCATTACCTCAGTCAAGCGCAAGCGCAGATGAAATATGTTTTTGCCGGCCTTTATCTGTTCAAAATAACTCAGTGGGGATTGGATTACATTTTTAGGACTTGTTGAATATGGGATATGGAATACTGGATTAAATTCTGGTGGTGATCTGGAAAACTGTCTGAATCTGGGATTTTTTAAAGGATTCTTTCACATTGCGAGATGTGCAGCATCTGTGCATAGTATAACGCCACAAAAAATGGTCTGACCACTTGTTTTGGACATTTAGCCTTCCTGGTACATTATACTATCACGTATCAGGTATTAGCATGCTAACTGGGCATGGTATCATTGCTATTATGCTGACATTAACGTATGAGCATTTTTTTCCATTTTCATGGGTAGACAGAAACAGTATATACACATCACCATCATGCATGTTGACATTAGTATATTAGCATTGCTAGCATGCTAACATCAGCATAATATAATTTTTAGCCATTTTCGCAGACACTATTTGCTAGGTGTTGGCATGCTAATGTTAGCATTGCTACCATGAACATATTAGCACTTCTTGCGATTTGCATGAACTTAAGCAGACACTTACTGCTATCATGCTAGGTGGTAGCATGCTAACATAATTATACTACAATTTTCAGAGATTTCAGAGGCACTAATACAAACACTTATCGCTATTTTGCTGGGTTTTACCATGCTAATGTTAGCATTGTTAGCATTTTTTAAATCATTCAAACCCTTTCTATCAATGGTCTTTCATGGTCAAGGAACCTAAATATGTAGACTGGACTGGTCGCCAGCTAATCACAGGGCACATATAGACAAACAACCATTCACACTCACATTCATACCTATGGACAATTTGGAGTCACCAATTAACCTAGCATGTTTTTGGAACGTGGGAGGAAACCGGGGTACCCGGAGAAAACCCAAACTCCACACAGAGATGGCCGAAAGTGGACTTGAATTCGGGTCTCCGAATTCGGGTCTCCTATCAGTGAGGCCGCAGCCTATTATTATTATTATTTTATTTTACCAGCATTTTTCAATCAAAGACCAAAACATGCAACTCAATGGTATAGACCAGGGGTCGGCGACCTTTACTATGAAAAGAGCCATTTCACCCACTTGCCCACTAAAGAAAAATAGCCTGGAGCCGCAAAACGTTGTATGTTTAAAACAACATTGGAGGGAAAAAAAAAGACGAGTTGGAGTACTCTTGCTAGTACTGGAGATAAACTTTTGTTTTTAAATGAGCTCTAATTTATTTTTTAGAATCGTCAAATAACTCATTAATAATAATTAATAACTCAAATAACTCAAAGTATTACTCATTTCCCTTTATGTTAACCTGTCAGAGAGAACTGGATAGCATCCTGTCTGCTCATTCAGTCACCAGTCAGAACTCAGTCAGGATGCATTCATGGTCTCACAAAAAAGTTGGATTTTTGTAAACTCATAACAAAGACGTGCATTTTCACCACACGGGTGCTAAAAAATATTCAAGCATTGCAAAGGGAGCCGCAACAAAGAGGCTGGAGAGCCACATGCGGCTCTGGAGCCGCGGGTTGCTGACCCCTGGTATAGACTTATGTCACCCTATGCCGCTGACACACACCAGGGGGCATACTTGCATGCCATCCAGTAGATTGCTATGGTACACTGTGATGTATTGTTTTGACTCCTCAAATTCACAGGTGGTCTCCTACAAATTACATGGCCGTACTCACCGCTGCACTTGGACCAGCTGCACCATGAACTGGTCGGCCTCCGGTAAGAGCGAAAGGTTTCCGCTGAATGACAGCAGCTGCTTCACCTGCACCATCACACACACACACAGAACACACACAGCACACTCACACATACACCTTGTTGGTCCTTTTAAACAAGGAGCACTCCCTACCTCACTTTCCTCTGGCAGCAGCTTGCACAGCTCCTTCAGCTTGCCGCTGCCGAACCTGTGCCAGTTGCCTTGGCGGATGTCCTGCACCATTTCTGCCACCGGCCTGTAGGGGGAGACGGAATTAATACAAAACCAACCACTGTATCAAGCAAAGAAGCACACTATAAACTGTTTATGGTGACAATAAGAAAGAGGAAGTCGATTTGCATTAATATCCGTATTTGGGAATAATTTGCATAAATGCTTCCCAAGTTCTTCCTCCTTGTGAAAGCTCCTTAGTCTGCTTTCCATCTTACACGTTTGATGTCTTACCTCTTAAAATGTCTGAGGAAGATGCCAATGTTCATACTCTTTTTGGAGTGTAGAATCGTCACCTGCCAATAACATATTGTTGATAACAGCTCCTGATGTAAACTTTGAGAGGAAGCAAAATGCTTCCCGTGCAAACAAGTGCGGAAGTAAACAGTTCCTCAAAGGCCATAAAGTGGGACTTGTCACCTGAGGCTCCTGGGGGCAAACCTCCATGCCTTCATTCTTCTTGATGCCCATAACCTTTGACCGCAAGGCCCGAGAGGACCGCTTGTCCACATGGCTAAAGAGCTCCTCCATACTCCGGGTGTCCAGCACCAAGTCTCTCTGGGGTAGCTTGGAGGTCCACACGTTTAACTTGCCCAGCACGCGCTGGCTGGGAATGGTGTCCCAGTTTAGCTTTTTCATGGAACGTCGCTGCATGCTGCAAGACGAGAAGGCCGGGGGAGGAAGGAGACAGGGAGGAGGTGGAAGAGGGGGCGGAGGAGGAGGACCAGGCAAGGATTCCTGGAGGTGGGAATCCTCCGGAAAAGACTCCTGGGAGATTACAGCTGCCTCCATATCATCCAGGGATGACAAAGTCTCAGTCTGAGGGCTTCAGTAGATGTAGATCTAGAAAGCAGAATAAATCTTGATTATCTTTTAGTCCAGTTGCCCTGCAAAACTAAAGTGAAATGCAATACACAATTAAAAGTTCCATGGCTACTCAGGGATTGGAAACCAGGAGTGTATCCTCATCGGTGTCATCCGTTAATAAATAAACTGACAATTGATACTCTATTGCCGAGATGCTTTCTGCCCACATTAGCTCACATTAGCAGGCAGTGCCAACTAAATATGGTCGTCGCGATAGACAAACAACAAATGGGTGTGCAACTAATGCGCCGAACATGCTAAGTTACATCAACAGGAAAAAAAAACATTCCCACTAATTATGAAACAAACACAGGATCTTAAATCACAACATTCTTCACTGAGTTATTAGAACCTCCAATTATACCTGTCCCTTCAAAGCGCCATACACCGTATCACTACTCACCGTGACGGTTCACCAGTATATCTGTCAATCAAGTTGAAAGGATACCGCCGAGTGTTCTTGTCAAGACAGGAAGGTAAAACCGAATGGTTTGTTTGGAGGGAAAAGCACGAGCAGGTGCTCCCCGTCAGTGTCAAGAGTTGAGGTAGGGGGCAGAACCCTCTTCTCCTATTGGTTTAAAATCTGTCAATCAATCAAAAGTGAGCATGCGTGTTTCATTGAAACATTCTATTACAGTACATTTATAAAGTTTTTTCAATTTGAACGGAATGTAATGTGAATGTTGGATATACTTCCATTTTGATTAACGGAATCAAATTTAGCTTAATTTGTGCTTTTAGTTACCCAAATGAAAAAAAGGACTCGAAGACGGGTTTTTTTTATTTGAGGGGCAGCATTTGATGCATTGAGGGATCATCACACAATACACCAACATCCTAGAAAGCCTAGAAAGTGTTGACTGTACACAAATAGCATTTTTATTTCATAAATCTTCAGGTGAATAATTTACAGCTTTGTACGAGCAGAGCGGAAAAAAACTTTCTATTGCCTTTCATACCAGCGGTCTGGAGGCGTAGCGGATGAAGAAGAGGAAGTGGAGGTCACATTTGGATGGATGATATTGCCGCTTGGTGGAGGTCCCACCTGCAGTTGTATCCTTTCTCAGCCTTCATAAAAATGACACTTTTGACGTCACCTTTGTATTTGAATGCACAAAATAGAAAAATAAACACACTGGTGGGTGACCATTCACCATTGCATTGCATCAATTCAATGAATAGTGCAGCTTTACACACTTCACTGTCCAAGATTGGAATCGCTGCAAGGAAAAGCTGGAAGAACACATTAACACTCTAAATGCAGCCTGATGTGAGATACACTGGATTTTTTATACTCCTACTTGAACTTTACTTATACTCCTGATTTAGTCTGTGCATTGTTCTCAAAACGATGCACAAACTTTAACAGAATTCAAAAAAAGCTGATCATAATAGTATGTTACTTGTTTGTGATCAATCGACAAAGGAGAAAAAAAAAGACTAATTTGTGTTAAACCTCAAAGCTAATATAAATATTACACATGTAAAAAACACAATCTTGTGTTTCAAAGTAATTTTCCACATACATTAATATGAAATTCTTTCGACATTCCTTTCCAGTGTGGTGTATTATAAAAAAAAAGCTGTCATAGCAGTCCTCCATTTTGACTGGAGCACCACTAGGTGGCACTCTTGTAGTGTTTGATAGCGTCAGAGCACAGCAGGAGTCCAGCAACCACGACTAACATCTGGATGGGCTGCCACACTACTGAACCTTGGACAGAGGCACTGAACACCCCCGCCCCCCTTGGAATGTTCCAGAAACTGGCCACTTGGTTTTGCTTTGTTCCTCAAATACAATTCATCAGTGTTCCCACCTGCGTCTCCACCCGTCGGCAGGTAACATCAGGTGCTGGTGGGGCGGGTGGGGGAGGCGCCCCTTCCCTACTCACTGCTCCTCCAGCCAAGATGGCTTGTCAGCCCCTGGCGGCTTCAGCTTGATGTTGAACTGCTGGAGCGTCTGCGCCAGCTGCTGCTGGTTACCAGCAAAGTAGGCGGAGATGGCGTTGTGGAAGAGCAGCAGCTGCTTGTGCATCACCTTCACCTGACCAGAGACATAGTGGGAGACACAGGTAACCATGACTGTGTGCTCTGACCTGCCAACCTTAAAGATATTTTTTGGGAGTACTTTGTGTACGTCTTTTTCATTTTGTAATTATTAGTATCAATATCAATTGTAGTTAGTATCATTACTACTGGTTCCCCATGAGCCAGTACTTGGGTCCAAAAAGTCTGGAGACCACTGAGTAGGTTTTCATTCTATGACTGTACCAATAAAGTTTATCCAGATTTGGGGGAACATGATGATGTTGAACCCACCTTGTTCTCCTCCAGGAACTTGAGTTTGATGGTGACATCTGAGCGGAGTCGTTCGTACCTGTCCTTCTGGACTTGGTACTGTTGCTGCGCCGTGTCTAAGCGGGCCACGGCTGCCGCATCCCTGGGACCCAAACTCAGCTCCTCCAGGTCCGACCGATAGGCATCGTACTCCAACCTGTTGCCGGGGTGGCAGTCATCTTGTTACAGGTCAGTTTGGGAGATGGAAGGCAGACGTGATTGTTTGCAAGTGCTGACCTGGCATTTTCATACATCTTGATGGTCATGAGGGTGTCCTCCATGGTCTTGTTGACCAGCGTGTTGATGCTGGATACAAAGAAGTTGATGGCGCCCAGCAGAGTCTCGCCGTTCTTACAAAGAAGCTTTTGGGTCTCCGCGTTGTAGCCGAACTCGTCCTGTGAGCAAGACCGGAGAGATGTTGCAGCAGCAGCAACATGGAGATTTTTGGTGTTTGTCATCTTCACCCGCAGTTCAGGAGACTTCTGGCTGAGGTCGGCAAAGGTGTCTCCTAGGGAGTGCTGTGTCTGGACCATGTTGTAAAAGTGGTTGGTCAGTGCTCGGGCCAGTCGCAGCACATTCTCGTATTTAGACTTGGTGTCTCTCAGCAGCTCGATCTGGGCTTCCAGCTCCAGGTCAACGGTCCGGGATCCGCGGCCAAAACGCTCAGAGATCATTTGCTTGGTGCACTATGACGATGAGTAAGAAAACACAATTTGTTGTCTTTGTCCACCAATCAGCACACTGCATTGCAACTACCTCCGCCTTGAGGCACACCGCACAAGGCCAAAAAGTGTCAGCCTTCACAGCTTTTACATGACTAAGTACCTTGTAGGTGCTCAGACCCCACTTCTTGACATTTTCCAGCTTGTCCGCCGCCACACCTCGGCTGGTGTCCTCCGCTGCCATGGAGGAGCTGCTGCTGCTGTGATGCATGCTTGGGCCTGAGGACGCACAGAGAAGAAAGATGACCAGGCTGGAGCAGACCCTTGTTCTCAGTAAGTAAGAACCCCCGCCAGCATTACACACCAGGCTGTGACACCAAGCAGAGAAACACCCACAGCGTGAAAGAAGCTGAAGCCTGGATCTACCCTTGTTTGGGAAAGGATGCTGTCCTGGCTATAATAGCTAAGAACCACTGAACATGGCTCGTTAGAGAAAGAAAAGCAGATGTTGCAGAAAAGGAGTAAGTTCCTCTCTCCCGGGAGCTTGTTGCCTGCAGCTGGATGTATTTTAAGAACCGCTTTCCCAAAAGTCACACCCATTGTACTATACCATGAGGACAGAAAAACAACTCAAGAGTAAAGTAGCCACCTATTCCTGTAACGGGGATCTGTTTGTTAAAGGCAGTGTTGTAGCACACAGCAGGCCCTGAGAGACAAAACCAAATGCACAAATGTTATTAGCATCCACACAAGCTAGCTAGCGAGCTGTTAATTCAAGTGGAGGGGGACCATGTTTATCCGTTGACGATGTGCCTTGCATGACAGATGGGTATTTTGATTTCATAAATCCTGAATGAACCAACTGCACCATGGTCTGATTGACAATTTTAATGCAGTATCAGAGCTAAGCATGCATTCTAATAGACGTGCAGTGCAAGAACATTAAAGTTTGGTGAAATATCAGAAGCCACCACTAAGCATGCTCCTTTCAATTTACAGTATTCTATGTCGACAACTAATTGGCTTTTTATTTGGTGCAAAAACGGTTCCACTGCAAACATTAATTCCTGTTTACTTTATGGCCTGCAAGGGAGTAAAGAAGTCAGCCCCCTGTGTTGTAGTCGTATACACTGGTGTGAACAAGCCTTGCCCCTTCTTGATTTCTCATGTTTGTCACACTTTCAGATCATTAAACACATTTAAATTTCAGTGAATGACAACACAAAATGCAGTTTTTAAATGAAACTTTTTATTATTCAGGGAGAAAAATATCCAAACCTGAATGGCCCTTTGTGAAAAAGTGACCCTCATCCCCCCATCTACCCACCTACACCTAATAACTGGTTGGGCCGCCCTTGAGTCCCAATGAGTCACCCACAGCACTTTGGAGGAATTTTGGCCCAATTCAGCCACATTGGAGGCTTTTCCAGCATGTAGCCTTTTTAAGGTCATGCCACAGAATCTCAATAGGATTCAGGTCAGGACTTTGACTAGGCCACTCCAAAGTCTTCATTTGGTTTTTCTACAGCCATTCAGAGGTGGACTTGCTGGTGTGTTTTGGATCATTGTCCTGCTGCAGAACCCAAGTTGGTTTCAGCTTCAGGTCACCAACAGATGGCCGGACATTCTCCTTCACAATTTTTTGGTAGACAGCAGTATTCATGGTTCCATTTATCACAGCAAGTCTTCAAGGTCCTGAAGAGTGCCCAGACAATTACACTATCACCACCACATTTTACTGTTGGGATGATGGTCTTTTTCTGAAATGCAGCGTTATTCTTACACAACATCTAAGGGGACACAGGCCTTCCAAAAAGTTCATATTTTGCTCTAAGTATTTTCCATGAGGTCTTGGGGAGCATCAATATGTTTTCTGCCAAAATTGACAAGAGCCTTTTTTTCAGCAGTGGTTTTGGTCTTGGAACTCTGCTCATCTAGCTGTTTTTGCCGAGTGTCTTTCTTATGGTGGAGTCATGAACACTGACCTTAACTGAGGCAAACAAAGGCTGTTGTTCTTTGGCTGTTGTTGCGGGGTCTTTTGTGACCTCTTGAGTCATTGCTGCACTCTTGGGGTGATTTTGGTTGGCCGACCAATAGGAAGGTTCACCACTGATCCATGTTTTCACCATTTGTGGATACTGCCTCTCACTGTGGTTTGCTGGAATCCCAAAGCTTTAGAAATGGCTTTGTATCCTGCAATTACTTTGTCACACAGAGCCATGTAGGTTTGAATTTTTTTCTCCCTTGTCATGTATTTATCATGGCAGACAGCAGAACCGAGAGAAGAGGACCACACAGTGGGAGACCAACGGGGTTAGTACCTTTGATGGAGCCGGTGGGGATGATTCCCTCTGCCGTGCCTCCGTAACCCCCAGACACGATGCTGGTCTCGTTGAGGTTTGGACCTGACACCATCACCTGCTGCAGGTCCTGCAGAGGCCACAAAGTGTGAGCACAGGTTGGGGGTGGGGTGTGAGGACGGATTAGGACTTCTAGACAAAGACAGTTAATCACTTGAGGACGGTGTTAGGAAGGTCATAGGTTAAAATGAAAGCAGACATCATTGTTTCTAACAAGTGACCTCTGAGCATCTCTTACAACAGCTCCATCGCTGATGGGGAGTTGGAGGTCATGTGACCACACAAACCTGACGCTAACGAAACAGGAAGCGTGACAGAGACATGGAGTCTGCTGAGACGTGTTCTGAACACGTGACAAAGTGTAGAGGAAAGCTCCAGGGTGGAGGAGGTGTCTGATAGCATCAGTGAGGCGTCACAGTGCTTTGTACAGTCTGGAGTCCACAGCAACACAAAACCTTTGGAAAACTCTTGTAAATTGCAATCATTTATAAAACTCAACATGAGTAGGATGCCAATTAGTGCACTTTATCCGGCTCGAATGAAGGATTAATTACATCACACATTCCAAATGTCAACTTGTGGTTTGTGTTGTTAATGACTCCTCTAAGTGGACACAAATGACTTGTTAGTAGCAGCACGCAGTGAATTCCAACAAATGTGATTGGTGATATGGGACCCAATGAAAGGATGCAAGGGAACTACACACCAACATTAACACACAAAAGGCACAAATGTCCGCTCACCCTGGCGCCTCTGCAGCTTCCTACCTTCTCATGTAAATGCCGCTGCAGCTTAGCAGCCTGCACACAGACCACCAACAAAAAAAAAAACACACAAACAGGAAGGGGACAGAAAAGGGAAAACAAAACATGACAGAAATCAGGAGACGGGGTTGAAAGAAAATCAAAATCATGCGAGTGACCTGAAGATGGCGAGCAGTGATGACTAACATTCATTGTTTTGCGTGTTTACACTGACAATACAGTCCATGCTATTGGAGCAGTGAGTATGCAACTCAACTACGCTGCTGTACGGCTGACAGCAGCACATATGCAGCAACGTTAAAACGCTATTATCAAAAAACACACAACAGCATAAAACACACATCAGGAAATCCCATAAATGGCAAACATACACAAACCCCCAAAACTGTATAAAAGAAATGCTGCAAGTTCACAGAAGTCATTCAGGCTACCAGGGGTTTTGGGCCAGAGGCCTGTCCGTCTTTAAAGACATGAGCGGGATGCCCCGTGTACTCCTCTCGCCCAAAGTCAGCTGGGATAGATTCCAGCACACCCCTGCGAGCCTAATAAGAGGCCTAGAAAATGGATGGCACTTGGCTGTAAAAATGGGATACATTTCTCTTCTGCTGTTGTTTTGCAGATTTGTGTGTGTTTTTGGCATTTGCAGGATTTTTTTTTCATTCAGTGTTTGTGTGATTGCAGCCTCTTCCTGTTGCATGTGTTTTAATGGCGTTTGGGTGCTTTTAGTCTGCCCCCGTCGGCCACCGTAGTATTTGTAGTTTGGTGGAACAAACAAGCAAAAGCAGCAGCCGTCCTTCCAGCCTCCATGTTGGAGAGCAGACAGCACAAAACAAGGCCACTTTCCTCCCAATTGCAGCATTGCTATGGCAACTGGTGTGCTCAGTAAACACGGCTCACACTTGAACACGCGTATGCACACACACACACACACGCACAGCTTAGCAAACAACTCCCAGTTTCTTTTTTTTCTCCAGGATCTTCAGTGCGTTTGTTCAAGGAGTGACCTTCTACACCTGAAGCACCTTATCTAATCTAGCCACTTCACATGTACCGCCTCACTAACCTCTTTCACACAGACAACCCATTTCCACTGTGGTTGTTTAGGAGCTGGTTTGCAGTAGATTCCAGCAGAGCTTTTGTTTGTTGCCCCAAGGGTGTAGAGCTGGAGGTGCTTTTTTTCTGGTTCTCACCTGGCTCCAAAAACGTTGCTGCATAATGAAGTGAGTAGGGTGGGGGAGTCCTTACATCTGTCTACATTCGTACAATTTGTACAATCTAACTGCTCAAACGTTTCACACTGCCTGGTCTATGGTGAGCTTCCACTGCATATACACTAGAAATAAAACCCAAAGGAAACCAGCAAAACTCCTATTAAATACATACCAATTGTTGCTCTGGTTATTTCTAGCATATTATACTATATTCTAATGGAGTGGTGTCGCAAGATTAACATTTCTCGAGGAAATGTCTATGTGCATGTCTATGTTTTCCTCATCTCCCGCCTTCAAACAGGCAGCAGGAGGATTCACTGAGCCATAAATACATTCTTCACACACATAGAAGACACTTCCGTGACCATCCTTCAAAATAAGTGCGCTGTTTGGCCCATGTCTGCGTAAAGAAAATAAGAGTGTCATTAAAAATATCTTCCATATGCAGCTGGAATTGCATGGTTGACTGCATCTTCCTGCATCACAAGCACAGGCATTACAGTTTGTTGAATATTTAGTAGCAATGTGTGCAGAGGCTGACATTCCAATTAGAAAACTTATGGCAAGGCGAAATATTCATTAGTGGTGGGTACCTCGGAGAATGTAAAAAATCAAGCTACCAGGAAGTTTTGGAGGGGCGGGGAGCGAGACATGTCAAAAATATACATTTTTATGTCGTATCGGTTTCTCATGGAGTTTCACCATTGCTGGTGGTTCCACAGCGGGGGATCTACTGTATGGACTCTGTGTACTCTGCTGTTAAATGAAATAAGCGATGGTACAGGTGGATGGAATTATGGAACAAAAAAGTTTCTATTGGAGTCCTGAGCTGAACTTTGCATCTTCCCACGGAGTGCTTACACAGCCATGGAGATGCTTATGTCGTGACAAATGAGAGGAGGAAAAAAAACTATACTGCCATTGTACAACCGCCCGCACGCAACCGCCCATCAGGCACTGATGAGCGACAAAAGCAGCTCTAGAATGTGGGCTTGATTCTTGTCACACGGCCGTGATGTCGTTAGTGCCACCTCTGAATGAATACACACTTTTCAGGACAGAAAAGGTCCATAAGGCCCCACCTGTTCTAGGCCATCATCTTCAGGTAGTGTTCTTGTGTCACCGTTGCTGCTGATGGGGATCTCCATGGTGGCGGCTTTGCTCATGATGCCGTCCGCCATGACACCCTGGGGAAGAACACGCTGCATCATTAGCAAAATGCTGCATCGCCAGAAAACAGCACAGTTCTGAATGCATGATATCATCATTTTTTAACTGTAAACAGATTTATAATGGTTGCTGTTTCCAGTTTACACACCAATTCTATTTTTTTCAGGCCTAAAAGACATAGGTTTGTATTTTAACAGCCTGATTAAGTCATGGCAGGGTCTGTTAGTGGCTTTTCAAAAGAGTTAAACATACACCTGGGCCGACAGTCAAGGGGTTTCACATCAAAACAAAATCTCCTGCACTTTATTAGACGAGTGCTATCACCTTATTGTCGACAAAAAGTTCTACACAGCCTTATTATGCTTTTCTATGTTTTAAAGCATGAACACATACACAACTGAGGAACAAAACACATTAAGAATACCTCACTAAATGTCTTTTTTAATCCATACAAATCCATATACCAATAACTGTAAAAATATATGAAAATGATGTATACTACTTATAGCGGGATGTTTAGGTACCATATGGGAGCAGGCTGGCAGGTGCAGTCGCTCAGGTGAGCAGGAGCCGAAGTAACCTCTTAAGTCTACTCTCCTTCTATAAAACGGTGTAGAATACACCTAGCTGAGCATTTCACTTAAACGGTACATTTTAATGCTTTTATTGGAGAGCGAAAGGCCTGATTCCGGTTAACGCGTACGTAGATAGCAGCTTCAGAGATCAAATATCTTATATAGCGACCTGGTAAAAAAAAAACAAAAAACGTCTATTTAAATGTGCTTTAACAACATTCAGGCGGTGACAAGTACGGACACAATGTTACTTACCGGAGTGTTAAGTGTCCAGTGGTGGGAAATAAGCTGCTCTTTAAGCTAGCGATTCAGGCTAACAACAGCTAGCGGACAAGCTACCAACTGCTAGCATCGTACAGAGTAATGCTGACGTGTCTTTCGGGGGGGAAAAAATCACAAAAAAGCAAGCGTAGCTATCATCTCAGTTTAGGATATTTTATGACATATCACAATGAAGTCTCGTCGGTATGGTGCGCTACCGAGGTTGCGTAAATAGGCTGTTATCTCCTGTTAGCCCATGCAGGAACTGACGCCAACCAAAGAGCGTTTATTAGTGAGGAGGAGCCACTATACGGTACAAAGCCTGACGACAAAAATATATCGACTGTCCTCGTCAGATGTTAGTTAGTGCCAATATCTCAAAGCTGCGTTATGCGTGGTCACTTATCGTCACTAAACACCCCTTCAAACGTTAATCGTAAAACACCAAAGACCGATATTTCTTCCTTCTTTCAATCTGTTGTAAACATCATTGGCGGCATGGAGCGGGCGATGTGTTAAAATTCCTATTTTAAAAAGATGCTAATCATTAGCCCACTTTGCACAATTAAATAAACAGAGGCTCATTACGGAATGCATTTAAGATTCTTTAATTTTTTAAAGAAGAGTTCACTTATTTTACTACCATTTTTGTGACGTTATGACCTTTTGTCTATGTAGATGTTTCAATAGGTCTGTTTGAATGTACTTTTGATTATAAGCTACTTTACTGCCCCCTGTAGGTGATGTACAGTAATAGCAATGTGATGTCAGCGCTGTTTTGCCCTTTAATTTTCCTCGTGACCTGAATTACTGGTCATAACTTTCACAAGAACGAGAACATCAGGACCATCTACAGAATGTAATGACCCATGTGGCCTTTGCAAAGATGCTAATTTGTGATTGGTATTAATTAAACAGTGTGTGTGTTATTGAGCTTTTTTTGCATGGTGGCATGCAGTTACTTCCAAACACTCCAAACACAGAAATAATCAAATAATAACCAAAATATAAAAAAACCTGAAACACACACAACAGGAAAATGCCGCAATCACAGAAACACAGCAGGATCAGCAAGAAACATGAAAGAAAAATGCTACAAATGTCAAACAACACACACACACAACAGCCCAAAACAACTGCATGACAGAAATGCTGCACATTGAGGGAAGTTAACCAGCATGGCTTTTAAGGTGTTTGTATGCTTTTGGTTTTGAACCTCTCATGTGCCTAAATAGGTTAAACAAAATATTGGGAAGAGCTCTCACTCGGGTTAGGGTTGGGGTTCGGGTTAGACAACACACACGTGCACTCACAAGACGGGCTCCTGCTCTCTGTCACAGTCACAGCAGGAGAGTGAAAGTGAAGGAAGGCTTGAGCGCTTTATTAATAAATTGATGTGTTGTTGACAGGCGTGTGGAGCCAAAAGAAACTCCTGCTTGGTAAATTTTGGAAACGTCATTCCCAGCTGTCATGGGGGAATGTTTTACCAGTAGGAGCAGTCTTGAATTTTCCAGCTGTGCGGCTTTTTTCTTTTTTCTTTTGGTTGTTTGAATACTTCAGAGCTGTCCAAATTGCAGCCTATTGGCCATTTTCAGTCCACAGCTTGTTTTTTATTGGCTCTTGACATATTATAAAAATTGAAAATGAGCTATATTATTAGACTTTACACTCATTTACTTTGACACATATAATACAAATAGTATATTGATGGACATTGGGTTGCTTTTAGTGGTTCCGCATTCAATGTGTTGAAGTTTGGACACCCCTGCTCACTCCAACTGATTAATTTCTACAACAACACAACTGGTTCCAGGCCACACGGTGGACGAGTGGTTACCATGTAGGCCACACAGTCAGGAGATCAGGAAAACCTGGGTTTGATTCTTTGCATGTTTTCCGTTTACTCCAGTTTCCTCCCACATTCCAAAAACATGATGGTGTTGGTGACTCCAAATTGGCGACCGGTCCAGGGACCCCGCCTCCTGCCCGAAGACAGCTGGGATAGCATACCCGTGACCCAAGTGAGGATAAGCGGCATAGAAAATTAATGCATGGATGGATGATTCCAGACCCAACTGTGACAATTGAATTTCCATTAAATAGGGTTCCATACTTAAGAATGAAATATATTGGTAGTTAGACCATTGGAAAGCTCTTTTTGTAGCATTATCAGAGCCCTTGAGACATGAAATAACACCCCTATAGTCAAGTGTGTTTCTGTAAATGTGTTGCCGAGGTTGGGGAGCTAAATGGGGTGCGGACAGGAAGTGACATTGGGGGTTGAGTTTTAGCTTGGCGTGGGTTACGACTGCAACAGTAGCCTATACATTAGGGATTATTGTGCCTGTTGTGACCTGCAATAAAAGCCTATTATTCCTGCGATCAAGACTTTTGCTTGGGTGTCTCACCAAACATTACAGTAACATTACTGACCTCTAGTGACCAGTGTAGACTACAACATACTGCGCCTTCTGAATTCCTTATTTGTGTTTTTAAGCCATTTCTATGCTTAATTTAGGCCAGAAAATTGCATATTTTGGGGCAAAAATAGCTTGTATTCAACCATGAAGCAGCATGATTTATTAATGAATATATTTTTGAAAAAGCGTTAGAGTGAAGCCAGGAAATTCCAAACCAAATTTTCAAGAGATCAATTTTTTCCCAGTGTTTTATGCTGAAACGGCAGACTCTCCCTGTCCTTTCTCCGCTGTGTGAGGCAGCAGAGCCTTCTGAACACCCTGTTGCCAATGAGATTGTGGTGACTGAATGAAAGGAATCACATTAAAATCCCTTTCACAAGACCGCGTTATAAGTCCTTGAAGGCTGTAAGAGGGTTTTCGGGAAGAAGGTTTCAAGTGGACCACATGAAAGTGAGAACCTTCCCGTTACAGAGGCGACTCATCGCTCGTACTCACCTGTTGACTCATGTGAGGAACGTTTGTCCATGCAATTAGGCTTCATAAAACACATGCAAAGGAACAAATGCTGCCTTTCACTGCCAATATGTGAAGGCACCTTGAAGGCAATAACATATTCAGCTCAAGGCTGCTGACATAATGCATAGAAACTAATCATAAATGCTTTGATTTGCTTCAGACGGGTACATTGAAGTGGATCACATGCTTACACACCACTCAAAGGAGTAGGAAGACGCAGAGCACATTTAATGCTGCACCTTCTCTGCAGGTACTGTTGAATGTAAATACTTAAAATAAATCATTTCATACAAATAATTGATTTTTTAAAAATGAAGCATTTGAAGAATGCAGGAATACAAAAATGCACATAAACACTGTTCATTCATTCATTCATTCATTCATTCATTTTCTACCGCTTATCCTCACGAGGGTCGAGGGCACATAAACATTATCTATTGTATAAATAAATGCAGGAAACAGTGTTAAAGTACACATTAGGGATGTCCAATAATTACTATCAGCCTGATATCAGCATAAAAATGCAATATTGGTTGATATCAGTATCGGATTTTTTTCCCACGATCATGAAAAACGATATTAAAGAAATGTGTACATTCCACCACAGGAGATAGTATGTCATGTTAGACATATTGGTATCAGTATTGGCTGATATCGGTATCGGAAATTGTGTTTTGAACAATATCGGCTTTTGGCAAAAAAGCCAATATTTACAATCCCTTCTATTATAATAAATGTAGAGTATAATTTTATTTTATATATTTAAATATTTGAATAAGTCAATAAATTCATATACAATACATTCATAAAATATTTGTAATAAATTAATAGAAACAATTTTGTTTAAAGAGTTGAATAAGCAATAAGGATATACTAAATGGTAAATACAAGAAAAAAACTGACATAAACATTATATATACTATAATAAATGATTAATACAGGATACAGACTTAGAAAAAGTATGTAAGCAAGCACCATACACTTGAATTTCTTAAACTGGCTCATGTTTCACTTCCTTGTATAATTCTAATTCTTCTAATGCTAATTGGACAGATGGACCAAAATCCCCTCAAAATCTGGTGGAAAGAGGGAAGCTGCTGTCTTTTTACTTCCTGGAACTGTCCCAGTACTTTTGTCTACAGCGTGTCGCTAATTTGCCATAAGAAGCACATACTGTAGGTCTCCTCCTTTTTTCCTTCCGTATGTTCCTTCTTTGGCCGCATGGTGGCACCAAAGGACAGAAGCACACTGGGAAATTCATTGAAGCGGTTCAATAAAGATGGACTCGTCACAGAAAAGAAGGACGTGGCTGCGGGAGGTGACCGCGTGGATGGATAGAAGGATGGATCCCAGAACCGCTTGTGGTCACACTTAATGAAGTGGTGGGTGGACATGTGATGGATAAGAGATCGATTTTACAGTTTAAACCTCTGCATCAGGACCAGCCACGTGCATATTCTATGTTATGCAATTCATGCCAGTTGTGTGTATGCTTTACAAAAAGCTATTGCAAATATAAAATATCTGGAGCTGAAGTAAAAAATGTGGATGTTTTTTTGTATTTTTCACAAGTCCCAAGTTACAAACGATAGGACATTTCCATTAAAATGTCTTATGTGTTCATATTGGGGGTACTGTTAATGAGCATCCTTTTACGTCCATTGAGGGGAGTAAGGGGGCACCAAAGTCTCTCCAGGCTCCTTGCTTCCTTCCTCCTTGGCGTCCCCCCACTTTTGTATGGCTACCCGCATGCATAAGTGGGGAGGAGGAGGAGGTGATGAGGGGGGCCGGGCCTGCTGCTGCTGCTGCTGGAGGAGGAGGAGGAGGCTCAGTCAGTCTGTTGGTCGCTTGGTGAGGTGCTTGGCTACTCCTGTCTGGATGCTGGATGAGGAGGAACTGATTGAACAGAAAGATCTGGAAGGAGAAGAAAGGATTCCAGCTGTCGCCTTCTCACCTGACGTAAAATTCCTCACAGGATCAGCAGCAGCGGGACTGGGAAAATTCTGTGGAATTGGCCTCCTTTTTTGTGTGTGTGTGGAAGCTGGCTGTGTTCTTTTTTTTTCTCATCGAGACTGGATTGTCTCCTTGCATACTAATCAGCTTTTTTAGGAGACACCCAGAGGCGCACACATCCCTCCGATGAATGTAAGTGCTGCTCATCTCCTCCACTAACACATGTAATGTCAGCTTCTATACACAAAACCATGCCGGTACCACTCAGTGGGTCATGCTTGCAGTGATGTGTGTGTGTGTGTGTGTGTGGCATCCCATTGAATGACAGGCTGCAGAAAGGCAAGCTTACACATTGCCGATAAGATGAATAGGATTCTTTTTGCATGTCTTTGTCATTATGAGTGAACATGTGAATATGCAAATATGCAGCAGTGGAATTATTGTATCTTTCGGGATATACATTGACATGTCACTGGATCAGGATCAGCGATCCAGTGTTGGACTTGGATCTTGGACCTGTTAGGACACAAATGGACGTTTGACATGCACTATACATTGTAAACCTGCCCTTGTCCAACATAATAGATGCTATACAACATAGCAACATTCAGGAGTGGGCTAGGAGAACACAAACGTTAGCAACACTAGCATAGTTAGTGATGCTAAAGTGCTAACAGTACACTTACATTTTAACCTCGGTTAGCCTATTCACTGGACAAAAACAAAATGATTATTTTACAGCCCCAGACTGATGGATGGTTGGCAGAGCATCTTATTTTAAGATGTGTAGCGAAGCCTCCTTTATGTCATTGTACATATTGTTAAATAAGCTTTGAAAAGTTGCACAGAACGTCCAAGTTTGAACCACTGTCGTGAAAGACTGCGTACATCACAAGTCTCAGTGAGGTTACAACAGGGGTGAGCAAACTACAGCCCGGGGGCTACATGTGGCCCACCAAGCGTTTGAATCCGGCCCGCCAGTTGCTTTCTAAGTATTTCAACTTTTAACATCGAAACTAGAAACATGACTTGCAAGTCGGATGTCTTATTTAGTAAAAAACAAAACAAAAACTGTAAAAACTTAAAATTAAATTAGACAGTTTGATGTGGTTGAATGGTTGTTTGTCTATATGTGCCCTGTGATTGGCTGACGACCATTCCAGGGTGTACCCCGCCTCTCGCCCAAAGACAGCTGGGGTAGGCTCCAGCACCCCCACGACCCTCATGAGGATAAGCGGTAGAAAATGAATGAATGAATGAACGAATTTGATGTGTTTGGATGTTTAAAGTGCTCCTGGAAAAAGGGACATGAGAACATACAGCTGGTAGTATAACTTTTACTGCTAAAATTAGACAAGTAATTCAAGGAAAATTATAAGCATAAAATAGTGTGTGTGTGTTAAATATGTGTTCTGGCCCCCTGGACAATTTTGTTAACTCAATGTGGCCCACGAGTCAAAATATTTGCCCACCCCTGGCTTAGAAGATGCGATAATTTTGCTAGCTTGTAAATAAACATAGTTGGAACCTCTAACGTCGTACAACAACCTCTGAGGTCGCACAATCTGGAATTCAGCCAAGATTTTGGAAAAGTGTTAGCATAGCCACACACTCACATCATATTACGTTAAGCTATTCGCTGAAGAACAACCATACCATCAAACTCACAGCTTCCAAGTCTTTAGCTGACTGACAGCTGGCAGAGCTTTTAAGATGTGTAGTGAAGCCTGAACTTCAAAAGTGAGCGTTTGAGCGTGTCTTCTCTCAAAAGTGGAGCAGACAAGCGAGGAAGATATTTGGAACGTCGTCAACAGGTCTGTTTGGTAGAACTGGGGACCTTTAAGAGGTGTGTCCCAACACTTTTGTCCATCTCGTGCATTGTACTCAGCATGCATCCTTTCCCAGATGCCTACAAATAGGGCATACTTTTAACCGCAGTAGTGATGAGAGAACAACATAGCAGTGATACACATCTTGGTGTTGTCACGCTGCAGTCCGGTCGCCTTCACTTTGGTGCGTGCGGACCGCCAGCCAGTTATAAAGGTTCTGGTTGTGCTGTGCTGCAGGGCGATGAGGTGTGTAGCCCAGCACCACCTAAATAGTCCACTAAATAGTGTCCTTTTCATGGAGTAAACAGAGCTTATCAGCAAAGTCAACACGGCACCTCATGTCATGTTGAGTGGATAAAACCAATAGACACGCTGTAGAACTCAAGAACACCACTTCTTTTTATTTATGACTTTATTTTCAATGCTATGTTGAAAGAAGAAAAAAGATTTATTCGTTTTGAGTCTTTTTCAATGCATAATTCTCACTGGATCGTTTTCAAAACGTTTCTCTTTGTCAAAGCGACTTACATTGCCGCACATACAGTAAATTTATCTCAGTGGTCTTTTCTTTTGCTTTCTTTTTCAACACAAAAGATGAGGATGTTGAGGTTCTCATTGGGAGTGACCAGGATGGATAGGATCAGGAAGGAGTACATCAGAAACATTACATGTTAGAGGCCTTGGAGATAAAGTCCTTTAGGCCAGACTGAGATGGTTGGGACATGTCCAGAGGAGAGATAGTGAATATATTGGTAGAAGGATGCTGCCAGGTAGGAGGCGTATAGGATGAGAAAGAGAAAGAAGATGATTTACATGTCACAAAGCAATATATTACCTTCTTGCATACTTTCATTTTTCAGTATAAGAATAAGTTTGGACACCCCTGGCCTAGAAGTAGTCACATGTCAACCTTTGACCTGCACATTGTTGCAGCTCAGACAAATCTCTCGCTAATTGTGTCTCACAATTGTTTTTTCCTGGATTTTCTTTCCTTCTTGGGCCTGGGAAGTCAATGAGGACAAATGTCGGAAAGCTGACCTCACACACACACACAGACACACACACACGTACATACACAATGGGACGCAACAATTGCACTGTAACGTGTGTTGGGGTTGTACGCTGTTTGAGGTTGTTTAACCACGTCAGCCTCGTATTGATAGCCTGAGAGGCGGGACTCACAAAATGAGATTCCCATTCATAAGAGAACCCCCCCCCACTCCCCCCATCCACACACACACTTTACTGACTGCACCACATTTCATTAGTGCCACCCCTTGGGGAAGCTTGGTAGCCATGGTAACTGCCTGTCGCCATAGCCGCCACGCCGGCATTATTTGTACGTGCTTGCATCCTGGTGGTGCATCTGTTGTTGCATGACACAAACGTTGCACAAAAGAAATGCTAACGCTAACTTATTACCTTTATAACTAAATTGTTGTAGGGATGTATTTTCAGAAAAATATGGAACGGAGGGAGGCAGATTTATCCTTTCGCTATTATTGTTATTTTGTATAAAATGTCAATGCAAAGCTCTGATGCACTCTACATTAAATAATGAGTCAAAGATCCTCTACATGACAGGAACACTACTGTTTTTCATTGTTTTTTATCTACTGTAAAATACACAAAGTTGCTCTAAATGAGAGGACTAACCACTCTGCTGTTTTTAAAGACACACTCTTCAAAGATCCTCTGTATGACAGGGTGGCTTTGCTGTTTTTGAGGACGTACTGCAAAATACACTAGCCAAAGATCCTTTATGTGAAGTTTGTTAGGTTTTTGAGAACGATCGGATCTGTTTAGATCATTTTAATGACAGGAGTGCTCTGCTGTTTTAAGGAGCTACTGCCAAACATCCATCCATTTTCCATGCCTCTTATCCACACATTCATACCTATGGACAATTTAAGAGTTTCCAATTAACCTAACACAATGAGTTCATTAGTTTCCACAATGAGAGCATTATAAAATGGAATTATATATATTTTTCAAAAATAAAAACACTTTTTTGTTTCTTTACTTTATTTGCCTTTTATTTGACCTACAAATGTGTCAGCTCATTTTGCCTGACCCTGCATAAACTGAGTGATGTGTTCAAAGACATGCTTGAAAACACTCTATTAGAAGAATCTTTTCATGACAGGAGTTTTTAGTAATCTGCTGCAAAAATGGTCGTCGCTCACAAGTCCTGAGAAGTCACGAGTCCTGAGAAGGATTTGGACCACGGGCCACCAGTTGAATAATAGTATGGATAGTATGGAATAGTATGGAAGGAAATTACAGCACTTCCATGTCAAATGGAACATACACGTTTTCATTTATTCATTCATTTTCTACCGCTTATCCTCATGAGGGTCACAGGGGTGCTGGAGCCTATCCCAGCTGTCTTCGGGCGAGAGGCGGGGTACACCCTGGACTGGTGGCCAGCCAATCACAGGGCACATATAGACAAACAACCATTCACACTCACATTCATACCTATGGACAATTTGGAGTCGCCAATTAACATAGCATGTTTTTGGAATGTGGGAGGAAGCCGGAGTACTCAGAGAAAACCCGATGCACGGGGAGAACATGCAAACTCCACACAGAGATGGCCGAGGGTGGAATCGAACTTGGGTCTCCTAGCTCTGTGGCCTGCGCGCTAACCACTCGCCCGCCATGCAGCCCTACATGTATGTTTTGTTTTTGTAAATACAATTAAATGCATTCATTGATCCTCATGGGGCCTCCAGCACGGGAATATCTTATAAGTTGTTCGCTTGATGAGTGTGATGATGGTGTCAATTCTGCGAAGACCAGCTCGTGTGTCTCATGTGTATTTCATGAAGGCGCTCACTTTCCAATCCTCTACACCCCCCTTCCACCTTCCCACAAAAGTCAGCATTGGCAGCCCCCACTCGTTTGCGTCGGTACGCACTAAGCTGTAGTCTCCTTGCTATTTTGATGCTTATTAACAGACGCCGCTCATTCCCAGCCGGGGACATAATGGAGTAACGTGATCCCCGACATTCCCGCCACCCAGCAGCTGTCGACGCGCCGCTAACCAGGAAGTATGGAGAAAGAAGGCAGTGGTCACATGATCACACGATTCACGGCCGACCGCCTATGGAAACCATTGAATCTTTCTCTGTGATGGAGCAAGAACCCTACTGATTTTGCCAAAAGCTAGGACAATGTGGACGTGAGATATTTTAAGATATTCCACCCATACCTGTCAGCCCTCCTTTTTCCCCGGGAAACTCACATATTTTCTTGTTTTTATCATATTTTAACTTCATGAATAAACGCTCCAGCTGAATTTTGGTCCTCTCAAGGGAAAATAACGGACCGTTTTTTTTGAAAATGTGGGATGCTGTGGGACATTCTGATGGTTAAGTCCAGAATTTTCCTTAATTTTTCTTTATTTCGTGAAAAATAACCCTTATTTCTGAAATATTTCCCTTATTTTCCCTTCTTTTCTGACAATTGTCCCTTACTTCCAAATGCAAACATCTTTTTCCATCTGCCAACCATCCTTTCTCCTTATCTGGGCAAGAACCCTACTCATTTTGTGTGACCTCATGACAAAGCTGTCTGATTGAATAGTTAGATAGAACCCCATTGATTTTGAGTGACATCCAACAAAAGAGGGCTGAGGCAGCTGAGGTCGTAGGTCAAATGGCAACAAATTGATATTTTACTTTCAAATCGTGTTCTATAAATATGCCTGCTGGAATAGGCTCCAGCATACCCCCGCGACCATAGTGACGACAAGCAGCATAGAAAATGAGCGAATGAATGAATTTCTAACCGATATTCACACTTAGAGGCTGTGTTCGGTGCAAGCACCCTATTAAGTTTGATTGACATCCAACAGAAAAGGTGATGTTTTCACCTCGCTGGTCGTCATACTTTTCCATCAATCTTCTTTACGCCTGACAGGATTTAGTTGTTCAACGCCAAAGAAAGACCAGTATGTCCGGTATGTCAGCACAAGACTCCTGTTGATGTTGATCTAGCCGGTGCTGCACGCACTCTAGCTGCGAGGAACCTAGTGACTTTGAAGCCTTCATCATCCCTTCATCAGCTCATCACCTCATCATCCTTCTAAGCTTCTTTTCTGGTCCACCTTAATGCCATCCACTGGAATTCACACGCCTCAGCTTCTTTGTAGTGTGAGAAGGTCTCACTGCACTTCATCACCACCAGGGACCTTATTTATGGACCTGTGTGTCTGTGTCCAGTGCCAGTTTTACCATGGAAACCTCTTCCACTATCAAGCTGAGAGCTCTTTCTAATAAGATAGAAGGCTGCCGTGTCTGGGGGGGAGAAGCATTTTCGACTTGCATCTTGTTTTTGATTGGTCCTTTATTGGAGATATATATGTATATGAGATATACATATATATTATCAATGAGCTTATATAGATAATGGGATATAATAATTGGATTAGTTATTACTAATCATTGGATTAGTTTTAGCATCTTTAATGTGCAAAATGTGTTTGTTCGTTTTTTGTTACCTGGCCACTTCCACTAAATTTAAAGGAAAAAACAGATTTGTACATACTGCAGATAAGCAACACCAGTGTATAAGATGCACATGTCCATGTCATAAAATGGCAATATTGTGGCACGCATGTGTCCGTGAGGAACAGGTAGCTCTTTATTGGACAGCAGACAATCATGAGCTATGAAAAAAATCACAATGAAATTACCAACCCACTGGAAATTATAGGAGGTCATTAGTCAATATAATCATCTTACATAGAACAATAAACTCATCACACAGCAACTTAACACTCAAAAGGTATACCTAATAAATATGAAAACATGTACTAATTGTTAAAGCACACCTAATAATATACAAACATGTACCAATATGAATTAACAATGTAAAAGTCTACCTAATAAATATACAAACATGTACAATACAAGTTTAAATAATTTTAAAAGTAAAAAAAAAATGTAATATAATAGATTGCATTTGAGCAAACCATTTTATTGGAGGACAAGCAGCATAGAAAATTGTGGATGGCACTGCAATCCTGTCTCAGTCCAGCACAGGGAGACAAATGAACCCAGAGGGAAGCAGACGTCATTGCAGCGGCCCAATTAATTAACTTCAAAAGAGCCCCCCCCCCATTTTTAAACTCATATTGTTATATGTCTGTATATTTTAGGTAAACCTTTCCAGCGTTAAGTTGTTGTGTGATGAGTTTAGTAAGATGACACCGTGAGTCAGACTCGTATATTGTTATACTGTTTATATATAATGACTTTCTGCAATGTTCAATGGGTTGAAATGGGTTGTAAGTGCACTATTGGCTTGTGATTGGCTCCTGGCACAGAAAGAGCTACTGTTTCCTCACCGACTCGCGAGTGGCACAGTATTTCAACAATCAGTAGTAGTTCTGAAGTAAAGAAGACGGAATCTACAGTCATCTATGATACGTATGTCAACAAGCATAGAGACCTCATTCCCTCATCATTCATTCACACACAAGTGTATGAGAACATCAGATGACATGTCACATGATGTAGTCCTGGCCTCTCTGAGTGCAGCTTCTTATCAATACTATTATTGATTGTTTGTGTACGTTGTCTAATGTACTGTTGTTCCTCTGCACAAGTAGGTATCCATTACATCGCCTAGAGAAGTAGTCATGGGTGATACCACTTTTTAATTCAATACCATACCGATGCCTTTTTGGTCATTTTTATCCCAACAAAACACGGCATATACAAATTGAATGTGTATTTTTCATAACCTATTGCACACAATGTAAAATACCCATATGAGTATATAATGTATATCATGAGCCCCACTACACGGAAGTCTGTCCATTCAGTGAGCAGGTCATCAGGTCACTTGCGTGGAGATTTTTTGACTCGTAACTGAGCGTTTAGCTTGGCTGAGGAGAGCGAAGGCGTGCCCAGCCTGGATCTGCAAAATCCATTAAGAGGGACGGCGCAAGGAGGGACCTGGTAGATGGACAGACCTGTTTGGGTTTGGGTTGTGTACTGCAGAGGACAGATTTTATTTTCTCTCAACTATAAGATAAAGTGTTGCATGTAGGCGTGATGTATCGAAACATGTCTGCTTCCTGTTTGATACTGCTGGTTTGCAGGCTTGTGTGCTGCACACAAAGATTACGGGGCTGCCATGCCAGATGTCATGTGGCCGAGACAGCGTGGAGCCCTCCGCGTCCGTCTGTCAGTGTGGTCGCACGGGGATGATGTCATCACACACATGCAAACAGAGACACGCATGTACAGTGTGAGGGATGAGAGGCTTCTATTAGTCAACCTCCACTGTAGCAGGCTGTACAGTATGTAGTGCTGCACACAAAATGGAGAAAATGTACCCCCTAAAAAGTACCCCTACTCTGTTGCCTCTGCTATTATTTTGCGGAACAATACACCACATGATGGTGGTGGAAAAACTTGAAAATCCTCTTAAATCAATAAATAGTTATTTTTGGCAAAGAAGAGTAATTTGTTTATCTTGAGTAATATGTACTCATACCTGACATTTATGACTTCAATTAAGCAAAATAATTAAGTGGCGTTTTGGCAATAAGCAGAGGTTGGGAGAGGGCAGAACACTTATCTGCCTAAAAACACGCCCATATAAGGAAGTACAGCCCTCTGTGACATCACAGAGGGGGAGTTTTGCCACGCCTTTTGAGCCATCCCTAACTTCTGGAAAAAGCATAATAGGTCCTCTTTACAGTTGGACTCACGCTGTGTATTAATAAAAGGACAAGTATGTATGCGAATATAAGATATTAGCAATAAAATATACAAAAACCTGATTAAAAATTTGGTGTAAATCTTTTGACATAATTGACAATTAGCTGTTCTAAAGAGTGCCACTAGAGGGAGTTAGTTAAAAAATGTCCTCATGACAGGGTAACGGTGACGTCAACAATGTTGTTGACGACTGCGTGAAAAGATTCGCTCTCCAACATCATTCTCATATAAGACAACCATGAGAGTCGCAACTTCACTTTTTCCGTCTGCTTAGTCCTCCTGAGAGGATGCATGGCGGCCGTTTTTGGCTCTCACTCCTCTAGCTGCACTTGCTAAAGAAACCCCACAAGTGTCCAAGTCCAAAGCAAAATCAAAGGAATGCACGCGTGCAGACAAGATGCTGGCTGGCTGCGAGTTTTGCGAGGCGCTCCAGATGTGGAGGTCAGCCGCCATAGCGGAGGGGCTGGTGTCCATGTCCCTCCTCCCGTCTCCCAGAGGAGCAATAGATGTTATTAATCTGTCCTCCTCAGGGGACTCATAAACTACTGCATGTGGTCACGGTCAGTGGGAAGGCGGATTCATTGGATATTAAATCATGCTTTCTATTTGCTTGGGGTTAGATTTCAAGGAGCATTTAAAAAAATGGATTTCCAAATTAGAAGCATTGTCCTTTTTAATTCAACTCTTTATTGGATAGGGACCATAATTGCTAGCTTAAGTGGCTTTTCATGATAAAAACATGTATCCCAGTCAATTAAAAAGGTACCGTATTAGCAAAGAAAACTCCTGCTACATGTTGCTAACCTCTGGCCTGGCCTTTGAAACTTGGCTTAATGCTAACAATGCTAACGGCTACAGTAAACCTCGGATATATCGGACTCGGATATATCGGAAATTCGCTCACAACGGACAGATTTTTCTGTAATGCATTTCCAAAAAAAATTCATTGCATATATCGGATTTTTTATAACGGATTTCGCCTATTTCGGACAAAATCTCCAGTCCCGTTCCAATGCATTTCCATTAAATTTCCCTCGCATACGTATATCGGATGGCCGCATCGTGGCGCTCCGATTCGCCGAATTGTGACAGGCCGCTATGCGACGTCATTTGCAGCGTTTGCAGCGTTGCCTGCGCGTCCAGGTACATTGGAAACATAGTCAAGGAAGTGCCTTTTTATAACGGATAAAATCCGATTTACGCATATACCGGATATAAATCCGATATATGCGTAAAACGGACATTTTCCGGTATACGCATATAACGGATTTCGCTTATATCGGACAAAACCAGTGGGAACAATTGAATCCGATATATCCGAGGTTTACTGTACCATGCTAGCAACCAGTAAGGATACAATGTGATATATCGAGTGATATAATGTGTCGTAAGTTACATCGCCATGGTTACACAGAGTGTACCACGATTTGTTCAGCGTTATTTGCAGCAGAATTCAATATAAGAAGAAAAAAAGGAAGAGCTGGACTCCATACGCAGGCCTATAACAAGTTTCCTGCTTGGCACACTTGATCATGTGGCCCCAATGCAAGTGGACAATCACAGCAAAAAGTGAAAATACATTCTTGTATGTCCATTGCTATGCAGATTCTTACCAAATTCTGTTGGCAACATGCTCAGCACGTGTGCCACCTTTTTACCAATTTCCACCGCAATGCGTACTTTTTGCATAATCCTGCGAAAAGAAAGAAAGAAATAATCCTAATGCTGATTCTTGCCCAAAATGTTGTGAAAAAGTTTGATTCTGTTTTGTGTTGGAATACACTAGTATTGCAAATAACTGGATTCATTTTGGACACTCCTGATGACAGATTGCTGTACAAACAGCATAATCCTAAATCTGAACTACCGGTATAAGCAAAGTGGCTTTTAGTGGATTTGGTTTAGGGTGCCCCTAAAGTTTGCACACATTAACTAAAATTCACATTTAAAGAAATGAAATGTATTCAATTGGACCATTAAGATATAACAACATTCATTCATTCATTTTTTACCGCTTATCCTCACCAGGGGTTGCTGGTGCCTATCCCAGCTGTCTTCGGGTGAGAGGCGGGGTACACTCTGGAATGGTCGCCAGCCAATCACAGGGCACATATAGACAAACAACCATTCACACTCACATTCATACCTATGGACAATTTGGAGTGGCCAATTAACCTAGCATGTTTTTGGAATGTGGGAGGAAACCGGAGTACCCGGAGAAAACCCACGCATGCACGGGGAGAACATGCAAACTCCACACAGGGATGGCCGAGAGTGGAATCGAACTCTGGTATTCTCGCTAAAAAAAACAACATTTTAAACATAATTTTCAACATTTGTGATGCAATTTGCAGGACTGGGTGCATTAAATCTATTCACCTCCATAAATAACATGTATTTGTATTTCCAAGTGTGTTTGTGTGAAATGCTAACAAGGAAGCTCACTATTAGCCTGCTAGCTAACAGCTGGATGAGCTTCTTTGTTCTGCAGATGTGCAAGGCATTCCTCAAGTTAACCATCCACATTATCTCAGCACCGTGGGAGGGACCGCCTGGGCCGACGCCTGACGACTCAATGCTTCATCCTGTTTTAAAATATTTAAATGTTGTCACCCATGAACTCTCTTAAGTCATCAGTGTGTCATCGTTGTCATCATCAGGCTACTGCATCTCTCCGCTCGCAATCCATAAGGAAGGAGTTATGGGCTAGGATGGTTCCCTTCATCGCGGGATGTTTTGAAAAGTTACACGGCCAATAAATCTCCCCACGTGAACACGAGAGGGAAATGCCCAAACGGTTGCTCTCATCTTGAACGGCGTGTAAATATTTGAAAGGCTGAGCTGTATATCTCTGCAAGGCCTTTGGAGTGGAGGATAAACACGCCAAGGCGGCTGCAAATAAATCCTCCATCGTAGACGTTTGAGACATGTTGATGCGTTCCTGCTAGAGTTTAGAAGGTGAGTTGGTGTCACCTGACAAAGCACATGATCCATCGCTGTCAGCAAAGCCACTCTACGCAAATAAAGGATTGAGCCGTGACGTTAGTGTGTAGCGTTACAGCATGTCAGGGTTTCTATTTATGTTGCGCTCGCGTGAGGACGGAGGCGGTGGACGCCCGCTGACTTTATTATGCTTCCCTCTGGATTTCAAAGCTTTCCTGCTTTGATCAGACCAAAATGTTCCTCTTCAATAAATCAGGAGCTTTCAGATAAATATCCTTTATTATTGCATTCCAATCCTGGACAGAGTCCGAGGTTCAATTCCACGCTCTGGCAGATCCACCTGCTCCATCCAGAAAGTTTTCTCTGAAATGTTTAATGATGGGAACGTCTTTGATACATGTTCTGGTTTGTGTCGTTGTATGTCCCAGGTGTAGCGAGCCATGTCTTTAAGAAGAGAAGGGTCAAGATGGCGGCTCAGTGGACCGTCTTTGCGCTCGGGTCTTTGGCGATGGTGGCGGCCGCTTGTCATTCTGGTCCTGCTTCAGTCGTCTGCTGTCCTCGGTGCACTGGAGCTGCAGCTGGACGAGGAGCAGCCGGCGGGGACCATTGTCGGGGACATCAGTGCTGGGTTGCCCCCCGGTGAGACAGCAAGTCTTTATTTCATCTCAGACCACGAGGGAACAGGTGTGGGGAGCGATCTCAACATCGATGAGACCACAGGGATAATAACCACGGCACGCCGTTTAGACCGCGAGCAGAGGGACCACTACAGTTTCATTGCCGTGACCATGACGGGCGTCACCATCGAGGTGTCAATCAGCGTCAATGACATCAATGACCACGCACCTGCGTTCCCCAGACAGAAAGCAGTTCTCAAGATCCCAGAGCACACGGCTGAGGGGACGAGGTTTTCCTTGGAACCAGCGACGGACGCGGACAAGGACCAGCTGACCACTCAAGGTTACGCTATTCGAGAGGGAAATGTGGGTCAGGTGTTTCGCCTGGAGACGAAGAGAGCTGCCAACAAAGCGCTCTATCTGGACCTGGTTGTCAATGGACTGCTGGACAGGGAGAAACGCTCATCATACATCTTAGTCCTCGAAGCCTTCGATGGGGGCTCTCCCAGGAGGGTGGGGTCCATGACCCTGGAAGTTGCGGTGACTGACATCAACGACCATGCGCCGGTCTTCAACCAGAGCAGATACCATGCTATCATTTCAGAAAGTCTCCCACAGGGCAGCAGCATTCTGCAGGTGAGCACATTATCACTTCATGAGGGGCGTGTCCTGGTACAGGTGGACTCACAGACTCTTCCTTTGGTTGTCTTTGCAGGTGTTTGCAGCAGATGATGATGAGGGTGATAACGGTCTGGTCCTTTATGAGATCAACCGGCGTCAAAGTGATCCTGACCGCTACTTCGTCATGGACCTCAAGTCTGGGGTCATCACCCTAAACAGACCGCTGGACTATGAGCTGAAACGAGTGCATGAACTGGTGGTCCAGGCCAGGGACAATGCCAGCCACCCTGAGGTACTGCACCACTTACATCATGACTAAGGTCATGACATGTGCTCCATGAGCATATGAAGACCAATGACATGTTCTTCATCTCCTTTCCTAGGTGACCAACGCGTTTGTGACCATCCATGTGCGAGACTACAATGACAACCAGCCCACCATGACAATCATCTTCCTCAGTGAAGATGGCTCTCCGAGGATCTCCGAAGGGGCCCAGCCTGGTCAGTACGTGGCTCGCATATCTGTCACCGACCCCGACTACGGAGAGTATGCCAACGTCAATGTGTCCCTGGAGGGGGGAGATGGAAAGTTTGCGCTCACAACCAAGGACAGCATCATCTACCTGATTTATGTGGACCAGGTGTTGGACAGAGAGGAGAGGGATTCTTATGATCTCAGGGTGATGGCCACAGATTCTGGCATGCCCCCCCTCAGGGCGGAGTCTTCTTTCACCATCCAGGTGACTGACGTGAACGACAACCCCCCACTGTTTGACCAGCAGGCCTACAGACAGACCATTCCCGAGGTCGTCTACCCAGGGTCCTTTGTTCTTCAGGTTACCGCCCGAGACAAGGACCAGGGCCCCAACGGGGAAATCAGATACAGCCTACTGAAGGGGAAAAACTCTCACTCTGACTGGTTCACCATTGACCCGGTCACGGGGATCATTACCACGGCGACCGCCCTGGATTTCGAATCGGAGCCCGCGCCTAGTGTGACTGTAGTTGCGACAGATGGTGGCCGGCCACCGCTGTCTTCCACGGCTCAAGTGGACATTGTGCTGCAGGATGCTAACGACAACACGCCTGTGTTCACCAGCAGCTTCTACAACACCTCCATTAAGGAGAACACGCCAGCCGGGACCTGCTTCCTGGAGGTAAGACGTTTTTGTTTTTTTTACCCCGTTTTCTCAAGCTTACAGTCTTTGAGCATGCCATCCATCCTGTGTGTAAATCTACTGCAGCAGCTGTTTCTGTGTCCTCTTGCTCACCTTGGGCTGTTGCCATGGCAACCAGGCCATCAGCCCCACGTAGGTCCTTGGTATCATGTCATGACGACTCCACTAGTTTTTGTGTTTGAGGAGAGAATTCACAATGGAAAAACAGTTTCTCTCTTTTTCTGCTTGAACTTACAAATGTTTCAGATTCAATGGCCCACATGTGGATATCTACAGTATGTGGACCGTTGAAGTCTTTGGTTTGGGATCAATCAGGACCCACAGTCCTTTGATTCCAGCTGTATCACTGGAATTCCGAGTGATTCTGAGGTACTCTGGCACCAGTTGAGAAAAGACTTCCTTCCCCAACCTCACGGGTGGTTCTCTAGTGTTGTCAATCAAGTTCCATTCACTCATCCCGGCACGTTCCTCAAGGTCGGTTCAGGTCTGAGCCAAAATTCTCGACAGGCTTCCTGCAGAGGCTGTGAGTTTTAGGATAATGGGAGTGGAATTCTTCTCTCAGTCTCAAGAGTTTTTCCTCCTTTCATTCCCGACTACTCCATGTGTCACTCTTGTTTCTTTCTCTTTCTTTTTAAAGTCGTGTTCCTTTCTTTCACCCTCCACACAAATACATTTCTAGAGTGTAGGAAGCACCTTATCAGCTCTAAGGTCATTGGAAAAGTGTTGCAGTGTTTATGCTGCCGTGTCACAAAGGGCTTATTTATTTCATGGCTTCCCTGCTTTCCTCTCCCCACCTCCTCTCACTTCCTTCAAGTATTTCCCAGGCGAAAGAAGTCGTGGGGCCTCTGTGTGGCTCTTATTTGTGTGTGAGTGTGTGTGAGAGAGATCTAGGCGGAGGTAGAGGTCATGAGTATGGCCTCCATTGGAGCTGCTGTCGGAAAGAAGCAACTCATTGGATGTAATAATTGATGACTAGATGCTGAATGAGCTGACATGATTACAATTTAAGTCTTTTTTAAGGAAAGTATTTTGCTTGTGGCAAGGCTCAAACTCTGCAGTGATCCTCGGGCGTCCCACCAGCAGATGTCAATAAAAGGAATGTGACAGAAATAGCCAGGTACTCACAATTCTCAATCAGTGAATCAATCAATGGAGTTGGATGAGAATCCTTTGGGAAAAGCCTTTTTGGAGGAACTTGACTTGATCCAGCAATCCTTCGACTGTTGCAGTAGTTGCTTGGTGACCATGATGTGATTTGAACACCCAACCTTCTGATCTGGAGCCTTGAAAGTGAGGAGTAAGTTTGAGGTACTTTGGAATATTGGAATAATATAGTAAGTTGTTTAAGCTAGGAGACCAGGGTTCAATTCCACCCTCGGCCATCTCTGTGTGGAGTTTGCATGTTCTCCCCGTGCATGCGTGGGTTTTCTCCGGGTACTCCGGTTTCCTCCCACATTCCAAAAACATGCTAGGTTAATTGGCCACTCCAAATTGTCCATAGGTATGAATGTGAGTGTGAATGGTTGTTTGTCTATATGTGCCCTGTGATTGGCTGGCCACCAGTCCAGGGTGTACCCGTCTCTCGCCCGAAGACAGCTGGGATAGGCTCCAGCACCCCCGCGACCCTCGTGAGGAAAAAGCGGTAGAAAATGAATGAATGAATAAGTCGTTTAAGCCTCAGAGTAGTAAAGTCTAGTAAACTCGTAAAGTCCCTAGCTTAGAGCCCTGTGGGACTCCTGTGTTCGCATGTTAGTCAAAAGTGATGGAGAGAGTGATGGATACCTCACAAGGAATTTATTTCTTGACTGTTTTTGTTCTCACAAATTTGGTGTGTCGGAACTTGACCTAAACTGACAACTCTAAAAGATGCTCTGTGACCCTGACGTGATTCGAACACGTAACCTTCTGATCTGGAGTCAGACGCGCTACCATTGTGCCACAAGGTCTTACATTTCACACATGCAAGCCACTAGTCCTCATCACTCGAGTCCACCCCATGTCTTAATGTATCTTCACTCCAGCAGCTGATATCTGTAAAGACACTTTTCACTTCCTGTAGCTGCCCCAATACCTTTGAGTTTACATCTTGAAAGTCAATTATGAAGGAGGGGGGTCTTTAGGCTGCACTCTGTCACAAATATATAGGTACAATATGAGCCAATTATTGGCTATTGAGCCCCATAAAACAAATTATTGTTCGTTTGTAATTTGTGCCCAAACTGTTAGTAAAATAGGGTACCACCCCTGGGACAATTTGTACCAGCAAAGTCAGCGTTTTCCTCACTTATCACTTGTCATCCCAATACTTTTGTCCAGCCCTCCATTTAGCATCGCATGTCAGTGAGCGTATGCATGAAACCCATCTGTACACGTGTAGTACACGCGCACGGCTAAGCAAGTGTGATATTGCTCCCCTGTGGTGTTCAACATGTGTTTTTCTGGTTACGATGGTTGATCACGGTGGTGGACCTGCACATGTGCTCCAGACGCGAGTGGTCAGTTTGGAGTTCAATTGGAATATGACTGATTTTATGTTTAAGTCTGAGTGCTAAATAGCAAAGGTTTTAGGATAGAGCCCTGGGGGACTCCTGTGCTGATGATAAGGTGTTCAGGAGTAAGAGAGAGTGATGGATTGCTCAGAAGGAAAGTGTTCCGTTTAACATGCTAGCCGTGGAGATGTTTTTCACTCCATGATTTGCTTTAGCAGACTTCTAATTGAAAATAGATGATTTAAAAAAACATGGCGGTGAAGGCGCCTGAAATAGAGCAAAAAAAAACGGGAAGCAGTTTCTTTTCACAGGTGGAGAAGGTCCTCCTGTTAAAGCACTTGAGTCAACACCGCTTGGCCTGGCAGAGCCTTCAGACTTCTTCACGCAATGTCGACATTCCAGGAGGCCGTGGTGGACGTCTGCACGGCTCAGTGAGGAACGCTCTGAGAAGCTTCCACTTTGGAAGCTGGGACAGGAGGACACAACGTTAGCTACGCTAGCACAGCTATCTGCGCTACAGTGTTGCTATACTGTAAAATACTGTAGCTTGTGCTCAGACATTGAGAGAATGAAGAAGAAGCCACTTTGGCATCATAACGGAAATGTAATGATGTGCAAACATTTAGATTTGGTTCTGACCAGTAGCAGAATTAGCCACCCGATCAGGAACGCTAACAAAATGAGCATCATCATGGTAGGTTAGTGTAGTAAGTTGTTGAACTGAGGCTGTAGGGACACATATTACTGTTAGAACATCATTTATTTGTGCTACAATGTCATTTTCCTGAACATTTCCACATTGTTCGTGTAACAGGAACTCACTGTTGCCCCTGAAGGATAAAACAGGTACTACACCACCATGCTATTCCAGTTTCCTTTGCTCTCAGGGCAGATATTACAGTTAAAACATCATTAAAAAGTTACATTTGCATAATAGGAGACCTTTAAATGCAACCCAGCTGAAACAATGTCGTCTCCTCACATTTGAGCAAGTCTGTTTTTTTTCAAATGCTTTGTTTAAA
The DNA here is from genome assembly GCF_030265055.1 of Doryrhamphus excisus. Classification (NCBI taxonomy): domain Eukaryota; kingdom Metazoa; phylum Chordata; class Actinopteri; order Syngnathiformes; family Syngnathidae; genus Doryrhamphus; species Doryrhamphus excisus. The sequence goes on along the minus strand of NC_080476.1, from coordinate 3,715,653 downwards.
GTTGTCAACAGCTGTGAGTTGTGTAGTTTACCGCACAGCTGCCAGATTTTGAAAGGTTTTAAATGAAACGGACCGGCCAATCAGAGCACCGTAGGTGAGCTTGGTGTAATCCCTGCAGTCTACAGGCGTGCCATGGCTCAAGGATCAGGAAGCAACAGCTGCAAGTAAATTCATTAAGATTTGGTTTCAGCTCCTCGATGGTGGAGTTTTATGATAGCTGCCATTAGCTGCTGTTAAAGCAGACTTCATTGAGGCGTGATGGGCCTGGTGGACGCCTCACGCCTCATTAGACACAATACTCTGCACCATATGGCAGCGAGGTCTTTCCATCTTCTCTTTGTTTCATTCGTTCTTATAAGTCACTTCCCCCCCCCCCCCTCTCTTTTTTTCTTACGTTCTGGCATCACCTCCCATTGCTGAGATTTTCCTACGCTTGGCCTTCTCTTGTGTCCTGACTTTGTCCTGCTTCTTGGAAGGAACGGACTACTGGACTTATAAAGTGGCAACATATCAAATGCAAAAAGAATCATGAGCAGACCTCTTGTCCTTTCACCTTTGTTTGTGTGGACGTGCGTGGGCTTTTTATTTTCCATACGGAAGTTTCTAGAAGAACTATCAGAGCAGCTGCACATCCGCCAGACGTCCTCACATCATGGAGACAATGGAGACACATTTGGCAGGAAGTACAAGTCCTCTGGAATCAGCTGAGAACGTTAACACATAATTAGTCAAAGATCCTGTATGTGAAAGCAGCTCCCTGCTGTTTTTAAGGAGCTCCTGCAAAAATGCTAGTCAAAGATCATCTACATCCACGTGTGTGTTGATGTTTTGCTTTTAAAGACACAAAAGTGCTACTCAAGGCATCTACTGCTGGTCAAAGATCTTCTATATGACACAAGCAACGTGCTGTTTTTAAGGATCTACTGCTCATCAAAGATCCTCTATATGCAGGGGCTCTCTGATGGTTTTCAAGAGCTGCTGCAAAAATGCTAGTAAAAGGTCCTCTGAATGACAGGAGTGGTCTGCTATTTTTAACCAGTTGATATTCATCAAAGATCCTCTATATGACAGGAGTACTGGTCAAAGATGCTATAAGTGACAAGACTACTACAAAAGTGTCAGTCAAAGAGTTTCGATGTGACACAATTACCCTGCTGTTTTTAAGGATCTACTACTAGTCAAAGATCCTCAGAATGACAGGAGTATACTCGGCTAATTTCTAAGCAGCTACTTTTCACAAAAGATCCTCTATGTGACAGGAGTGCTGGTCGAAGATGCTATAAGTGACAAGACTATTCCAAAAGTGGCAGTCAAAGATCTTCTATGTGACACAATTGCCCTGCTGTTTTTAAGGATCTACTGCTAGTCAAAGATCCTCCGAATGACAGGAGTACACTGCTATTTTTAAGCAATTGCTATTCATCAAAGATCCTTTATATGACAGGAGCGCTGGTCAAAGATGCTATAAGTGGCAAGACTACTTCAAAAGTGTCAGTCAAAGATCTTCTATATGCTGTTTTTAAGGATCGACGACAAGTCAAAGAGCTTCTTCTCTGCTGCTATTTTGATCCCTACTCGACACTCGAATAGGACTGTAAAAACACAAGGCAAGATTCCTCTACATGACAACTTTTCTATTTTTAAGGACCATCTTCCAAAAATGCTAGTCAAAGATCCTCAAAGATGAGAGGAGTGCTCTGCTGTTTTTAGGAATCTGTTAAAGTTTGGAATTGAACAAATCCTTCTGATGTCATTCGTGTCAGGCCGCTAGTTGAAAGACCCATGTGTGTAGTATCATAAAAAACAGGCTGATGCCCAGTGGGCTACTCTTAAGTATTTAGGCAAGATTTTGCCAAGTGGGCACCGTGTAAAAGCAGCACACACACATATAAGTGGCAGTTGATGGGTGGCGTGGGGGCTCCACAGTTGATGGGGTCACACTAAAGTGAAGTTGGCGTGTAAATCAGCTTCCTGTGTTTCTCCAGTAGATTGTGTGAGCCTTAAAAGTCCGGTCCAGCAGGTGGTCCGGCGCTTAGTTTCCGGAAGGCGTTGTTCCTTTCCCAGTGTATCACATTCTCCCATTTGGGCTTTGCCGGAGATAGACGTGAGATTAGAGGTCAATCTGGGCCGCGACCTGGACGCTTGTGTTGTAGCAGGTCCAATCTAGCAGACTTCTTTAGTCCAGTGTAGTTGCATCAGTGTGTGTGTGGTGTTGTGTCTTTTTCCTACAGTGTTTGTTTGTTCTTTGCGAGTTCGAGGACGGTGCAGCAACGTGTGTTTGTTTTCTCAGATCATTGATGTGACCTCGCTTGAACAATATGGACGAAATATTGTCCCACTTTGGATGCCAAAGCACACAAAGTGGATGGTGGCCCCATGTGATGAGGTTGTCAACAACATTCATTCATTTTCTACCGCTTATCCTCAAGAGGATCGCGGGGGTGCTGGAGCCTATCCCAGCTGTCTTTGGGCGAGAGGCGGGGTACACCCTGGACTGGTGGCCAGCCAATCACAGGGCACATATAGACAAACAACCATTCACACTCACATTCATACCTATGGACAATTTGGAGTGGCCAATTAACCTAGCATGTTTTTGGAATGTGGGAGGAAACCGGAGAAAACCCACTCACGGGGAGAACATCCAAACACCACACAGAGACCCAAACAGAGATTCGAACCCAGGTCTTCCCGATCTCCTGACTGTGTGGGCAACATGTGAACCGCAGTGGGGCGCTAAACTATATCTAAACATAACATATTAGCTCTGTGTCATAGCTGTAATATCTCATAATATCTCATTAACAAACAATACATTTTATTTGTGATGGAAGTGGCTTATGTGGTAGAACAGGTTGTCTCGAAACTGAAAGGTAGGCGGTTCGATCCTCTGTTATTATTTTTACAATATACCGAGGGTCGATGAAAAACAGACAGCGAGACGAAAATGGCCCTCAGGCCGCACTTTTGACACCCTTGTGTTTTTTTATACACAATGGCACCTCAGTTTTTGTCATCATTTGTCACAAAAGGTGAGACGACAACCAAAACGTACAATAAACGAGGCAATTTTTCCCATCGGAAATAATGTCAATCCAATGAATCTGATCCTGACACCTAAAAATATGAAAAAATAATAATTTCAAAGAGAATAAATATAGTTTTACATGCAGAAATGTGAAATAATTCCCGTTCATCCGAGCGAGATTGAATTCATTGGTGTGTCTCGTCTTCTTTATCAATTAACCTAGCATGTTTTTGGAATGTGGGATCAGCGCCATGGCCTTCAACTCTCCGGAGTACCCAGAGAAAACGCATGCATGCACAGGGAGAACATGCAAACTCCACACAGAGATGGCTGAGGGTGGAATTGAACTCCGGTCTCCTAGCTGTGAGACCTGTGCGCTAACCACTCGTTATCAACAACAAATACATGTAAAAACAAGTCACTCCGTTTTTTTTCCACATTCCAAAAACAAGCATGTTAGGTTAATTTCCGATAATTATATGTTAAAAATGTCCTAAAACCTACCTAACGAATAAAAAATGTATTAAGATCTTAATGAATTAAGTTGAAATGTTGATTGATTGCTAATGAATTAGATTTCTCCATGCATTGAACCATATATCGCACCATGTCATGTATATACCGTGTGTATGAGTGCTGTGTTTGGCTCGAGGGAAAGATAAAACTAGAAAACAGTAGTTGGTATTTCCACCACACGGCTCTGGCTGGGCTTCAGGCATGGAAATTCTCCCTTTGCAAAGGCAGCGTTTTTGGATGACGTGCACCAATAATCCACCACGGCATGTGTTGACATCGCGCGGGGGGGAAAAAAAAAGCACATAAAAATAAATTACGAAAGAGACAAGATGATGTATGGGGTCTGCTTATGAACTTGTGGACAGAAGCTCAAACACTCAATGATCCTGTCTGCACTACTGAATGATTTCTTAAAGAAGTGGTCCTCCACACATGCGTGTCAATATAATGGACCAAAGTATTTACCAAATGTCTAACTTCCTATTATTATGGAACATACAGTATTACCCATACTGGGCTGTATGTGTGCTATAGAGACTGCCCCTTCAGGATGAAAGTGATATTACACCATAATCATATTTCCACTTGCGATGCATTTCAAACTCTTGGGAAGTCGGGAAATATCCCACTTGGAGCCTGCAACGTCTGACCTCAAAGTGTTTTTGGCAGGCTTAAAGCATCCATTATACCAAATAACTTCATATAGGGATTATATAGTTATATTCTAGATCGGGATAAACAATAAATTCACATCGATATCGTTTAGAGATTCTTTTCCAGCATCTCTACAGGCACCGCCATTGGGTACATTTGCCTGGAAATTACACACTTTTGTTACAATGAAGGCTACACGGCGGACAAGTGGTTCACAAGCAGGCCTCACAGCTAGGAGACCCACGTTCAATTCCACCCTCGGCTATGTCTGTGTGGAGTTTGCATGTTCTCCCCGTGCATGCGTGTGTTTTCTCCGGGTACTCCGGATTCCTCCCACATTCCAAAAACATGCTAGGTTAATTAGCCACTCCAAATTGTCCATAGGTATGAATGTGAGTGTGAATGGTTGTTTGTCTATATGTGCCCTGTGATTGGCTGGCCACCAGTCCAGGGTGTACCCCGCCTCTTGCCCCGAGACAGCTGGGATAGGCTCCAGCACCCCCGCGACCCTCGTGGGGATAAGCGGTAGAAAATGAATGAATGTTACAATGCTGAATGTCTCTCCTACTCATTGTTGCCTCTTAAGGATGCATGTGGTATTACATTCTTTGCTTTGTAGGGCTTTAAAAGTTTTGCTCATGCCTGAGCCCACTTTCCTCTTCTCCTTTGTCTCAATTGGATCAATCACTTCTCCTCCTCCTAACCATAACCATAACCATAACCATAACCATAACCATAAACATTGTTTAACCAAAATAGATAGAAAGACTCAAACCCCAAGGTGGGCTCACGTTCTTATTCGTAGTATAGACCAGCGATTTAAATAATGCAATCGCTCCACTCGCAAACACGCCATCTTTTGCAGTGAAAATTAATCAAAATGACTCAAAGTAAGACTGGAAATAATCCACAAGTCCGGGACATTGCCGTCATGCAGCAGAATGGAAGTGACCCTGTAAGACCGGTCCTGTCGGCAAACAGTAGCGTCGCTGGAACCACCCTGACATGGTTCCGGGCCGGGCCGTTAGACCGCCTGGTGTCAATCATGTGACTTGGCCGGGCTCCGTCTGCCTGTCGCGAGCACTTCAGCTCTCCGGGAGAGGATATATCAGATTTGCGAGTCTTTCTGGGTGCTCGTGGACCAAATTCAGCTCTTGTGGTTTTGGAGCAGATGACTGCGGTCTCACACGCCTTGGTGAGCAGCGTGCAGCGCATGAAGCTGCTGGAAGACATCTCTTGCTTCTGGAAGAACACGTCCATGTCAGGACGTGCACCGAGGCGCCCCCTGCCAGCGTGAGCACACCAGGAAACTGAGCTTAGACTCGAGTCTGGACTTTTTGGAGGAGTTGTGTCAGGCGTCATCAGGAGTCAACATCTGGTTTCCTTGCTGCCGCCGCCGCAGCTTAATCGCATCAGCAGCGCGGTGATCAAGTGGAAAGTCGCCGCAATAGCTCGGCCTGTGTGTGTAAGCACAACTTCTCTTTCATTTTCACCTCGCTGGGAGAAAAGTGGCTTTAACGGTTGAGCTAATATGTTCCATGAACATAGCATGATGCATTCATGAGCCGCCTGTTGGAACGGTAGTACATCATCCAATGTAGATTTGCACTACACAACTACACTGTCACATTGTTGTTGAACATTATTAGCAGTTTAGCTGCTCTTTTTGGCAGCAATCAATTGAAAAAGAAGTCAAACGGATCTTGTTATCTCGCTATCTTGCTAAGGAACACATTCTAAAAGTATAAAAGGGCTATTTATTAGCCTGTCATTACAAATTTCATCCCATGGGTAGCATTAGAGCTTTATTTTTAAAATGTAGGAAATTTACAAAGTGCCCGCAAGCCATACTGGGTATGGCAATGTCCATTGACGCTACAATTTAGTGAGAAATCAGATGTCCAATGACGTGTATGTTATCTTTCAAATCAGCCCCCCCTTACATGGGGCCCAGGTAACAGCAGGAATGATTTTTTAAGTGCCTGCCCACCATTGCACAAAATGAAACCAACTGGAAAGTGAATAAATATAAGGTTTAAAGATCTTGAAATTATCCCACATTTCTTATGACAGTGTCACGGTGTGTCGAGGGTTGGGCCCCAGATGCAGAGGAAGGCACAGTCTTTTAATAGGCAAAATCCAGAAGGCAACACAAGGTGGTGGCGAGGTAAAAATGGAGTCTAACAAAAGAATCTCACCACTGGACACTGCTAGAGAAAGCTATAACTAGCGTACAGCAGGAGGCTGGCTGGATGGCTAGGGAGAGCTGGGCTGACCGAAGCACCGGTGGGCTAGCAGGAATCTACAACGAGGAACCAGCGACTCCGGCTGCAAGCGGCGGCCTTAAGTGGGCAGTAGAATTGATGGACTTCAGGTGCGCCCAGTCCGTCCGCCTCCAGCCCGCTCAAGGACATCTGGAAAACACGGAAAACACAAACCAGGAGAAGGCAGGGACTAGCAAGCAGGAGGCAGGCTCAGTTTTCCCTCTGCACATTAGACACACATCAACATCTAAATGGACATCATTTCTCATTGTGCCTTGCATTGGCTAGTCCCGTATTGGGTAGTCCCGTATTGGGTAGTCCCATATTGGGTAGTCCCGTATTGCCTAATGTTGTGGCCACAGTGGTTCCACGTTTTGGGTGACGACTAAAAACGTGTCCGTGTGAATTCTTAAGCTTCTGTTATCATATTTCACCAACAATTCCATAATTCATAACGGGGAACGTGACGATGAGTCCCTCCAAGAAACAAAGAGGTGTGTCAGCCAATGTAACACGGCGGAAAGCCGTCGCCATGGCGATGTATAAAGAGGAGGATGGGAGGATTCGGGGGGCTAAGGAGGGGGCCGACACTTCATCACCTCTTGTGTACGACACCTCACTCTCCCATTCAGTGTGCGTGTGGGGGGGGCATTTGTCACCCTGTCAAGAGGAGTGGGGGGGTATGTGTTGTTCTAACAGGACACACTAGCTAAATATGAAGGATGCACGCCATGACTTCATATGGATAACATGCATATGTGTGATGGGGGAGGGGGGTGTGCCATGTCTTTCAGTAGGTTAGAGTCATCGCTCAGCAGTATCCATGGCAACAGGACCCTCAGGACCACAGGGAGGGAAAAGGGAGAAAAAGGAGGACTGGTGGGCTCGTGGGGTTGTCTGGGGGGGGGAGGCTTTTAGAGGGGGCTGGGCTGTATTTCATGATAAGAGGTGATGGAGATTCGAGGCCTTATCAAATCAATCAAATTCTGTGCGGTCCAAACTGAGGAGGACTAAATGATTTTTAATTGAAGGCATTGGGGTACTAGAAATGACATATTGGTGCAGTGGGAGGGTGAGGACCACTGGAATCGAGCCAGCAGACTAACACACATCTGATGTGTGGTTCATTAATAATTACGATACATTTGTTTATTTGTATTTAATTGAAGGTCTCAGTCTTATTCCGGTAATGCTCATTAGCACCTTCTACAGGACGGAAGTGGAACAGTATAAACCAGCCATCCATTTTCCATGTGTTTTTACTCCTGAGTTGTTGTCTGTCACATTACTCGCTACTATTTTCATTTGTTTCACATGACAATGTTAATGAAATAATTATTGCTGACATGGTATATTATGATGTTTGACATGATGTTCGACATTATTGAATATTGCAATAATGTCGTAAGATCGTGCATTACTATACCATTCTCTACATTATGCAAACCAAATGTAGTGCGGTCACAATAATATAAGCGCTTGTTTGTAATTAATGGATATAGGTGTGTGTGTGTGTGTGTAGTATATAGTTTAAGTGGCGATGGTTGCGGTTGGCAAGCGCACACCACGTGCAAACAACAGCAGCTCTAAATGAAATCTTTTGTTTTGTAAATCGTCAAATTAAACATGTCACTCGGTTTGAATGGGACACACACACGCCAGCTGCCGAAGCTGAATGGGGGAGGGGGGGGGGGGGGGGGGGGGGCGTTGGGCATAAGCCTTCCCCACAAGAACTTACCCAACCTTCAACACATGTCCTTCTTATACACACACACACACACACACACAAAGTCAGTGCAATCTTTTGTCTGTCAAAGGGTAAAAGGTGGTTGGATGACCCCCTCATTCCCTTCCCCCATGTCATCTGGTAACAATCACCACACGGTGGTTTGTGTGCGTGTGTGCATGTGTGTGTATGTGTATGTGTGTTAGGATGCAGCATCCATCCAATGCTGTCAATGAAATATGGAAGATAGCAGCAGCAACAGCAACGTTCCCAACCTGGAAAACTGTCATGTGGACGGTTGCTTTTTTCGCCACGCTGATGATTCTTCTTTATTTATTGGAGCAGATGTCTCCGAATGCAACGCAGAACCCTGCGGTCTGGTTCTATTCAGTTTTTAGGTCCCCTCTGCGTGAGGAACAATCATTTAGCTTCATCAGCGTCCTAAAGAGACAAATATTCCAATGGAGTTTTGCTCCTGATTGCGTGAACTTTGACCTCTATATATCGAATCACAGCCTTGGTGAGGTCTCTGCGGCGACACAGAGAATATATAATAAAAACAATAAATAATTAAATCTGATTATGTTAATGTGACAGTCAGCAGCTGATGCCAAGATGCTGCATCAGCCTCTGGGGTTTTATTCTGAAGGAGAGGTTGCCAGTGACAACTGGAAACTGAATTTGTGGCTAAACCTGGGACTTCTTGTGACCTAATGACCTGTGGCACACATGACGCCATACCTCCCATCACATTTCGTATGAAATGCTGCATCATAAAGATACATATTATATGGAATACTGCAAATAAGTGTCAAATACTGCGGATTAAAGGTGCATATTAAATGTTGAGTCTTAAATGAGGCAATGTGTTACCGTTGGCGTACGAGACAGGAAGCGGGCAGTGGCGACTAATCATCAATGATCTAAGGAGCGTGACACTCAAATCTCCATCTGGCGTACAGTTTATTGCGGACCGCCCAGAGGCTGAGTCATCCACGAGGAAATTAGTCTCATTATTTGCTGTGGAGGGAAGGAGGATTTTGATCTGGTTGCAAAAAGAGTCTCTAAAGTATATAAAGTTCATCGAAACCGCCAGCCTTGCCTGCGGTGTTGCAGGTGTCCAGATGTTTGCATCAACAAATATAAACAGTATTATATGTTTATGACCCGCCCCCTCTATACGGTCATATCTTTGCCAAAAATCAGGCTTCGCTACACGTCTAGAAATTCCGCCTAGAGCTAGGAGCTGTGAGTTTAATCATTCCGGGTGCCGATCGTGTCTGCAAAGTCTCTACCGATGTCCAGTAAAAGCGTGACGGCCTGTGGCAAACCACCGAAGGAAATGGTGCATTCAGGTGCATTCAACTCCACCCTCGGCCATCTCTGTGTGGAGTTTGCATGTTTTCCCCGTGCATGCGTGGGTTTTCTCCGGGTACTCCGGTTTCCTCCCACATTCCAAAAACATGCTAGGTTAATTGGCCACTCCAAATTGTCCATAGGTATGAATGTGAGTGTGAATGGTTGTTTGTCTATATGTGCCCTGTGATTGGCTGGCCACCAGTCCAGGGTGTACCCCGCCTCTCGCCCGAAGTCAGCTGGGATAGGCTCAGGCACCCCCGCGACCCTCGTGAGAAAAAGCGGTAGAAAATGAATGAATGAAAGAATGAGTCAGGTGCACTTTGTCTTTTGCGGACCTGGTCAGGTCACCTTCAAGATCCCTCAAGTCTAGACATATCCATCCATTTTCTATGCCGCTTATTCTATAGGGTCGTGGGTATGTTGGCGCCTATCCCAGCTGTCTTCAGGCGAGAGGCGGGGTACACCCTGGACTAGTGGCCAGCCAATCACAGGGCACATATAGACAAACAACCATTCACACTCACATTCATACCTATGGACAAAACATGCATGTTAGGCACGTGCATGTGGGAGAAAACCCACATATGCATGGGGAAAACATGCAAACTCCACACAGAGATTACAAGCCCCTCTACCTGCCCACACGCACACGAAAAAATTATTATTTAGTTTTTATTATTTAAATTATTTGTGCAATTTACTGTTTATGCTGTACATTATGTTGTTTATATTCGGTGTCATCTATTTATTCTCCATATTATTATTATTATTTATCTTCTTTTGTTTCTGGTATTATACGGGAGGCAGGCAACAACATTTCGTTGGCAATTTCGCTGCTGTGTTTTTGTGCAATGACAATAAAGGGAGTCTATTTAGATTTATTCTATATATCTATTTAGATGCCTGAGCGGAGGTTCGAACCCAGGTTCAAATCCTGACTGTGTTCATTTTGTAAATCACATAATATAATATAAATAAATATTTCCTTCTTTTAAATGAAATAAACTGTTATATACATTTTTAAAAAATGTTTTAAAATTATTAAATGTTCATGGTATTTTAAAGAAATAATAAATAATGAATGTATTATATTTGTATGTCTTAATGAACTAATTATATATACATGTTTTGTATAATGTATGTACTGTATACAATACAGTAGGTCTTGAAGGACAAACTGTAAGGAATACAGCTATGACTGTACTTTATCATATACTTATTCAACTTCTTGTCATAAAAACATCCAGGCCGATACTTTGAAATATGCATATACGTATAAACGACATTGAGAATCTGTAAAAACGGCGCATTCATAACGGAATTCACTGAGTGGTGTTGAGTTCATGGTGCTCCTTGTTTATTAGCCAATAAACGTCAGTGCGTGTCAGCTGTGAAACACAAGCTGGCGTTAGCGTGTTGCAGATGGCAAGGTGGCGGCTTGCGCCCGCGTCAACACACAGCAGGCTGTAAATGTGTCGTTAAACGTGGCGAAAAGCTTCTTTATCTGACTTTCAGCCTGACTGAGACTGTTTGTTTTGGCCTCGCCGGGCTTTCTTGCTTGATTTCTGCCTTAGAGGTCCACTTCCTGAGTGTATCGTCCGGAGCAGAACTTCCGTTTTTAACCTCCCAACAATGGGGTTATCACATCATTTCCTGTCTTGCTTCTAATAACGTCTGACACTACAATGTCCGGCTCGACAGACTGGAAGTCCAGCAAATGATCAAGGATAGAGGCTGGGAAAAGACTCAAGCATGGACTTACACAGCATTCAAATTTGCCCACCATCCACATGAACACACGTCTTTCTGTGTATTCTAAAGATATAAAAACAGATAAAAAGAGACACATCATGACTGCATGTAATGGGAAACACCTGCTGTTAGAACACCTCCCAAACAGGGTTTTATATACATGCTATGACCATATAGTAGCACTGTGATACCTGAAGTGTTTTGCTGTATTTTGGTCCTTTTAAACTTATTACCGGAACTTCCTACACCTAACTTTTCCAAACTCAAAAACAAACACACAGCAACAGTGGCGTTGGTGGCGTTGTCAGCATGGCGCTGACATGCTTTGGGTGAGTATGCGGTGAAGCTAATCGCTAACCAGCTAGTAGCTAGCTGTTGTGGTGTGCTGGGCTGTGGTTCCATCGGTGTGACAACGTTAATTATAATACTAACAATTTTGCTGTAGCTTTGTTAATATACACGTCACATTATCACATTATATGTAAATGGAGCAATGTTGGCACTTTTTGGTGTCATTTTCAGAAGGCTTTACAGGCGGAATACATGTTTTACCTGTAGTCATGACCTGTCTCCTTTTATCTGTTTTTATATCTTTAGAATGCACAAAAAAGAGAACACTTTAACCCATAAGAAGCCAGATCCATTTGTGGATGAAAGTAAAATGATACAGGATGAAATTTACGTTCAATGGCAAACAATAGCTAGCTTACCTGACACACTGCCATGTTGGGGAATCCATACCCTGGGTTAGTCACATACATTCATTCATTCATTCATTTTCTACCGCTTTTCCTCACGAGGGTCGCGGGTGTGCTGGAGCCTATCCCAGCTGTCTTCGGGCGAGAGGCGGGGTACACCCTGAACTGGTCGCCAGCCAATCACAGGGCACATATAGACAAACAACCATTCACACTCACATTCATACCTATGGACAATTTGGAGTGGCCAATTAACCTAGCATGTTTTTGGAATGTGGGAGGAAACCGGAGTACCCGGAGAAAACCCACGCATGCACGGGGAGAACATGCAAACTCCACACAGAGATGGCCGAGGGTGGAATTGAACCCTGGTATCCTAGCTAGTCACATACAAATGACTTCAAAATGTTTCCTGTATCCATTAATGGTGATCCATGTCAAGTAAAAAAATCAATAGGACCAAAATATCAAAATGGCCACAGCATCCTTTGCTTCTTCAGTATGCGATCCTCAGTGGAAGAAGTCCATACTTCCTAACTTAAAGGGGACCTATTATGCTTTTTCCACTTTCTGACCTATAAATGTTGTTAGAATGTTGTATTATGGTGCTAAACTATGTCAACGTTTCAGAGAATGGATTTGGAAGTAAGCCCTGAAAGAAGTTTGGGATGGCTCTGAACGCTTGGTTTCAGAGTTTTTTCTAACACCGGCTCCCTGTGATGTCACAGTGAACCGGACTTCCTTATATGGGCGTTCTTGAATACAAGCTGTAGGCTTGCTCTCCCTCTGCTCTGCTGCACTGTTTCACTGCTCTGATTTCACTGTGTTAGCACGAAGCTAGCGCTAATGGCTTCCCGGAAATATTTATTGAGGTTTGAAGGACAGTTAGCATACATAAGTGGTATGAAGTTGCAGATTCCAAGTGAAGAGAAAATTATGGGACTTTGTCAAGATTGTCTGTATTTAGTAAATGTGGACCTACGTTACCACTCTGAGTTCGTACACGGTAAGTCAGGGTTCTCCAGCCAGTAGCTCTTGAGCTACCAGTAGCTCCTAACCACTTTTCAAGTAGCTCTACAAAAGGCTTGATTCATTTATTCATCCTATATCAACAAAATTAGACAGTGGGGTTCGGCAGTAGTCCATAAGTCTTCGAGAATGTTTGTGGATGCAATAAATTAAAACAGACTGTTGAAGGAACCCTTGGAAATACAGTTGGAATAGGTGCAGATTCTGGAAGCTCTACAAATCTTTCTGTGCAGGTTATTGCGTGTAGCTGCTCTATAGGAGTCCATACCTCAATACAAATAGCCGAATAATGAGCATAATAGGTCCCTTTAAGGGCTTTAGCACCACCTGATGGTCCGGCATGCACTTGACACAGTGTTACTCCGCTGCTACTCCAGTTTTCCAGGAGGGGGCGTGCCTATGATGTCACACGAGCCAGCAAGCGTGGAGCTTTGTTTCTATTCTCACAGCTGAACAATAAGAGAATACAATGCCCCAAAGCAGTCAAGCCAAGTGAAAATCTGACCAATTGCAGGTCAAAGTTGATTTGGACCATTTTAAGGCCAGGACTGTCTCCCTGGGGGGTCGTCACGCTGTGCCTGTGGCCAGTGGAGGACAGAGTGTAACGTCATCATGGGCATATGTAACACATTAAGTGACTCATGACTCCACATGACTTCATCTTGTTCGGACGGTGTGTTACTTGCACATGAAGGAAGAAACAAAAAGGGGGATCCTGGAAGGTCCAGAATCCACCCTTTCAGTGTGTTCTTTAGGTCTAATAAAGACTAACCGAAGGCCTCCAGATTCATCGTTCCAAATGAGGATGCGGTATGGAAAATGGTATCACAGCCAGCCAAACACTGCACTAGTGAAGTGCTAATCTCATTTCTTCTTAATTTATTTCAGACATGCATACTATGTTACATTATTGTTTCTCACATATACACTTACAATTCAATACACTTACAATATCTCTGTATATACATATATATATTTATACATATACATATACATATACATATACATATACATATACATATACATATACATATACATATACATATACATACACACACATAACACCTCATTACTACACATGTCTGAAAAGGAGCAGGAAGAAACAAAGCTTAGCAGGAAGAAGCAAAGCTTAATCTTAATCTGTAGCTGCATTGTTAGAACATGCTAATATTTCCGGTTGTGGTGTGTAGAAATCAGTCCAAAAGGTCGTCTTCGATGCAAAGTCTCCCATTTTTCTCCAACAAGAGGAATGTGAAGGTTCCATAACTTCATAATGCCAATGGTACCGTGACAATAGTGTTTTCACACGCTCCGCCACAGAGTTCAAAAACCTGTATGCCAAATACCAATCCCCCCCGCTTATACACTTGAGCCTGTAACACCATATAATGCACAAACAGGACATACAAACACAGTATTACAGTATACAGTATTTGCTATTGAAGGGTTCAGAATTGTGTGTTGATTTTTATTTCCTTTACCTTTGAATGTGTGTGTGTGTGTGTGTGTGAGTTATGTGCCAGCCGCCACCACTGAGTGACAAAGATTAGCGAGGTAGTCAAAGTCGGCGAAGCCGTGAAGTGGTTGGCTGCCCACTAGGCCTTCACAGGACACGGCCACACCTAACGGCGAACAAAGGGAAGCAGAGACTGGCACTGGGTGGCGTTCGGGAGAGGAGGAAATGAAAGGGGAGGGGGTTCATGGGAGACAAAAAGAAAAGTAGAGATTAAGAGGTCATAAGGTCTCAGTTCAGGAATGGATGAGCGAGGAAGGTGAGGAAGGTGGATAAGTGATATTAAATATAAATATAATATAAATAAATAAATGTTGTTTTAATACTATTTTCTTTGTTGATGCACAAATTGGGGCCCAAAGCAGGGTTTTATATGGAGCCTACACCCAACCCTCAAATAACCCAATACGGAAATAAAATAAGACTGTTGAGAGCTGGGATCAAATCCACGCCCTCTGTCTTAAAAGGCAGCAGCTGTACCATTACATGTCCAAGAAGTGACAGGTGAGTAGGTTATTCTGCTACCTGATGTCAATCATTCTGGCAGTGAGCCTGGTGTCAGATTACAATCATCCCTGCAATAAATCGCATTTTTCAGAAATTAATTACTTCTCAAATCATTGTTATTTTGTGGTAGACTATGGTCTATTATTATTCAAAAACCAATTGACACAAGTTGTCGTGACACAAAGCACTTCATGAAGTGATGAAGTCAGCCATGGCATGTCCGACATAGTAAAAGTGAAAAAAAAGGTCTCCTCCCATCCCATGTGGAAGTGGTAGGCTTTTGGCTTCTTAAGTTTAGAAGAAATGAATGACTGGTTAGCTTGCTAGCTAGTGGCTGTCTCGAGTTCCTGCAGCATAAGTGTAATAAGAATATTCATTCATTCATTTTCAACTGCTTATCCTCACAAGGTTCGCGGGTGTGCTGGAGCCTATTCCAGCTGTCTTCGGGCGAGAGGTGGGGTACACCCTGGACTGGTGGCCAGCCAATCACAGGGCACATATAGACAAACAACCATTCACACTCACATTCATGCCAATGGACAATTTGGAGTGGCCAATTAACCTAGCATGTTTTTGGAATGTGGGAGGAAACCGGAGTACCCGGAGAAAACCCACGCATGCACGGGAAGAACATGCAAACTCCACACAGAGATGGCCGAGGGTGGAATCGGACTCGGGTCTCCTCGCTGTGTGGCCTGCACGCAAACCACTTGTCCGCCATGCAGCCGTAATAAGAATAATAGGAGAATAAATGCGTTGATGCATATTATTTTGTGTCTACAGGATTGTAATAATGTTAAAAAAACATATTTAGAAAGTCATAAACAGGTTTTCTATGCTCTCACTACAAAAATATTCAATTTAGTAACATAGATGCGCTATGCCTCATGGCAGCCATGCACATTCTCCAGGATGGGGAGGAGAGAAGGAGGGGCGGCTCTGGTCACAGTTTACAAACAATACAGATCTCCCAGTCAACCACAGCCTGAGGGACAGAATGTCAATTTTAAGCTCTTTTGTTTTCTTTTTGACGAGCATTTCTGCTAAATGAAAGAACGGCAGAGGAAGCACATTTTTAATCCCCCCTCTGAATATTCCACAGATGACATTTTTTTTCTTTTTGGATTGTCAAAACCATAATGAGAGTGGAAGTGCAGCACAAACAAAACCAAACCAGGCCGGCACACCCTGTCCTGTGTGAAGTCTCTCCAAAGTGGACTCCGACAACAAGCCAATAAATGGACATGCGTGAAATCCACAAGGATTTTTTACGCTCTGCAAGGAACTTGAGCGTGAAGGGACACGTTTCCCTTGAGGCCGAGGGGACATGATGGAACTGAGAGCAGAGATGGATGTAAGTAGGCAGGGTGTAGAAGCAGGCGGGTATAAAAAGGGCGGGTTCAAATGGCAATACTAAATAGTTCAGAGGTGGGCCAAGCACGGGGGATCGTGGGCCCTCGTGGATCTGCAAGCACACAAGGCGCCATTGTGTGTCGATGGCGGCGCGCTAAGCGTTCTTGGCAGACGTATTTTGACGAGGCCTTTGGGGAGCAATGTGTTTGAGAGCTTTACTGCAATCTGTCCAACACGGACGCATTGCTCACAAAACACTCAGCAGCGTTAACCTTTAGCTATTAATAGTCAGGTTAGCTATTTCGTACAATAGTCAAATGAATTGAACTGAACGGTGACATTTGCAGGTAACAAGGCTCATAAATAAAACCTGCCTGAAATGTGTAGCTGAGGCATCATGGCCGTGGATTGCATCCTCAGGGAGTGAGAGTGCAGAGTCGACACAGTTTGGTAATGAAAGACAAAAACCAATAAGATGACAATAAGAGGAGCCAAGCAGCGTCTCCTCCCCAGAGTCTCTTTGGACCACGTTCCTCCTTCTTCTTCGCTCAAGTGCTGCTGAGTCCGGCTTAATGTGAGCCGACCAGGCACTTGAAGGAATAACAACCTTATGAAGGTCACATGTAGGAAGAATAGATGATAGATGTTTTTTGGTAAAAGGACCTTCTGGTGCAATGGTAGTGCGTCTGACTCCACCTCACGAACAGGTTGCCTGTTCTATCTACTTTTTGCATCCCATAATCGTCAACCGACTTCTTCTCCCATTCCTAAATCCACTCAAACGCGGCTTTGATCTGCATGATAATCTCCCCATGTGATACGAGCGACCTCATCACTGTGTGCGACACCACCACGGAGGTCCTTTGGACCCGTGACTCCGTGCTAATCTCCCCCGTCAAGCCCCGGCTGAACCTGGCAAGCTCCTTCTCTGTGGTCCTCTTAGTTCTTAAACCTTCCGGAATAGTCTTTTTCATTGTGGGCACTGGGAAATCATTTGATCTGTAGTAGTCCGGGAAGGTTGTTGACTCAATTGATTTAAACACCGTTCCTTTTCTCCGGTCAGAATTGGTTGATGTGTTGGTAATCTGTGGATTTTCCGAGCGCACAACAATGCAGCACAGCAAGCCATGTGACATGGCTGTCTTCTCCAATTGGTCAGCGGCGGGCTTGCAAATGTAAACAGGAAGAAGTGAACTTAGCAAGTAACTTGTAACAAGTAAGTCAACAAGTAAACACAACATGGAGCCAAAATAGACATTTGTTGCCTGCTAACAATGTACTCAACTCTTGCTGGTTCAAGGTCAGATAGCTTCCTAGCTAAGTGAAGCAACAGTTCAAATGTATAATACAATAGTTAGCATCTGCTTCTGTAGCCTGTTTTTCGGTTAACGTCAAAACCGTACGCCAGAGTTTTGCCTCAATTTGCATACATCTTCTGATTAGCGTACAATATGGTGTGTCTTGTTGTATTATTAATACACTGCGTGAGTTCAATTGTGTATATTAATGTATTTTTATCACAAAACGTCCTGTTAGCCAACAAACTTGCCAACAATCGTGTTTCTCACCTTCATTATGAAAATGTTGGCACGTGCAAGTAGAGACTTGAGGTGAGAAACACAGCTGAATTCAAGAAATACCACATGGCAAAACAGGAAGGTGGTGTTGAAGAGGAAGGTGTTCATCTCGCTGCTACAATGTGTCTTTGGGAACAGTCACATCAAAAACCACGTCTTCAATGAAGGTAAAAGGAACCTTAAAGAGGAACACCATTTTGTGTGTGTGTGGGGGGGGGAGGGGGGGTTGCCAATCAATCACAATTCCACAATTATGTGAAACACAAACCCATATTTATTTCCCTTTTCTGTGTATTCTACCGCGTGAAAACATGTTAATATGAGCTAGCTAACAACGGACGTTTTGACGCTAAAAAGGCCAACAAAGTACCACTTACATAAAAGACTGTATTTACTCTATTAACCCAGGTATAGCAATATTTTATTGTCACAACAAACACAAAAAACTATATTTATCTAGCAAACCAACACACTAGCCTCAGTAGCGTTTTGTGTCTTCACAGGCGAAAGAGTGAATACCTAGCTCTCAATTTTGCTCAACATGTTGTGTGCTGGAAGACACAACCATCCGAAGTGTTGTCGCTGTATCCATGCTGCTGTTGATGGAATTAGCCTAAACTAAATCGTTGATGTGAAATCAATGAGCGAGGACAGAAGTTTCAGCAATGTTTTAAATCATCAAAATACAGGAAGATACTGTAAGTATTACATGTTATCATATCATAAAACACTGTTTTTTAGAGGGCTTTGTAGTTTTTGGCGTTATAATGCACAGAAAAGGGAAAGAAATATGTGTTTCACATAAGGATTGTGAATGATGGACAGAATTCCCCAAAAAAGTGCAGTTCCAGCTTTAAATGTTCATTTATGCCTGTCATTCATCATTTCTATGCATTTGGACTGAATTGTTTTCTGGCTGTAAAACTGTAATTGTTAAACTATAAAAACGTGTTTATGTCAACATTTTTGGCTTTGTGGAAGGGATTAATTGAATTTACATAATTTCTAATTCGGCGCGCAGACCTCACAGCTAGGAGACCAGGGTTCAATTCCACCCTCAGCCATCTCTATGTGGAGTTTGCATGTTCTCCCCGTGCATGTGTGGGTTTTCTCCAGGTACTCCGGTTTCCTCCCACATTCCAAAAACATGCTAGGTTAATTGGTGACTCCAAATTGTCCATAGGTATGAATGTGAGTGTGAATGGTTGTTTGTCTATATGTGCCCTGTGATTGGCTGGCCACCAGTCCAGGGTGTACCCCGTCTCTCGCCCAAAGACAGCTGGGATAGGCTCCAGCACCCCCGCGACCCTTGTGAGGAAAAAGCGGTAGAAAATGAATGAATGAATGAATTTCTAATTCCAAAATTGGCAATTCACAATTGATTCAGTTAGTGTCCGTTTTGGTTAGAGTTACCGACCTACTTTATGGAATCACTTAATGATGCTAACCAAAGTTGCACTGTATTTGACTTTGGCATGTAAGGCGAGAACTTCACTGGTCACAATGCCTTGCCCAAGTACTCAGAAGGTCAACTGTTCCCTGTGTCTTGAACCTTCAACCCTCCAGCCCCCAAACTGACCGTTTGGGAAGCAGATCCGTCCTGCATAATGCAGTTTTTCCTCCCCATTGTGCTGGCAAATGAGCTAAAAACTCCAAGAGCGATAAGGAAGTGTGTGCAGTCTTAAAGTGAAGGAATTGTACGAGGCCATGTCGACAGGGGGAAAAGATGGAGGATTAATCACAGCCTCGTTATTTATTTATTTTTTTTGGAGGTTAAACGCTTTCAAGAAACTGTTGAAGTTTTCTCTTGAGGATGTACTTTTATTGTGTACTAACAGTGTGAGAGAGTCCCAGCATGCGGACTGATGAAGTGCTTCATTGGGTCCACTCAAGACCGTTTTCCACAGTCCTAGCAGGACCTGTTTTTCTTGGAAAGACTTGTCCTGGGAGGATAGGATGACACGTTTAATCGATTCTTTGCATCACCGGCATCCTACCATGATCATCGTAATCAGGAAGGTTCCCTGCTGGCTGGATGAGCCGCCACAGTACCGCGTGACTCGTTTTTTTTTTTTTTTTTTCACAAGGACTCTAACGAGAGTGAAAGTGTTCATCCCCTAGGAGCAATTATCTAATTAGAAAGCCTGATGTGAGTGTCAGGCCCCAATGAAAGAAAAACAAGTCACAGGAAGTTAAGGACTTGGCTAGCGGTGGAAAAAGGAGCTGCTGTGTAAACTGTGATTTAGCAGGTGCTTTAAGAACAGGAAGTTCTTTTTTTTCTAGTCAAATTCTGGAAATGTACCAATTAGATGTGAATCACCTTAAAAAAATGGCCTTTTTAAAGACATGGGGGCTACCACTACCAAACAAGGTGAAAGAATAGAGTGGATCCACACGCAATGTGCTCATTTTTCCTAAAATTATAATTTTTGTCAGAACCACAGTTTAAAAAAGCCCACATTTCCAATTGTTTACGTACTGTATGTATTTCTGTGTAAATGTATGTATGTCTTGATAAGGTTTTCCCCCAAGCAGCCCATGAACGCACCATCTACATATACAGTACATCCTAGCTTTTTTTCCTTTGGACCACCAGCAAATGGTGAAAATCCGAGTAATTGATACACCCATTCTAATGTTTGATCCTTTTGATCCTGAACGCAGCATGGTTGCATGCCTGTCTACACCGTGACTCTGATTCCATGTGTTCATGGATCGTCTTACATCGTTACTTATTAGTGGTGAGTATACATTTTGTGCTTTAAATGTGTTTAATAAGTGTGTGAGGCATATTTAGGGCTCAAGCGGAGTAGGCTGTGTGTCAAAAATACTTTCTTCATGGACCATCTGCAAGGTTTTATCCTGAAAGAGTGCAGCATATGCAGTGTTTTGTCATGCAAATTAGGAGAGAAACAAAACAATGCAATATGTCGCCCATCACTGATAAACATAAAACACGGATATGCTGGAGCCTATCCCAATTGTCTTTGGGCGAGAGGCGGGGTACACGCTAGACTGGTCCCCAGCCAATGGCAGTTTCTTTTTCCGTCTAAAATATGAATGTTAAATAGCAGATGTGTGCAAACCTAAGATGTCAAACAGCATGTGCGACTTTGTGGAGTGAATCAATACAATATACAATCAATACAATTGATTAGCACGCTACCTCCTCATCACTTTGTGTGTGGTGTGTGTGTGTGTGTGTGTGTGAGAGAGAGATGACCTTTAGCCCCCTAGGGCATGCATTCATTGAGCATGTTCTCCATTCAATTTGCTAAATGCTAACGTTTTTTCTCCTTATTGACACTGATGCTAACGAAACATCCTTTCTATAGAAGTCTCCCGGCCGCTGACCCACGCTTGACTTGCGGTTCAGTCCTGGGTCAGTATGCATGTGTGTGTGTGTGTGTGTGTTGGGGGGGAGGGTGGGGCGGGGGTGTAATAATAACCCAGTTATCCACGTCTCCTCCTAACTACACAATCAACTTAACTCCTTTTTTACAACAAGGTGGTCCGAAATGAGCTGCTAAATTAGCTGCTCGTGACCGAGGACGTCCACTGCTTCAGAGAGACGGACGCGCTTCATTAGCAACACAAGTTTGCATTCACTGCGACATTATGGCCTCGCATTGTTCCTCCGAGATGATTATGTTATAAGTCAGGCGACACACCAAGGAGGAAAATCATGTGACTTCTGCCAGCCAATCAGCAAACAAATGTAATAATAACAATAATGAGGATTTTCAGTGAAAATACTGATAAAGTAAATGTAAATAAATGAGTAATATTATTTTAAAAAATTGAAGAAGGAATATCCAAAAATAAATAATCAAAATGAATAACAGATGTCAAATATTTATTTTTCACACTGAAAAATACAAAAAAAACACATTTATTTGTGTAAAATATATAATAAATATATTAATTAGTATTAGATTAGATTTATTTTTATTAATATAAAACATATTAAATACATAGTAATTACAGACACATATCTTAATGACAGAACATATATTTAATTTTTCATAATATTAAAAATCCCAAATAAATCCACCAAAAAAATATTTATTAATGAATAATAATAACAAGCTTGCTTCTTCAGTTAGCATAATTTCTGTTACCTCATGTCTTATTATTTGTTGAAGCTAAACACGGTGTAAATATTTCCGAATACCAACACATAGAAAAGCCCCCTACAGTATGTGTGCCGTCGATCTGGCCAAAAATAAAATCTTTAGTTGGATTATCTTGGGTAGTTGTGGTAAATTGTGCAGGAAAAAAGTCCTCATGCTAGCAGTGCATGCTAATAGCCACACTTTGTTGCTGGTCAACTTGCGTTGTGTAGTTTATTCAAATGATTTGATACTTGTATATTGCACGTTTGTGGTGTCTAAAGTTCATTTGAGTTTTTTAAAATTTTTATATATAGTTTATGCTAATTACAAAAGCCTGGCTAGCGTCTCTGGTTGGGCTATACTTTGCGGTTCGGCCATTAGCGGTGAATAAGCATATAATCATATGATAAGAGGTGCATGTATAAATATAAGGCCTTGTGTGAGATATAATGACAGCGTTGTACAGCCACTCATTTGTGCAGGACGCTGATTTTTCAAGCCACACTTTGACCTTGTGGTCGAGTGGAGGATGGGGGGTGTATCCCGGCGCTATCTTTGCCTCTTTTTAAACTGCGGGGTCGCCAACGTTTTGACCTCAGGAGGTACTCGACAAAGAGGAAGTTGACATGTGGACAAGGGATCAGGTGTCGAAAAAAAACAAAAGGAAGGACTGCGCTGGGGTGCTGTCATCGCAAAACGAATTTGTTTTTCTTTTCCTACACTGGTCGCCAGGCAAGGGATGACATCATTAGTAAGTGCTGCAGTCTTCTGGCGAAGCCAAGGTGGAGCAGATTTCACGCCAAAAACATTTTTTTTTTCTCCAAAAAAATATGTTTTTTCCGCTGAAAACACACCTCATTTACCATAAGTTGGATATAATTCATAAAGAGGTGATAATACAGGTCTAATGTACAACAGTTTTTCTCATGTGTAGAGATTTAGCATTTTGTTCCGCAGCCTTTGAATGCACCATAGTTGCTATCAGATGTAAAAGTGAAACTCTGATTCCATCTGTTCATCAATCCTCTAATTATTATACAAAAACTGAGACAGTGTTCAAAAACAAAGACAAATTTGGGGGAATTTGTTGATAGTTTGGTCCCACTGACGCTACAACGCTACTACTCGTGGCTTTTAAAAATATTTAGCACGCCTTTTGCTGTGTTTTTCCGCAATTCTTGAGATTTTCCCTGCCTTTGTGTGTTAAAAGGTAAGGGCGCTCTGATCAGTATCGGCTGATATCAGTGAAAAAAATGGCATCGATACTTGATGCGCACACTGATTTCAGCAGTGGTGCCAAGCTGATGGATGAGCGCCGGCATTTTGTCTCCTCTGCAGGCCCAGAAGAGGGGTTCGACTGCATCCACCGTTCATAAGTTAGCGGCTACGGCCGGAGGGGCTCAGCAGAGGCGGGCAAACCTGCTTTTCATTCAGGTTTTCAGTTAATAATGTTAGAAGACTAGAAATAAATACATTGTGAAATACAAAAAGGTGAGTTATGGATACCAGCATTGTGTTCACGTTCTGGTAAAACAAGCATATGGGCTTGAAATAAGCTATGAAAATTAATGTTTATTTTGTAAAAGTAGAAACCTTGCTGACCATTAATAGAGGATGTAGTACTTTCAGACATTTACACTGCATGTATGTGATCGGTATTGGTATCGGTATTGGCCGATTTCACTCAATCGGCCAATAAAAGCCTGATAGGAACATCCTTAGGTTGAACGTAACATTACAGTGAAATGTAAATGTTTATTATACAGACAATAACATTTGTAAAACTGCAGCAGATGAATAGAAACATGAAAAAATCCCCAAAGCTTTCATTATCAGCGACATTGGATTGACAGACTTGTGGTTTGCTTGGAATCGGACGCGTGCTAGCATACAATTCAGCTGTGTTGTCTTTCGAAACGCTAACATTTTGACTCCTGTAGTGCACACGACCGCAGCAATGATGTAAGCATTTTTTTCTTTAGAAGTGTTTTTCTTTGAGGTCAGTTGTTCTTGGAGGGGGGAAAGTATATACATATTTATTTTTGTCATTTCACTTTAAAAAATCTAAATTTGAATGCAACGAGAGCCGCAAGGGCCCGACAGAACTGAGCCGCTTTGGCACCGTGCAAACCGCAGCAAGCTAACATCTCCGAGTGCCTTCTAGCATCCTTTTCTTGTCATTTTAAATGAACGTTTGTAAATAAAATGCTCATTTTCACGGGACCACACTGACATTAATAGGCTGAGAGTGCTAAAATGGGCAAAAATTCAGATAAACTATGCTAAATAAAAACAACACAAGCAAGCACATCGGGCTATTAAAGTGCTATGTTCTCACTTCCTCTTTCATCATAAAAAACAACTTGTTTAATAAACAGCAATAGGCACTGCAATTTGAATTTTGCAACCACAAAATTTGTCCTCAAAGTAACTCATTCATGGTATTTAATCACAATTAATGAAAAATCAAAAGCGTCCTTGTCAACTGTTATTTTTCAAAAGTAAAATCTGATTTGTTAGATTGTATTCAAAGTAGAAACCTGTAATTACTAAGGGAGGAAAAAAAATCTAAAAGTGCATGTGCCTGTTTGAAAAAGTCATTGTTCCCCATGTTAAAATACAACTTAACTCTGGTTAAACACAGCTGAGTTCAAGTGGAAAAGGTTATAAAGCCATTTCTAAAGCTTTGGGACTCAAGCCAACCACAGTGAGAGCCTTTATCCACAAATGGTGAAAACATGGAAGAGTGGTGAACCTTCCCAGGAGTGACTGGCCAGCCAAAATACCCCAAGAGCGTAGCAACAACTCATCTAAAAGGTCACAAAAGACTCCATAGCAACATCCAAACAACTGTAGGTCTCACTTACCTCAGTTTAGGTCAGTGTTCATGACTCCACCATAAGAAAGACACTGGACAAAAACCTCTGCCTCAATTTTGCCTTGATTTTGTATCTAGGTGATCCCCAAGACCTTTGGGAAAATACTCTGTGTTCTGATGATATAGTACTGATTATTGAATATTGAACTTTTTGGAAAGTGTCTGTCCCGTTACATCGGGTGTAAAAGTAACGCTGCATTTCCATAGCAACAGTAAAATATGGTGGCGGTAGTGTGATGGTCTGGGGCTGTATTGTTGCTTCAGGACCTGGAAGACATGCTGTGATAAATGGAACCATGAACTCTGCTGTCTACCAAAAAATCCCGAAGGAGAATGTCCAGCCATCTATTGGTGACCTGAAGCTGAAACCAACTTGGGTTCTGCAGCAGGACAATGATCCAAAACACACCAGCAAGTCCACCTCTGAATGGCTGAAGAAAAACCAAATGAAGACTTTGGAGTGGCCTAGGCAAAGTCCTGACCTAAATCCTATTGAGATGCTGTGGCATGACCTTAAAAAGGTGCTTCAATGTGGCTGAATGACAATTCTGCAAAGATGAGTGGGCCAAAATTCCTCCACAGCGCTGGAAGAGACTCATTGCAAGTTATCACAAACGCTTGATTGCAGTTGTTGCTGCTAAGGGTGGCAGCAACAATCCAAAATCCAAAATGGTCTTGCTACCTGTAGCAACGAATTGTTAATTAATTGTGGTTTATTTATGTTTATTATTATTATACAGCACAAATATCCATATTTCTAGACTAACCCAACCACAACAACATGCACATTGAGACTTTTTGGGTTGATACCATTCTGATTTTGCAGCGCAAACATAAACATATTTGTCCTCTGCCATCACTTTTGTTTACATGCAGACCAGCTGCAATATAAAAATGTCAAATTCCAAACACTAACCTTCTCACTGAAAAGCTGCATTTAAACCTTAAACAGCACTCTCATGGTCCAACATGCAAGAGAGTACAACAATCCTGTGGCATTCCAAAAAAAACAGATTCCTCGCTCTCTCCGCTTCCTGGCCATGTTTTTATTGGATAAACCACCATAGCACTAAAAGTGAAAATACTCCGTATGCATGCGTACATGCTGCTCCTCTGCGTAGCGCCATTTGCATTTGAAAAGAAGGGACATTTTTCAGAAAATGAGGAAAAATAAGGGAAATGGTGGTCTTTCCACGAGCACCCAAGAAAAATCTTTTATTTCAAAGGATGCCGATGTTGCCTAAAAGCTGTGCTGCATTACCGGAAAAGAGGGTGTTTTTTCCAAGAAAGGGAAGAATTGACAGGTAGTGTCCTATGTGAACTAAATGATTGGGACAGCAACAGGAAGTCGCAGATAGAGCTTCCTCCAAGACTTTGGAGTGTGTCGTTGATCCTGTGCTAGTTCTTCCACACAAAACTCCCCCAAACATGCCTTATGGTGCTCGGGTGTTCCCACACAGCTAACGTTGCTATAAATATTTAGCATGGAGTTCAAATGTGAGCACTGATTAAAGCAGCTGTCAGTCACGGCTCACAGGATTCAAACCCGCGCATACAAGCACACATGTGTGGAGTTAAAAGGGTCCGCGGGGCCGCCTTTGGGTCTTTTGATAGATAGCATCTCCTTTATCGTCCTATCAGGCCTCAGAGTCCAGTGTGATGATGTCATCGTGTACTGTAACCCCCCCCTGCCCCCACCCCAATATCGACTCACCCTCCTCTCCTCCGACCTTCTCAATGCGTGGAACAAAAGACGCGTACATCTTCACATCACGCCACTGGAGATGTGTTCTAGATACATCCGTCACATGTTAGCATAGCGCATACGCCGCGCTGTGTTGTTGTTGTTATGCAACACACACCATCGTGTCCTATTTTAACACGGAAGCTCAGAAGAATAATACACACAGGAAGTTGACATTCTGTTATGGGGTCAACAGCGCATCACTTCTTTTTTCACTTGTGTGATGGTCAAAAATGTCTGGGCTTCCCTGCTTAGGCTGCCGCCCCCGTAAACCTAACCTTGGATGAAAGGAATGATGGATGGATGGATAAAACATGAGGGTCTTATTGGTTTTGCGGTGGTTAGTTTCACAGTCTTTTTACAGGTTAAAATGGCCTGCTCTGTATTAGATATAAAATCTGGATGTGAAAGAAGGAAAAACAGGGTCGACTCGGGCGAACCAGGAAGTTGTGTTTGTTTTATTCCTTGTCATTATCCGCATGAATAACATTAGCATGCTGCTTTTTCCCAAATATAGTAGTCCTCGTTCTCTTTGCCCCACCACCCCACCTCCCATTTTTTTTAATCGCTCATCCCTCTTCATTGCAGCAGCCTGAAATTCCCATAATCATTTCCAGCTGTGAACGCCACATGAAAGACGTGAAGCGCTCGCCGTAATTGGCTGCTGAGAGGAGAGGAGAGGAGGGGAGGGGGGTGGATTCTCCAAAGACAGGAGGAGGTGGGGGGGACGGTGGTCCTCCTCGCTCCTCATCCAAGGTCTCACGTTATCATCTGCCCTGCCTTTTGTCTCTTGGCCAAAATAACCCCCCACCCTCCACCGTCCTCCTCGCTATGCCAATCTTCATTGTGGAATTGATTTGAAGACTCGGGACTCGGGAAGGTCCGTGGAGAAAAGAGGAAAGTGTTGAGTGGAAAAAGAAGACAAGCAGTAAAAACAGCAAATGTTGTTTTTGCTATAAATTCTCACATGTCATTTATACGCATTATTCACTTTTTTCTTCTTATGTGCTTCTTTCGTTCACACCTGGCTTCCCACTCACATTGCTATTGTTTCATCCTTCTTCTTTCTCTTTGGGCTTTTCCCTTCAGGGGTCGCCACAGCAAATCAATCTCATCCATCCGACCTTGTCTTCTGCATCTGCTGTCTCTCTCACACCAACTACCCTCATGTCCTCCTTCACTACATCCATAAACTTCCTCTTTGGTCTTCCTCTACGCCTCCTACCTGGCAGCATCCTTCTACCAATATATTCACTATCTCTCCTCTGGACATGTCCCAACCATCTCAGTCTGGCCTAAAGGACTTTATCTCCAAGGCCTCTAACATGGAATGTCCCTCTGATGTACTCCTTCCTCATCCTATCCATCCTGGTCACTCCCAATGAGAACCTCAGCATCCTCATCTCTGATACCTCCAGTTCTGCTTCCTGTCTTTTCCTCAGTGGCACTGTCTCTAGACCAAACAACATGGCTGGTCTCACCACAGTTTTGTATACCTTTCCTTTAATTTTAGCTGAAACTCTTCTATCACACATCACACCTGACACTTTTCCCCACCCGTTCCATCCTGCCTGTACACGCTTCTTCACCTCCTTTTCACAATCTCCATTGTTCTGAACTGTTGACCAAGTACTTAAAAATTCTCCACCTTCTGTATCTCTTCTCACTGTAACCTCACTCTTCCACTTGGGTCCCTCTCATTCACACACATATAGTCCATCTTGCTGCGGCTAATCTTCATTCCTCTCCTTTCCAGGGTAAACCTCCACTCTTCTAGCATCTCCTCCACCTGTTCCCTTCTCTCACTACAAATCACAATGTCATCTGCAAACATCATCGTCTATTGTTTCATCCTCTAAGTAACTGTCCAGCGGGGGCCATGAAAAGATGCAGGGGCTACTTTGATATTTTGTGTGATACAGGCTTTTTGCTTCATTTTTTTGCCGTTTCTTCTTAAATCATCTTTGTAAACTTCTCGTAATATTTGGACTTTATTCCCATAAAATTCCAACTTTTTCTCATAGGAATATATGGCAAACGGCAATATATTGAGACCGGCAAAATGATCACATTCATTTTCATTTATTGTGTGATTAATTAATTAATTTTGATTTATAAACTGGAGGCACAGCGGTCGAGTGGTTAGCGCGCAGACTTCAACCATGGTTCAATTCCACCCTCGGCCATCTCTGTGTGGAGTTTGCATGTTCTCCCCGTGCATGCGTGGGTTTTCTCCGGTTTCCTCCCACATTCCAAAAACATGCTAGGTTAATTGGCCACTCCAAATTGTCCATAGGTATGAATGTGAGTGTGAATGGTTGTTTGTCTATATGTGTCCTGTGATTGGCTGGCCACCAGTCCAGGGTGTACCCCGCCTCTCGCCTGAAGACAGCTGGGATGGGCTCCAGCAACCCCTGCGACCCTCGTGAGGAAAATTGGTAGAAAATGAATGAATGATTTATAAACCCAGACTTAGTGCCCTTAAGATGTTTTGTCTGAATGTGAAAAACTCCGCCCCCGCATCCCTCACCCCGCCCTCCCATGGACACTTGATGTACGCTGGTCCCATGCTCTCTCTTATATCACCTGTTTGTTGTTTTGGGTGCTGTTTTGCACTTTGCACTTTTTGTTGCCTTCCAAAAAGTACCAGTGAATAAATCCTAACGTACATAAAAGCATAAGCCGAGAGCTTGTTGCTTAGATTGATGTTGCGTGTCCACATGGTGTGCAGATGTTTGTGTGAGGAGATGATGTTGCTGATACAGTTCACGCTGATTTTCTTGTTTTTCCCTGACGATAAAGCAAAAGCCAGTATACAGCTGCCAGGCCGAGGAGGAAGCAGTACATCTGTGATAGAACTAGCCGCATTCCTCTGGCGTGTGCTTTACTTTGCTGACAAATAAACACATGAAAGGCTGCTTTTAAATCATCAACCGTGTTGCGTGTTTACCCCCATCCAGGCAGCCATTCACTTCATGGCCATAAATACACTACACTACCTCTTGGTTCACCACAGGGTTCCAACATCACGTTTGACCTCCCTGAAAAATGTCAGCGTTAAAAGGTTGTGACCGCCGTCTTACATGGTGAAACTTGCACGCAGGTTGCAGTGAAAGGCTTGCAAAACATTAAACACTTCCACCTGATCCACCAGAAACTTTACAAGACCGAGACTGGTTGGGCAAATTGTCTGCTTTCAACTTTGTGGGAAGACTTCGAGGAAGGTCTGGCAAGTCACAAAGGGATGAGTTTGGTGCGGAAGAACTGTGCTGTGTCTCAAATGGAACGCTTCCATCAGTACACTTCTTGAGGTTATCATGTACCTTTGGAAAAAAATGGATCTTCAACTTGACATCATGAATGGATCACAGATCCCACAAACCCGGTAGAAAGACTTCCCAGAATATTAGTTGTCATGTGGATTCAGTCAAACACTCCTTGATGTTAAGTTTCTGATCCTATCCATCCTGGTCACTCCCAATGAGAACCTCAGCATTCATCTCTGCTACCTCCAGTCTTGATTCCTGTCTTTTCCTTTCTGGACCAAACAACATGCCTGGTCTCACCACAGTTTTGTATACCTTTCCTTTCATTTCAGCTGAAACTGTGACTGATGTATGTCCTGCTAATTAGATTTTACGAGGGGTGGTCATGGTGATGTCATCGGCGCAGGTGGTTAATCCACATGCACATAGCCGCATATGATCCTGTAGATCCCATGTGATAGCTTCAACATTGTCCCGCCAACCAGACTTAGCTAAGATGCTTCTGAGTGATAACAAAGACGTGCTGGTGGGACATGAAGGGGGCCTCTGCTACGGTGGTCCAACATTCTTCTCAAGACCCAGGCGTGTCTAATTCTAGCTGATTATTTCAAACAAGAAAACTCCTAATACTGCGACGGTATTTCAAGGAAAAACTTAAATGTCCATGTGATGGTCGCTACACGTCTGGACGACTTCAATGTAGTGGTCAAAGGTGAGATGCTGGTCTTTTCTGGAGGAGGGAGCCGTGTGTGCGTGTGTGTGTTAGTCTTCGTGCTTACCATAAACCACTTTGTCACTTGACCCCTCAGAACCCATTTAAATGTCTCTGTTAACCCCTGAACCTGGCCCACACCCCCAAAGGTCAAAGGCCTTCAGTTTCCTCCTTCTCTCATCACCTTCCCTTTGCATCCTTCTCTTATCTTTCTTTCTTGAATTCCACTCAGAAGAGTGCAGACCCCTACCAAGGCCATATGACCTCAAAAAATCCATCTCCTGGGTCTGGTGGCTCACTACTTACCCCCAATGCATGTAGATCTTTATTTTTGTAAGGGGTGCATCTGTGCGAACTTTAAGAGTTGCGTTGGACATCTAGACTTTTAGCTAGATGGTTATCGGCTGTGACTGTCATTCATGGGCAGAAAGTATATTTCTGGTGTCTGAAGAAGAATGGCTGCTTTTGTAGCTCGCTGGCGGTTGTAACAAGTACTTCCTTGCGTTGAGATGTTTGGACAAGTGCAGGCAAAGTGAGCCCGTGGGTCTGACTGTGTTATTGGACTTTGCTGTGATAACAGTAGGACCCTCGACTAGGATGTAACCTTGTGACACACCAGGGGTGGGGGTCTTCAGCACAGACCCTTTGCCGTAATTAAAAAGCATCCTTCGGAAAGATCTCACCTCAAATGTCTTCTCCTTCCAGGTGTCCGCCACAGATGATGACCGTGGATCCTTTGGCGCCGTGTCCTATGCCTTGACTTCCAGCTCTGGTGGGGCGCCACCCTCTCATTTCACCGTAAACAAAGAGACTGGGCAGCTGTGCACCAGAACCACTTTGGACCGCGACGACGGACTGGACAAATTTGACTTGACAGTCACTGCAACAGATGGGGTGAGAAGAAGTTTGGATGTCTAAATAACTCAAAATACTTCTTATAAACCACAGCAGAACTCTGAGGAGACCAAAGCCTGGTGGGTGTGTGGTGCTTCTTGTGATCAAAGCTACAGGCTGGAGACAAATTAAAAGAGATAAACGACCAATAAAAGGCATCAAAAAGACATGTGGGTAAAACTAGCAACTACGGAGCTGCATTGAAAGTAATACTGCAATTATTGTTCATACATCCAATGGAGTACATACGTTGTAGAAATCCTCCCCATGAGGACTGTAAGTGGGTTTCGAATAGAGGATAAGGGAATCTTAAAAGAACCAAATTGTAGAATGAGAACCAGATTATTTATTCCTGACAACAATACCTAATACAGACGTCCGGGCTTATCTGCAGTCCCTGTATGTCTACAAGTAAGCGGGTCTTATTACAGCGCAGCTGCAAAAAAGCACCCTTCCTAAGCACCCTTCCTTTCCCTGCCCGGTCTTTTATACACTCGAGGCTGGAGTCCTGATGCTGGACTCAAGGCTGGAGTCCTGATGCTGGAGTCCTGAACTAATCAGCTTTCGCCACTGCCCTTGCTTGAACCGCTTTCATGGTGTTTGTTTGCTGTGGCATCAAGGCATCTTTCCTTTGCAGGGGCATCAGGGCGTCTTTTCCTTTACACTTTGTTGCAAAGCAAGCTGTCATATGCGTACTTGATGTTTCCACCTTAACTGTCAGTTGTCACATTAGTCCTTTTTTTGTGTGGGTGCGTGTATCTTTTGTTTGTATTTGTGAGACTATTTGTTTGTTTTAGCTTATATCTTTAGCTAGCACAATTGAGCAAATACCTTCAACGTATTTATCAATGTAATGGTACATGGATTCATAATCAGAGTTTCTGGTTCAGATGAGCTAAAAGTCAAAATCAAACTTCAGCAGCTGTAATTTAGGTCATTCAATAATACTTTTTAATACGAGCAGAATCAGCGCAAATTGACGAGGCAGTGTCTCCACTCAAGTATGCAGAAGATTCTTGGGATTTGTTCTTTGCAAGGAACAAATCCTCCAGACAAGAAGACTTTGGTGAAATCTTCTTGGAAAAACTGCATAAGTGGGATTTGAAAATGAGTTCTAAAGTGTTGGTGAAAGAAGACCAACTTTAACTTTATTGGTCTCGTAAAACAAAGCCTGCAAATGCAAGGCTAATGTGCAGCAAACTGGTCTCCTTCATGGACTGCGACTGATTGGCCGCAGGTTTTATTTGGGATTCTTTCTTTCAGACACTTTTCTGGCATGGCTTGTTGACATAAAAGTGCTGCATTGTTGCTCAAGCTGAAAACGAGAGGTTTGCTGTCTGAATGCATGAAATGGTGCATCAAGGGAGGATATTCTTTCATGATCGTCCTCCCTGATTCTAGATAAGCTTTTTAATATTGGCGCGGTCCTGCCTGCTCAGCTCAAATCCTTTCTTCTGCCTTTTAAGGGCGGTCTCAGCTCATCGGCCCGTGTCAGGGTGTCGGTGGCAGACATCAATGACAACCGGCCCTCCTTCTACCCGGTCCTATACACGGTCAGCCTCAGCGCCCACAGCGCCCCCGGAACCTCCATCGTCAAGGTAACAGCCAATGATCCGGACGCCGGGGAAAACGGCCGGTTGACGTACCGCATGGTGGCCGGGGGAGGTTCTGCCTTCTTCACCCTCAACAAAGACACAGGTACTGTAAAGGCATTGTAAAGGGTACCAGACCAGGGTTCCAAACCTTATTAGCATGAACTGTACAGCTTGGCAGACGTTATTCCAGTAATGTCACCTTCAAACACAGTGAAGAGTCCTGATGTTTGTGGTCCACAGGTGTGATTTCGCTCTCGCGCTCGCTCCATGGCAAAGCCAACACGGTCATCTCCATGGTAATATCGGCCGAGGACGGTGGTGGTCTGATGGCGCCAGTCAACGCCAGGGTGAACGTGAGCGTGGTGGGGGGCTCAATGTCCTCCCCAGTGTTTGAGCAGGCACAGTATTTCTTCACCGTCTCCGAGGATGTCCTCAGGGGTACCTCGGTTGGCATGGTCCGTGCTGCAACAAAGACGGGTCAGGAAACATGATCTCAGTTGCAGGTTTTAGTTTGGTACAAAGCGTTCCTCTCTAATGATGTTCATGTTGTTACTTCAGCTGCTTCGAAAGATATCTTCTACTCCATCTCCTCTGGAGATCCTGATGGGTACTTCACAGTGGACAGTGCATCCGGAACCATCCGCACCGCTCTTCCTTTGGACCATGAGACCTGCTCCAGACTTGACCTGGAGATTCAGGCACGCTTCGGCTCCCCTCCTGCCTTTGGGACCAGTCGTGTACACATAACCATCTCTGATGTGAATGACAACGCCCCCACCTTCCTACCGTCATCGTCCGAGTCCCTCCTCCTGCCTGAGATCACCAAGATGGGCACCGTTATCTACCGCATTCAGGCCTCAGACAAGGATTCTGGTCATAACGGCCAGCTCAGCTTCGACCTGGTTTCTGCTGGGGTCGCAGGCAGCAGCGGCCAGAGGACGTTTGGCGTAGATAGAGGCAGCGGGGAGGTACGATTGATTGGGGGTCTGTCATATGAAAGTGTCCCTCGCTATGACCTTCAGGTGGTGGCCAAAGATGGTGGAGCACCTCAGCTGAGTGCCACCTTCACCCTGGTGGTTCACATCCAGGCACAGGACGCTCAAGGCCCCCACTTTGACACCCTGACGTACCGCGTGGAATTAAAAGAGAACATGCCTCTCAACACGCGCTTCCTCCAGGTACGAGCGCTCAACAGAGAATCATCTGGGAGTGGAGGAAGCGCTTCCTCCTCTTCCTCCATGTCCTACCGCCTCAGACCAGATGGGGATGCCGCCGGCTTTGGCATCATGCCAGATAGCGGTTGGCTGTTTGTGCGAAGCTCGCTGGACCGAGAGGTCAAGGACGTGTACCTGCTGACGGTCCTGGCCACCTCGGGTCAAGGAGGGGTGGGAAGAACCGGCAGCGCCACAGTCAGGGTGACGGTGACGGACGAGAACGACAACTCCCCTCGGCTCAGCCAGGATAGGGTGTTCCTGGCGGTCCGGGAGAACCTGCTAGCAGGGACAGGCTTCGGTAGGGTGTCTGCGACAGACCGAGATGCGGGACCAAACGCTCGACTTGCATACAGGCTACTGCACGCTGACAAACACTTCCAAGTCAACTCCCAGACAGGTGAAGATGGACGCTGAATACACACTGCAGGTACTCTTTGTTGTCATCACAGTTGTGGATCTTCTCTTGCAGGGGAGATCAGTACTCGCCTTGCCCTGGACAGGGAGCAGCAGTCCAGCTACCAGCTTGTTGTGGTGGTGCAGGACGGGGGCACGCCTCCACGCAGCGCCACCGGCACCGCTCACATCACCGTGCTGGACGACAACGACCACACCCCAACCTTCACACACGCCCGGCCAGACAGGGAACTCATCTTTCAGGTGAGAGGGTCCAAATTCTGCTTGGATTAGTTTTATATATCTGTCTCCTAAGATAATGGTTCAATTCTTCATTGTAGGTGAACGAGGGGCTTTCCTCTGGCACCGTTTTGGGAACCCTATCGGCTAAAGACCCTGATGAGGGCGAAAACGGTACCATCTACTACTCCCTATCAGGTAAGGTCACAACTACATTTCATATACAAGTCTTGTCATTTAGGAATGTAATTATGAGCCCACAATGTACAGAAAATTGGGCAGCAGATGACTTAATAACATGATCTAAAATACCTAATAACACAACCCCCCTGCCCCCCCGCCATTGGTGTTCAATTATGATGATCATTGTGGAGCTCAATACAACCTTACAGTTTTGTGGGAATCCTACGATGTAGGCTGAAATGCTTCACAATTTGTTTTTGTCTGTTTTGCATTTGGTGAAAGTCCGGAGGAAGAATTTGTCCAAATTCAACCCCAGGCTAACGAACATGTGAACATGAGCACATGGGAATTTGTTTGTGTATCCTTTCATGTCAGAAGTCTCCACCGATTTTTAGTGATGGTTGGTGAAACTGGTGGCAGGGGCCATTTTTTAAACTGAATTTGAAGGGCTAACTTTGTGTTGGGACCCCTGATGTGCATGCATGTTAAGGCGCCGAAGTTACCAAATAACAGTAAACATAGCAGATCCAGCAACATGTGAATAGCATCCATTTGCCTCATGAGTGTTCTAGTGGGCTAATGCGGGGACTCCTCCCACATTCCAAAAATATGCTAGGTTAATTGGCAACTCCAAATTGTCCATAGGTATGAATGTGAGTGTGAATGGTTGTTTGTCTATATGTGCCCTGTGATTGGCTGGCCACCAGTCCAGGGTGTACCCCGCCTCTCGCCCGAAGACAGCTGGGATAGGCTCCAGCAACCCTGCGACCCTCGTGAGGATAAGCGGTACAAAATGAATGAATGAATGTAAAAATGACTTAAAAGTCATGAATACATTTTATTGGCCACATTCATTTCGGTAAATGAGTAAAATAACATTAGTTTCACTGAAGAATCAATGAAAATATTGATATAAACAAGTGATGTTCAGCTGGCATTAGAACATTATGAAAGAGTATTTCGCCCAAAATGGTCCCTGGGACTTCATGGTGACTTTCGTTGGTGCCTGGTTGGTGCCCATTATTGGACAACACGACGAGCTTTGTATACGCTCCGCCCTCTGGCCGCTTAACTGGGCAGGTCCTGACCTTTTTTTTAACGATATGGTTGTGTCTATTTGAGCCAATACTGATAGTAATTTGTCCACATCAACACAGTGCACTCACGTTTTTAAGTCAGTTTCAGCTTCTGTCTCTGGCCACCAGTCCCACCAGGTCAACCACTGACCCAGTCCCTCTTTTTAGGAGGCGTGGGCAAAGTATGGCCCCCATCCATCCATCCATCAATTTTCTATACTGCTTAATCCTCATTCGGATCGTGGGGGTATGCTGGTGTGTGTGGGTTTTCGCCCACTCCACAGTGAGGTGGATGGTATATGAGGTGGAGTCCCCCAGAGATTAATTCTTGGACCCATCCTCTTTGTCTGTCTACTTGCTTCAGTGCGATATTTAGAGAGCATAGCATCTCCTATCACTTTTATGCTGATGACTCCCAAATTGCCACTCACAAAAAATTACCCTGCCCGCCGCCCCCCGACACCCATTCTCGAGTGATTACGTGACGTTAAAGCCTGGATGTTTTTAAAGCTCACTGAGGGGAAGACTGAGGTTAACTTCCTTAATCACAGTGAGCCCCTTTTAGGGCCCCTTCAAGAATGACCTAAGTCCTGCAGCCTTGGTGGCACAACAGGCAGTGATCTCTAATAGACAAATTAACGCCATTGTATGGGAAATCAAATGATCTTTAGCTTTGACACATTTTCAACAAGTCATACAAGCGTTTATTTGGTCACGTCTAGACGACCAGAAGTCTGGAACCAAAAATAGGGACTCCAATTCTTACCTCCCTGCACTGGCTGCTGGTTAGTTTTAGAATTGATTTTCAGGCAATAAATTTATTGTGTCATCCTAACTGTAATTTCTGTTGCATCGTGTCAAGGTCCCAGAGCCGAGCGCTTCTCCTTAAATCCATCCACCGGGGAGCTTCGAACAGCATCTCCCCTCAGATGGGCGGAGAGGGCCGAGTACGCCTTGACCGTGACCGCCGCTGACCACGGTGTGCCGAGCCTCAGCTCCACCTGCCAGCTGCGGATACAAGTAATCACAACTCTGTCGTCTCTGCAAAAAAAAAAAAAAAAACACAGCCAGTGTCACTGCCGCCTTTTTATAGTCTTGCTGCTTCTGTTGTCAAAAGAATTGGAGAGGGAAGTCAATATGAGAAGCCAAACATCTCTAATATCAGGAGTGTTTCCTGCCACGCAGGTTAGTACAGTAACCAGAACCTCAGGTGAGGAACCCCAAGCGACAGGAGGAGGGGGCTGATCTGGACTGAGTTATTGTAGTGAACTTCCACTGAAGGGTCAATCCCGCACATCAACACACAGTATCTGCTTTTCAGCCTTCTGGCACGCAGCCATTTAGCCACAGCGGGGCGATTAGCTGGGAGCAGTCTTTTGCTAATCTCAGGAGAAGGTGGCTGGGGGTGGCAGGGTTGTCTTGGACCCCCCGCCCCCCCACCGTCTACCCTGCTGATGCGACAGAGGGATTAGACAGAGGAGAAACAGGCACCTCGCAATCAGACGCTCCCAAATGATGTGTGATGAGAGCCAGCTGCAGTGCATAGCTCCGAGGGAGAAGGGAATACGGTAGTGAGCACAGGCGGCGTGTATACTCAACATGCCGATGCTACGCTAATGATACATTCACACTAGTTTTTGTAGCACACAATGAAAACTGAGGAAAAGTAGTCCTATGACATATGGTGCAATCTTTCCATTTCACCTTATAGTTATTATTAGAACATGTTTGTATTTTTGCCCAATGTTTATTTTATGTTTCTGTTAGCAGATGCCCTGTGCCATACACTGTGGTTGTCTTTGACCATGCATGCTGCTTTATGACAGTGTCCAAAACATTCTCCACAGACGGGAAAAATGCTGAGCCAATGTAAAGTACCAGTCAACAGTTTGTAGACACCTTGTCATTGGACAGCATGACAAAGCATCTCTAACCTTTTGACTGGCAGCGTATGTCAGTAGCTTTGTGTTAAAGGTGACACTCCAAACTAGTAATATCTAATAACATATCTCATTCATAATTTGTGATATGGTCAAAATTCCTATTGATACAGTCCCTGTTGAACGACAGCATCGAAAAGTATCTTGAAACTTTAGACTGGTGATGTTTGTCTATTAGATCAGGACTCTTTTATCACGTTGCTGCTTTGGATCGGACCTCCTTCATTATTTTGTAAAACAAAAAAGGCCAATCAAGCAAGAATGCATTCACTGGAAATAAATTGCACACAATGTCTTCCTGCCGGTGGGGGGGGGGTCATTGTCTTCATAAGAACAAAACAAAACCAGACTTCAGCTCAAGGCTACTTTCGGGCTGGTCTGGCCTGAGGGCGCATGCTTTTCACAGTCCCTAAATAATCCAGATCCTGGACCAGATGCAACACTGGCCTAAACATGTTACCTTCATCCTTGTGGAAATAAAGATGTTGTTCATCATGATGATGTACTGACTGGAGCAGCCAGTCATTGCGTGACAAATGCTGATATTGCTCGCTCTACTTGTTTTTTTCAGGTTGTGAGCTCCTCCAAGTCCACCCCTAAACCCAACGTGCTCTCCATGACCCTGAACACGGTGGAAGGCGCTCCCCCGGGCTCGGTTATCGGGTCGGTCCGTTCCCATGAGCTCCACGAAGCTGCCGTGCTGGAAGGCCAGGTCACCTACCTGGTGGTGGGAGGGACGGACCAGGACGGGACGTTCATGGTGGACCATCTGAAGGGGGATGTGTACCTGGTTCAGGAGCTGGACTACGAGAAGGGGTCCAAGTACACGCTGCACATCGAGGTATCAGACTTCTCCAGGGCGTTTCCCAGCAGCCATCTGGTGAAGCTGACCATCAACGTGCAGGATAGCAACGACCACTCACCACAGTTCACAGAGGACCCAGTAACCATCGTGATCCCTGAGAACCTCCATCCCGAGTCCTCCATATACACCTTCCAGGCCGTGGACCAGGTACGACACAAAGAGTATTCATGTTTTTTTTTTATTAAAGTGAACTGCGGCATCTCTGTCCAGGATGGTAGTGGCCCCAACAGCGAGCTGCGTTACTCCATCGAGCACAACTGGCCAGAGAGTGGCGACCTCCTGAGACTGGACCCCATCAGCGGTGTCCTGACCCTTGGGCAGAAGTTAGACCACGAGACCACGTCCTCTCTTTACCTGGTGGTGCGGGCCACAGACCAGGCAGCAGATCCTTCGCAGAGGCGCTGGGGTTCGGTCACCGCGCGAGTGTTTGTCACTGATGAAAACGACAACGCTCCCGTCTTCAGCTCACCGTCTGCTGTCAGCGTTATGGAGGACCAGCCTGTCGGGTAGGTGAGGACCGAACATCTAAGAATTCAACTGTCATGTCATTCGATGCTCTGTTTTTTCTGGGCAGCTTTGTGATTTTGTACGTGATGGCCCGAGATGCAGATGAAGGTGAAAATGGCAGAGTTTCCTACAGAATCCAGGCAGGAAACAGCGCCGGTCGCTTCAGCCTGAACCCAAACACAGGTGAGCCTCTGAAAGCAGGAGACAAAACAAACAAATGGAAAAGTAGTAAGGATCTTACTGAAGGTGTGCTTGATATGCTTATGGGGGGACTGACCTTCGAACCCACAACCTTTATGTTGGACGACAAACACTTCCACCGCCCAGAAAAAAACCACAAAAAAAACAGATGATAATTAATGCATGAAGGAACAGTATGGAAACAATCCATTGAATAAATCCAAGAGTGTGGTTTGAGTCAGATTCCCTGCGATTCTGTGTTGAATCGTTCAACCGAGCATATGGACTTTCATGCCTTTCAGATAATCACAAAAGTTCCATAAGGCAGCTTATTCACTCGAGAGCCATAAGTGTTAAAATACTCATAAGCCTCACAACCGTCTGCACTGGATGACTTTTCAGGAGTAATATTTCACCCTTTTTTTCATTTTCTCCATGGATTCGTTCACGGGAACGGATCTTTATTTGGTTTAGGGAGGCGGCCAGCCTTCGACGCTTCACGCGTCAGCTCATCACCGTCCCAGTAAGGCTGTAGGAGTGTGGTCAGGCTGAGATTAGGGACTGGGACTCGCTTAATGCAGCTTGCAGATGCTTGAGTCTTTTTGGGTGTGAGTCGTGTTCGCTTGTGGTTTGTTTTCTCAGACTCTATTCAGCTTTAACATTAGACATTTAAAAATATATATTTTTTTAAGTATAAAGTCACATTTTTAATTAGATGGCAATTTTGAAAGAAAAAAATGGAATGAAAACAAAAATGGTTGTATAAGAAATAAATGTAAACAAAGCTGGACTGAAGGTCTTTACTGCTTTTGTTTCAAACTTCTTGCATTAAAATGAAACATTCTGCAAGCAATCGGAACACACTCATAAACAAAACTATTCCCATAAGAGATTAAAAGTGACATCATCTCCTTTCTTGCTGCCCTGCAGGCTCTCTGTCCATTCTGAAAGCCCTCGACCGAGAGGAACAGGAGGTCTTCAATTTGACCATTGTGGCGGAGGATCATGGCGTACCTGCGCTCTCCGCCTCCCAGGTGCTTTCAGTACAGATCATTGACGTGAACGACGAGGCTCCTGTATTCCAGAAGGCTGAGTTTGAGACTCACGTGCTGGAGAACCAAGGACCGGGCACCACGGTGCTGACAGTGGTGGCCACAGACAAAGATCAAGGTGAGGCCATTCAGAGGTAGCTTGTTTGTGTGCGCATTATTTATTCATGTGTGTTCTCATGCAGGTTCTAACGGTCACGTGACCTTTGGGGGGGTGACGGAGGAAGGTTTCGTTATCAACCCTTCAACTGGTGTCATCACCACCACCAAGGAATTGGACAAAGAGCTCCGTGATCACTACATACTCACTGGTACTGAACTCAATTGGGAATATCCACAAGCAGGTGTTCTCTCGCTAACGACGACCCCTCTCCATGCCAGTCTACGCCCGCGATGGAGGCCTACCCCCTAACTTTGCCAAGGCGGTGGTACGAGTGCAGGTACAGGACGTCAACGACAACGCCCCGGTCTTTGCCAAACCGTGGTATGGACTGGAGGTGCCGGAGAACCAGGCCCCCGTAGAGCTTTGTTTCCTCAAGGCCACGGACCCAGATTCTGGTCCTGGCGGAGAG
Source organism: Doryrhamphus excisus (assembly GCF_030265055.1). Classification (NCBI taxonomy): domain Eukaryota; kingdom Metazoa; phylum Chordata; class Actinopteri; order Syngnathiformes; family Syngnathidae; genus Doryrhamphus; species Doryrhamphus excisus. Next base: position 3,674,254 of record NC_080476.1, on the reverse strand, counting down.
CTGGAGTACAGGATCACCGGTAAGAGTCGTTCCATGCGTCTTAGCCAAGTATTTCATTAGAATGGATTTAAAAGGGTACTTGGTTGGCTTGTATTGTTTTTGGCGTTGATCTCCAACATATAAAGCACATCCACACACTCAACACAAGTCTGGCTCTGGACTTTTCCCTGTCTGACTTTTTTAAAAAGAGTCTTCTACTTCTCTGGCATCTTCTCCTTCTGAATTCAGAGTTGGCATAGTTAGCAAGCCCTCGTTCTCTAGTACTTGTACAAAACATTTTTCCTTGCCTACATCCAGCTGGAGATCCAGATGGGGATTTCCAGCTCCATGCCAGCATGGGAGTCCTGTCCACCTCACGGGGGCTGGACAGGGAGAAGAGAGCTGGGTACACCCTGGAGGTGGTGGCAGCAGACCGGGGTAGCCCTTCTCTCAGCACTGTGGTCACGGTGGAGGTCAGAGTGATGGACGTCAATGACAACAGCCCTACGTTTGCCAGAAGTAGCTACACTGCTGATGTATCAGAGGATGCAGCGGAAGGATCTCAAGTCCTGACAGTAGGAAGACGCTGATCACGCACCTCCTTGCCATCGTCCTCCTCCTGCATCTAAGTAACATACTTAATGTGTCTCCAGGTGTCAGCAACAGATGCCGATGATGACCTGAATGGGAAAGTTCTGTATTTTCTCAGCCAGGAGGCACACGGAGCGTTCGCGGTGGATGAGCACACCGGTCGCATCACCACATCCGCGCCACTAGACCGGGAAAGACAGGCGTCGTACAGCTTCCAGGTCCTCGCTGTTGATCTTTCACCAGCGTCACCCAGGAACACCTCCGCTCAGGTAAAAGCAGGAGGAGGTATCTGGAGTGATGCTGTGAAAGATCCTGACTTCACCTTGTCAACCTCCCTTTGCAGGTGACGGTCACCATCACTGATGTCAACGACAACACGCCCGTCTTTATTCAGGATCCGCTGGTCATTGAAGTGTCCAGCAGGCGGTCCCAGCACGTTCTGGCCACCATGAAGGCCGAGGACAAGGACTTTGGAGCAAACGGTTCTGTGTTTTATCGTTTTGCTGCGCCAGTGAAGGGCTTCAGCATCAACTCTCTGACGGGGCAGATCCAGGCTACGGAGCCGCTGGAGACACTGACCCAGGCCCAGAGGACGCTCATCGTGGAGGCCATGGACCAGGGCACACCTGCACAGTCGGCTCAAGGGGTGGTGGTGATCTTTGTGAAGGAGGTGCTGTACAGTGGCATCCGCTTCTCCAGGAATGCACGAGACGTCAGCATACAGGAGAACGCGGCAAAAGGTCTGACGTTGTCTTATTAGCAACTTGAAGCGGATTGTCTCAAGTATTATCGACTAAGCTTTTTCATGGTCTTTCTATCATAAACCAGGCACAGCTGTGGCTCAGGCTCAGGCCCAGTATCCAGACGGAACACGCAAGGGGATCAGCTACAGCATCTTCAGCGGGAACAGACAGCAGGCCTTCAGTATCAGCTCGTCCACAGGTGACCACTGCTCTTTGGTGCTAAATCCTTCACCATCATCTCAACACAACTCACTCAACTGCGTGTCCTCCAGGTGAAATCTGGGTGCAGAGCTCTAAGGGGCTGGACTTTGAGGACTCGCCCAGACTCCGAATAGTCGTCAAGGCTGAAACGGTGTCCTCTACCTCATTTTTGGGCATAAACCTGATGCTGCAAGATGTCAACGACAACCTTCCCCGCTTTCAGCTGCAGAATTATGTGGCTTACATGAGGGAGGCCCAGGGATATGAGCTGCCCATCATACAGGTACCAGTGCCAACTACCTTCTTGGACCCTCTGGGGTTTTAAGCCTTCTGAGTTTCACATTTGTTCCTTTCCAGGTGGTGGCTGAGGACGTGGATCAAGGCCAGAATGGTCAGGTGACTTACTCCATCCAATCATCAGACATGAGCGGCCTGTTTAAGATTGACCCCATGACGGGAAGCATCACCACAGCGGCCATCATGGACAGAGAGATCTTTACCCAGACCAAGTGAGGAGACAATTACAGCTGGCAGCTTTTTTTATTGGTCTTCGTCTTATTATTTAAAAAGAAAGGATTATGAATGATATATATATTAAATTCAGGTTGAAAATGCAAATGAGTGTAATGCTGAGATGTTTTGATCAGATAGTTTAGCATATATTGACCTACACTGCATTGCTTGTAGCATATTTAATGTACAAAATGGATACAGTCTACTAGTTATAATGTATAATAACATTTATCCTCCAACCACAGGCTGGTACTGACAGCGACAGACAGAGGAAGTCCAAGACTGGCGGGTTCTGCCACACTGACAGTCATCATTGTTGACCAGAATGACAACAGTCCCACTATTCCCTTGCCACAGGAAATACGCATCTCAGAAAGTAATTACATCTTTTCCTCACATACATTAGGGGTGTAATGGTACATGTGTTTATGATCAGATTTTTTAGTCAGGAACATCCCCACACAAGACACAGAACGTGAAAATCCTGTTTAAAATGTGCTGTTTGGTATTTTTTGTTATTTTGTATCAATAGCCACGTTTACATGAGGAGTTTTTCCTCTCTCCGAATGACTTTTCCGAAAACAATGGTATACATGGAAATGAATATTCTAGTCTCTTGTCTACATGTGCTGCTATACTCAAACAGAATAGTCAATGGAGTGTGCGCAGTAAAGCGTAAACATCAACATCACGTGATACTGGCTTCCCCGAGTTTCTCCAAGTAGTTTTTCACTTCTTGGAATAACTCCGTATGGCGACTTTTTTGTTCATCCAGTCTTGCAATTTAGTTTGAATCAAAAACAAAGTTTCCGCAGCAGTCCAGTGCCGATTCCTCGCCTCTATTTTTGAAACTGAAGAACGTCTCGAGCTGCGTATTACGTCATATCTGAGCATGCGCTGAAAGAACGCACCCGGGATAAATTTAAACCGGAAAAGATAAAATTCAATCATGCTAATATTTTATAATTAAACTCGGGACATGTTTTATATAGATATATGTTTTCTTTTTCAAGAAAAACTGGACTTGTGAATAAAGTGTAGAAGGGTTTAGATTCTGTTCTACAGATGGCGCTAATGCACACCGAAAGCTGCTTGCCAACCGCCAATAAACAACAGAAGAAGAAAAACACCACGAAGAAGAACGCACCCTGACAACTTTCTGTTTCAGCGGGTACAAGATACGTCAATCGGATTGGGGAAAGGATATAAATAATAAACCGAATAAATAAACTAAACTAAAAATAAATAAACCGAATCCAATTGCGATATTTGGGTCCATGTATATGTGGCTATTGTCTGATTACATTTTTGTATTTAGTGTTTTTATTACAGTATTTTATATGTCCTTCATAAGTGTTCCTTTGTGTATGAGATTCTTACACTAAAGGACTCTAAGATTTTTTGTCTTGTGTATTACATGCAGCTGACATTGATTTTGTCCATCAGATACATTGATAGGCACAGAGATCACCCTTGTGACGGGTAACGACGTGGATTCCAGCCCCGCCCTGTCCTACTCTTTACACCTGGACCCGACCTCCTTGGGCAAGTTTGGAATCGACCGTTTCACGGGAGGGGTGTCCCTCACAGCGCCGCTGGATTTTGAGGAGAAGACGTGGTACACTGTGACCGTCAGAGCCACGGACAGCGAGCACCAGACGGAGGCCAATATTACCATTGTGGTGGAGGATGTTAACGACAACGTACCTGCGTTCACCCACGACCTCTATCAGGCAGGGCATTTTTTTCAGTTCTAGAATGACTACAATCTTTGTTCATGTTCAGTGTTTCCCGTTGGTTACGTTTTGGTTGTACTGTATATGTGCGTTGGTTTGTTTAGTCAAAGAATGTATCTGGCACTATCTCGAAAATAAAATAAATATAATGGACACCCCCAGGTGACCCTACCTGAGCACACGCCAGCAGGAAGTGTGGTCGTCACTGTAACAGCCACCGACAGGGACTCTGGCGAGAATGGAAAGATTGCCTACAGCGTGCTGTCGTCAACTCAGGAGGGATTCTACGTTGATCCCAACAACGGTGGACAAGCCCTTCCTCTCTTTGTCACATGGTGTTCCACTTGGGAAGTACAAATAACTGACCCCCCTCTCTTTGCTCTCCACATCCAGGAACGCTGTTCATCAATCACCGAGCTGAGTTTGACCCTGAACGCCCTTCAGTCAACATTGTCATTGAAGCTTGCGACGGGGGATCACCCTCGCATTCCACCCTCACTACCGTCCAGGTCCAAATCGCAGATGTGAATGACAATGCTCCTGTGTTCCACCAGTCAGAGTACAGGTCAGAATCTATCAATCAAGCTACAACTTGGAAATAAATACAGTATTTGCTTCCAATACAAAACATGGCTTAGTAGTTGGTGAGAAAGCCTCGTTGGCAAGGAGTTCCTCACCAACTTAAAAAATAAGCCAAATCAGATCAAATATTCATTTTTCCCACTGTATGTGTGACAGGGCGACTGTTCCAGAGGACACCATCCCAGGCTCCACAGTCCTGACTTTCGAGGCCTTCGATAGTGACCTTTCTCGAGAAAACTGCGGCTTTGACTTTGCCATTGCCAGCGGGAACGAAGGCAACGCGTTTCAGATTGAGAGCAGCGTGCGTTTCCTAGAGGGGCGGGGCTTCCAAACCATCGGCACGCTGCTCCTGGCCGAGCGCACGGATTTCGAAAACAAGCCGCTATACAACCTCACCGTGGTGGTGTCGGATCGCGGCGTTCCCCAAAAGAGCTCCAGCGTGGCGGCCGTGATCACCATCAGCGATGTGAATGATAATCCTCCCGTCTTTGGCAGAGCAGAGTACACGGTGTCGCTGAGTGAAGGAGCCACTGCGGGCACTGAGATCATACGGCTGACTGCCACAGGTACGTCCTTTTTTGGACCTTCATCTCATCTGTCTTTGATTTTATTGAGCTTTTATCGCCTTTCTCCAGATCCCGACTCCGCTCCCAATGCAGAGGTCCAGTACACCATCAGCTCCGGGGACGAGGTCAACTTATTTGCTGTGGACCAGTGGACCGGAGCCTTGCGTCTTCAACAGGCATTGGACCGTGAGCACCAGCCCACTCACACAGTCATCATCCAGGCCACAGATGGACAGGGACATTTTGCACTCGTTCCCGTCATCATCGAGGTTAAAGATGTCAACGACAATCATCCTTTCTTCCCCGTGGAAGTTCTAACAGCAAGCATCAGAGAGAATCAACCCGCAAGCTCTGCTGTGACCGTTCTCCACGCCATCGACCACGACACAGGGGTCTTTGGACAACTGAAATACTACATGATGGAGCGGTCCATGGCGGGAAAGGACTTCTCTGTGGATGCCAACACTGGAGAAATTCGGAGCAAAAATGCTTTTGACTTTGAGAAAATCAATTCCTTTAACTTTGTTGCCTTGGCAGTCGATGCTGGAAACCACTCGGCCACTGTGACAGTGCAGGTTTTTGTAACGGGTGAGGATGAGTACGACCCATTTTTCACATCCTCAGATTTCACATTTGAGGTTCCAGAGGACGCCAAGAAAGGTCAGAGCATCGGCCAAGTTGCGGCTCGTGACGAGGACGGAGGAGTGGACGGTATTGTGCTCTACTCCTTCCCGACAAGCTCTCCTTACTTTGAGGTGAACAAAACAACCGGAGTGATATTCCTCAAGCTGGACAGCTCAGGTAGCAGTGGCGGTTCGGGCCGGGCCAAAAGGGAAGCCAGGACGATGACGCTAGACGTGAAAGCTCACAGTCCTCTGGATACTTCTCGTACTGCAACAGCACAGATCTCCATTGATGTCACCAACACCAGCTTTGGCCTGGCTCCTGACGTCAACATCCTGCTAATCATCATCATCGCCGTGTCCCTGGGCGTGATTGTCCTGCTGGTGGTCATGGCGGTGGTGGTGTTTCTGGTCAAGTCACGCAAGAGGAAGAAAGGTCAGAACGCTGGTAACAGAACTGTTGCCTCAGGGAATGCGCTGAAGAACCTGGACAACTGCAGCCCAGGACAAGGAGGGGAGAGAATCTACCACCAGGCCTTGCCAGGCTATGTTGGAGACCAGGGTGGTGGAGGTGGGGGTCCATACACAAGAGGGGGCTCTCTGGATCCATCTCACTCCAGTGGCAGAGGATCAGCCGAGGCGGCTGAGGATGACGAAATCAGGATGATAAACGAGTACCCCCGTGTGGCCTCCATCACCTCCTCCATGCAGGAGCACATATCGGCCAGGGGACCAGACTCTGGCATTCAGCAGGACGCCGACCAGCTCTCTGACGTCTCCTGTGAGCCAGCAGCCTTGGAAGGCAGCACTTGGTTCAAAGGCAAAAAGCTGGGTGGCAGCCTGAGCGGGACTTTGCTGTCCGGACAGCTCCCGGTTTATAGGGACGAGGGTGGTGGGTACCTGGGGGTTGGTCGGGGCCTGAACATCTCCCTCCCTAAAGATTATGCCTTCCCTGAGGATGGAAAACCGGCAGTGGATGGTTCCCTCACCGCTATTGTTGCCAGTGACGAGGAGCTTCGTGGAAGCTACAACTGGGACTACCTGCTCAATTGGTGCCCACAGTTTCAGCCTTTGGCCAACGTCTTCACGGAGATTGCACGGCTGAAAGACGAGACGGCCCAGCAGAACCAGAACCCCCGCCAGCCTTTCCAACCCAAGCCCAAAACGGACCCCAAACCTAGAATCGATCCTCCGCCGCTCATCACATCCGTGGCACACCCAGGGGCCATGTCGGTTCCGCCAAAAGTCCCTGTGATTGGACGGACATTTCCCCATTTGGCATCGCTCAGACGGTCCCCCATCAGTCACGAGGGGTCCATTTCATCAGCAGCCATGTCCCCCAGCTTCTCTCCATCACTGTCTCCACTGGCTGCCCGTTCGCCCGCCGTTTCTCCTTTTGGAGTCAACCAGGGGCCCTCCGCGTCCATGATCAGTGCCAGGGAGCCCTCACTGGACCGGAGTCCTGATCATGAGATGAGAATATAAAGGAAGTATTTAAAACGTAGAACAGTTACACAAACAAAGCATGATGGGACTTTTTCATTCTGCTTTTTCAAGGGACAAAATGAAGCGTTGGACAGTTGGACTGCAGGGCGTGGAGTGTGTTGACAGAACCAGCCCCTTAGCCCCCTTGATGGACTGATCAGGGACTTAGTGTGTCACTAGTGTCCATGTGTCCTCGCTGGCTGGCCAGAGAGCACCTTGTCCCTGTCTTTGTGTCTGTGGACATTGGACACATTTCAGTATTAAAGTGATTGATTGACGTGCCAATGTGGAGCAGACATGGAGATTTTTGCCTGTTTCACGCCACATTTTCTTTTCTTTTTTTTGTTTTTGTTGTGATTCTAGCTCATGAGAGACTTTTGTGTTTGTTAGCATTATTTATATGAACAAAGGGGATGCTGTGGTAATTTTGTATTTTATTATTTTTGTCAAATTGACGATCAAACCTTGACCAGGTCCGTGCACGTCCGCTCCTCCAGCAGATCACCTATGTGTCTTTTCAACGAAAGTGCTTCCGAAGGTCATTGGGTGTTCATACTATATGCAAAGCATCACAACAACATAACTTGTCTTATCCCACGAGCAGGAAGGAAAAAGCTGAATGCAAAAAGTTGAATGAATGTACTCAAACATCAAGTAGTATTTGTTCTCACCTGACATTAGCATAAACAGGATTCCAGCGATCCGCTCATAAGAATCGACACCACACTCTGCAAGCCAGCAACTTGATTTGGAGGCGTCAGGCACACAGAAACAAAGAGCTGTACACGTATTTAAAGCAAATAAAGCAAACAATAAATACCCCACTGATCCTTTTTGACAAACTGGAGTCTGACTTTGATTTCTTTTTTGACTTTTTCTGTTCAAGACTTGGATGAGACGTTGAACATTGATCAGTGTTCTGTGAGTGCGAATGATGAATGCTGTTAAAATACTGTTTCAGGGACAGGATTTTGTGAAAGGGAAGGCCCTTTTTTGGATTTTGGGGGGGAACATTTCAAATAATTTAGTGAGAGCCTTGTAAGTGATCCGCATGCTGCAGAAACACTAGATGTAGACCTTAATAATTTGCATACGTGATTTAAAATGTGCTTACAAGAGTTCATAACATGTAAATGTATTCTAATATTTATTAATATTTACAATCGAATTATTTTTATATGTATTTCATAAAAGCATTGCGGGCGGCACGGCGGTCGAGTGGTTAGCGCGCAGACCTCACAGCTAGGAGACCAGGGTTCAATTCCACCCTCGGCCATCTCTGTGTGGCGTTTGCATGTTCTCCCCGTGCATGCGTGGGTTTTCTCCGGGTACTCCGGTTTCCTCCCACATTCCAAAAACATGCTAGGTTAATTGGCCACTCCAAATTGTCCATAGGTATGAATGTGAGTGTGAATGGTTGTTTGTCTATATGTGCCCTGTGATTGGCTGGCCACCAGTCCAGGGTGTACCCCGCCTCTCGCCCAAAGACAGCTGGGATAGGCTCCAGGAAAAAGCGGTAGAAAATGAATGAATTAATAAAAGCATTGCATGATTTGTTTGGAAAAACAGCTGTCCTGTCTTTGAAAGCTTGGTCCTTTGGGGGCGCTGTTTTTCCGTGTGTATTAGAGGAGTAGAAGAAGAGCCAGTCGGCAGATACTTATCATATATGTAGAGGTTTTATGTAAAAGGTCGTTTCCCAGGAATTTTATTTAATGTTATCGATTTGTGAGCTTCTACATGTTTTACACCACTCGGACGTGTGATTTTGGTCCTATTCATCGCTCACCATAATGGATTATTCGGTGACTTGTGAACCAGCTAAATTAGCTTAATTGCTAACGAAGCGCGAGACTGCAGCAGTTAAAGTTGAGGAGTTTCGTCGACGAGAGGGCGTGACTTCCGGTGACGCTATGACGTGTTACAACATTCGCCGTTGCTATGGTGACAAGTGCAGGTAGGACGTGTTTTGCGCTCTGATCAGCTAAAACAAACGAATAACTACACACAGGTTAGGTTGCACTGTTGTACACATATTTCTTTATTATTTTTATTCATATTTATCTTTTCTTCAACCATGAAGAGACCTTTGGTCTATGTCAAAGCAAGACTCGCATTAGCTTTAGCCTGGTTAACATTAGGGCCTGTCTGTGAGTGAAAACTCTGCACAAGTCTTGTCAATGACAAGAAAGTATTCCCACCCTGACAAAAAAGCGCCTGTGGCATTCTCTAATAATACTTGTTTTTCTTTTGTTGTTGTTGTTCCACCCACAACCTGAGCCAAGTTCCATTAGAGCCTGGATCACTTTTTCCATGGCCCGAATGATCACAAACTGTTTATTTCATATGGAGGGCAGGCGTGTTTGCATAGCTGCCGAGGATTTCTGCTTCATTTGACTGTGGTGTTACATTGTGTTACGCTCTATGAGGCTGTGTTACTGTACAGTGTGCGGTGTTGCAGCACGACTGGGGGTCATGAAGGATTACACACGCTGACGTTTATGTTGCTGTCAACCGGTAGAATGTGTGCCATCTTCACTGACAGCAGAAATCATGGAGAGGTGCGGCTCAATGCACAGGCCCTTTATTTTACTGGCAATATACAATCACTATTGTAAATAATCACTGTACAAACACACACACTAGCTTATGGCCTGCATCCAGACATAGCTATTTCTTTAGCTAAAAAATATGGGGACTCAGCAGTAAGGCGCATTGAAAAGTTCTGCTAGTGCGACTTTAGAACACACAAAATTAATTCATTCATTTTTTACCGCTTACCCGACAGCCAACACACAACATACAGTAATAAAAATTTTTGATACAAGAATTAAATCAGGGCGGCACGGTGGTCTAGGGGTTAGCGCACAGACCTCACAGCTAGGAGACCAGGGTTCAATTCCACCCTCGGGCATCTCTGTGTGGAGTTTGCATGTTCTCCCCGTGCATGCGTGGGTTTTCTCCGGGTACTCCGGTTTCCTCCCACATTCCAAAAACATGCTAGGTTAATTGGCCACTCCAAATTGTCCATAGGTATGAATGTGAGTGTGAATGGTTGTTTGTCTGTATGTGCCCTGTGATTGGCTGGCGACCAGTCTAGGGTGTACCCCGCCTTACGCCCGAAGACAGCTGGGATGGGCTCCAGCGCCCCCCGCGACCCTCGTGAGGAAAAGCGGTAGAAAATGAATGAATGAATGAATGAATTAAATCAAACAGTAACAACACCTTAGAATACAAGTATCAAACATATATTACTATTATTATTTGATTTTAGGTTGAGATACTCCCCAGTGGGTGAATGTTGTGACCTGGAAAATAAAGGGCTTTCATGAGCAAACACAACAAAACAGGTCATCTCAAAAAGTTCCAAACCTTTAAGGAGCTTGTTTTTTTTTATATTCAAATAATGAAAAAAGCTATCTTTTATTAAAGTACTTCACAGGGGATGTCTCCTGCAGTGTGCAGGGTACAAAACAACAGACCAGGTTCCAAAATTGCAAAGTTCAAATCAGATTTTTTTTTACATATAAAGTTTGTTTTTCCATCCTTTTAAAGCATTTAATGTTAGGAGGTTAGACTTAGAACATATTATTTTCATCATATTCATAAAAGCTTTTTCATGTAAATCTATGAATAATAGTTTGTTATTTTTTTGTTGAAAATGCTACTAAATTGTCAGGAAAAGAGAACATGAGCATCCATCTTTCTCCACAGTGAAGCCCATAAGTGCAAGTGCAAGCAAACTTCCAGAGAGGATCAGTGACACATTTTGGGATGTAGTCCTGTTGTAGAAGTGCATGCAGACTAAAGTGATGCTTTGGACTAAACACAATAATGTACTTTGATAAATCCTAAGAGACATTCCAGCTGCACTCTCTGGGAACGCTGCCGATGAAGCTCATGTTGGACTTGGCCCGCCGAGACTCCAGGTGCTTGTTCTTCTCTCCGCTTTTAATCAGCTCGGCTTCATTAAACGCCGGGGGAGTCGTGCACTCGCTCAAACAATAAAATTCACGGCAGTACAAAGTCAACTTTCAAACAGGAAACACTTTCCGTGCACCTGTAGAAATACAATTCATGATGTAATAATGCACGGTTCGAAAAAAAAAAACGACCAAACTTGGATGAGAATACAATAATACGACCGATGGTGGAGAATGATTCATGCCCTAGAGGTGATGCTGACGTTACTACAAACATTTGGAGACCATTTTTGGTTTCATTCATAAAATAGTCCAGGGTCAAACTGTGGTCATCATAAAATCTTATCTTATGTCATAACTGGGGATGTTCTGATTTTTTGGCTTCCGATACGATCAGATATCAATTCTTATTAATAAGCTTATTTAACAAACTTTCTTCAAAGCAATAGTAATAGGCACAGTGAGGGGTAACTACCATTGTAGCTACAGAGCCGAACGTCCAACGTCCAACACGAAACTACCTTCACCACGGTACACCGCATCTTTAATGTTGTGTGGCCTTTTCTTCATCCTGAGGGTGGCAGGAGTCGAGCGGCAACCAGCTTTGAGACGCATTACCGCACTTGCCGTGTTGGAGTGTGGCCCAGAGTTCCTAACGTTATACTCAACCAAATTGTCTCGATCTTGTGGTGATAATCGATTTTAGCCGCTCTTCAAAATACAGCGGATTGGCAGGCAATGGCAGGACATCCCTAATCTTAACTAGGGATGCTCTGATCGATCGGCCACCAGTTACTGTCATTTCCGATGTGTAAGATGCACCAGTGTTTAAACCAGACCCACTCAATTTTGAGAGAAAAACAGATTTGTACCTATTTGTCAGCGTCACAAAATGACATACTGTGGCGCGCAGGACTAGGCAGCACTTTATTTGACAGGAGCCAATCATGAACTCTAAGGAAACCCACTTGTCGGGGCTCATGAGCTCCCTCTGGTGGCCCGGCAGCCATGACAGTCGTTTGCCAATGAACTGCTGTGCTCGGAATAATGCATTATGGGTTGAAGGTAAAATAGTTATTTTAAACTCGTATTGGTATTTCCTAGCTACCTTTTGAGTGTTAAGTTGCTGTGTGATGAGTTGAGCGTTCTTTGTAAGTTGACAGCGTGGGCCCAGACTGGTAAACTGAGTAATGACCTACTGGGATTTACAATGGGTTGACAAGCTTGTTGTGAGTTCATTCATAATGTAATATAATTGAAAATGTACAGTTAATCCATGTGATCAGTATCAGCCGATCTCACGCATGGATCATTGGTATCGGAATCTAATCATGCGAAAGGAGTGACCGCACAAATGAAATTTGCTGCAAGTGTGAGCGAGTGCGCTGTGGTTTTTGACTTTTGGGTCATTTTGTATTCTTTGTATTTTATTTTGATTACAATTTGTGTAATGTTATCACTTAGCTTTATCACGGAAGTGGTCATGTTACAGTCAGAGTTGGTCACAAGCATTACAACGCAACAAAAAAGTCCTGTTGAGTTTCTGAGCAGAAAAATCCCTCACATCACAAGATTATTTTCTTACGTTTGAAGGCATCTGGCGAACACTGCCAGTCAAAAGTTTGGAGACACTTTCTCATTCGCGAGCATGACAAAGTGTCTCCAAACTTTTGACTGGTCATGCATAGTTTCCTGCTTTATGTCATCACAATAAAACCATGTCTTCATCCAATTATTTTCCTGCAGGTATGTCCAACAGTATTTGCAAGAGTCACTAAAAACAAAGAGTTCCCAGCTGATTCGTCGTTAATGTTGAGGCTGGTTCTCATTTTGTGGTGACCCACTTTGACTCACTTTTCACACGGGAGGAGCAGGAAGGAGGCCAGTGGAGTCGGAAAAAACCCAACGTAATTCACAGTCACAATAACAGTGCGTGATGTTTGTTTTTATGTGCAATTTGCTTTTGATAATTGCCGCCTTGATTGTGTGATGCATTCTATTAAAAAGTCACATAAATCACACATTTTTCAGCAGAATAACATATATAATCAAATCATCTCATGCTGTTATCTTTGAATCTTAACTCCTCGTCTTAAATGTGAGCCAAAGTCCTCTAAATAACGCGCTTGCTGCATCTCCAACATGACACAATCTTGTTTAAAAAGTGAGGGAATACATCTGCGGTGGAGGAAAACATGTTTCACATTAGCGGCATTATGGCCGTATATGATTCATTTGCGAGTTAAAATCAAAGTCTATCACTAGCAGCGAAGTTTAATGGCGTTTCACACACAGACACACCACAGTGGCGTGCGTGTGTTGAATGAGTCAAGACTGCGTCACACTTGATGCGATTGCAGCATGTAACGTAGCCTAGCGCGCAACGCTAGCTTTCACGGCCGTAACTTGATCAGTGGTTCAGTCTGCTGCAGCTCTTGTCTAACAGACACAACAGAGTGCCGGGTAATTAGTTTCCCTTGACGAGGAAACCTTGATGGCAGACTCTCCCAGCTCTTTCTGTGAGATTTACTCGCTGACATTTGTGAAACGCGCTCCTTCGCTCACTCAGAACATGGGAATTTATTGCCCGACCTTCTTCTGTCGGTGCAATCTCAGAGAATGTCCACGAGTCTCTCTAAGCAGAGCTTTTTTTATGACTTGGATCACAGCACAAATATTCGGCTAAAGCAACAGTGAAATGTTATCCTCTTTTACGGCGAGATTACAGGTTTTTTTTGAAAGGTGGGTAAGCCCATGATGAACAGTAGCGCGTTGCCAGCACAGTGCATGAGAGCATCGGGGTGAAATGGGTCAAGCCTGTCTTGTTTATCTTCACAGTGGTTTTTGTTCTTCTCTCATGTCAATGTCATCCATTTCTTAGACCCTGTCCACACAGGAATGCTTCTGTTGTTTTTTTCCAGGTTGAAAAAAAAAACTGTCCATCCAGTGTCACATCCAGACAGGAGCGGCTCACTGGGAGAAACCTATGCACTGGAAACTTATGCACCGTACAGGAACAAGCAGATTTGTTTTTATATAAGCCGCATGTGTCCTTGTCATAAAACGAGGGAGGCTGACGTCATTGCAGCACCGCAATGAATGCATTGCTCAGACACAATGAATCATGGCAAAACTTTAAAAGAGGTTTCAAACTCATATTATTGCATATATTATATATTTTTTATTGTTAAGTTACTGTGTGATGAATTTAGTGCTGTGAGTGAGATGACACCACAAGTCAAGCTCTTTTGTTGTTATACTGTTATGTATAATAACCCAAGCGGCTTGACAAGCACGTTTTGAGTGCACTAATCACTAAGCTCCTGATTGGCTCCTGCCAAAGAAAGAGCTACCATTTCCTTACTGACAAGCGAGCAGCGCAATATTTAAGTAGATGTCACAAGGGGTTTAAGTTTTTTTTTAAAGTAGAGGCTTTTACACTGGAATTTATGGTAATACATAAGGCACACCTATCTGTGGCACTGTCAGTCAGACCCACATGTTCAGCCACTCGGATAGCTAAACAAAAAATTGATAACCACATATACTGACAGTTACAAGTGGCCCTATGTGCCATAACTGTGATGTGACTAAAAGTGACTAAGGCGTGTTATTTCATGTCTAGAGGACCCTCGTAATGTTAAAAACCATATTTAGAAGCTTGTAAACAGGCTTTCTATGCTATAACTGTGAAGATAGTCCATTTGTGAATAAGGAAACCTACTTAGTGGAAATTCACTTATGGGTCAGTTCTGGAACCAATTAATCACGATAAATGAGGAATTACTGTACAACCAACACTGGTACCCCTCAGAGTTCTGTCTTAAGGTCCCTGCCAATACTATGTCTTTACCCTAAAATCACACCGTCTTTCAGTTTGCTACACCAGAGAGTAAAAGAAGATGTAGCACGAGGGATCAGTGTTGCCAACTTAGTGACATATATAGTACAATAAAGTACTCACAGGCGGCTCCGTCTTGTTTGTGACATTAGACAGCGAAAGAAGAGGCAGAAGAAATAGAACCCCACCTCCACAAATAGATTACAGTCCTTTGGGAGAGACGACACTGTACGCCACGCTTCATCTGCACACCACAGAGATGCTTCTTCACATCAAACGAGGCAATGCTGAACGTTAAAACACATTTATTTATGATGATTGGCATTAGTAAAGCTGGACGTGGCGCCGAAGGAGCAGATGTTTCCTCCTCGACACTTCAAACCAGGGGTGTCCAAACGTTTTCCACACAGAAAAACTTTGATGCCAATTCTACTCTACTGTTTTTTCACTATCCTGTAGGTATCCCAGTACTTTCGTCCCTACAGTCAACATTCTTGTCCCAAAATGAATAATATCCTTCACAAATCCAAATATGTTTTTAAGTCCTCTTATTTCTTGAATAATTCCAGAAAAGAGAAGGAACAATCCATCTTTCTGTCACCAGTCCGGCCATGTCTGCCTTGGTATTAAGACGCGGGACCTAGGGATCGCTTGCACAGGGATTTTGGGCTGAGAGTAGATGTGGATCCGGCTTATCCTGAAGAACAGCCAAATGCTTGTCATTCACATACTTTGACGCTCCCCATTTTGTTTGAGGTGAAGTTGGCAGGAAGACAAACGGCCGAGCAGCCTGGCTTACAGCCACTGTCTTTTTAGCCAAACAAACACCATGTGACATTTGCACTGACGGACGTGTGAACTCATGAACGACTCCATTAATGCGATGAAACAACATTTGGCCTGCTTGTCAGTGGCTGCAGTTTGGACAATGACGGACAGTTGAATCAAGACATTTGGACTAGGAATATCTGTATCATTTTACTCTCGTTAATGACGTGAAATCCAATACAAGAGCTGTCAAAAATAAGAAAATAACACAGAGCTATTCCGTTTTCAATATATCTATTATTCTTTTGAGAGCATTCGTTGGGCTTTTGACTCCTTTATTATTTAACAGCATTTAGCAAAACCTCCACTCTGAACTTTGTGGAGGCGCAGCACGTGTAACAAGGATGAAGCCATTACCTTTTGGTGAGGATCTGGATAAAGATTTGTTTTGATAACTACCAAATAGATAAGCAAAAACCAAATTCTCCATTCTTCACACCTCATTCTCTAATCAAAAATGGTATGGTCCGGTCTGACGTCAACGTCCGTGAACCAGGAAGTGGCTAACATATACAGCAGATCCACGCCTTACAGAGGTTACATTCTGGGACCACCAAGTGGAGCGACGAAAAACTGCAAGGAATTGATACGCCCATTATTCATTCATTCATTCAATTTCTACCGCTTATCCTCATGAGGGTCACGGGGGGTGCTGGAGCCTATCCCAGCTGTCTTCAGGTGAGAGGCGGGGTACACCCGGGACTGGTCGCCAGCCAATCACAGGGCACATATAGACAAACAACCATTCACACTCACATTCATACCTATGGACAATTTGGAGTCACCAATTAACCTAGCATGTTTTTGGAATGTGGGAGGAAACCGGAGTACCCGGAGAAAACCCACGCATGCACGGGGAGAACATACAAACTCCACACAGAGATGGCCGAGGGTGGGATTGAAGTCAGGTCTCCTAGCTGAGCGACTCTGACTTTATTCTGATGACTTGAAAGTACTTGAGATTTTCAGTGAATGTGTTCTGTAAAGTGTGTCTCCATTGAAAGTATTTACGGTAACTAACATGATTCTACGGCATGTAATTTCCAGCAAGACAACATATTTTCCCTTTGAATCTGTCTCATTGAATGCATCTTTTAACATCCAATAGGGTTTAAGAACAAACCACAGTGTGTGGATTGCATAAATCCTGAACGCCATGTCAGCACTCTTCTTCTGTGATTAAGTCTTGTCAAACTTATAACCAACAAATGTAATTGATTGTGACATTGTTAAAATTATGTTTCATTTTGGAGACCCTAAATAGTCCTTCTAACTTGTAAAGACATGAAAATGACTCTCGACATTTTGACATGAAACTTGACTTGGACTTGTACATCTTTACTTGAGACTTGACTCGAGATTCAACATAGTTTTAAATGCATACCCTTTTTGACATCGTCTGTACAGCTTTTTTATGGTCTCACATTAGCTTGTGCAGGTGTACCTAATGAAGTGACTGCTGAGTTTGAAGGTGGAAGGCGCATTGCAACTTGGCATCGCCTTCCCGGAACCCAGCGTGGAACCCGAGCGCTCCACGTCGCCTTCAATTGAATGAATCATTACGGTAAAAGAGAGCCGAGTGTTTCTCTGGAAGAAGAATGAAGCGGTACAGCTGCCAGCGGTAGTAGCGGGCCGGGTCAGAACCCATCGGCTCCTGGCTTTGATTATGACCTTGCATCTCAGGAGACCACATGCGTCCCAGAGCATCTCTTTTGGACTTTGACAAAGAAGAAGACTTAAAAAGGTGACAGGCTGCTTTGTGTGAGGAATGAAAGCGACTGAGTGATGGAAGTCAAAGAAAAAAAAGCTTGAAGTTCTTGCTTGGTCCAGAAGTCTTGCTCTGCTTGCTTTGGCTGATTTACAGTATAGTGCGTATCATCAAAGCTCACATGAGGCGTATTAATGCACTTGAAAGGCCATCGGATCCACACACCAACATGCTAGTCATCGCCGCTCAATGAGACTCTCCTCAAAGTGAAGAGGCAGCTTCTCAGAGGATGACACCACCAATGAAGACATCAGATGCTCACAGCTATGAGTAATGAAGATGAATGATCTTGGTGGGCTCCCATCCAGTACGCCCACCAAGATCAATGCAGTCCAATCACTGACACCCCCTCCACCATCAGAAGACACACGGCCTCTCACCACATCGCCCCTTTTATTATCAGGTATAAAAATATCACTTTCCTATTACTCTTGGTCTACCAAGTACAATCAGGGGTGGTTTACAAACATCCCGTCAAAGCGAAATACAGGTGTTTAAAGCAGCCTCAAATTGGAGAAACTTTAAACTTTAAATCCATGATTCTGATTGGAACTGAACCATTAGTCCCTGTGTGGGCAAACACTCATTCATTCATTCATTTTCTACCGCTTATCCTCACGTGGGTCGTGGGGGGTGCTGGAGCCTATCCCAGCTGTATTTGGGCGAGAGGCGGGGTACACCCTGGACTGGTGGCCAGCCAATCACAGGGCACATACGTATAGACAAACAACCATTCACACTCACATTCATACCTATGGACAATTTGGAGTGGCCAATTAACCTAGCATGTTTTTGGAATGTGGGAGGAAACCGGAGTACCTGGAGAAAAGACACACATGCACGGGGAGAACATGCAAACTCCACACAGAGATAGGGGGTGAGATTGGTCTACGCCAGGGGTGGGCAAACTTTTTGACTCGCGGGCCGCATTGACTTAACAAAATTGACGGGGGGGGGGGGCATACTATATATTCTACACGTAACAGTCTACCTGGAATTATTGTATCTGTAAAAATGTAGTGCAATCAGCTATATGTACTTGTACCATGGTGTACCAAGGTTGTACCATGATGCCAGGTTGTATGTTAAGTTTCAATGAAATACTTTGGGCCGTATTCAAACACTTGGCGAGCCGCATGTGACCCCCGGGCCGTAGTTTGCCCACCTCTGGTCTACGCGCTAACCACTCGGTCACCGTGCAGCCCGGGCAGACACTCATTAAATCTAAAATGTCTGCAGAACTTTGTGGTATAAAGCTTGCTTCTTTGTCGCTCTCCGTCACATAGGCTCCATGTGCTCTGTATGCAAACCCCCACTCTGCTTTGTTCCAAAGACTTCCTCTGATTACTGTAATGATCTGTATATCACGAGAAAGCGCTTCAGAAACCCTTGGAATCAAATGCATAGTTCAAGACTTAATGTAATGTCATTGATGGCTACAGCTTCAATCTTAAAGGTTTAAAAATAATACGAAAAAGTCTGGCGGGCCAGGTTAAAAAGCTTTTGGTGTCCGCCAGAGTTGAACATGTCTGCATCGGTCCATCCTGACTTGACAAATATTCTAACAAATACTACTCTATGACACACACACATACAGTGGAGGTGAATAGCTAGCCTAACACAATTATACCACTACTGGAACACATTAGACCTGCCCCCCTCCCTCCTCAGAGGTGAACCTCAATCTGCCTTGCGGCCCCCGCTGCGTGACCACTTGTAAAGGATACGGGTCGTGGTCCGACATAGCTCGGATAACCCAAATTCCTGGCAGTGCAGGAGCGTCAAGGTCATACGTTGGAGTATGATGGATGAGGAGAGAGTGATACCATGACAAAAGTCAAGTGTTTCTTTCTGTCGAGTGTTTTTTGACAATTTAAAAAAATATCATTTTTTCTGCAGAAAAAGTGGTTTACATTGTCCAGCACCTGAACGTCCACTAAGTGATGTCTATATTTTACAGACAATTATCCATCTCCTCGCTGCGTCTTTCGTCAGTTTCTTTGGTTAATCTTTGTTTCAGGTGGAGTTTCTCCGCCAAAAGCTGCTAAAGCAACAAACCGGCAGCGTGACAATCAAGTATACTTAGTGGAGTATTTAGCAGCTGCAAGATGAGAAACCAAATACTTCCCTGGGGGGGGGGAGCGAAGATTAAATTCTCACCACTCAAGCGGCCGGTAACACAACCCCAAATGCATGCCAGCATCGCTCGCTGTGTGCTGAACGCGTACAATTATACCCGACAAGCTCCGTATTGACTTATTGGGTCGGAGTTATGTTCACTGACTGGCTGAAAAAAAGGACAAATCAGTAGTTGCTTGTTTAAGTTTGCTACGTAGCCAAAGGCTTCTAAGCCTACACAGAAACATTGTTTGTGGCTCAGTTTGTATGTTTTAACTGCAAAGTCCCAAACTATCCGACCTATTCGTTGCGGCCCGTCATAGTGGTACACGACTCATTTTTCATTGGAAGCCATTTTTACCCACACTCACACTTCATGACGACAGTGATCAAGTACTATTCCTTGTTATTGTATTTGAACATACTGTGGCATAAACAGTTGCCATCGATATTGACAACATTTTTTGCCTTGCAAGCTAGCTAGAGGCCGTGCTATTGTTCTTTGGGGAGCTTGAATGTGACCCAGGGAACATTCTGCGGTGAAGTGTTATTATGTTTGACGCTTACAACAGACCACAAATCTTACTTGGTCAGGGAATTTTCTGGATTATTTCGCAGACTGTCGTGATGTGTGTCACTCACTGTGAAGCTCGTATTTAACCTGGGTTAGGAGGCATTGTTGGGGGGGGGGGGGGGGGTGCAGGTTGCAGAGATCTGGATCAGGCTCAGAAAAACATCACGCAGAGCAAACAGCAAAGACTTCAAGTGGAAAGTATTCCAGACTGAAGAGCCATCTGCTTTCACTTTAGAAGTTGAGTCCTAAACTAAATAAAGAGCCCTCCTCAACCGTTTTATTGTCTGTGGCTTTAGATCCATCCATCCTTCTTCTGTGTTGACCCGGTCTTTTAGCTGCATCTCTGCTCCATCGCACAGGTTCTTTTTACCGTCTGTACTTTAGGGAGTTTATTCCAATGTAAGCGGGCCGCATTAACTCCCCTCAAGCTCTCTAGTTGGGGATAAAGCTGTCCTGTACTGTTAGCAGTCAAAATGATGCTACTGATACCCTGCTTCCACCGGCAAGTACCTGACTGTGTGGAGGGAACTGAAATACCTGACCCGTCTACTCTGGTTCAGTTGTTTTGGGGAGTTTTGGACATTTCCATCTTAATGGGTTCCAAGTAGTAGTAGTAGTAGTAGTACATAGTAACTAACTTGTTGCTTGAGAAGGATGGAACCAAACACACTGTGGATACCACACTGGATACCACACTTTTTACAGTCACGTACCCTTTTAGCCTTGTACCCCGTAGTACTGCACACTTTTGGTCTTGGAACTCTGCCATGAAGGCCGTTTTTGCCCAGTGTCTGTCTTATGGTGGAGTCATGAACACGGACCTTAACTGAGGCAAGTGAGGCCTGCAGTTGTTGAGCGGATGTTGTTGTGGGGTCTTTTGTGACCTCTTGGATGAGTGGTCTTGCGCTCTTGGGGTCATTTTGGTTGGCCGGCCGCTCCTGGGAAGATGTTCCACCAATGTTTTCACCATTTGTGGATATGGCTCTCGCTATGGTTTGCTGGAGTCCCAAAGCTTTAGAAATGGCTTTAGAACCCTTTCTAGACTGATAGATGACAATTCATCTCGGGCAAATAATGTTTTAAAGCGGTGGCAGTCACTTTTTCATACAGGGCCATGTAGGTTTGTTTTTTTTCTCCCTTAATAATAAGAAGTTTCATTTGAAAACTGCATTTTGTGTGTAGTTATGTTGTCATTGACTAATATTCAAATTTGACGTTCTGAAACAAATGCATTATGCCAAAAAATAGGATAGGGGGCAAACCACTGTATTGAACCACCCACATGTTGTCACAATCGGGCTTCACCCCTTCGTGACAGCCTTCTTAGTTTTCGTCTTTTCCTCTGTTCCTTGTTCGTGCCCTTATTTTGTATTCACTTCCTCTGTTGCTCTGTTCTGTTTTCCGTTCCTTTCAATTATCTCCCGCACCTGTTTCTTATTTTGTGTTGCCTATTTAGTTCAGGTGCGCGCTCCCTTCGTTGTCGGTTCATTGTCTTGTGTTGAGTTGGACTCGCTAGTGCGTCATTCTGCTGCATAGCCAAAATAAATACATTTTACCTGCATTTGGGTCCTCATCTCTGCATCCTGGGGTCGAACCGCTAAACTCACAAGCCGCACCGTGACACATGTGATGGATTGAGTGGGTCCCTGGAAAATTCAGTGGGTCCCAATGGGAAAAAGAAGTATCTCTTTGTATTTTTGAGATTCTTTTTTTTTTAATTGTGTGTTTAACTTGTTTGATGGTGGTATGTTATGACATTGCCACAGTTCACAAATATCTTAATTTACTGTATGTTCAAAATGTATGTGAAATAAAAAAAATTAATAATTTTTTTATACATTTTTTATGTTAACAAAGCAAAGTGCTCAGTCAGCAGCCGATGAGTTGATTGTAAACAACAGTACAACTTGTGTAACATGCATGACTTTTACACCATAGCTGAATAGCAACATTTTAAAGAGCATGCAGAGCGAGGTACACACTGCAACGTGGTCAA
Organism: Doryrhamphus excisus; assembly: GCF_030265055.1. NCBI lineage: Eukaryota > Metazoa > Chordata > Actinopteri > Syngnathiformes > Syngnathidae > Doryrhamphus > Doryrhamphus excisus. The sequence goes on along the minus strand of NC_080476.1, from coordinate 3,652,190 downwards.
GATTGGTCACTTCCAGAATCCAGAGAAAAAAATATGTCTGCCATTGATGTCCTTTGTTTACTTCTGTAGTTCCCAGTGTTTTTGATGTTCTGCTGCCCCTTATTAAAGTACTTAAGTACTTTCTTTGGGAGAAGAAGGCAATCTTTTCCTGGTCAGATCCATGTTTTTGGTGTCCATTGTGAAACGTCTTCTCCTCAATAAGCTGTGAATCCACAAAAAAGAACCACTCTTGGCAACTTTTGTGTTTTATTTTTTCTGCATTGCTTGGTACCGAGCAACCATTCCTGGGAGGACAAACACGTTGTCATCTTAAGAGTCTTGACGCCGGCGTAATAAATGCCATTTATTCAACTATTAGAGCCGGGCCCTGCGGTGGAGGCGACAACTATCAAAGACAACTTTATGTCCCAGCGCTAAGTGATCCAATTGCTGTGGTGGCTGTACAAAGGGCCCAAGAATAATGAAGGCTTACCACACGGAGAACCACTGAGTCAACACCACAATCCCGTGTCCCATTAAACTTTCACAGGGACGAAAGGCGCTGGGCTGGACCCAGGAATTGTTTGAATGCATGCGTCAGTGTGTCGAGTCAATGACATCCATCTGGGAATGTTGTTGCCACCTCTCCCCGCGCTGGATCGCCACACTCTGCGGCCAATGCCAGGACCCCAGATTGAGCAACCTGGCTCGCTCGTCGCGCCCAAATCACCTCTGCATTGCACTTCCAGAAACAGCGCCTTTAGATCATCTACCACATTTCTGATCCTTGTTGAGCCACATGTGCTGAATTATACGTAATCCACTTTAATTCCACCTTTATTGAGTCTGCTGCAGCACTAAGACGTTTACAATCATGGGGAAGTCATTTTGTCAAAGGGGTTTGACAAAGAGAGCCCTCCTCTTCCCGTCCATTTCATTCCTCCCGCGGGACACCAAGCAACCACTGAGGGGCTGTGAATCAGGCAGACCGGACTGGAGTGCAGACTGATGGTGTCTGAGGTGACAGTTCTTATTGCTGGGCTCGTTTTTCCCTGACGCTCCTTTTTAATGAATAAACCTCCTCAGATGTCACTCATCTAACCAACGCTCTTCTCCTGATTCTGCTTTGAGCCTTTTTGTGGCGAGGAGAACATCTGGGAGGGAGGATGCGAGCATCTCAGCCGGCTACCGCTGGATCTCAGAGTTGGATCGAGTGAAATGATTTGTGGCAACCAATCAGTCACAGCTAAGATTCAAGCAGCTACGTTTACTTTGCTTGAGGGTCTGCACATACTGGATCTTCCCTCCGGGGATCTGCATGATGTGGGGGGAATGTCAGAGGTCAGAGTATACAATGCTTAAGAGGGGTGAGAGCGGCTTTGGGGAAAGAAAATAAAACAGAAGAGTAACCTGACGCCGGATAGTAATCACTGATGTAAAAATGTGCTGACATGAAACATGAAATCCAACTTAAAGGTCTTAGTAAGTGAAAAAGAGAAATATTGCCACGGCGCGTTGTATTTTTCCACACACTCAACACTCGCAAGTTTGTTTCGCAGCTGCCCCCTCCTAGCTGGAACGGGGGGAGTATTTATTGCGCTCGCTTAAGCAAAAGCAGAAAAGAACGGTTCTTTTTCGAATGGCTATTGGCTCGGACGTGACTGCGAAAAGCATCAGTCTGATTTTGTCAAACATGAAGCAGATGCACCACAGCGTCCACATCCTCGTGCGGACCAGGCAGTCCCAAGCCTGGGGGGTTTACAAGGCATTATCAGCCTTGTAAACATCGGGACCTCATCTAAGCTGACAGACGACACTCATTTAACATTTGAACCTGATGCCAAACCAGAGTTCGGCATCGTTTAGATGTTATCTGATTATGTCCGCTACTCATCAACATTTTAAGAGCAGGTGAAAAATTTGTGTGGAATGAAATGAAAGAGCTTTTAAAAGCCCAAATCTTGCCAAAAATGTGGTATCAATGTCAGGTATTCCCACTTTCATGATCTCTTGAAGGTAAAAAAGCTTTCTCTCTTTGAACATTGTTGAGCTGCATAAGCAAGGCTTTTTCGGAGTGCGCCATTGCTGCTGAGGTTGGATGCAGTAAGACAGTCATTTGAAAGGTCTTCAAAGATCATGAGGGTGCTGGAAAAAAAAGTGGAAGATCTACAAAAATGTCACAGGCCATGAGCTGCAGGATCTGATTGGCTGTCTGTCAGGAAGGAGGCTATTACTGGTTTTGATACCATTGACAACAATCAAACTGCCCATTTGGAATTTGCACGAGAGCACCAAACATGGGACATTGAGAGGCGGAAGAAAGTTTTATTCTCTGATGAGAAAAAACGGAAGCCTGACGGTCCTGATGGCTTCCAACGTTACTGCCATGACACGGAGATCCCACCTGAGACAGTGGAGGGGGCACCATCATGATCTGGGCGGCTTTGCTGAGATCTTGCGGGGGGGGGCATCCCTCCCTCGATTGTGTGGCAGTGCTAGCACAGTGCTAGTCTTCTGTTGTAATTATCATCCTTATCATCTCTCGTATTGGCTGTAATTACAAATCGCAGTAAGATACTGAAGAGCCCGGAAGATCCAACAGTTGATGGACGACAATGCGCTCGAAGCCCCGAAAGAACAGTAAAAACAATCATCCTATTCATTTGTCAGCTGCTTTTTTTTGTTGTTGTTTCACCCTGGGCCAGCCTGACAAGCCCCAGACGTGTTCCAGGCTGTTGGTCACACTCTGTAAATCAGCCGAGCCACTTGTGAGAAGACAAGCAGGAGGATGAGAGTTCACTCAGAGGGCTTCCGCGTCTATGTTAACTTTGCACATTCTGCTTTTTATTGGGGATAAATAAAGGGGCTGAAGGCTGCGGGCGCTGCTTCCTATAAGCCTCCTCTCATAGAAGCGCCATGTAAGACCTGCTGGGAGGACCAGAAACTCAAAAGAGGTCTTCTTCGCCGGCAACGATGAGCAGCTTTCACTCTGAGACACAAAGGCGATGTCTCTGAGCTGTTGTCGTGAGCGACGTTCCTAAGCTGCACTTGCCCAGAATAAAGTTTAAAGATACTTTCTTCAACTTTCTCTTCCCATCCTTAGCGGGATAAGGATTTGCCAGAGAATGTGAGGATAGCGCTGGATTTAAGGAGCGTTTTATCTGCAGAGGGGAAGCCGTCTTTGAGGGCTTTAGAGAAGTTCAGGAAATTACACCAACTTCAGGACAGATAATCTTGAAACTTAAACTGGCATTCTTTATAGAGAATACACATAAACCGCTACAGCAGGGGTGTCCAAAGTGCACCCCATGGGCCATTTTTGGTCCAAAGACAAAAACCAAAATGTACAAAAAGCAAAGCATTTCTTCCCATAACAAATCACTGAAATCGAATGAACTCATTCCACAGTATGGGGTAACAGACCACCTAATTGAGGCGGTTTGCTCTCTGGATGACCGATAGAAGCACTGAGCAGAACCCCTGCTCCTCCACATAGAGAGGAGCCAGGATGCTCAGTATGCCTCCCGGATGTCTCCCTGCGGAGGTGTTCAGGTCATGTCTGCTCAGTAGGAGCAGGACACGTTGGAGAGACTTTGTCTTTCAATTGGCTTGGGAATGCCTAGGGATCCACCAGCAGGGGCGGGACCAGGGAAGTCTGCTGAGGCTGGAAGATGGATGGATGGACAAAAATATATTTTTTTAAGAATGCAAAATATATACAGTACTACGTATGTGCACTGTGTACTTGGTTCCCGAGTGCACAGACAGTGTAGTTCTGTCCCAAATCCTGTCCATCCAAATCCATGTATCCATTTATATTCCGATAATCCAACTACATTGATCTGATGGAAATAGGTGCCTGTCTTGATTGTTAGACACAGTATATGACTTTATAAACAGTATAAAGTCACTCCTGAAGCTGAGCCAGCAGACCTGATAGTGGGAGTTTCACATTCACCATATAAGGCCTTCTGTTCTGCAATCTTTTGTGTGTGAGAGGATAACATCCTCAAGTGTTTGGTGTATTCCATATTCAGCCCCAGTTTAAAAAATATGAAAAATGTATTCCTTTCTTGGACGATTCTGTTTTCAACTGGACGTTTGGAACTGATTGATAACAAAAACCGAGGTAGCACTGTTTTTAATTGATATTTATGGCTCTAGTCGTGAAAAATGTTTCCTCTATCACAGGGGTCGGGAACCTTTTTGGCTAAGAGAGCCATGAAGGCCAGATATTTTAAAATGTATATCTGTGAGAGCCATATAAATTTTTTTAAACATTGAATGCAATAAAATGTGTGCATTTTTATGTGTTTTAGATATAATGGGCTCTAATTACGTAGACCAGGCACACTACCCCACGCCAATGGGGTGTGGCCAGCACACTTTCGTGAGCAGCGCAGTGTCCAATAATAAATCAAATACTTGCTGCCATTAATACAACTTCTGCTGCTGCATGGTTTTGCACCGTATTCAGTACACGTATTTCATTCTTTTGGCCATCTTCGTCAGAAGGCTTGGTTCTGCAGCTTTACCTAGGTGACTATTTGACTAAAGGAGGAACGTTTGCATTTACATGTTGACATCTCAATGACCGAGGTAGACTACCGCATTACCCAGTAATAATCGAGTTTTGGTGTTTGACCTGGAAAATATAATCAGGAAAGATGGATATGGTCGGCCGTATTGCAGTAGAAAATAGATGGACGAATTAAAATGCATAAGAAAGTTGTTGATTATTTTTAACACGTCATTTCTGTGATGTTTACTTTAAAATGTTAGCAAAAATACATTTTTATTGTGGTAAGAAATGTTTGAGAGCCAGATACAGTCATCAAAAGAGCCCTACCTGGCTCCCGAGCCATAGGTTCCCTACCTCTACTCTATCAGATATGCTACATTCTCTCCAAAGAGAATGGAATCACAGGATCATTTCTCTTTTAAAAGAACCACAACTGATTAAAAAAAACTAAACAAAAAAAAAAGAAATTCTGACTCTTGAGGCACACTTAAGCATTCAACAGGCACTTAAGGACAAGACCCCCCAATGAGGGTTCAGGAGGTCACCTATAAACTCCGACATCCATCCCAGAGAGTCTGGAGACAGAAACAACGACAAGTAGATAAGGAGGCCACAAACCGGGAGGCGCAGGAACGCTCTTTGGTTGACCTTTTTTATTTTAACATGGAGCTTAATCATAATGGCTCCGATCCAAGCGAACATTGGAGGATTTATGGACATTAGAGTACAGGGAGGGGGGGGGGCAACAGATAGGTCTGCATTCTTCTCCATCTTAACATGGAGCACTATTAGCAGCTAGCACCAATGCTAGCATGGTGAGAGGTCACAGAATGGCCAATGAGGTTTTCATTGTCACAGCTCAACACGCCAAAGTCAAGAAGAGACATTATTTGTTTTTACTTGCAGGGTAAAAAGGCCGTTGATTTGTCTTTCTTGGGGCGGACTCGCTCCTCTAACCTAGCTTCAAAGAGCTGTTAGCATCCATCTTCCTCGACAGGCGCTTCAGCGGCTCAACTCCCGTGGGCCGGTTGGGAAAAAAAGAACAGCTTGTGATAAACTACTACTTTCTGACCAAATAAGCCAATCCCAGCACTGCTTGTGTACTGAAATGTGACTTACATTTTCTTCTAGGAACACAAAACCAAGAGAAGGGCGTTCCTGCATTCTAGAAGTATTGCTAATTTTGTGGTTAGCCTACTTAGCTACATGGCAGGATGAGGACATTAGAACCAGTACATTTCCGTGCACCACTGGAAGCTACGGCGAACAACATTGTTGTCTTTTGAAGGCAGAAGTAGGCATCAATGTAAGGCATCAATGTAAGCAGAGTAGGGGGCCCTTTGGGCAACATAGGCAGATACTAAGGGTACCATGGCGTCCAGGTGGCACCCACTAATTGGGAAAAAATCACCTTTGTTATATTTACATTATTAAACTGTTATTTATTTCTTCATGATTATGATATTATTTCATTTAATGTCATTAATTTTAGTAGATTAGTATCATCCAATTTCCATAAAAAACACACATGCCAATGAATGCCTTTCAAATTTCAAATGATTGGCAAGCGGCGGCGACATGACAATTCATGTTATGACAGCACAAACATGACATGAAGTTTGACAGCTTGGCACAGGCTAAGCCAATCGATGCCAGAGTGTTTGATCACGCCCTTGTCAAACCAACTGGTGTTTGAGTGTCTATTGGCTTTATTATTGGCTTTATTATGCTACTGTATATGTCTTTTCATCCAAACACTATTTGTGTATTGTTGTTTAATGAACATTACCTATTGGCCAGAGGCTGCAAATTTGTCTAATGGCTAACCCTTGCTAATTGCACTCATCATAAATAAATCAAAAATTGTGCAGTCAATCCCTGCATAATTGGCAGCATAAAACACTCATCACAGCATCCCTAAAAAGTAGTTATTATTATTATTAACTCCTAAAGGGGACCTATTATGCTCATTTCTGGCGCTTTGAATTGAGTTGTGGACTCCTATAGAGCAGCTACACATGATAACCCTCACAGAAAGCTTTCAAGATCTTCCAGATTCTGCACCTCTTTCTGCAAGTCCTTGGACTTGGTCTGTTACGCATTCATGTACGGCTACTCCGCTGTGATTGGTCACACTCACAAGCGCTCCAAGGGACTTCCGGATACATAGCTCCACATTTACTTACTACAGGCATTTTGCAGCCCATATGAGAAAGTTCTGATCACATTGACGCCATGCAGTAGAACTCGCTGTTCAAAAGAACATCTGAAACTCAATATCTGACGCGTTGGCATCATTTAACACAAGAATACAACATTATAACTACATTTATAGGTCAGAAAAGTGGAAAAAGCATAATAGGTCCACTTTAAAATGGAAATGTTCACATTGATTCAAATGTAAAGGAAGAACCGAGTTAATATTAATACAAACAATATGATAAAAAGTGTCATCATTTTTGTACATACTTTGGCATAGCATGTAAATTTGATCAGCATGATACCTTACAAATTAAAGAGTTCGGCAAAAACAATGCCATTCAGTGGATGACAATTGCCTGGGGGGGTACATCACTTTGGGTCGGGGCGGCTCTGAATAGAAAGACAGAGATATTAATGTAGTGAAATCAATCAAATCATCAAAGCATCTTCCATTAAAGGCTAATTAATGACCACAGATGACAAATTTTTCTATTTATTTGAGTTCATAACGTCTTGCTCCTCCTCCTGCTTTGCTGATGGGGGGGTGTTTGCTTTTATGTGTGTGATGGAGTGTGAAGGTTGAAGAGCGAAGCTTCTTTTAGTCTCAGCCAGTGTTTAGATGTCATGTAACAAATACAGCTGTAAAACACACACACACGCTGGCAAAGGACTCAAACGCTGCCTCAGTGTGTGCGTTCGCACTGTGTGTGATGCAGACAAAGACCTGAGGTTTCATACTAAACCATAAAATCATTCATAACCACTCTGATGCAATTCTTAGACAATGCAGCCACCAACCACTTCTAAAAACACATCTAATTCATTGCTAATCACCTAAATATAGTCTACATCAGGGGTGGGCAAACTACGGCCCGGGGGCCACATCCGGCCCGCCAAGTGTTTCAATATGGCCCGCCTGTTCTTTCCAAAGTATTTTATTTAAACTCAACATACAACCTGGCATTGTGGCTTGGGCCAACTATTTGATGGTTGAGGTAGCTGCTTTATCAATTTCGTTATTTGATGTGGTCTGTTTTTACAAAATGCTCCTGGAAAAAGGAACACAAGCACAATAGTAAAAATAATAATAACAATAATAATGTTGTTGTTAATAATAATATTACTATTATTGTATTAATATTGTTGTTAATAATATTAATATAATAATAGTAGTAATATTATTATTATTAAAAAAATAAACAATATTATTGTTATTGTTATTATTAATATATAATAATAATATATTATATAATAATATAAATAATAATTATATTATATTATATAATATAATGATAATAACATTACTATAACTAATAATAATAGTAATTCTAATACAAATAATAATAATAACAATAATAATAATACATTTAATTTCTAATACACTTCACATCAAATAAATGATTTCAGAGTTCACATATAGCAGATTGCATGACACTTTTACATGTAAAATATGTGTAAAAATATAGGTGTAAAAATTGACTGTTACGTGTAAAATACTATATACCACCCCCGATTGGATGAGCGTGAGGAATGGAGGGAAAGCTGGTGTTTGGCTGCCTGCTTTGGTTGAGATGTGTCCTCTCCCCCAATGCGGTAAACTAACCATCAGTATGTCACCCCCCCCCCCCCCCCCCCCCCCCCCCAAAAAGAAAGGAGTTTTTAATTCTGCACAGTCAGATGCCTTTGTCTTCTCTGGCTTACATTACATTTAATCTTCATATGTGGCGAGAAACAACACAAAACGCTGAAAGACATTTTCAACATAAGCACATTCTGAAATGTTCTCACTTATTTCAAAGCAGATCTCTGCAGTTCAGCTGGTTTTCTCCCTTTTTTGTTGGGAACACATACTGTATTTCCCTGAAACCTTCCCATGTTCTAATGCTAATTACTAAAGAACAGAAAGAGAGAGAAACAAACGTGAATGAGTTAAAGATGAGTTGAAAATGATTCAATTCCAGCCTCAAGGCTAACACATTTCCAATACACTCTCATAATATCATGGGATCACTGACACTAACACTATTAGAATATGCAACCTTCAGTAAGCGTGCAAGTTCCTAAGTAAATAAATTGTCCACTTTGGCACTTTTGAACGACACTCAGCACCTACAGTAGAAGAATGAAGGATAACAAACAAGTAAACAAATAAATCGCCGCTCCATGCAGTGTGTGTCCTTGGAAAGTGTGTGCTTGTGTGTACACATGTGTGTGTATGGACACTTGCCACGGCCTCGCAATTATACACGACTTTAAGCAGCAGCAGATGGCGAAGGCCCGATGTGTTTGTCGGCAGCTCCATCACGGTGGGAGATTTACATTGCGGCCTCACACAGACACACACACACACACACACATTCATAAAACGTACATCCGTCGCACAAACGTACACAGGCAACAACATCAGTGTGCGGCTGTCCTTTAGCTCATTCCAGGAGTTCCCTCAGCACTCGTTTTGGATAAAGTACTCTGGATGTGTCTTGTCCCGACTCCATCAGTCAGAGCGTAAGTGATTACACCAGGAATACGAGAGCCGGGAAGGAAAAAAAGATCCACCAGCGTCAAGTATTTTTGACGCCTCATTATCTGGTCACACGGAACGCTGACTGACGCATTCTTTTCAAGACTGACAGACAGCAAACACGCAAGAATCTGATGACCCACACACTGAATGCCAGTCAGGGGAATCCAACCTTTGCATGGACACCACCAGAGAAGATGCGACAACCATAATAGAGCCAGACCTCATGGAAGTCCTGGTTTAGCTCCATCGTAAATGTGGTCGACAGCTAAGTCCTTGTCGGTCTTGGTACCCCAAAGACTCCTTATTGGCCTCTCGGTTGTTTAGTCTGAAAACAGATGGAACTGGTTTTGGTGGCCTTTTAGAGCCTGACACCGTGTTCATTTAAAGTTTTGAAAGGGACACCATTCACGTTTCGTTTGTCCAAAGGCCAAACTCAGGCCAGGAACCTGGAAGCATCCGGAACAGATACCTAACACATAGCAGTGGTTAAACTTGGAACTTCTGGGTTCCAAGTCCTGCAAACAAAAGTCATATACAGTAGCCCCCCCCCCCCCCCTCCATTTAGCATGCTAAATGTTTTTAGCATGCTAAAAACATTTGAGGGCTGCACGGCGGATGAGTGGTGAGAGCACAGGCCTCACAGCTAGGAGACCCGAGTTCAATTCCACCCTATATCAATTTATATCAAGTGTTTTTTATAAAGGTATGTTTTGTGTCGCTGTGACACGGCTCTTTTTGGAATGGATGAATTGTATTGATATATTTTTTTAAAAGATTCGGTTAGAGTAGAGATTCGTTTAAATCATTTTGAAGCTTATTTTGCACTGAACAGGAAGTGACTGTGTAGACAGTAGTACTGTTGTTGTTGTGGTTTCACGCTGCTTATGCTAAGAGTCCACTGGGCCGGCACCAGTTGGTGCCAGTTCACATAATCTTTGGTGCTTAGAGACTCGCTGTGGCGCCAAATTAATGTTCGCTCGGCATGTTGCCATGTTGTCGTTATCCGGCGCCACAGCAAGCCACTACGCGGCAATCACATAATCTTTAGCGGGAACTGGCACCAACTGGCACCGGCCCAGTGGACTCCTAGCATCATTTGTGCAACTTGGCTCACACCATTACATTCCAGTGGATTCCAATAGGCGGATTGTTTGTGACATTTGGTTCCACTTGGTGGACACTTGCATCAGGCAATTGGCACGACGAAGATTTTAAACATTTTGAAATTTTCTTGCCGCCGTTACGGGCCACCACGAGCCAGTTGGGAGGCAGCTTGAGCCACTGCACGCCACTAGGCACCTTATTGGCGACACTAGGTGCCACAGCAAATTGCATTGGCGCGAACTGGCGCAAACTGGCGCAAACTGGCGCAAACTGGCGCAAACTGGCGCAAACTGGCGCAAACTGGCGCAAACTGGCGCAAACTGGCACTGCCCAGTGGACTCTTAGCATTAACAGTACAACAACAAGTCGACATGAACTGAACATTTTTAATAGAAATGCCCTTTTGTCGACAAAAGTGCTCAACCATAGACTGCAGTACCAGGGCTTCATGATTTGGTCCACATGATGGATTGTCAACATAAATGGGAGCTACTGCAAAACACCCACTGTATCTTTAGGGTGTTTTGTCAAATGACTGTGAAATTTGGTACACACCTTTATGGCTCTGACAATCACGTGTGTAAAATTTGAGCAAGATTGGTAGAGAAACATGGCTGCCATCAAGCAAAACGTGAGCATAAGTTAACAACTAATTGCCCATAAATCATTGAGCATTTTTCTCATGATGATAAGCTGAGTGAGGATATCTGTACTACATGTAGCACAACCACCCTTGGCTGAGAGCTGGACAGCATCCTGGCAGCTGCATCCCAAAAGTGAGCTCCATGCACCTATTTCCATCCTCGTCCTCCATCCAGCATACAGATGACATGCAGGCGCTCCGCTCCCATGCTTTCCTGTGGGGCAGGATGGGATGGGGTCGCATGAAGCCAAGAGAGGAAGGAATGGTGGCTCAATCAAAGCTTCCTTTCCCAGGGAGTAAATATACATACCATCATGCAGCTTTGATTCATAGGTGGGCGAAGAGGACATGGAGTGTGAGAAAATATCTTGGGTGAATTTGTGACGACAGGAGAAATCTAAGGTGAAGGCTGAATGTTGCATTTTGTGTCTTTGTGCACTTTTGACTGCTCTTCCTGCAGGACGTCCTCGGAGAGCCTGCTCTTCTTTGCTCAGCAGCCAAAGAGACGAGCGAGCCGCCGCGCGTTGGATCAGTGTGTATTGGCCTCTAAGGCGCTCGCTGTGCACTTCTGCAGATGTCGCTCAAAAAAAAAAAAGAGGGGCGTGTAGCAAGCGAGTGCAGAAGATTAATGAACGCGAATGGGTCTGGTGGAGCAGTAAAAAAAAAAAAGGCTGACTTTAGTCGGGCGCTGGCACCGTCGCGCTTCCTGTTGGTTGCTTCCTGCAGACTGGTGGCGGCACTTTCATGCACGCGTGGTGGGAGGGCCAGCCGGGCCAGTTGGGCCTTTTTGGGACTATTTCTGGGGAGGCGGCGCTGGTGATGGAACGTAGGGCAGGGAAAGAGAGTATTGTTGCCCACAGTTGATGGCACAAAGAAAGACTTTTTGTGTGTTTTTTTTTTCAAACAAAAAATATAAGAACACCACCACTGGCTAGCATGTGTTACTAATAGTGATTTAAAAGAACAGATGGTACAAAAAAAATGTCTGCATTTTTTTGCAATTACCAGTTAAACTGTCCTGGTTGGATTATGTGTTACCCAGCATGCTTTGTTGTCGTTAGAATGATCGCTTCTTACTGTCTTATGCCTCATGTGGGTAGTGTGCACCCTTAGTAACAATTCATTCATTTTCTACCGCTTATCCTCACGAGGGTCACGAGGCGTGCTGGAGCCTATCCCAGCCGTCTTTGGGCGAGAGGCGGGGTACACCCTGGACTGGTGGCCAGCCAATCACAGCGCACATATAGACAAACAACCATTCACACTCACATTCATACCTATGGACAATTTGGAGTGGCCAATTAACCTAGCATGTTTTTGGAATGTGGGAGGAAACCGGAGTACCCGGAGAAAACCCACACATACACAGGCAGAACATGCAAACTCCACACAGAGATGGCTGAGGGTGGAATTGAACTCGGGTTTCCTAGCTGTGAGGCCTGCACGCTAACCACTCGGTCACCGTGCAGCCCCTTCGTAACAATGGTTGTGCAATTTGAGTTATATATAAAACTGGGCACTCTCAGTGCTGAAAAAATTCCATCAGGGTATTTGTTACCTATAATCCCTTTTAGATAAAATACCTCCTCTATTTTTTTCACAATCCTGCTCAGACTTCCTCTAATCTCTGCTTCCTATTTCTGTCTTATCTTGGACGACGTCATCTCCTAAAACCGCACAGAAACATTAGAACTTGTAAATGATGTGGAAGGAAGCCCTTACAGATCACGTATAGATGAATACAGTAAAGAAAATTCACAATCTCATGAGATAGTGTACCTCATAAAGTGTGGCCTATCAAGCAAACAGGAAGAAGATGTTAAAGGAGGACAGTCCAGTTCCTCTGACGAGCTTCCAGGTCAAAATCTGTCCGAGGTTGTCTCGTAAAAAGTCGAGCAGATCATCTTGTTTCCGTCTCTCTCGTGAATCTCGCTTCTTCTTGTTGTTGTTTTTCTCCTCGGATGTTTTTGGTGGACACAAGAGTCCTCCCAGACAGGATGCAAGAAGTGATTGATGACCCAAGTCTTCCTCTGGTGTCCTCTACACCATCTCGTCTTTATTTAGAATGGCTCTTACTCCAGTGATGTAAGAACATGTTTTCAAGAAGAAGAATGGCTGCTGAAAGCCTGCTATATGCCTCAAAGCAAACAGGAAGTAGGCCAAGCGGAGAACTTCCTGTATATGCCCATCCAGTGGCCACCTTGTGACACAGTCTCTGTGTGTGTGTGTTATGTCCAGCGCTCTCCCCCCACCTGTTTCCTTCCCTGCAGCAAGGCATCGTGGGAAAGTGGCACCTCTGCTCGCTCGCTAACATTTAGAAGCCAGATGTGACATTGTGACACTAATGAGACGCACACACACACACATTACTGCCAGGCCATATTTAGAACCAATGACAGATTAATGACAGGTCTGTGTGTGTGTGTGTGTGTGTGTGTGTGATGAAAAAGACTGTTACTTTACTTAGAGCTCCTTAATCACTTGCAGGTTGATTTTATTCTTTAACCGAATTCAATATCCTGCACGCACACACTGTATATATTTATATGCACACAAATACACACCAGCATATTCCAATGCAGTCAAAATATATTTACTTCATGAGATTTGGCACCACTGTAATTCGATATCCTATTTATGCTATGCATAGTAATGCCAATAAATAATGACTAAAGAGCCAATAAAAGTAAATCATTGTTTATTATCAAATGAAGATTGCATGTGTGTGGATACAATGGGCACACTCTTCAGGTTTTTGCAGTATTTTTTTTCCTGTTTCCTTTTCCTGCCCCCCCCCCAGAAACTGATAATAACTGGAACCAGGAAAATGCACCAAAATGGAGCGCATACAAGCGTATTGAATAGTTAAATGTCATGTTGACTACTATAAATGTGTACATGTTGGTAGGTGTGCATTGTAACACAGCCTACTTTTTGAGAAGCACTGAGTTATGGAACATCCTGGTTGGACTTCTAGCTTGTGTTTGTTTCTACTGTTAAACCTTTGAACCACGCGCACGCACACACGATTCCCCCTCGACGCTAACGTGTGTGTCTCAGGCGTGGAGGGAAGACCAAGGTGAGAAGGTCAAGTGGCGGGGGGAGGTTGAGATAAGTGGTCTGTCACGTTGTCAGGATCAGCTTCTTCCTGTTTACCGTGACTCCCCGTGAAGATAAGGCAGTCTTTTTCACTCACTGGGGAGCAGAAAAGTGTCCTGCTACGGCGGCCATGTTGTTTTGGCCTCTCCCTGATGCAAGTCAGTGAATGTACAGTATTTACTTTATGAGGAGTGCTTGTCTTTGGTCTTTAATTGCGTCATAAATCGCACCCACACTGACTTGAGCGCACTTGAAAGTTTTTCTCCTCCTGTCTTCGGAGTCCAGCAGTAGAACGGAGCTGAAAGTGGGCCTTGTAAATGTTGCAGCTGTCCACGGCTGCAGCCAAGGTGAGGAATGTTTTCTCTCTCCTTGTCCGGTCCAGCTCGGCTTTTGTTTGTTTTTTTTTTATTCTTGTCTCGCACAACAGACAACCACACGCTAACCTAAGCACCACCGCTTCTATTGTTAAAAGTCAGTGTTTGCCTTCATAAAAACACATTTGCAGGCTGGCAAGATGGCGGGTGGCGTTATAACCCCTAACAGTAAGCTCATTGTAGCCAATCAGAAACCTGAAGAAAGATATTTCCAAAAAAGACACAATAAAGCCAATAAAGGTGGAAATAATGTCATTAATCGCACATCTGCAGTAAAATGTAACATTTTTTACCTTGGCACTTGCCCCGCCCACCGCCATGTTTAGGGGAGGTTGATTTAATACTTTTTGGAAATTGACTAGCTCCCAAACTACCTAAAGGCAATCATAACATAAATTGTTTGTGCTTTAACAACAAATAAATTAAAAGTCATACAGTCTTTTTCACTCTATGGAAGGACGGCAGTGACAAGCCCCTCCCAGCTCACACATACCACCACAAGTGCTGCCCGTTTGACATTTATGTGTATTTTATTGTCTGATCAGCACGAGCTAGGAGTGTGGGGATGCAAGTTGCATCCAGTATGGACATGGTCAGAGACGTGACCTATACATGTCCCTGAGCATGTGACCGAACACGCCTCTCTCACATTGCGATGCGTAGTAAACATGTCAAATGAGGTTAAGTCTTGATAAGCCACAGAGACACATAGGAGCCAGCCTGCCTTCATTCCTCTTTCTTTTTTAAATCAGGTATTCGTGATGAGGCCGAACGGTGGCCGAGGGGTAGCATGTTGGCGACACAGTCACATCGGGGAGACCTGGGTTCGATTCTCCCACATTCTAAAAAATATGCTCGGTTAATTGGCGACTCCAAATTGTCCATAGGTATGAATGTGAGTGTGAATGGCTGTTTGCCTATATGTGCCCCGTGATTGGCTGGCGCCTCAGCTGGGATAGGCTCCAGCAGCCCTGCGACCCTTGCGAGTACAAGCGGCCTAATGGATGGATGGTATTTATGATGACCTTTGTCATCATGACGCCAGGAGGCCTCAGGTCTCCGTGTCTCCCAATAAAGATAAATGGGCATGACTAATTTTCCAAGTTCATTAAATGCATCACAAACTGATGTTTGTTTAGACCATTCATTCATTTTCTACCGCTTTTCCTCACGAGGGTCGCGGGGGTGCTGGAGCCTATCCCAGCTGTCTTCGGGCGTAAGGCGGGGTACACCCTAGACTGGTCGCCAGCTACTCACAGGGCACATATAGACAAACAACCATTCACACTCACATTCATACCTATGGACAATTTGGAGTGGCCAATTAACCTAGCATGTTTTTGGAATGTGGGAGGAAACCGGAGTACCCGGAGAAAACCCACACATGCACGGGGAGAACATGCAAACTCCACACAGAGATGGCCGAGGGTGGGATTGAACCCTGGTCTCCTAGCTGTGAGGTCTGCGCGCTAACCCCTAGACCACCGTGCCGCCCTTGTTTAGACCAGTCAATGTCAAATAGTAGTACTACTTTAAGAAGAGTGATTTGTGGTACTATTTGGTAATAGTGTACATGTGTAGAAAATAGAATGTGTGGTGGCCTGTTTATTAAAGCACGCTACAGTGTTGCTGTACTCGGTGTCATCCTTTCACTTAAGAGCTTTCATAAGAGACAAATCCTCTCCTCTGTCTTCAATTACGGTTCTGCTCTGCGTCCACATGTGAACATTTTCCACCGCCGACCGTGCGGCTTCGATGGCCGTGATTGGAAGCAGACTGTGGATGTGTGTGACATTTGTTACTCCTGTGGACCAGCCAGGAAATAGTCAACGCTACTTTTGAACACTTTGACGATGCAGGTGTGCCGCCTGGGGTCAGGAGATGTTTGCTTTTCTACGCGTACTTGCTGAGTCAGGCTGCCATGGCAGGACCCTGACACTTTCTCTGCTATGTGTATTTTATATATAATACAGAACAATACTAGATCATTTTTCCATTGGTCGATCGGGCATAAATGCTCCAGGTATTCTGCCTAGCAACAAGTGGCTGTAAACGTCATGTGACAAGGACGCAATTGTGATTTATTTGTAATTTGTCAGTAATACCTCGCTTATCGTGATGAACTGTTTCCAGGTTGTGATCAGTGAATTTCTTATTCATAAATGTAATATGTTTGCATTTCACGAGCAGTGAATATGTAATATGTTTTTTTCAACATTATTAGAGCGCTCTAGACATGAAATAACACCCCTACAGTCACATTTACACTCCTATTGCTCAATATAGTGGACTTAATCAGAGCGGAAAAAGCCATTTAAAATGTGAATAAGACTCACACATGTTGTGTGTTGCTGTAAATGTTTTGCGGATGTTTTGGAGAACAGGAAGTGACATCAAAGTTGAATTTTGTGACAAAAGTGTGGGTTAGTTAGTGTAGAATACTACATTGCTTGTCTTGCATCTTCGGAATACTTTACAGTAGCAGTATATTACTTCATTTTGACATTTTTATGCTTGAAAATACTTCTTAAATTGTCTTCTCGTAATATTGTGATCTTTTCCTCAGCCCAATTTTTTAAAATGTTGTTTCCCATTATATTACAGCTTTTTTAAAATGTATTTTTTCTTAATAATTTTTTCATTTTAGCTACAAAGTTGACATTATTTTTCTTCATAATGTTATCGGTTCTGTTTAGAACTTTAGACTTTTTTTCTTAATATTTTGACTTGACTTACCACTTGTGAAATTACAGCTACTTTTTCCCATTTCTGCCATTTTTATTTTTTCCAAGTATTTCCATTTGTCAATTTTCTTCTTGTAATTCTGCCTTCATCCCCATAATGTTTTGACTTTATTCTTGTAACATTATAACTTTTCCTGCAAACTAATTTTCCATAAATTGCAACATTTTTGTTGTTTTGTTAGATTTTTATAAATTTACGGCTTGAAAAAATTATTAGGGTTCAATTCCACCCTCGGCCATCTCTGTGTGGAGTTTGCATGTTCTCCCCGTGCATGCGTGGGTTTTCTCCGGGTACTGAATGAGCTGAATGTGAGTGTGAATGGTTGTTTGTCTATATGTGCCCTGTGATTGGCTGGCCACCAGTCCAGGGTGTACCCTGCCTCTCGCCCAAAGACAGCTGGGATAGGCTCCAGCACCCCCCCCCCCCCCGACCCTCGTGAGGAAAAGCGGTAGAAAATGAATGAATGAATGAATAAACTAAAATGATTTTATTTTTCCTCATAATATTGTGACGTTGTTCTCATAAAGTTATGATTGTTTTTCATTAGATTACACATTCTTTTCTCTTACTCTTATAAAATGACCACAAAAATGTCAGAAATGTCTTTGTTGGGTTTTTTTTTTTGCTGCGGTATAACTGATCTAACCAAATCTAAGCCCAAAGTAGTGCCAAGCCAATCTGCGGAGAAGACATTGCTTGGCTGTACTTATCCTGCTCTCCCTGCGTATGTTTATTCTGTACGATGATGTCATCACGGAGAAAGACAGTATGATGTACAGGATGTGATTAGTCATCCCAGTAGATGATAAGCAGTACTGCCCAAACTGACACTTGTTTTATTTCTTTGGACTGAGAGGTTGCAACACCACCATGATGCAATGTTTATAATCATCACTAGCATGTTTATACTGTCTTCCCTCACCGGACAAATCTACTGGATGAACATCCAGCAGCGGCAGATGATTTTTCTCTCGCTCCCACATGAGGCGGGAATACAATCCATGTGCTGCAGCTCCCGAGTCAAGGTGAAATACGACTTTCAAGCGCAACTCTGACGCGTTGGTATGAAGGCCCTTTAATCACGTTCCGTGCTGCCGTCGCATGTGCACCCATCTGTTCACGCTATTGCACCACTCATCACAGTCATGCAGACGTGCCTTCTTTGTCTCAAATGACCTCCGCCAGGCACAAAAGTCCCGCTAATCCTATTG
This sequence comes from Doryrhamphus excisus, assembly GCF_030265055.1. Taxonomy (NCBI): domain Eukaryota; kingdom Metazoa; phylum Chordata; class Actinopteri; order Syngnathiformes; family Syngnathidae; genus Doryrhamphus; species Doryrhamphus excisus. The sequence continues at coordinate 3,633,787 of NC_080476.1, read as the reverse complement.
ATGGACCCGTACATTCATTTATTTGTGGTGGCCTGTCATAGATACATTCGGGGACTCAGAAGACAGCTTGAGGTTGAGCTTTCTTGGTGCCCTCAGTCTCTGTTTGGATAAAACGGGTCTCGAGTTTGTGAGCGTGTTGCTCCAAATGAAGCAGTAAAGGCGCCACTATTTTGAAGTGGAAAACCATCCACCCCATAAGAGGCCAGTCGAGCTGTGCCGTGTCGGCATAATTTAGTGGCTTCGCTTGTCTCTTTTATTCAAAGACTCAGGAAGCCGCTACGCTCTCACAGAGTGGCCATGTTTGACCTCAGCTGTGTTTCCCATCATTCCCCGTGCACACTCACGCAGCCCCGAATGGAAAAGCAAGGCGGCGTGCGCGTAAACCACCACCAGAAAATCTGCTGGCCCGCTTTAGACGGCCGCCGTCTGTCCACATCACAGCGACCACAGCTCTGTAATCAGCGCGCAAGAGACTATTTCTGTGCGATGCGACGACGGATTAGACAGCAAACCGGCGAGCATCTCCATGGAGAGGCGGGAAGTTTTTTTGTCAAGAAAAATAAACATGGATGCCGTGAGAGTGGTCTCGACTTTGCTGCATGCTAACACCGTATAGCACACGACTTCTCTTAATTACAAGTGCGTGCAGCCATAGTTGTTTCTCTTCCATCAAACACACACATACTTGATGTGCTGGGGAGCCACTAAGTGCCCCGAAAGTTTTCCAAGAGCGGATTTCATTGCAGATTTGAGGTCGCATCACTCACAAACATCAGCCTGAAATGATCAATTAGTGGCCAAAGCCGGCAAAAATGTGGAAACTCACTGGGAATGATTTCCTATATTTAAGGTTCCATCTTATTCAGTGATTGGGACCACAGGAGCCACGCTCCAAAAATATTGGGACGCTGCTCTTCATCAATGAATGAGCAGTAAGACTCTTCTTTTGGACAATTGTAGAGCAGAGCTAGGACCGTAACCTCTGACCTCTTGGCCTGCTCCAATTATCCGCATCACATTTCCCACCTGCACGCCACCCACATACTTCATTTCCTGCACACACAGATTTGTGGGGTGATTCCGATAACAGGGACATGTTTGCAACACTTAGATGCTTGGCAGCGTATTGTGTGTGTGTTGATGGATACACGGGTAAGCAGGTAAGGTGTAGGAGGAAGACATGCAGGCCACCTTAGATCCACCTGCCTCTCTGGGACCTGAAAGTACCTTTTAGGTGCCACAGTAGCGTATTGGATAGTGTTATGCTGGAAATGAGTCAGTCTAACAATAATACCTTGTTTATTGCGACATGACTGTGATAAGTGAATTTCCTTATTTATACAGAGTCAGGCAAAAATGATCTGACACATTTGTAGGTTAAATAAAAGGCAAATAAAGTAAAGAAACAAAAAAGTGTTTTTATTTTTGAAAAGTAAATATAATGCCCCACCCTCGGCCATCTCTGTGTGGAGTTTGCATGTTCTCCCCGTGCATGCGTGGGTTTTCTCCGGGTACTCCGGTTTCCTCCCACATTCCAAAAACATGCTAGGTTAATTGGCCACTCCAAATTGTCCATAGGTATGAATGTGAGTGTGAATGGTTGTTTGTCTATATGTGCCCTGTGATTGGCTGGCCACCAGTCCAGGGTGTACCCCGCCTCTCGCCCGAAGACAGCTGGGATAGGCTCCAGCACCCCCTGCGACCCTCGTGAGGAAAAAGCAGTAGAAAATGAATGAATGAATGAAATATAATGCCATTTTTTCATATAATGCCATTTTGCTTTGTTTCTTAAAATGCCATCGTTTTTCGTTTCTCCAGGGCTCTACATTAAAAACAAAAATGACTTGCCCATGGGGAATCCTTAAGGTGAGAACTACTTGCCCGAACTTGCCCCATGTAAAATGAAAAGACTGCCATAATGATATCATATATCAATATATGCTGATAATTCATCAGATAATAGTACTGATGCATTGTATTTGGAGGAATGTCTGAAATGTATGTTAACATGGCAAGCCATACTACCTTACACATGGTAGTCGTAGTAAGCAGTGATATTTATAAGTTGTGCACCACAATGAAACATTATTGAATAGACACATTTGTGTACTAGTAAAGTGTTTTTAATCCAGAAAAAAATGCTCAATGGTCAAACAATAATTTGTGAAGCAAAGGTGAGAAAAATACACCGAGAAATGGAAGCGCTAGATTTCTTAGCTTGTGCAAAATCAGCACTTGGTATTGGATCTAATGGGTGGTGTTTCATTGTGACCACTTCAAATTGTCACAGCAATGTGATTCACTCCCCTGTGCCATCATTTAATTTGCTGCCGCTAATAAAATACTTGTTTAGGAGGCACTGCTTCATCACTTTTTGCTGTTTTCCTTCACAAGTTGTTGAAGAATTAGACCATGTTGGCAGGGACGCCATGATAGATGTTTTCCTAGTCAAACCATCGCTGATTGGTTGATCGCCAACAAGAAAGGGTGTGGGTAAAACGCGGACTGTGGACCATGGTCTAAATAAACGATTCTGATTGGTCCATTTCAAGATTTGCAAGGATTGGTTTGTAAATTGCCACCGGAATTACGCAGTCCGTGTTTTACCAACACCCAACAAGAACTGGTTTTAAAAAAAACTCTTGGCAGTATGGCATGCCAAAGTGCACTTGCCCGACGGGAATATCTCTGATTGGATTTACTTGCCCGTATTTGGTTTTAACATTGTTACATCGGTACATCGTTATTGTCGAGCCCTGTTCTCTTTCAGTTGCTTTATCAAACGTTGAAACGTTTATCAAAACAAACCAATCTGTAACTGCAACACAACGAGCGTTCCGTTTGCACTTCAATCTTGGTAGACATGATCCTGTACCAGCTCCAAACACCATCTTGTTATGGGTTACCAACTTCAGAGCTACTGGATCTGCATTGAAACCAAAATCAACCGGCCAACCTCGCACACTTTTTTGTTTCTTTACTTTATTTGCCTTTTATTTAAGCTACAAATGTGTTAGATCATTTTGCCTGACCCTGTACATGGAATATTTTCATTGTAAGAGCATACAAACCTTTCAAACATGGTTTTAACGTTATTAGAGCCTTTCAGGCATTAAATAACACCCCTCATCTTTACATGCCTATTACCCAATATTGTAGACATAATACAGAATAAAACATCTTAGACTTATTCCTGCAGTGGCTCATCAATGTAATGTTAGTGTAGAATACGACTGTCATGGCGCTGTTTGTGGTTAAGTAGGGACACACAATGCACTTCAATCGCTTTATATAACACATATGCAGTCAACTTTCACACAGGAGCTGCTGTCGGCCACAGCTGACTCAGTCATTTTCAATCTCCACACTACTGACCATGTTAACACACAAGCTGGGTCCCGTTTCGGGTGTTCGTTTTCAGGGTGCATGACAAAAGCTGTACCAATTTGAAAAAGTAGCAGCCGTCCTTAAAATGCAGCCAACTCTGCCATTAGTGTCGAGGTGCTTCTCATGACTATCCTTACTGGCCTTTCAATAGGATTCCAACATCCTAGCTCTGAAAACATATTTCAACATGGCGGTCATTAGGACATGTAACAGCAGATATTGTAAAGCTTTTTGAAACTAAAGACTAGTAGGGTATAGGGCTGTCAATCGATTAAAATATTTAATCGCGATGAACTGCATTTTGTCCATAGTTAACTCATAATTAACTGCATGAGAGGAAAACCATTTTTTATCTATAAGTAGGGATGTAAATCTCTTTGTGGTAAACAATTTGATATGCAATTACAAGGATAACTACATTGAATTATATGTCAATTTTGGAAATATGGACTATTATTTTATTCTGAAATTAAAATAATCCCACAGTTTTTGCATGTTTAATACAAGAGGCGCTTTGTCCCACTTGGTCTGACAGTACTTGAGCGCACCTTCTAACTTTGTCCCATGCATAATTGTTTGGTATACAACCTCTCTGAAAAGTAAAGTCCAGACTTGTACTCGTGGATGGTGGCTTCAAAAATAACATACTACAGTTAGAAATCGCCAATTTATCCCACATTCTTCGACTGTGCTTGAAAGCACCTTCTCCCGTTCTCACACTGCACAAATTCACACAAATGGACTGACTACTCGAGTGGTTAGAATGTAGGCCACACAGTCGGGAGATCGGGAAGACCTGGGCCGATTCTCAGACTCTGTGTGGAGTTTGCATGCGTGGGTTTTCTCCGGGTACTCCGGTTTCTTCCCACATTCCAAAAACACGCTAGGTTAATTGGCCACTCCAAATTGTCCTTAGGTATGAATGTGAGTGTGAATGGTTGTTTGTCTATATGTGCCCTGTGATTGGCTGGCCACCAGTCCAGGGTGTACCCCGCCTCTCGCCCCATGACAGCTGGGATAGGCTCCAGCATACCCCTGCGCCCCTAGTGATGGATGAACTTACAACTACTACCGTAATTTTACCCCTTTTTCTTTCACTTCATGTTTGCTCCCAAATGCTGATACTATGTAGGGATGCATCAAGGTACGATTTGATGACCTTATTGAGTTCTAACGTGCATATTTGTACTACAAAACCTCATTGAAAAAATAATCTGAATCTGTATTCTTTCTGTGCTTTTAATTGGATATTGTTCCTGTCATACTTTTACACAATGCATGACAAATAAGATCAATAAGGTCACTATGATGTGTTTTACTGATGTGCAGTTGACTAGCTAATCGTTTCAGCAGAGCAGTGAGTATTTGTACACTATTTATGCAGAAAGTTGTTATGGTCCACTCGCATCAGGGGCCAAGTGGTGCAGTGTCCAAGCAGATGCAGCAGACGGACCTTACTGACTCTCGTGTCCTTAGTTAGTTAGCCGGCTAAAGGTCACGTTGCAGCTCGGTGGGAGAAACATCCTGCCTGCATTTTCTTAATCTGTGTGGGAGCCTTCATCAATAAATGTGTGTAGATTCGGGCTGACGTTTGGTGTCTGCTGTGTGTTTGGAGGAGAGTCAGCAGAGGAAGGCCATGAAGAGACTGTGGTGACTTCCTGTCAAAATGGATCAACCGCTCTCTTCAATCATTTCATTCTTTTGTGCACGTGGCCTTTATTGCTGCCGCAGTACGCCCACCCAAGCCCCCCTTGTCCTCATTTAGCCTCTCCTCGTTGCCCCACCCCCACCCTGCCCGCGTTCACTGTACATTTATGCCACGGTAGTGTCTCTTGGAGGTCCGAATTGGTGGAATTTTCTGGATGCTAAAGTTCCCAGCTAGCTGGGTTATGTGTGCTCTTTCACTGATGTGACCATTAAAAGTATGCAGCATGAGATATCGAGTTTATTTATGGGGTTGGAGCCCTAATATCAGGAAAAAGGCAACGCCAGTGTTCCTGCAGCTGCCTGCCATTTATTTTGACAAGTCAGCATTTTAATGCAATTAAGATTAGAAATAATTACAGAAGAGGTTATTAATAGTGACAGCACTTGGTGCATTCATAACTTCTTATCTCAACACAAACAAATCTTACAGCATGTCTGCTTTCAATTGATTTTTCTTTCCTTTTTTTTTATGAATAAGACTTTTTTGCCTGCACGGCGACCAAGTGGCTAGCGTGCAGGCCTCACAGCTAGGAGAACTGGCTAGAGTTCAATTCCACCCTCAGCCATCTCTGTGTTTGCATGTTCTCCCCGTGCATACGTGGGTTCTCTCCGGGTACTCCGGTTTCCTCCCACATTCCAAAAACATGCTAGGTTAATTGGCCACTCCAAATTGTCCATAGGTATGAATGTGAGTGTGAATGGTTGTTTGTCTATATGTGCCCTGTGATTGGCTGGCCATCAGTCCAGGGTGTACCCCAAAGACATGGGATAGGCTCCAGCACCTCCCGCAACCCTCATGAGGATAAGTGGTAGAAAATGAAAAAAAAACATATAGAAAGTCACAACAGGTTTTCTATGCTCTGACTACAAAATATGAAATATAAATAATATATGTATTGTAATAATTAATATCCTACTAAAATTCACTTCCCGCGGTAGTCTGTGGCCCAATTAACTGCGAGGGATGACCATATAAGGAATTCATTCAGGAGACACATTCAAAGGTGTTGTGATGATATGTAGTATTCTACACTGGTCACTCGGTGAAATAATAACCACTGCAGGGAGTGAGGGCTGCATGGCGGACCAGTGGTTAGCGTGCAGGCTTCACAGCTAGGAGACCCGAGTTCCATTACAACCTTGGGCATCTCTGGGCAGAGTTTGCATGCGTGGGTTTTCTCCGGGTATTCCAGTTTCCTCCCACATTCCAAAAACATGCTAAGTTAATTGGTGACTCCAAATTGTCCATAGGTATGAATGTGAGTGTGAATGGTTGTTTGTCTATATGTGCCCTGTGATTGGCTGGCCACCAGTCCAGGGTGTACCCCGCCTCTCGCCCGAAAACAGCTGGGATAGGCTCCGGCAACCCCGCGACCCTCGTGAGGCTAAGCGGTAGAAAATTATATACTTGTTTTAGCGAGTTAGTCAGTCAAGTGAACCTGCACTCATATATTTATAAAAGTTCATTCATTCATCATTCAGTATGTATAATTAGGGTTGGGCATTGTTTGAATTTGAGCAATTGCGGTTCCGAATCTGATTCTTTGTTTTGATTCCGGTTCCTAACAATTCTTATTCGTAAGGCATCATAAACGGGGTATCGCATCATAGACGGGGTATTCTCTGTACAACGCCAATCCAAAGGTGTTTAATCCTGTGAGGAGTACATCCTCCGTAGCACAATACTCCTTTTTTGTACAATTTCAGCCAAACTAGAGAGCGCCATCCATGGATGAACGCAAACACTTCCTGCCACGTCTTCTGGTTTGGTGTTATGCCGCTGGCCAATCACCGAATGTAGGCACCAAAAGTTAAAAATACAAACGATTCTGGGAGAAAGGGAATGTCAGAACCGGTTCCAATCGATGCCCAACCTTAGACGTGACCCACAATATCAGCAGCTCTAGTAGGTGAGGAACTAAGGAATCTGCACCCCAGTAAAGCAGCAGGTCCGCATGGTGTGTCACCTCCACTATACTGAAATCCTGCATGTTTGGGGTTTGGGAGGGTTCCACAGCTGTGGTAGACTTCCTGTATCGTTAAAGTCCCAAAGAGACCACATGGTGGTGATGTGAATGAATCAGGCCGGTAGCCCTGACATTGCATGTAATGAAGACCGTGGAACGGCTGTGGCTCTATCACCTGAGGCCACAGACGCACTACGCACTCAACTGAGCTGGACAGCCTGACATCTGTGCCAGAGATGCTGAGGAGGTCATTTCCATCATGGACAACCAGCATCATCCAATGCACAGCATCATCTCCCCACAGAAGAGCAGTTCAGTGGCAGATTACTATCACTGTCAGACTGAGCAGACCATTCCACCATAAATCTATATGTATCTATCATTTAGCTCAAAACTACCTTTGTGAAGGCCATTTTTTAAAATCTTTGTATTGTGCATGTGCACCTACCGCTGCATCCAGTATGTGTGTGTGTGCGCGCCCCATGCTGTGCCTGTACTATAGTTGCATTGTGGAGCCATGCAAGCTGTAATTGTGCGCTTGCAGCTGCTCGGTGGCTCTCAGCAGACGTTTCTTCTTAAAATACAGACGGCAGACCTCATGAAAGCTGGATTGTAGCGCCTAAAACTAGTAAACTTACTCCCAAAGGTCACACAGAAAGGGGGGGGACAACACGCACATGAATGTAGGTCCATACTTTATCATGTTTGACATGTTTACTAAGAAATAAGACTGGATGAGTCCACGCCACAATGTCCCTCTGAGCCATGAGTCCATAAGCAGAAAGACAAATATTACAGCATGGTGACATGAAACAAGACACAAAGACCAGGAATGCTCATTGTGGCAAACCATAATTATGATGTAGCCAAATGAAGAAAAGTTGAATGTAAATAATCTTTTTCATTTCGGCATTGTCAGTGCCAGTCGTTATTCTCGTTGACAGAATAACTATGATTTGTTAGAGCGGCATGGTAGAAATAGGCAACAAAAGACAAAGAAAATAAAACTCTGATTATTTTATTTTATTTTATTTTATTTTATTTTATTTTATTTTATTTTATTTTATTTTATTTTATTTTATTTTATTTTATTTTATTTTATTTTATTTTATTTTATTTTATTTTATTTTATTTTATTTTATTTTATTTTATTTTATTTTATTTTATTTTATCATTCATATACTATTTTATGTAACCTACAGAATGGTTGTTTGTCTATATGTGCCCTGTGATTGGCTGACAACCAGTCCAGGGTGTCTCTTGCCCGAAGACAGCTGGGATAGGCTCCAGCACGCCCGTGACCCTCGATAAGCGGTAGAAAATGAATGAATGAATGAATGAATGAATAAATATTAGTAGTGCTGTCACTTCAAGGTATTTTCATGTTAATTCATGACATTATTGTGGCACATCAAACTACCGGTACATAAAAAAGCCACTTCATGCATTGCTAACATCCTCGCTGTTTCGGTGCTTTGCGTTGAAGTGTTATGCTAAACTTGTGCTAAGCAAACTTGTTGTTACCAAAAAGACCAATTAATGGTGCTAATGTAAAAACTGTCATGCACGCCTCCGTTTTGGCATGTCCTTTTCGATACTCGTTGCTAATCACCTTGCCCTCCCAACTACAATGAGAGCCTGATGCTGTTTTCCACCTTGTTCAACTCAAGCATAAGAACACCAACACATAACAAGGAATTGTAGAAAAAGGCAACTTGCATACTGAATTTATAAATCAGAGATTAAAAATTAGATTAATAATTCATTCATTCATTTTCTACCGCTTATCCTCACAAGGGTTGCGGGGGTGCTGGAGCTTAAGGCCAGCTAATCACAGGGCACATATAGACAAACAACCATTCACACTCACATTCATACCTATGGACAATTTGGAGTCACCAATTAACCTAGCATGTTTTTGGAATGTGGGAGGAAACCGGAGTACCCGGAGAAAACCCGGGGAGAACATGCAAAACGCTACACAGAGATGGCCGAGGGTGGAATTGAACCCTGGTCTCCTAGCTTTGAGGTCTGCGCACTAACCACATGACCACCGTGCAGCCCGTGCAATAATATTAATATGACTGTAATTAATTAATTGCAATTACGCACTAATTTGACAGCCCTAGTTTTAGCATCTTTAATGTATGTAAAATGATGTACGATATAAATCTAGATAACGTTGCAAAGGATGGTATGATGTCACTTTAGTAAAATGTAAGCTAATTAGATGTAATAGAATAAAGCCGGTTATGATTATAATTGGAATCACCTAACCTTTCTTTTCCAAAACATGACACCATGCCATCATCCTGCACTTCGTCGCCCCTCCCCCTCCTCTCCTCTTTGAGACGCAAAGCAGCCGCCGCCGTGTGATTACGTGCAAATCAATGACGTCTAAAGAGAGGCAGCGCGGCTGCGTAGCATCACCCTCGTGGCTCGTGCTGCACAACAGCTGCAACATCTGCTCTCAGCCGCAGCGGCAGCAGCACCACGTCCTCCGCCAGATCCCTGAGGTCAGCAGGGGTCACATGGCGAGAGGCCATCTTGTCTTGGGGCCGCAGTATTTCACCGTAATTGGAGGAAGAACTTCCTTGCAAAAATAGACTGTACATTTCGGATTGATCATTTGGATGATTTAGGTGTTCTAGCGGGGTTGTGCACCCTCCCTCCTGGTGAGAGCTGAACTCCAGGAAGCATCCTGGCACACAGACCACATTTCCAGGTGTGGGGAAGTCAAAGGCGCCAAACGGCTGCTTCTTTCCTGTCTGTTGGAGCAGGAGAAGCTTTTTTAGGACGAGTGAAGGCACAAAGTGGACCAGAGATGGACTGAAGGTCTGCACGAGAAACGCTACAAAGGGTGCCATTGTTACAGTGTCAGTAGCGGTAGCGGTTCTGGATCTCTGGGGGCCCATGGCTAGTTAATGACTGACACTGTCAGTGTTTTGGGGCCACCTTGTGGCTCCGCGGCCCTAGGCAGCCTGTAGGTAGGTCCTCTTCCATACCTCCATGATGACATCAGTGGTGGATATTAGACACCTTGCAGTCCTCCACCTTCCGCCCCACAGGTGCTCCCTTGGGTTCATTGTGGAGGACTCCATCACACACTTGACCATCTTGGAGGGAGGTGTGTTTGGACGCCTTGCCATGTTGGATGCATGATGATGCTGCTCAACCAGAGATCTGGCTTTTTGTGTTTATTCTGCAGAAGGGAAAGACAGAAAGACAGTTTAAACAGAACCTGTCCTTCAAAGGAACAAAGCAAGAGGCGGGGTACACCCTGGACTGGTCGCCAGCCAATCACAGGGAACATGTAGACAAACAACCATTCACACTCATAGACAATTTGGAGTCACCAATTAACCTAGCATGTTTTTGGAATGTGGAGGAGAAAACCCACACATGCATGGGAAGAACATGCAAACAGAGATGGCCGAGGGTGGAATTGAACTCCAGTCTCCCTGCTGCTCCCAGCGCTAACCACTCCGCCGTGCAGCCCAAAGCAAATCAGTCTGACGTTAATGCATCGTTAATTCATTTCTTAAAATCAATATAAGATTTCCATCACAGCTTCTTTACCCTCAATGAACCACAGCTCCCCCAGTGCCGGCAGCACTCATGCTACCACCACCATGCTTGCTACTCACTTGTGTTGCCAGCTCTTTAGACAATAATGGCTTTGCTATACACTGACTACTCTAAAGTACATACATAGAATTGCGAGGGAAGTACTCGCCTTGGTCATATAGTATTTGAGTTTGGTTGACCTAAATGTGACGTTTTTCATGTATTACTTAACATGAGCGATTATCATTGCTCATGTCATTGATCAGTAATCAAGGCAATGTCACTGAAAGATGGCAGCCATGGTTTTAAAGAGATTCCACCTGATTTTAACCAGAGTGAGTGCTCCCCCATCTTTGTGCGATGCAGAAAGGGTCATCGATTGGAGAAAATCAATAGTGCGCCTTGGCAGTTGTGCTCCAGCGGGTCTCACTAATCAGCCTGCAGTCAACCTGCTGATCACGCTGCTTCTAGCAGCAGTCATGTAGAACATGTAGATAGGTTCCACTCTTGGTACTGTGCAAGGACGATCAGTCTTTGCATCATCTGAGAATGTTTGAGTCTTAATGAAGTGTCCAGTGAGTGCGTCACTGCTCAAAGCAGACGGCCGTGGAGGCCATAAAGCTTCTCGAGAGCCACGCTGGCGAGCATGAAGCCAGCGCACTCATGCAGCACATTCACATCTGCGCACATCACATTGCCGCTTGCCTTTTTTTTTTTTTTTTTTTACAACCTGCAGCCTTTCAGCGTTTTATGAACATGAAAGTATATTTCAGTATGCGTGGCCCTCACCAGCTTCTGCTTGTGGAAAGTGTCTGCAGAAATGATCAACATCCACGTTGACGTGTAATGCTCTGCATGCTTTACAATTGCAAATATTCTGTAGACACTGAATATGTGCTCTGCGTAGGCCCCATTTTGCACAAGGGTGCGCATTCTCGGAAGGTGTGCAAAACTATGAGGTGTATGTAGATCACCAAGTCAGCCCAGGACAGGAGTGAACAAAATAGACAGGTAATAGACAGATTCACCTACTCACCTGTCAGTCCTTGGTGGTGTAATGGTACAGCTGCTGCCTTATGGGGCAGAGGGCACAGATTCATTCAGATTTTTTTGTAATCTCTTAATGTGTTGTTTTGTACAACATCATGTTGGATGACCAAACATGTAAGAGGAAGTTTATTGCAATAGTCCATGTTTGGGTTTTAAAAAAGGATATTACCGTTTAATTTATTGTTCCTCCCTGTCTGCTTCCTTCCTGGAGGGAAAACACTCAGCCACAGTCAAGTGTCCTTGAGCATCCCTTTTGTTCTGACGTCTTGGATATTTTGTGGAGTGTGTGAAGCCTTCAAGGAGACACTTCCTGGTGTTTCTGGGCACACACACTCGCATCCCGCTCATGGATGCTTTATCTCCGGATGTTTGCATCTGGTGGAAGGCTGCACACATCTGGCCCGAGACTTCCAGTGTCCATGTAAGATTTTTTACATTAAAGACTCTAAAAGCAATCCAATGTACAGTACAGGCCAAACGTTTGGACACACCTTCTCATTCAATGGCTTTTCTTTATTTCCATGACTATTTGTTTACATTGGAGATTCTCAAAACGATGAATGAACTCATGGAATTGTGTCCAAAATGTCCTGATTTCTATTTTTTTGGCATGTTTGTCACACTTAAATGTTTCAGATCATCAAACACATTTAAATATTAGTCAATGACATCACAGCTAAACACAAAATACAGTTCTTATTGTTAAGAGGTCACAAAAGACCCCACAACAACATCCTCAGAACTGCAGGCCTCACTTGTCTCGATTAAGGTCAGTGTTCATGACTCCACCATAAGAAAGACACTGGGCAAAAATGGCCTGCACAGCAAAGTTCCAAGACCAAAACCCCCGCTGAACAAAAAGAACATTAAAGCTGGTCTCAGTTTTGCTAAAAATGATGATCTCCAAGACCTTTGGGAAATACTCTGTGATCTGACGTGATCTGGCGGAAAAAGAAAGAGAACATCATACCAAGAGTAAAATATGGCGGTGGTAGTGTGATGGTTTACGGTTTTGCTGCTTCAGGACCTGGAAGACTTGCTGTGATGAATAGAACCATGAATTCTGACCTGAAGCTGAAACCAACTTGGGTTCTGTAGCAGCATCCAAAACACACCAGCAAGTCCACCTCTGAATGGCTGAAGAAAAACCAAATGAAGACTTTGGAGTGGCCTAGTCAAAGACTAAACTGACCTGAATCTTATTGAGATGCTGTGGCATGACCTTAAAAAGGCTTCATGCTGGAAAAGCCTCCATTAACTCATTGCAAGTTCTCACAAACGCTTGATTTCAGTTGATTGCAATCACTTTTCCAGTTCACTTTTCAGCTCGAGTTATTAAACACCAAACTGGTGTCTTTGGGGAATTCATTGTGGACCTCGTGGCGCAACGGTAGCGCGTCTGACTCCAGATCAGAAGGTTGCGTGTTCAAATCACGTCGGGGTCAGATTTGGCTTTTGTATTGCAAGCAGGCAGTTTCTTCGAACCTCTCCTTGCTGTGTACACTGGGAACAAGAACGACTATTCCCCAAATTCTGAGGTATACAATTGTCCAAAGATGAATAATTATATTCAGGAAGGAAAATACCCTCACTGTTGTTTGTCAACATATTTGTTCATTTAGTTCATAGTGCCTGAAGCAGGTCCCTGGTAGCATTAAAATCAACAAAATGTCATTAAAGGGAGCTATTTTAACTTTAGAATCTGTTTTATTGTATGATCATGCTGGGTGGAGGTTGTGTTGAGGAAAGGGCTTAGAGAGACCCCTAGTGGTTGGATGGGTCAGTTTGGTATTTGACATTTTGGAAACCAACCCATGTAGACATGCTAAGAAGTTCTATATTCATTCATTCATTTGCTACCGCTTATCCTCACGAGGGTCGCGGGACAGCTGGACCCTATCCCAGCTGTCTTCGAGCGAGAGGCGGGGTACACACTGGACCGGTGGCCAGCCAATCACAGGGCACATATAGACAAACAACCATTCACACTCACATTCATACCTATGGACAATTTGGAGTGGCCAATTAACCTAGCATGTTTTTTGGAATGTGGGAGGAAACCGGAGTACCCGGAGAAAACCCACGCATGCACGGGGAGAACATGCAAACTCCACACAGAAATGGCCGGGGACTCGCAAGAACTTGGATCTCCTAGCTGTGAGGCCTGCACGCTAACCACTCGGACAGAGTGCAGCCCCTTCGTAACAATGGTTGTGCAATTTGAGTTAATTGGAGCCAATCACAGGGCTGGCGACCAGATGTATTGACTTTATTTTTTAAAGATGCTTTATTTTCTTATATTATTATGACTTTATTTTGACAAAAAATAGGACTTTTTTCTCATGACATCTTTTTTTCTCTAAATATTCTGACTTTATTCTCCTGTCAACATTTTCCCCAACCTAAATTTCAAATGAAGTCTTTCAACTTCAGAAAATAACATTTTTTTCCTGAATATTTCAACTTCATGCATGTAAAAAAAAAAATATTATTATTATTGTAAACATTTCCCTGTAAGAGGACAACCCTTTTCTCATAATACTATGACTTTATTCTACTAATATTTATACTTTTTTAAACCTTTTGTCAAATGACTGCTGGTTTCTGTCTATTTTTGTTGGTATTATTGCACTATATTATATATAAAACCTCCGCGGGCCGCACATTGGACACCCCTCTGATATAAAGCATCACCCTGCAGAAACCATTGGTGTGTTTTAAGACAAATGAGTGTAGTTTTAAAAGAAACAAAGCTTGGGTGTGTCTGCAGGAATGATCATATATATTTTTAACACACTGCATGGTACTTTACACACACATTTGCATTTTCTAAATAATTACTAAGTTGAAACAGTCTGTGATTCCATTTTCATTTATAAAATGATTATTCCTATTAGTGGAGGTGCTCTAATTTCCCTGAGGGAGCACCCGTTATACACAATAAAACGTTCCTTCTCCCTTGATTACATTTCGTGTGAAATGCCACATGACCACGACGCCGCAGCTGGGCCACCAGGAAGTTTTGTAAGTAATAATAGATATTAATAATAGCCTGAGGATGCAGAACCTGTCTGCCGACTGTCACCTGTTCTTTGACCTTCTAGCTGTAAAAAAAAAAATAAGAGTTCAAGATGAGTGGATAAAATCAGTAATGTGAGGGGAGGACGGGGACTTGGTCTTCACGTTAGCAGAGGACTGAGGTCGTTCTGGTCTTCAGATGTCTCCGTGGTCTTCTTGTCTCCTTGGGAAGTGCTACCAGGGTCCTCGTTAGTCACGTCCAGTCCGATCACGCACACCACCCTGAAAATATATACGCTACAAGTTACTCTCATTTCCAACAGGTTGCCGAGTCGACATTGCTCGGCCCATGTTTCATGTTCTCTAAATGATCTTACGCCTGAATGATACTCTTTTTAGTTCCAGTAGCTTCTTAAGTGTAACCTCCGCCATGTTTCCCAAACATGAGGCAGACTCTTCTGATGGCATTGTGTCAAAGTAAAGGAAAGTGCATTGAGTGAAGTGAATTGAGACATCCAAAGTGGAGAAATGGCGACCAACACTGGCCGCATGACTGGTGCCACCATCATGAAGGATAAAGATGGTGCTTGAACATGTGAAAGGATCTGCTCCTATGAAAGGGACAGTCATAACCGCGCAGTGTAGTGGTCTCATTATTGAGACATCCTCCTCTCAATAAGCTCTCCCTCTTTTGCAACACCCCTCCAAAGACAGTATTAATTCATTGGTTCTGTTTTTTTTTAGTTAGTTTCATTTCATGTTTTTACATCTCTATTTTATATAATCTTTGTGTGTTTTGTATACAGTGTGAGTAACTTCAGACTTAATTTTGGTATATTTTATGATTTATATTAATACTAAAATAGTCAAATAGTTTCATTTGTTTATGCTGTTGGCTGCACGGCGGCCATGTGTTTAGCACGCAGGTCTCAAAGCTAGGAGACCCGAGTTCAATTCCACATTCGGCCATCTCTGTGTAAAACTTGCATCCATAGGTATGAATGTGAGTGTGAATGGTTGTTTGTCTATATGTGCCCTGTGATTGGCTGGCAATCAGACCAGGGTGTACCCCGCCTCTCGCCCGAAGACAGCTGGGATAGGCTCCAGCACCCCCGCGACCCTCATGAGGATAAGCGGTAGAAAATGAATGAATGTTTGTGCTGTTTTGTGCAGGTAAAATGCTGCTTGAGTTCATGAGTTTCACGTTGCACACTCAGCAGCACTACAATGTGCAACACAGCACACACAAGGACACTTTAGCAGGCATTTTTTTCCACACTGCGGTTCAGTGGAGATACTAAAGCTACAAACCAATTTCCAGCAAGCAGAACACTTCCTGAATGATAAAACGAGTACATATTTCCACCTAGAATAGATCTTCATTGAACTCACCCCAGCAGCAACATGGGGATCAAGCAGAGTCCCGCGGACAGCAAGAAGACAAAACCAGGATACCACGCCACCGTGGCCGCGTACAAGCTGTTGAAGACCGCCACCGACACGTTGGACGTCAGCACCTCCAGAAAGGCCAGGCAGGCGAACAGGGCGCCTGCACATGCATGAGAAACTTAGTCTCGAGTAGGTTCGAGTACAACAAGAGTACTTCTGGTAGAGTCTACAAACGTGGCGCTTCAGCGGATGCTCACCCTGCTCCGATTTGGGGATGATCTTTGACATCATGGAGCGCAGCACAGCATACGGCATGATGGACAGGAGCATCGGCACCCTCGCTGTGGTGAGAGCAAAATTTGTTAAGACATTTTTTAAAAACACCCAATGCACGGATGCCGTGTAAATACTTTAAAACATCGCATGAGGTCCATTACAATGTCGCAGTTCATTGTAATTCATGTTTTACTCAATGAACCACAGCTCCCCCATGCAGCATTCGTGCTACCAACACCATGCTTGGCTGTAGGAAAGACACAACTATCTTGCTACACGCTTGTGTTGCCAGCTTTTTCAACTATATCTGTGTGTCAATAAGTACCTTGGTTTTTGTTATTAATTCATTACAAAAGCAAAACATACAAAGGCCATTTTTTTCTATTGGAACTCATGCAAATCAAATTCCACTGTTTCAGACTCCCAAAAATATGAACAGAAAATAATTGTTGCCGGCCCTCGTAACCGTCTTTGGTCCCATGGTGAGTTATTTAGCATTCATAAGCTAGTAAGCAGTAAGCCTGTTTTCAATTTGCGAGGCAAAGAACTTTAATGGCTGTATGTTTCTCCTCACCCAGAAATACCATGAGCGTTGTTTTGGAGAACGCCATCATGACCATGCCCATGGCTACGGACAGGATGCCCATCAGGACTATCAGCAGCTGAGGCGTGCCGCAGTACGTGAACGCCGCCACGCCCATAAAGCTGGACAGGAAGATGGCGGTGAACAGCGCCGTGCCATAGCCAATCAGGATCTCGGTCCAGCACAGCGGCTCGTTGAGCTCATAGAGCACAAAGAGGGAGATCCCGCCCATGTAGGTGAAGCAGAAGCTGTTGAAGATCAACATCAGGAGGATCAGTAACGCCCGGCGCTTTGGGCTGGCCCCCGCAAACATCTGGTAGACGCCGTAGAACATCTGCTGCATGGCCCAGCGCTGCTGGGACTCGCCCAGATTGGCGGCGTCAGGGGGAGGCTGCTTGACGGTCTCCTCCAGAATGAAGATGGCGTACAACAGGATGAACACTTGACACACGGCGGAGGTCAGGAAGGGCCAGTTGAAGCCCGCCACCTTCAGGAAGTAGCCCGTCGACAGGGCGGCCACGCCCGACAACAAGCCAATCATCGAGTCCAGCCCTGCAATGCGCAACGTCTTCTGCTGGCCGTCCTCGCTCAGGTCGGCGATGTAGGCAAAGCAGCCCCCCAGGAAGGTGCCCAGGCCCCCGCATAGAGCAGAGATGAGCGTACAGCCCACCAGGATGTAGACGTTGAGCTCGAAGTAGGAGACGGACAGGAGGGCCAGGGTGTACGCCAGCGTGCCGACCAGGGGAAGGATGATGGCCAGCTTACGGCCACCGCGGTCGCTGTAGGCCACCACCATGAGCGTGACCACCAGGGAGGGGATGGCCGACAAGACCTCTGAGTAGAGTGAGAAGAGGGACGCTTGCCGCTGCACTTCCTGGAGACACAAGCGGAACACCATCTCTTAGAGCAGCGGTCTCAAACTTGTGGCTCCCTACTTGTCATCAGAGTCAATCGGTAGCCCAGGGCCTTCTATATATTGTGGGGGCCTTACGTCCCACAAGAGATGTTAAGAGGCCCTTTGATTGGCCAAACAGGAAGTAACCACAGGACTGTACCACTACTGCAATGGAGAATCATAAAGAAAAGCTACGTTAAAACATATAAAGCAAGTGCCGCAAGGCATGCTGTGAAGTCAAAAGCACACCCAGTGATGCTACAATGTATTCTATTTTTAGAATGATTCTATTTTTTGTGGAATCATTGATTCCTCCAGCGACCCCCAGGTAATTTGAGTTTGAGACCCCTGTCTTGGACATTTTGCATTCATCGCCATATCCATATTGACAGTTTGACACCACCATCATGTTGTTTTTGCCAGAAGTCCGAGTCAGCACAATCAAAGACTGAGACCGGGACATGTTTTCCTAGTCTTCTATTGTCCAACTTCAGTGTCCCCCGTGTGAACTGTGGCATGTGGACACAACCAATTGGTTTGTGTTTCCAAACAATCCTGCCGTGGGAAATAATCTGAATAGATTTAATCTGTTCCAGAGTCAAAAACGCCGCCACCATGAAAGCAGGTGATGTTTTAAGTATTTTGGTACATGTTCTGATCAAAGGAGAAGTGAAAATTAGCAGAGAGGAATATCAAACACCTGATCCTGTATTTAGCACATTTTTCAGCTCGCATAGAAAATGGCAGTTGAAGCAGCTGAATGTTTACAGACAACTCCTTTGCATTTTCTCTTCTCGGTGGTTAAAAGCCATCTGATAACAGTTATTGATTGTATAACCTCCTAAGAACAACAAGGAGGGTTTCGTATGTGCTTTTCAAATGCTAGTCTGTGTATAATACAATACTCTCACCATATTTGTGCAAATACTATAATGCAGTATTAATATCTAGTACGTTATCTGTGCATATCGCCTGTGAATGCATCATTATGACCACACCCACAAGAGCTGAACAAAAGCAGTGTTTCCCGCAGGACGTTTACAGGTAGATGGTGTCATCGTATAATTGGCCATGACTCACGTGTACCACAGACAAAAAGCAAGCCAAAAAAAAAAAACAAAGGCAAAACAAATATACAAATGAACGTTCTTCAAAAAAGAACTTAAGAAGAGCGAAACATGCTAACGTTTAACAAGACCAGAAACAGTTGCTAGATTTATTGCTAGAGAACCTAGAGGGGTTTGAAGTTTGGGAGTTGGTAACGCTGATCCCTCATGCCACGTCTTCTTATTCTTCGAGAAACCAGGTGCGTATACAATACAAAGTCAGACATTCCTGTTATAATGTGTTTAAGAGCCAGGGTGAACAGCTAAGGGGTACAAATGTATTTGTGTCAGCACTAAATGGCTGCATAGGAAACACTGAAAAGTGGATACCGTCAAGTATTCAATAAAAAAGTGGCATAGACCTGGACTGTATCATTCTAAGAGATCTTTCTCGTGTTTTGGTTAGTCCATTTAGCTAAATAGAAGCGTCAAAACAGTAGAAACAGCTCTCTGGTGTGGCGCAATGTTGTTGTTACCCACGAAAACAATAGTATAGACATTGTTACATGAATTAAAAAGATGAGTTAGACCTCCATGCCCAACATCTCATACCTGTGCAACTTCCACTTCAATAGTTATAGTGAGAAAATGTGATGATTTACTATCTTCACCATCTTGTGCGTTTGTTTCTTCTACAGCTCCAAGTAAGATGACATTTTTGACTTGCCTCAAAGTAGATGGACTGGTTGATGTTACTGCTCCTGTTTGCCGCACAGGTGGATGCGTTGTCCGAGATGGGATAGGTGCTGTTGGTCAAGTCATGCCACAGGCGCCTGTACACGTACTGCTGCATCAGAGGGTAGGTGAGGTACGTGGAGAAGGCATACAGAGCCACCACCGGCTCCACCAGGTAAAGACCCTTCATCCTGAGTTTGCCTCGACGCTGCAACAGAAGAAGATGTGATTAGTTTGCCTCCCAAAAAAAAACATTAAAGGTGAAAGTGTGGGCAGCGATGAGGGACAAGCTGTCCACAAGACGGATGGTTTGACGTGCACATCCTCTACAACTTCCAGGACAGGGTTATGTGTGGGTTACACCTAATTTTTGTCTTGTGATGCTTCACTAATTTCCGTAAATGCACTGAAGGACATGATCACGAACAAAGCAAGCTGACATTGACTCTGTTTGCTGAATGTGCAGTCATTAGCACAGACGCTACATGCATAAATAGGCACAAAAAAACAACCAAATTATATTAATTGCCTAAACCTGTCTAGGTGAATGTAGTAAAATACCTACCTTCTTATACAGCTGTTATAATCATAGTTGAGTCAGCCGACAAAACCGGTCGCTGCGCTTATCAGTGTGTTGTGAAACAATCAAGTCCCGCCTTCCTCTAAACCCAATTGGTCAGTTGCCTCTCAAAGCCGCTCCTATTGGACAGTACATATCTGTCGTTTACAAAACACATTGGACTACAACATTTTTAAATACACCTTTCCCGTCATTCTTTTGTAATGTGTGTATTTGTAGTTCATCCATCTATACTAATATAGAGTATATTTCAGAACACTTATTACGGTTGTTTGAGTTTGGCTTAGCCGCTGTCCTACTAGAGCCAGTTAGCTTAGTTTCGCGTTGGACTGTACCATTGTGCCACCGCAGCGGGGAGGGTTTCTGTTGTGACAGCGGAGTCTCAGCCCGGCGGTGAGCTTCCTCCTCTTTACCTGTGTTTGTTTTACATCGACACTCGTCTCAGTGAAGCTGACGCGAGAATTTCCGCAGGCTTTTTTATGTACACCCCGCAACCAAAGGGGTTGTTTGTCTAGGTAAATAACAGTTGAACAGGTGGATTTTGCGGATAGTGCAGCCGTCAACATACAGTAAGCTAGCGGCATTTCGGCGATTAGGCTAGCAGGCTAATGCTAATTGGGCTAACCTATTGCTAGCCAGCTGATCGATGACGGTTCATCGTTGCTGCGCTCGTGTTTTATAAATTAGATAAGTCAACCATACACTAAACAGTCTTGGCGGGGTCACATTCGCGTTAGCTGTTGAAGTCGTGACTGACCGCGTCAACCCACTGGCCTCTATTACCCCAGTGGCTCTTAATCTGCACACAGCAGCGATGCTCTTGTTCAAATTTACATCAGCTTCAAAGTGGTATATGATTTCGCAGTTTTATTTATGTGCATCTTAGGGATGTGTAATGCAGCTCATTTGCGGTTTTCACGGTAAACCCTTCGAGTGTGTTATCCGCAGTGGGGTAATTGATTAACAATACATGGAAAGGTAGCATCATTCCTAATGACTAGGAAAGTTAAATGAAAGAGCCGCACCGTGGGCAAGTGGTTGGGATGTTAGCCACACAGCCAGAAGACCTGGGTTCCAGTCTCCCAAGATATCTTGCTGTGGAGTTGACATGTTCTCCCCCTGCCTGCGTCAGTTTCTCTGCGTACACCGGTTTCCTCCCACACACTTTGCGACTCTAAATTGTCCCTAGGTGTGAATGGTTGTTTCTGTATTTTGACTGGCGACCGGTTCAGGGTGACACACCCTGAACACCCCGTCTCTCGCCCAAGGGATAGGCTCCAGCATACAGTGAGGATTAAGAGGCATAGAAAACCAATGAATGAAGGAATAAATAAAATAGCATATTATGTGTGCGATCACATTGTAGAATGTAGGCAAAATTGACAGTTGTGATGTCTTTCCTTAGTCCCATTATAGGTCCTTTCTTCTTGGATCAATAATGGCCTTCAGCAAAGGTTACCGCATTTATCACAAGCTGGACCCACCTCCCTATAGTGTCATCGTGGAGACACGGAGCCGGGAAGAATGCCTCATGTTCGAATCTGCGGCTGTTGCTGTCCTGTGTAAGGAATCCTCTTCCACATGACTAGTTTCCCTTTGGAGACGTTCTAATGATTGTATGCTATGATGGAGGTCACAGATTATATTCCAATGAATATTTCACACACAACAGTCTTGCAGTCTTCTCATATTTTCTCTCCCTTTGTTTTCCAGCGGCAGCTGAGAAGGAGGCCATTAAAAACACATATTCCAAGATTGTTGATGCCTATGGAATTTTGGGCGTGCTCCGCCTGAACCTGGGTGAGCTGTTTTACGAATGTCCACATTCTCCTCTCTGTTCATCTTTGACTCTTTGTGTGTGTACCTCTTGGTGTTCACACTTAAGCTGCTTTCTCATGTCCTCTGCTTGACCTTGAAGGCTGTCATCACAGCAAGGAAAAAACAAAGTGATGGAATTAAAGCTGTAGAGAGATGGCTGCTGAGATTGACCTGTGTACAGTGATAGCTCCTAAAAATAACACGTTTCTCATGTCCGGCAGGTGACTCCATGCTCCACAGCCTGGTGGTGGTGACCGGCTGCAGCTCTGTGGGCAAAGTACAGGAGTCGGAAGTGTTCAGGGTGACACAGACAGACTTCATATCGCTGAAGAACGACCCCGGGGACGAGGAGCGCATTGCTGAGGTGCGGAAGGTGTTGAACTCGGGACACTTCTACTTCGCCTGGTCTTCCACCGGCGTCAGCATGGACCTGAGCCTCAATGCACGGCGGAGGATTCTGGAGGACACCACGGACAACCGCTTCTTCTGGTAAGAGCATGGCAGGATGAATGTGGGGGTACACTCATACTGAATGACAGGACCGTATTTGTTTAAATGCAAGCTGACATCATCTACTGTCCCACAGAATATTGAGTTTTAGGACTACATAAACATTGAAACCATGTAAAGACACAAAAAAAACTTTGTTTCTAGTTTTTATCAATCAGCAGAACATAGGGTGGTTTCAGCGAAAACACCCGATTTTGACCTTTTTCTGCAGAGAAGCAGAAGGGTGACTGAGGTCCATATTTCTTTGTTTTAGTGACACCTCAAACATCTGAACACTTATCGTATTTTCCGGACTATAAGTCGCACGTTTTTCATAGGTTATACTCGACTTATACTCCAGAGCGACTTATAAATGAAAAAACTGTTTATTTTACATAAACACTGGACACCTTTTCTGTTCATGTTTATTTTTTGTGTAGCTGAATAAGCATTGTGTTAGCATATCTTACACCTATTCCTGTTCTCTATTCTTTTATTAATGTCACAACTTGCCTTCCAAGAGCATGTAATGTTTTGGTCAAGTAGTTTGTAAAATAAATTACCCGGAAAAATTGCGACTTGTACTCCAGTGTGACTTATGTATGTTTTTTTTCTACGTTACGTTATTTTTTTTAATACTTTTGCTGCTTTTTATTTTATTTTTAGAATGTGCCAGGCGCCAACAGAAAGCAAGCTGGGGGCTGTGTTTTTGACACCCCTGGCTTGAGGGCTCAAGTATTGGCCTCCACTACAGTAGGCAGTAACACGCCCTCCCTTTCAGCCTGTTTTGGATTTGTTCAACAATTATCTCACCTATGCCAGAAAAATATGACATTTGTCGAATTGCGGGAATTCAAGTACTGATTTGAACCCCATTATGACATATGACAACATTGGGGTAGGGACAATGTGTATTTTGGAAAATGTGCATTTTTGTGAGGACTTGGCCTAAGTGCTGAAGCCAACGTGTGTGTGACCCGTCAGGAACCAGTCCCTCCACCTGCACCTGAAGCACTACGGCGTCAACTGCGACGACTGGCTTCTGCGACTGATGTGTGGTGGCGTGGAGATCAGGACCATCTACGCCGGACACAGACAAGCCAAGGCCTGCATCTTCTCCCGCCTCAGCTCGGAGCGGGCCGGCACACGCTTCAACGTGCGCGGGACCAATGACGACGGGCAGGTGGCCAACTTTGTGGAAACGGAACAAGTGAGTGACAGATGGCCGCATGTGTGATGAAGTGGTTTGATGCAATCGCCGCCATGGGTCGTGCTGTTCTTTAATAGCCGCCATCCATCAGTAAATATGCGACAATGGTGAGCTTTGTCTTCAGGGCTAATTTGATGTCACAAGTGGGTGTGTTGTTGTAGCCTCAGCATTGTCAGTGAGAATGGATTTGCATTCAGCGTTTCCATGACTACTTTATGTGCTTATGTGTCCAACAGGCTATTTTCCTGGATGACAGCGTATCATCCTTCATACAGATCCGCGGATCCATTCCGCTGTTTTGGGAGCAGCCGGGAATCCAGGTAATGGAAAGGACATCCACTTGCACACAGTCACATGTGGAATTGTGTTTGACGGTTTCTTCTTCAAACTAAACAACTGAGCATGTTGCGGAGCGAGGCTGTGAAAATGTTCCAGTTTTCAGCTTTCACTTCTGTGTTTGTGCCAAGAGGCTGCGAAGGCAATGAAGCGTTTATTTTTTTTTCCGTCCATTTAACACATTTTGTCCGTGCTGTGTTCAGAAAAAGTCCATTAAGGGTGTTTTCTTGCACCTGAATGGGAATCGGCAACCTAATCGACTGGATCAGAACCCTCACCTGGTATAAGCCTTTTTTGTCGGGTTTTGGGACGAGGGGGGGTTCTCCTGGCTCGCACTCATTGTTTGGCATTTAGGGATTCTCTGTGCAGTGCCACATGTCTGGCAAAAACCAACGAGTCCACTCAGACATACGATACTTTTCAACCTGGTGACGCTGCACAGACCGGCTGTTCCATGATCAGCTTGGGGGACGCTCACTGGTAGATGCAGTGGTTGGTAAAGGGCATTTTTCTGTTTTCCTCAGCTCCCCGACATCTTTGGGCAGGTGAGAGCCTGGTCTGAAAACATACCCCAAGTACTTTTTAGTCTGCTCACCGTCCCCTTAACCTGCACAGGTGGTCCTAGACTACATGCAGCAACTGTAACTGGAGAGCACAAACTGGTTCCAAACACACGGTAGAGAGCAGGGGCTTGTTTTCAGACACTTTCAGAATGTTGGCACTTCCTTCTGCTTCCATGGTTCTGCTGTAGTGCTCAATTCCCTCCATCCAATGTCACAGTCTCCGTCCCAAACACTTTCCTCTGCACAGGACTCATTGACCAGAGTAGTGGTTGCATTCTCATCATAGGGAGTTTGTAAAAAATATACATGTATTGACCATGAGTTAAATGTGTCAGACAAGAGTGGATGAAATGAAAGATGGTTTTTGGTCGGATGTGATGGCAGGAAGTGATTAAGTATGCAAAGCTGCACAGTGGCACCAACAGGAAGCGGCGGCAACATTGAGACACATGCAGGTTTATTCCAAAATTACCGAGTGTGCTCCTCCTTTCACTGCAATGGAGCAGCTAGTTTAGAGAGGAGTGGAATGTGTGAGTAGAGAGATGTTAGATTCTTGTCTTGGTGCTGCTGGGGCCTGTTGAGTCCTGTCGAGGCATGGTGACTGTGCGCTTTACTTTACTGATGCTTTTCAGTGAGTCACACCAGGAAATCAATTCAAGAAAAGGCACGGGTGGATTCATAGTTAAGTTGTTGTGTGACAACAAACGTTACTTTAAGGCCCGTTTCATAAAGAGAGGAACACATGAGCAAGCACTTTGGCCACAGACGGCAATGAACAAACTTCCCTCTAAGGTTAGTAGAGCTCAGTAGATCACCGACCTCCACCAAGGCCGAATTTCGATCGGCGCGTTCATAGATACACACATTGTGTATGCAATTTGTCATTAATACTCTTATTATTTATGTATCACAGATAAATGAAAAAATTCTCTAGAGAAATTACAAAAACAAAAAGTTGTCCTTGGTGGAGGTAATTAAAGTTACGTCAGCTGCTGCTAAAGTGTGCTCCCTTATGCCCCCTGCATCCTTGTGTCCTATGCCTTATGACACTCTCAGAGTCTTGTTGTCGCCTCGTAAAAGTCGTCTTCTATCGTCATCAACAAGTTCTCTGTCTTCCTGCGACGTATGTGTGTATTTTCAGTGTGTGCTGTTATTCAATGCGTGTGCATTGTGTCTGCTGCCTTACAGGTTGGCTCTCACCGTGTCAAACTTTCCCGGGGATTCGAGGCAAACGCACCGGCCTTTGAGAGGTACTTGGAGTCTTCACACAGGCTTGTATGCATGACAACCACGACGTTTGTCCTCTGCGCTAGATTTATTGTCACGAGCAGGAAGGACACATGAGATGAGCTGTCAAAGCTAACGGCCTATAAGTCTTATTCATCAGCCTTGACCTCTCTCAAAGAAAATTGTTCAGTGTTGTTTCTTAGTCTGTTGGTAGTCTGCAGCAGGAATGGACTGAGATAATCTCTGTGCCACACCTTGATGCTAGTGTGCTAGTGTGAATGCTTAAAACCTTATCAACTTTTTTGACTGGTCTATCAGTGTCAGGCTGGAGAACACATTGCAGGATGAAGGATGATCGCTGCTACTCTCACGAGATGTGTTGTATAGAGCTTATTTTCTACCCGTCCTCATTGGAGCCTGTGGGGTGTTTTACTTTGAAAAATACTGTGATTCCATCCCAGCCATCACCCCTGCCTGTGCGTCTTTCCCTACACGTCACTGTAAAGTGCCTCTAAATGCCTCCACCTAAATTAAGGCCACAGTGAATGGATTAGGGAATCTCCTATTCATTGACACAGTTTGAAGCCTAGTTTTTCTTCACATTGATTTGTTTTTCCAGACACTTCACCGCTCTGCGGAGGTTGTATGGGAAACAGGTGATCATCAACCTGCTTGGCAGTAAGGAAGGAGAGCACATGCTCAGCAAAGCCTTTCAGGTGAGGAGGATTTGGATCATCTCTCAACATTCACGCATCACTTTTATGTGACATCAGGAACCTGTTAGTGTTTCCTTCAGGACTGCAGTCTATTTGTGGTGGTGTGGAATTAATTATGTATTATCTAATTTCAACCATTGTCCATGATGCATTTGCATGTAATTGTAGTAGATGCTGTAGGAGAATGGAGTAGTGTTGTGGGAGACAAGTGAGTAAAAAACCATGAAGAGCACAACAAATAGAGTATGTGTAGAACTACAAATGATTTTTTTTCTGTCACCAGCCAGGGTCCCACAGCAGCACCTGCTGCTCGATAGTGCTATTTGTTTTTATGGCAGAATTTTTGTCAGATAGCTCACCAGTTTTACATGTTTGATTGATCATGTTTTTCATCAAGCATTAAGATTTTGCACTTTGTTCGGCAGTCCTTGAATAAAATACAGTTATGTTCTATGAGCCTAAAAAAGGGATACTTACTTAGTTTCTTTGATGCTGCCACAGCTTAATAATTCCTCCAAATAGAAGACAAACTGTTCTTTAACTTAAGCATCTGTATTGCTGTCTTTTTGCTTGTTTGTGAGAGTGTCTTAAGGGGGCTGATTACTCACTAAGTATCGCAACAATGTCGAAAATGTGACTGACTGACCCATTCTGTTACATCATCTTATTGTCTGGTAAACTAGGTACAAGTGAAGCATGTTAACAAGCGGTGTTACACAGACATGGCTCATCATAATGTGTTTATGAGGGAGGCTGAAGAGATACCACCGAACCGATGGGGAAACACCGCATTCATTGAGACATTTCCCAGTTTGACCTTGCATCTTCTCTGACACTGCCAGAGTCACTTGAAGGCATCGGAGCACGGCGCGTTTGTGAAGATGGTCAACTTTGATTACCATCAAAACGTGAGGGGGGGCAAGGCAGACAAGCTGCACAGCGTGCTCAAACCTCAGCTCAGCAAATTCATTGACGAGTGCGGCTTCTTCTACTACTCAGGAGAGATGGGCATCACCAGGTAACACGCACATTTCACTTTTATTTCCTCTGAAAGCCATCCTTACCACTTGCGTGTGTCTCTTTAGGAGCCAGGGTGGCACCATCAGGACCAACTGCCTGGACTGTTTGGACAGGACCAACAGTGTCCAAGCCTTCTTTGCTCTGGAGGTACAGAACTTCTACAAGCGTCGGCTATCAAGCAATCAAACAATCCAGGAGGTTTCTGTTTGACTTAACCATCACGCTGCCTTCGCTTAGATGCTACCCAGGCAGCTGGAGGAAATGGGCCTGACTGAGAAGCCGCAGCTGGTTGCCCGCTTTCAGGAGGTGTTCAGGACCATGTGGTCTGTCAACGGAGACTCCGTCAGCAAGATCTACGCTGGCACAGGCGCCCTGGATGGCAAGGCCAAGGTGCACAAAGCTGACTCGTATATAAAGCACACTCTCCTCTAAAATATGACGAGCATGTTACTTTTAGCCTTGAGCTCTTATGGAAGCCATGCTGTGTGAACGTGTGTGCTGCACTCTCTTACCTTTTGTGTACTGTCTCTTTCTGCCGCCCTCTGGAACGTTCTGCATGCGTGGTAAGTTCCTGTGTGAGCTGTCATCTTTCCTGATTCCCTGATTTCAGTTTCTTTGGCTTAAACTCTTGTGAGGGGGCGGGATGGGATGGCTACATCCTGTGTTGTCTTCATTTTCATGAATCAAGGCGAGGTATTCATTTGATTTGAAGAATCAGAGCGAGACCCCCCCACTTTTTCTGGTGGAAAGAAATCTGGTGATGTTGTCTCTTGATTCCCAGAGTCCTTTATTGTTATTTGCAGGTCTTGTTGAGTTTCTTTATCACAATGAGAGCAATGCAAACTTCAACATCTACACAAATCCATCACATACCTGCTACCAACATCATCATGTGCTTCTCTGAAGTGTCACTTTGGCTTCCTTTGGGTGGCGTAGGAATTATATCTATTGTTCTCCCCCCTCACTGGCATGCAGCAAATAATGATGGTCATGTCGTTTACCCCCAGGCGGGAAAGCTCAAAGACGGCGCTCGCTCTGTGACGAGGACGATCCAGAACAACTTCTTTGACACCTCCAAGCAGGAGGCCATTGACATCCTTCGGCTGGGCTCCACCCTCAACAGTGACCTGGCCGACAAGGCTCGGGCCTTGCTCACCACTTCCAGTCTTTACGGTAGTTCATCAGCATCACACTACTTTTTAGCCATCAGAAACTCTGATCTTTACCCTTGATTGTATATTGCCTGCATTCCATCAGCTAGCATAAAGCTAGTATAAAATCAACATTAAACAGTGTGATTTTCCTGAACTGGCCACTACCTTGTGAGCTATTATGCAGTAGCTAACGTGTGTGGGCTACATGTCTGTCCTGGTGTTGCGTGTTAACTAACGTGCCCTTTTCTTCCTTCTCTCCACGCTGCGCTCGCTTACAATGTTAGTCACTGAGCCCGTCTTGCAATCAGGTACAGTAACTCAACACCCAGTGGACGGACGCTTTCATCCCATCACCTCATTTGTGTTCATTGTGCTGTTAAAAGACGCCATTGGTTGCTTCAAGCTTCAACAGAATGCTGATGTATTGGAAGTTAATTCATTATTTGAATCTTATTTTGTTTATCCCAAGCCCCCTTTGTTTTATTTTAGACCAGCGTTTGTCTGCTGCAAGTGGATGTGGTGTGTTAGCGATTGTCATGTTTTCTCTTTGCCACTTCATTAGGCACACAATCTAATGAAATCCACAACAAGAGCTTTGCCGCCTGAGTCAGGCACTAATCCTCAATCCCCTCTGCAGCCTCCCCCAGGGTACTGCTGGGAATGTGTCAGAACTTCCACAAGTACACGCGGCCCAAACAGATCCGTGTGTGCGTCGGCACCTGGAACGTTAACGGCGGCAAACAGTTCCGCAGCATCGCCTTCCGCAACCAGACTCTCAACGATTGGCTGCTGGATGCACCAAAGATAGCGGGACACCCTGAGTTTCAAGGTGCGCTGATGTACTTTATGTCTACGTGCTTTATGTCCATCTCTGTTAAACTTTGCGGGGTTTCTCGCCTTCTTCCAGATACTAAAGCTAACCCTGTCGACATCTTTGCCATCGGCTTTGAAGAGATGGTTGAACTGAACGCTGGAAATATTGTCAGTGCCAGGTACGTTGTGAGGCCCTGTAAGACAAGAAAGGGACTGTATGCAACATTCAAATGTCCCGCAAGCATGATAGAATTAGAGAATGTTGTCTTCCTGCTTGGGGTACATAAAGTACACCCACCGTAATACATGCACGCACTCTACTTATGTTTGTTGTCAGCTAATGATAGCAATTTGACAGCATCATAAATGTTAATTATTGCTTGTCTCTCTGAGACTGCTTGTGTGGGTGCGTCTACATGCTATGACATGTATGTGGATTTCAGACAGTGGTGAGTGACAGCCATGTAGGCTAGTTATTTTATTTGGGAAGAGTGAAATTTTACAAAATTTGTTTGATATTTTGGCTGCACGGCATTCAAGTGGTTAGCACGCAGGCCTCACAGCTAGGAGACCCAAGTTCAATTCCACCCTCGGCCATATCTGTGTGGAGTTTGCATGTTCTCCCCGTGCATGCGTGCGTTTTCTCCGGGTACTCCGGTTTCCTCCCACATTCCAAAAACATGCTAGGTTAATTGGCCACTCCAAATTGTCCATAGGTATGAATGTGAGTGTGAATGGTTGTTTGTCTATATGTGCCCTGTGATTGGCTGGCCACCAGTCCAGGGTGTACCCCACCTCTCGCTTGAAGACAGCTGGGATAGGCTCCAGCACCCCCTGCGACCCTCGTGAGGATAAGTGGTAGAAAATGAATGAATTTTATATTTTATGTTTAGAAAATTGAGCCAGTTGCTTACAGTCCCTTTAACATCCATATTATGGACATAAGTCAGATGGCACCTGAGTTGTGGGTTCTTTCAACATGTGTGTTTGATGCTCGCACAGCACCACCAACCAGAAGCTGTGGGCTGCTGAGCTACAGAAAAACATCTCACGGGATCACAAATACGTGCTGCTGGCCTCGGAGCAGCTGGTGGGCGTGTGTTTGTTTGTTTTCATTCGTCCGCAGCACGCGCCCTTCATCAGGTACTCCTCACTCCCTCAAGGAGATGACACCGTCTTTTCCCAGAGGTGACATTTTTGCTGTCGTCCAGGGACGTCGCAGTGGATACGGTGAAAACGGGAATGGGTGGGGCTACGGGCAACAAAGGGGGTGTGGCCATCCGCCTGCTCTTCCACACCACCAGCATCTGCTTCGTGTGCTCCCACTTTGCGGCGGGACAGTCGCAGGTCAAGGAGAGGAATGACGACTACAACGAGATCACGCGTAGACTCAGCTTCCCCATGGTGAGATTGTGGTTTTCTAAATGACAACGTGAAATCTGAGCGTGACATGCATGCCTCCTCCCCACCAGGGTCGTCTGCTCTACTCGCACGACTACGTCTTCTGGTGCGGAGACTTCAACTATCGCATCAACCTGCCCAATGAGGAAGTGAAAGAGCTGATCAAGCAACAGAACTGGGATGCTCTAACTGCTGGCGACCAGCTCTTTGACCAGAAGAACGCTGGTTTGGTATGGCAACACGCCACCTCTCCTTAGCTAACACATCGGTGCTCATGCAAAACTTCTCGTCAGGTGTTTCGAGGATTCATTGAAGGCAAGTTGGACTTTGCGCCGACGTACAAGTACGACCTCTTCTCAGAGGACTACGACACCAGCGAGAAGTGCCGCACGCCAGCCTGGACTGACCGCATCCTCTGGAAGAGGAGAAAGTGGAACTTTGACAAAACAGGTTTTTGCTGACACAGCAACAGTCTTCCTTTTGTCTTGACGTGGTTTTACCATCACTTGCTTACATATGCAGCAGAGGAAATGAACGTGGTCGGCGCAACGTCAACATCAGCTGAGAGCGAGGATGACCCGGATCATCCCTGGAGTCCTGGGACCCTGAAATACTATGGCAGGGCGGAGCTGAAGACCTCAGACCACAGGTAAGCTGAATACACTCGGTGGCCACAACATTAGATATACAAGATCCACACCGTATCCGTGTGTGTGTCTCCAGGCCCGTGGTTGCCATAATGGATGTGGACATTCTGGAGGTGGACCCGGAAGCTCGGCACCAGGTCTACAAAGATGTCATCGCCCTGCAGGGTCCTCCAGACGGCACCATCCTGGTATCTCTGTGCTCCTCCGGCCCCGACGACTACTTTGACGACCCGCTCATTGACGAACTGCTGGACAAGTTTGCAAATTTTGGAGAAGTGATCCTCATCAGGTGAGAGTGACATCCTGACACGGACATGTACTGCTCTCACGCTCGCCACATTTAAGGCAAATATTCTTGTGCTGCAGGTTTGTGGAGGAGAAGATGTGGGTGACCTTCCTGGAGGGTTACTCTGCTCTTGCTGCTCTGTCACTGAGCGCTTCAACTGTAAGTCTCTAATAATATGAAGCACTTTGTAGCTTTAGGAACATTCTTAGCGTAACAACCATGTCCTTTTCTGGTGACATCACCGCAGGTCCTTGGCAAGGTGATTGACATCCGCCTGAAGAGTCCCGGCTGGATCAAGAGTCTGGAGGAGGAGATGAGCGTGGAGAGGATCTGCGGGAGCATCCCAACGTCGGCCAGCTCCACCCTGCTGGCTGAGGACGCCGACATGGGTGACGATGACTACGACATGGAGGGTGAGGAAGGGTGCAAGCATGAAAGGCTGCGTTCAAAGTACATTCTGACCCGTTTGTCTTATTTTTATCAGGTGACGTGGATGAGGAGGTGGAGGCCATCCTTCCTCAGCACCTCCAGCCATCAGTGGGCTCTGGACCTGGATCTTCTCCTCTCCCTTCCCCTCGCAGCAGCCCTTGCTCCTCCCCCACCCACGGGGAGCCCGTAGCACCCATCAGGCCCGGGCGCTCCGCTCAACCAGTCCGACCATCACACGGTAGGTCCATGTTGTCCAAGGCCACTTCCATACTACGTGTATTATCATCATTATCAGTCACAGTAGCGATGCCATAGTCTGATAGACAGCCCCGGTCCTGCACGACAGATTTTCTATTAAACCAGAAATACCTTCACGTTTTAATCTCCAAGATCTTATGACATCCACCACCACTAGTTGGTATCCTCCACAAAACAGGAGGTAGGCTGATGACAAAAGAAAGACGGATAAACATTTGATGTAAATTTGAGATAAATATATGAAAATTCATTGTAACATATGAACCCGTTTTCCTCGTTTGCACAGGACCTCCTGTGGACTTCCAGCCTGGTGCGCCGACACCGCAAAGCCTGGAGCCCAAACGCCCGCCGCCTCCTCGGCCTAATGCACCCCCAGCAAGACCTGCACCCCCCCAGCGCCCACCGCCACCTTCAGGTAGCGTAATACTGTCGCACTTTTCTGGTCAGGTCAGCCAGCTGAATGAAGCAGAGCGATGTTAACACTTTCACTTTTACTTCACGGTGTCTCATCCCTCCCCCTCCGAAGGAGGCATGAGCCCCATACCTGTTAGAAAGGACTCAGGAGGTAACATGTCTGCTGTTTTCCTAATGCGCTTTATGACCTGCCTTCCATCACGCTTACACGATTAGAGGCTTGTTGCAAACCATAACCACTCTAAGATGTTTCCAAGAAGCTGTGGTCGTTGTTACAGTGATGGAATTAACAAAGCACTATTAAGATCCTTTGTCCTAGCAGGAAGGCTTAGAGCGTGAAATAGATGCTTCTAGTGCATCCTCCATCAGCAGCCCATACATGCATGCTAGCTGGTCCCTTTAGTCGTCTCAACAGCCTATGTCGCATAGCGCTTCCTGGACAGTTTTGATGTTGCAATCTGTGTATGACAATTGTGTGTTTTGGTTCCCGTTGTGCTGCAAAGGATCAAAAAGTCCGGCTCTCCCTCGGTCCGATGCCGCTGCAGGTGAGTGCCGTAGAGCATCACGTTGCATCACCGGCAGGGATAGACGTGTTCACTGGAAGTCTGCCTCAAAGTGGCGTGGGAACATGTTCTTTCACACATGAGCTTGGTGCTGAGAGACAATAGTGAAAAAGTGTTTAGTCAGCAGTTTGGCCTGCCCCCTTGCCTCCGGACCTCCTGCAGCGAGTCGCTGAGTCATTCTTAATGACCAAGTCGGCCGTGGAGAACATAATGGAGCATTTACGCAACAACAGAATACTGCAGAGGCTTCGTTATGCTCCAGCGGCTGGCTTCTCCCCTGGCAGACCCTCCGGTGGAGCTGGGCACGCACCTCCAAAAAATACCTCACGTCAATGGCGACACGGGCCGCAGAGTTGGGATTAGTGGGCCAAAGGAAAATAGAGAATGGGACAAGAGGATGTTGCAGCGACAAAATATGCAAATATGAGACGATACATGAGATGGGGCCTACGGTAACAATACACGGAATGAATCCTCTTCCTGCCTGGGTGGAGGCAGGAGACAAGGAACACAGACACACATCCACGTGGCGATGTCATGACACCGGCAAAATGATCAAGTCCATTTCCATCTACTTTGTGATTGATTCATCAACCTCATTGTCCAGGCCAAGTGCCCAGCAGACATTTCTTGTCTATGTGGGAAATCTTTTCACATTTTAACAGTTTGTCACTGCAGCTAATTCATCCATCTAGAGGAGGCAACAGTTATCCAAGTTGTTTGTCCTTCTGAACGCTTTCAGGTCGAGGCCAGGTCATCTCAGGACCTCCTGGACTAGCAGGCGCTGCAAGGCCGGTGAGTTTTTAGCCAAACTCCTCACAGAAATCCAAGTGATGGCGGAGCTGGTGATGCTGACGATGATGTTCGCTCGCTCTAGAACCTTCCTCCTCGAGCCGGCGTGATCAGCATGCCCCCACAATCTCGCCCTCCTCCTCCATCCCACCCAGGCGCTCCCCGCCCCATCCCAGAGGTGCACCCAGGAGCCCCTCGACCCATCACTGACACCCACCCAGGAGCCCCGCGACCAGGGCCGGGTGGCCCCGCCATGACGCCTGATCCTCCTTCAGGTGAGGCCGTGTGTTTATTGGCCACGGTATGTCCTTTCGACTCCTTAAGACTCAACTCATTTCTTTGGTGGCATCAGGAGCTGCTCCAACAGCGCCCCCTCCTGTGAGAGCGCCGGCACCCACACAACCCCAGCCTGCTGCCCCGGTTCCGTCTCACCTGCCTCCCCCGATGCAGCCCACGCCAGCCGTGGCTCCTCCCCCTACTGCCGCCACCGCCTCTGGTCCTGCTCACAATCTGGCCTCCCCAAAACCGCCGCCACGTTCCCGCTCCCATCACGCTCTGCCGCCGGACGCCACCAAGGCCGACTCAGCCGCCCAGGTAGGTGTCACCTTTCTTGTGATTGTGATGTTGCACTCGGGAGGTAGAAAGATAAACATGGAAGGAGCTTCTCTCTCTTCTTCTTCTCAAGCTTAATGTCTTCTTGCTTTTGTCTCCCTTGACTCCTTTGTCTTTCTCTTCCAAGCCGGAGAAGCCGTCAGGCTGACAGGTACTTGACATCTATCCTCCATAGCACGCTGCACCTCCTCTGTCCACCTCTCACGTTTCCTTCTTAGTTTGCTCTCCTTTCTGTACGTGTCTGGCCACGGGCAAACACTGCCGAGTTTCCATTATGTCGACAACCGCTTATGTTGACGCCAGTCTAAGTCGCGTTGACATAAACGCTTTCCACTCTTTTTGTCTTTCTGTTGTTGTTGAACAGAAGAAAGTCTGTTTATTGTGATATGTTTCCTTCATATGTGTGTACATGTTTTATGGTTGTGTAGGTTATGGCACCATCTTAGTCTATGTAGGACTTCATTCATCTCTGCTAGTTTCTTTCTAGTTACCACCAAACAGGAAGTAGGCTACCGAATTGGGGCGGGGGCTACACAGTACACACTACACAGTGTAGTGTGTTGATTGAGGGCACTGATGACTTCCAGAATGGGAAGAACACAAAAGACATCCTCCATTGTTTGTTGCGTTCTGGCGGTACACCGTGTGATGTCCCCGTGACGTCCCCGTGACGTCCCTGTGACGCTTACATAGCGGATCCCAGCATCGGATCCAAAGTTGCCGCTTGAGATGGCGACTGATGCTTTGTGTGTGTTTCATTATCAGACCAACGGACTCAATGGCGTCCAGTGGAAGCCCAACCCCTTCGACGCCTTCGACTTCCTCCCCTCGTCGTCTTCTCCCTGGCAGACCACCCAATCCCTGACCCGAGGATCCTCGCTGAGGACTCCTGCCTCAGTTCCCAATTCCTTAACCCTGCCTCATTCCCCCGCCTCATCCTCACTGGCCGCCACCCTGCTTCCGCCTCCCCCTTCCATGCCTCGCAGTCGCTCCCAGGAGGCACTACGGGCCTCACCCAACCCGTTCACAGCTGACCCGCTCCCAGCCCGACCCAGCAGCACCAACCCGTTCACCGGGCCGCAGGCGCAGCAGCAGCCGCTTCCAGCTCGCCAGCCACTGGACTTCATCACCCAGACGCCACACCCCCAGTGGTCAGCACTTTCCGAGCCTCTCATTCCCACCCCTGCAGCGGCCCCCAAGCCTCTCTCTAGAACCATGTCCCTGTTTGCACCCTCACCGGCCCCCGCCCTGCCTTCGGGCCCTCCATCGTCCCTCCCGCCCATGCTCCCGCCCCGCCGTAATCCGCCTCCCCAGAAGGGCAAACCAGCGCAGCAGTGGGTGACCTTCAACGATGACTTCGACTTCCCTCTCCCCGCTAAACCCCCCCAGGCTTTGGCCAGCCAAACTCTGCCCTCTAGCTCCACCCCTCTCACCGAGCTGGACTGGTTAACCCCGACCCCTGTGTCGACATTCCCGACACTCCCTCCTCCCGTCCCATCACGGAAGCTCCCAGACGGGTCCAGTCAAAGCTGCCTCTTCCCCAGCGAGCTGACGGAAAGATGACCTGAGAAGCCAACATCCAGACACGTATACATTTATCTTAGACGTACAGAAACAGTTGATGTGTGTGAAAGAGTATTTAAGACTGATTCCCGTCGGAAACCCAGGGATGGAATTATGTGTCAGTATCACAAGAGCCCGCACGTGCGCTCTCATCTTCCAGTTTACTCCCTTAGCGTTTTAAATGTTTATTTTTTAAATGAAACTATATCTATGTGCACATTATCTACAAGCGCCTGTGCAATATCAAACACGCGTACTGTTTGGTTTGTCGCGTTTCATTCCGTCTCGTCTCGGCGTCCATCGCTGCGTTGTAGGCGCCGCTCTTCTTATGAATGTATTCCACGTTGCACTGAGTCCCGTCACTGTCGCGCCCCGCGCCGCTCAGCTGCTCTGCAACCAGTCTATACATAGTGTTGAGGTAGGAACCATACGTTTGTGTACGTTTGTGTTTGCACTGAGGCTGCACATGCCACACACCAGAGGGATTTGGTTTTGTATACCCCCCCCCCCCCCGTCAAAAGCAACAACACATTTGTGTGTGTGCGTGCGTGTGTGTCATCCACTACATAAAAGGGCACATTTTCCAAGTCCTCTTTAAAGCCATAGTGCTAACTGAATAATACGTGGTAACTGTGGTGAGCTGTGACGTGTTGTGTTCAAGGTGCATTTTGTTTGTCGTGCTAGTGTTGTGTGAGTGTCGG
The DNA here is from genome assembly GCF_030265055.1 of Doryrhamphus excisus. Taxonomy (NCBI): domain Eukaryota; kingdom Metazoa; phylum Chordata; class Actinopteri; order Syngnathiformes; family Syngnathidae; genus Doryrhamphus; species Doryrhamphus excisus. The sequence goes on along the minus strand of NC_080476.1, from coordinate 3,596,575 downwards.
TGCACAGTCGGCAGTGAACCCCCCCGCCCCCCCACAAGGTCCAAGGTGTTTACTTCTCCTTTCCAGACAGCGTAGTCACTAGCCTACAGCAAGTACCCCCCCCGCCCCCCCCCCCCCCCGCTGCAAACATTCGTCTGATTGATTGACGTGTTGAGTGTCCCTGCAACAGTGTTAGTGAAGTGTGCGGGGTGATGCCACGTGCCAGGTGTGAGTGCACAACACGCAACAGTCACCACAAATATGATCAATATTGACTAATCATGGCAGACATCCGTTAACTAACTTTATCCCCCTCTGTGTGTGGTTTCAAAATAATCTCCATTCACTGCTCTTAAAGTATCATTTGTTTGTGACGTAGAAAATATATCAAAATATCTTTATCATAGTTCGCAATAGGCGACGAGCCAGCGCTTTGTGTCACATTCAAGATTTTATAGCAAACAAAATTGCTCCGTTTGTGAGGTCCGTGTCCCCTTTTTAATGATTATAATCCATAGTGAATAATTATGATGAACTGTGCTGGTGAACATAATCTATGTGTATTAAAGAGCAAACATGAATCTGCTGTTCATGTTGATATCCAGAAATATTCCATATTTAAAGTGTACAACCGGTTGCACATCTATGTATAAAGCAGTTTATGTTATATGTATGCAAAAATAATTAAAAAAATGGAACTCAGCTGAGTTTTGTCTCTATCCAACAGATACATATACAGCTTTTTATAAATACACTTTACACTTAAATTATGGCAAATGTGTTATTTCTTATCTATCAACTTAAAACAGCTTAGTAGTAACACTATTGGCCGCTAGATGGAGCAACACCGTGTCGAGTACTTGATCCTGCCGTTTTAGGAAAGAAGAAGAAATGCTGCACTCGTACACACAGAAGCGAGTACTGTACACATGTGAGTTGCTCAGTCACAACTTGTCAACAAATGTGAAAGACTGGGGTCTGCTATTTGGACAGAAGGTACGTCTATTTTTTGGTTTGTGGAGTGAGCTTTTACGGAATGTGTCAGGGAGAGCGAGCGAGCCGGCTAAAATAAAGGGAACTCTTATGATGCTGTCAACGATTAATCGCCTTACAAGTGAAAAAAAACCCAAGTAGTTAATTTCCAACGTAAATGCATACATAGGAGTTATCTAATATAAACATCCCATTGGTACAGTTTAATTCATCTAGCTAGTTAGCCGACATTTTCCCTACGGCAATACGATAGTAGTATTTCGTGCAGGGTATATTTTATTTAAACGATTTAAATATGTTTCAAATAATTGAGCCATCGCCGCGAGAAGATACATTTATGTTGCTTTTGTTTCATTATCAAGGTGGGTTACTCGATTAGCCGAAGTGAGCTAGCATGCTTGCCTCTCAGTACATTCTAGAATGCAGAGGCGGGGCTGTTGCTATGGTTACATTGTTGTTGTGTATCCGTGATAGCAGTCGGTCCACCAGAGACACGTGCACCTTTATTCAACAACCTTTCTTTATTTTTGGTGTTTGTCTTTAGGGACAAAATGGTGATTCTGCATGTGAAACGCGGAGATGAGAGTCAGTTTCTCTTGGCCGCCAGTGTGGACGCCCCCGTGGACGTTCTGCTACAGGAAATCACGGCCATTTATAACGGAAGACTCAAAGTGGGCCGCATATGTTCAGGTAAGGAACCCTTTTACTCATGTAGGCATTTCCCTCATGCACTTGTTTTGGGGTTTTGTGTGGTTTGGGCATATGCAGCACTTTACTTAAGCATTAGTTTTGTGTGTTTATGTAGCAAAATGGTGCCTGCCGTGGTTTGGACACCTTTGCAGCGTGTTCTCCCCTGTCGGTCACCTTAAATCTTGTTCTGGAATGACATGCAAAATACTGCAATGCCTTTGATATTGGGTGCTTCCTTTAGAGCTGACCGAGCTGGCCGAGCATGGCATCACACTCCCTCCAAACATGCAAGGCCTGACGGACGAGCAGATCGTGGAGCTGAAGCTGAAAGACGAGTGGGAGGAGAAGTGCGTGCCCAGCGGCGGCGCCGTCTTCAAGAAGGATGACATCGGCAGGCGGAACGGACATGGTTGGTTCTCACATTTGATCGATGAAAGTTGTTGTTTTATTGATTTATTTCTGCTCCGTGTTAGCTCCAAATGACAAAATGAAAGAAGTGTTACTTAAAACGGTGGACGAGGTCAAAGCGCTCATCTCCAAAGTGAGTACGGCTTCATTCTAAAAGTGGACATGTCTACTTCAAATGTTCATTTGACTCTTTTCCTCCTTAAAGAAACAAGCGGAAGCCAATGTTTGCGTCACCATGGCGATGGTGAAAGAAGGCCTGGACCAGCTCAGGGGGGCCACCATGATTGTGTACCCTATGGGGCTGCCCCCTCATGACCCCATACGGATGGAGTTTGAAGACCGCGAGGACCTCTCAGGGACGCAGGTCAGTACCGACTCCCCCACTCTGACTCGCGAGGATCCAGAATCACCCGAACTTCCTTTGCCCTCTTTTACCGACCCCAGGCGTCACTCCAGGTGCTGGAGGAGGAGGAGTGCCAGCTATGGTGGGCTGCCAAAGAGATACAAAGAGGCAAGAAGCTGCAGGACTACATTGGCAAGAATGACAAGACCAAGCTTGTGGTGAAAATCCAAAAGGTGAGACTAGGTTATTCTCATTAAAAAAAAAAAAAAAAAGATGCGTTTAGAGGGGACCTATTATCCTTTTCCTCTTTGGTGACCAATAAATGTAGTTCGAATGTTGGATTCTGATGTTAAACGATGCCAAAGCATCAGATCATGAGGTTTGTGCCAATTATTCTCATCTGTCAACGACACACGGGGCTGTTTAGTGAAAGCTGGACGCTATGAAGCTGGACAATCCGCCAAACTGTTGCTGAAGTCTGACACTCTTCCAACATTACTCGGTCGTGTTGAAGAGCAAGCATTAAGTAACAATTTATCAGTGTCATCATACAAAATGGGTTCGGCAGCTGTCCGGAAGTCCTTGGGAGCACTTGGGAGTGTGACCAATCACATAAATTAAACAAACAGTTTGGGTGGGAAGCAAGAACTCCATGAAACGCTGCTGGAATCCGGAAGATCTGCGGGTCGTCATGTGTCGCTGCTCTATAGGAGTCCACGTCTCAATACAGAGGGCCGAAATGAGCATAATGGCTCCCCTTTAAGCTTGGTGTCCCGCTGCTCCCTGCAGAAAGGACAGGGGGCGCCAGCGAGGGAGCCTCTGGTGAGCGATGAGCAACATAAGCAGATGATGCTGCATTACTACAGGAGGCAGGAGGAGCTCAAGGTGAGCAAAAACACCTGCACGCTCATACATGACTCAGATTTTTAACGCCGTTTGATCCATTTTGATAGAAATTAGAAGAAGCCGACGACGACACATACCTGGACTCGGAGTGGTCTGACAGACAGGCCCTGAAAAGACAGTTTCAAGGCCTCACCAACATTAAATGGGGGCCCAGATAATCCTTTTACACCGGGAAAGATGTCACACACTGGAAAATCTAACGTTTGAACTGAAGTGTGATGATGTCACACATTTAATAAAGCGGATTTCACGCAAACATGTGGACCCTGCATTGAAAATAAACATTCCAGTCAAAGAAGGAGTTGCCATTGAGTGCAGCAGCAAGGATGCTACACCTTTCCTCTCTTTGTCTCGCATCTCCGAGTGTGGGCGCAGGAAGTTCCCACTCGGAAACCTGATGCCTCACTGGTGAGAGTGATACAATAGTCAACGTTTAAGGTAGAGTCTGTTCTCGGCCAATGGAGTCTTCATCAGTGTTAGTTAGCAGGGCAACCAACCACAACATTTTGGTGCAGATCAAGATAAAGGCAACATTTTCCTTCATTTGAGTGAATAATGTTTTCCATTCATTTATGCGAAATCTCCCCTGTTAAAAGGGACAGTAATCATTTTTTACCACTAGAGGGCGAACAGCAAAATACACATGCATGTTTTTGCAGCCTCAAACCCAATTCCACCTTATATTATTAGCTTCATCTGGCACTATATGTAAATAAATAAAATGGCTACGTATACAAAATGAATAAAAACAGTTACATTCAAAGATTGAAGAGAGTAAGCCTTCCGTAGGTGGGTAAAATCTTTGATGACACCGCTTCTTTATAAACAGGAGCCTCCGTTTAAGTAAGCGTTCATCCAGATTTCCTGCACAATCATCTCTCTGCGCTCAATCCTCTCCGCCCTCTCCGCCGCCTCGCTCACATACATCACATCCTCCCAGTCGTAGTAGACGGCCTTCCTCTCCGCTAAAGAGCTTCTCTCTGTATTATCATCATCATTATCATCCTCCTCATCTCCATCTTCATCCTCATACACCTCGAGCCTGTGGCGCCCCATGCAGGTCACTCGGACTGATACGGCGAGTAGCGTGACCACGAGGCCCACGCAGACGCTGGACGTGAAAAGCAGTGCCGCCATGTCGCGATGCTCTGGATTGGCAAGTAAATAAAAGGATGCCGGTGTGTTGACGCAATGGCGATATTCTTTACACTGACCTTTAATGAAGGTGTAAGTGACGAGGGAGGTGCTCATCATCGCTCCTGAGCTGTCCTTGTCTCTGGAAGGCGGTACGTCCACATCCACAGGAAGACCTGCGGAAAAAGGAAGCGTTAAAAGGTGATGGTGGAGTACAGTAATCCCTCGTTTATGGCGGTTAATTGCTTCCAAAAATTCCACCCATTAGGATTCCTTCCTTGTGAATGGAAACTTTTTGAAACCTGCTCATGACCTTCTAAACAAGGTTTTTATTAATATAAGTAGAGCTCTCTGGACATGAAATAACACCCCTATAGTCACCGTTAAACTTCAACAAATGAATTTTTGACTCTGTGTCTGTGACCCACCCAAAATGGGAACCGCGGGTCCTGACCCACTAGAAAACCACTGATCTAGAGGACCTGAAAGGCTGGCAGTCAGTAAGTGATGTTGGGGGGGATTAGAGTAGCTTGTGTTTTTATTGTGGCTGTTGCCCGACAATTCAAACCTGCAATAAAATCCTGTTGTTAAGGTGATCGAATCTGATACTTGTGTGCCTCACCAGACATTACAGCAACATTACTGACACCTAGTGACCAGTGTAGAATACTACATATTAACATTAACACAACACGGGACGTTAGATGATCTTGACTATCTAATGAAATGGAATGGGGGGGGGGGGTATGAAACCACAACACACAATCAATAAAAGCAGATAGCTAACCTTTTTCTGTGATTGCTGTTGGCGATAAAGTGATGAGAATTTTGGCGTCCACCTCCCTCAGTAAAGTCCAGGGCACTAGTAAGAGGTAAATATGAAAAAAAATCAGCACTGTTGCTAGGCAACCTGTCTGGACAGAATGTGTGGATGACAATGTGGCCTCAGCTTTTTTTCATTCATTGGTCTACTCCAGTTCAGCGTCTGATTGATTGATTCGACAACCGTGTATCAATACTTGTGTCCTACCGCAAGAAAAGAGCACGCTGAGGTACTTCCTGGTTCCGGGGGCGCAGGGGTCCTTAAAGGTTTTGTTGCTGACGGCGACAGCACACCTCTGTTTGCTGTAGCACCGCTTGTTCAGCACCTGTATGGCGTCATAGTTCAGGCAGTCTGTAGGGGGCAGTAAAGAGATACTGTGTACTTTGTGGCATCACTGCATTCATTGTGTCATGAAAACCTCAGGTGTAAGGTGTAATTGCACTACCACTCTCTGCCGCAGGGGGCAATAGTGAACCCCAGTCAAATACAGTATTAGCGAGTGTTTTTGTACTCAAAGAACAAAGAACACTATAATGTTCTAAATTGATGATTGTCACAGTTGCTTCAAACAAGATATGGTGATAATTGATAATAGCTCTTATTGAAGATTGTTTTAGATACCTCTATACTACCCACAGTCACTAGGGGGCATGGTTGCATGGGCTCTAAGGATTGCTGTGCTATACCAGTGTTGTAGTTGCCATTTGGTTTGTTTTATTTACAAGCTACTCACCAAATGGGGGGTCTGGGGCCAGGATTGAGGGGCAGGTGTCAGCCTGGTGTAGACCTCTCCCATAGACAGCTGCATAAATGTTCAGCACCCGGGGGGGCTTACAGCGTAACACCATGGTCTCGCCCTCACACGCCACTCGCCTTTTGTGCTCAGCTAAATGTGAGATAAACATACGTGTTAAGATAAATAGACTCCATTGTAAGCTAAGGTGCTAGTAAAGGCCTCTAATATGAGCTAGTATTATATTACATACGGCGGTGTGAAGAAGTGTTGGTCCCCTTCCTGATTTGTCACACTTAAATATTTCAGATCATCAAACATATACAAATAATAGTTAATAATAAATTAATTAATAAATAAATAATAGTCAATGACAACACAACTGAACACAAAATGCAGTTTTTAAATGAAACTTTGTATTATTAGGTGAAAAATCCAAAGCTACTCGTGTCTCGTCAGACCACAGAGTATTTTCCCAAAGTTCTTGGGGATCATCACAAAATGTTCAGCAGTGGTTTTGGTCTTGGAACTCTCCCATGCAGGCTGTTTTTGCCCAGTGTCTTTCTTATGGTGGAGTCATGAACACCGACCTTAACTAAGGCAGCCTTAACTCATGGAAAGGTTCACCACTGTTACATGTTTTCGACATTTGTGGATAATGACTCTCACTATGGTTGGCTGGAGTCCCAAAGCTTTAGAGATGGCTTATAACCTTTTCCAAACTGAAAGATCAAAATTAATCTCAGTTATATTTCAGCATACACCCTACATGAATGGATGGATATAGAGTACACGAAAAAAGTGGAATTTGAAAAAATGCTATTTGTTTTTTTTTTTTGTACAGTACATAATAATCAAGATTGCATGATACAGTGGAATGTGCAAAACTATTATTTAAAGGTTTTTTAAAACTATAAATAATAATCTGCAGTGCACGAGAAAGTGGAATGTGAAAAATAAAATGTTCTGGTTGTTTTTACTATATTTATATTCATTCATTCATTCTCTACCGCTTATCGTCACAAGGGTCGCGGGGGTGCTGGAGCCAATCCCAGCTGTCTTCGGGCAAGAGACGGGGTACACCCTGGACTGGTGGCCAGCCAATCACAGGGCACATATAGACAAACAACCATTCACACTCACATTCATACCTATGGACAATTTGGAGTGGCCAATTAACCTAGCATGTTTTTGGAATGTGGGAGGAAACCGGAGTACCCGGAGAAAACCCACGCATGCACGGGGAGAACATGCAAACTCCACACAGAGATGGCCGAGGTGGAATCAAACTTGAATCGCTCTCCTGGCCTGCATGCTAACAACTCGGCCGCTGTGCAGCCTTATATTATAGATATATAATGTATTCATTCATTCATTTTCTACCGCTTATCCTCATGAGGGTCGCGGGGGTGCTGGAGCCTATCCCAGCTGACTTTGGGCGAGAGGCGGGGTACACCTTGGACTGGTCGCCAGCCAATTACATAATATATATTATATTATTTATATTTATGTATACACTATATTGGGCTGCACGGCGGTCGAGTGGTTAGCGCAGCCCTCACAGCTAGGAGACCCGGTCTCAATCCCACCCTTAGCCATCTCTGTGTGGAGTTTGCATGTTCTCGCCGTGCATGCGTGGGTTTTCTCCGGGTACTCCGGTTTCCTCCCACATCCCAAAAACATGCTAGGTTAATTGGCCACTCCAAATTGTCCATAGGTATGAATGTGAGTGTGAATGGTTGTTTGTCTATATGTGTCCTGTGATTGGCTGGTCACCAATCCAGGGTGTACCCTGCCCGAAGACAGCTGGGATAGGCTCCAGCACCCCCCGCGACCCTCGTGACGATAAGCGGTAGAAAATAAATGAATGAAAGAATGAATGTACACTATATTTACTATTTACGACTTTTTTACTATAAATGATTATCTGGACTGCATGAGAAAGTGGAAAGGGGCACAAAGCTCTCTTTGACCTCATGGTCATTTATGAACAAGTAGAGCAACACCAGAAGCAATATTGTAATAGCAGCAAGGATGAAACTGCTGAGTCAGCATGAATAGCATTGATGAGTTAATTGTTAAAAAACCAAACAGCACAAGTGTAACATGCATGACTTTGACACCAACAGCTGAGGAGCACATGATACTTGTAGCGTTAATGTCGAGTTAAACTAAATGATACATTTTTTTGGACTTGGTGACTGTAGGAGACTTGGTGGTTAAATGAATAAAAGGTGTCGTTCGGAGCAACTTACTTGGTTTACACATGTAGTCCACATGGAGGTACTTGCTGGTACCGGGGCAGGGGTCGGGTCCAAAGAGCAGGTGGTTGACATACAGCTGACAGTCTCTGTGGTCCTGACACTCTGACAGCAGCTTCTGCTTCCAGCAAACATTGCAAACAACAAACATGGCTGCTGGGGAAATTTGCTAATTTCTACTTGGTCTAGACTAGGTCCTTGAAGGCACCTACTTGCAGGACAGTCAAAGACGAGCAGCTGCGGTCCCAGGCCACCACAACAGGGGGAGGTTCTACTGGGCACCACTGGGCCAGCAGGCCGCTCCCGTAGAAGGCCTTGTGGATGGAGATGGTGGAGTGACGAGGACAGGTAAGTCTGAGAGGATGGCCGTCGCAGGCGTAGACTGAATGACTACTAAGGATCTTGGACAGGTAGTCTGGAAGGGACCGGTAGGCAAGAAAACTAACACCAGGGTTCTCAACGGTGTAAAAATAAGTTCACCACTGTTAATATTCCATATTCCAGTACAATTCTGCCTTTGCAAATATAATAAAATAATAATATAATCATCACCTATTAGTGATGATGATGATAGTATTGTGAAAACATCTCCATCATCCTCTTACTTGAAAAGTCAGCCAGTCCGTTCCCTCGTCTCGTCCACAGCAGTAAAGTCAGGTAAAACAAATCCGGTCCGTGGCCCATGGCTCCCCTGTGAGATCATATTAATGAATCAACTGGACCTGGCTGGACCCTGGACATGATACCGTGAGGAGAACCGGAACACTGGAAGTAAAGTGCGAGACGAGTACTGTGGGCGCGGAGGAAAAACGAGTGCGCAACAAGTTGTGCTGAGGTGCTTCTCCAGGTACCACACTGATAGACGCGCGGGGGTGGGGTGTCATGTGGAGACAACAGCTGAGTTTTGGGAGGGGGTGTGGTCCAGCCGCCAAGTGTCGAATGACGCACTTGATTTGGTTTGTTTACTTCCGGTTTTTAACTTTTATTTCCCTCCACTTTAAAACGCACGTGCCGATTTAAAATTGACTTGAACCGAGTTTGGCTCGTGCTCGAGCGCACTTTCAGCACGGAATAGTAAAGGAAAAGAAGCCGTAAACATCTTCACGAGAACGGTGGCTCTGAACTACTGCCCCCTACTGGCTCATCTCCTCCTTACAAATAACAATTCAGGATACGTAAGTAAAAGCTCATGCTTCGATTGTAATAAACGTGGTTTTATACTTACACGCTATGCCAACAAAGAATTATTTTATTGTGATTTGAAGAAGACATGTGAATACATTGCTGCTTCAGCTTATATATATATATATATATATATATATATATATATATATATATATATATATATATATATACACACACAATATATACACACACACACACACATATGTATATATATATATATAACTATATACATATAACTAAATATATATAGCCTAATTTAAATGAATGAAAACACACGATTTGAAAAATGCTACATTTATTTCAACACAAACTCACAAACCACTTAGCACCGCTTCACTTGAAAGCCATGTTCATCTCCAGTTTGGAGTCGAGCGCCGCCTGACATTAAAAAATAAAAAAATAAAAAGCTGACACCCAAAGCCCAGTAATGTAAATGCAAACCAACAATACTCACCAGTTCTCTTTTTGCTTCTTCTATTTTAACTCGAGCAAGAGATGGGTTCTGTGGAGGATGAGCATATCGCCAGAAAGACGCACACATCAGCAGTGTTTCTCATACATTCATTTGTGGCAGCCCACCACTTTGGATCGCCACAGGAAGATTTGGTGGTATCTGTGGGCAGAAACCGGGGGGCGGCAAACTACGGCCCGGGGGCTACTTGCGGCCCACCAAGTGCTTGTATCTGGCCCGCCAGTTGCTTATTTCAACTTTTAACATACAAACTGGCATGTCTTCTTCAGTAAAAAATAAAAAAAAACAACAGCAAAATTCAATTTTGTAATTTGATGTGGTCTCATACACAACTGGTCTGTCAGAGGATAAGAGGTCATACATGGTTTCCCCAAGAGGGTTCTGAAGCTGTGGTGGTGGGCTGCATGGGACTGCCCCCGCGATGTTGTGCTGCTGCTGTGTGTGAAATCTTTTAAAATTATGACAAATTTCTATGACTTATTTATTTACTTTTTTCAACAACTGGCAGAACATAGGGGTGGAATAAATTAAGCCAAGGAAATACAACTGGAATAAGTGTAGATTCTGGAAGCTCAAGAAAGCTTTCTGTGTGGCTATCGGTTACCTTTTATTTTGTCATGGCGGTGCGCCACGATCAATTACATGTAGAGGAAACCCTGACACAGCAGAAGGTAGCAGTCTTGGCAACTTATATTTAGCAAGTATTCTGAACACTCTATATTCTATTTTTCAATAAAGCAACTCATGACAAATGTAGCGACTTTTCTGGTGTAGTTGGACACATTTAGGGACCAACATGGAAGCAAAAATCGCCCTTCCATACGAGGAGACTCAGCCTCTCGCACATTATTAAATGATTATGTCATCAACCCACCGCAACAAATCACTTGTACTCCTGTGGGGAAACACTGCAAGCCTTTCCAGTCAATCAGGATGCAACAAAGACAATGAACCCACATCTGTCTAGTGTTAATATGATGAAACAACCAACCGGGCTGAGGTCCATGTAAGGTTCCAGCTTCTTTTTCAAGGGCAGAATTTCTTGCTTCAGTGTGGTCACTTCCTGTTGAGAAACAAAAGGAGAATGTCAGGCTTGTGTCTTATATTTCAACGTGGCTTGAGCTCACCTCTGAGAGTTCAACCAAAGCTTGATGTGTAAGGGACGTGTCCATTTTTCTGGAAGCTAGCTGGGCCTAGATCAACATGGAGGCAGCACGGTTTAAATACAAGATACACATCAGAAAAGTAGACCTCCTGCAAGGACAAACTATCCTAACCAGAATGAGCACTAATCCATACACCTCCTCTATGTGTCTGAATTTGTTATATTTATGTATCTAATGGCCTGCAAGTGTACCTCTTGGCTCTCCCGTCTGATGCGGAGCTCTTTAGCCTTTGCCCTCACAAAGTCCATGCTGAGTAGCCTCTCCTCAGCTTTGGCGCTTTCCACCGCTTGACTCTCAGCAATTTTGCTGAGATCCCTTTGGATGGAAGCAAAAATGTTCAGAGGGCGCACTCAGACGTCATCATCAACGGGTGTTCAGTGGTCTCACTCCTGCAAGTTGCTGCGCAGCACCAGAGTGGCGCTTAGCCTCTTCCGCAGGGCCACGACCTCCCGCTCCACTTTCCTCTTAGACTTCTCCGCATCCAGAAGCTCATCGGTGAGGCGGTTCAGCGCGGGCATGAAGCTGCACAGTGCAGAAGCACCATTACGAATGCAAATGAAGTAGAATCAACAACAACAGTTTACCTGCACAGCGACGTGTCTCTGACCCCCAGCACCATGGCGCTATCCACTAAAGCAGACAGGTAGACCACAGAGGACTTGGACAAGCTTGCGTAGGACAGACCGACGCCTTGGAGAAGAACGTCCTGGAGATGAGCGCCTGCTTGGAAGAACCTTCGCTCACTTCAGTGTATGCCAGAGGCTTCATTTTCACAGAACTCAAAATTAATATAAACGCCTACAATACATTTGTATTGGTGTAGCAGTAAAAAGTTGTAAAATGAATTTTCGAGTGTGTCTCACCCTCAGCCTGGTACTCTGACGCTTTCTGGTTGAGGTCTTCTATCAGCAGCTCCGTGTCATTGCAACGGGCCTCGCTGGCCTGAGCCAGCTGGCACAGAATGTCCACGGTTCTTGAATTGACCTCATACTGGGGCACGGCCTGGTCCCCGAACGCAGCACCTAGCCAGCTGTTGACCTGAGAACAACATGCATGACAACATCACACGTAACTTTAATGATAAAGTCGCTCCCAAGACAGGGATAATTACCTTATCAATGTTTTCGCACATGGCCAAAAAGAACACGATAGCTCTGTCAAAGACGGGTAATCACACAGGCTTTACAAGTCAACAATAAAAAAGCAGCTCCTATATTCCATTTTCGCGCCGCCGCCACCGTTTTCCTTCCAACTTCCGGGTTGTTACCCAATGAGAGGACAGTAGTATACTTCCGCCTTTAGAAATCGCGTAAACACATTTTGACAAAACAAAAATTTGGACTACAACTACTCGCCAATCGCACAAACAATGAAAAACAATGTATTTCATCAATAGACAACAGACAAACAAAATAGTTAATTTTGTCTGTTTACGTTTCTTATTTCTTGAAAAGAGTTAACAAATAACTGAAGATGGTTCACCCCTACTAGAAACTAGAAAAAGAAGTCCGCAAGAAGGTTTTGGAGAATGAAAAGCGAAAAAAACAAAAGTACATCTAATCTATTGTTTATAAATAGCATGTAAGCGACATTTTAAAATGTCATAAGGTAAAAAAAAATCAGTAGTTTATCCTTTGGTGGCCATTAAATACAAAAGCGGAAGCTTACAAGATCGAACTATCTTGCTTAATTGGCTCTTTGAGCACGAGACAAAAAAATGTGATGCTGTAGCTAGGATGTGCCTGAAACAGTGCAACATGATCATATAAATTGCCAGTAGTTAATAGAGAAAAAAACAATTTATATACGACTACTGCGGACATGGGATATACATTCAGAATGCAAGCTCAAAAGCAAATAATCAGAACATAACGTCATAAAATATATATTCGAGTTTTTAAAAGCCTCGTTCTAATTTCTTATTTCCCAAATTCTTCAAATGAGTTCTTTATTGATTGTACCTTTGAGCCATAGAGCTCATACACATCCGAAGGGCGGCGGTATTGCACTAATATGCTTTGCATCCGCCGTCAAACGACAAAAGTGTAGAAGAAGAAGACGTCCTAGAGCTGCTGTGTGTCCTGTATCCAAGTCGCGGCGCCAACATTCAAATGTAAAAATGGCGACCAGGGGGAAGTTTTCTTCTAACGTCCTCAATAGTGCAAACAGTACATTTGAAACCCAAAGCATGGACTCCACTATCGTCCGAGAAAAGTTATTCGGCCAAACGGAAGAAGACGACGACGAACCAGTGGTGTTCATCTGCGGGAAATGCAGGCTCCCTGTCGGGGATTCCTTGTCTTGGGGTGGAAGCGAAGACGGACAAAATCAGATACGGTTAAAACGTGAGTTGTTTTATGGCCTACGGAACAAGTGTAGCACGTTAAACGGTGACTGTTCTACTAATGTTGAATTCGAGCTCAGACGACACGTTTAGTCTCAACTCGGAAAAAAACACCAACAATCCTGACATGTTTTCATCTCAGGGGTCACTGACAATGTTTTGGTTGGAAAGGACGCTCGCCTGCATGAAGCCAGCAAAGGTTCACTCTGGTAAGAAACGTCCATCCATCCGTTTTATATACAGCTTGTCCTCATTGGGGTGGCGGGTGAGCTGCTTTTTATCCCGACTGGCTTTAGTGTCCCGATACACCAGCAGTCACATAGTATAGACCAACAGCAATTCACACAACTTCTTAAAGCCAAACATGTTTTGTGGATGTGGGAGGAAGCTGGAGTACCTGGAGGAGACCAACACAAGCACGGGGGAAACAATGCAAAGTCCACAGAGAGATTCCAACTGAAGCTGTCATTCAAAGCATTTTGCCATAAGAAACTCCAAAGCAGTAATTTTGAGATCCTTCACTCAATACAAGTAGAATCTGTGTTCACTACAACCATCTGATGTGTTGAGATGTAACAATAGAAGTGTTTTAGAGGATAACATCTATCGATCTCCCTGCGCAGTCTCATTGTGGATTTGATGTGCCGAGGCTGCCACTCTGTGCTGGGCATGATCTACTCCTCCACCCCCAAGAGCCTGGACCACAAGAGATACATGTTCTGTTTCAACGTTGCCGACATTGACAGGTGGGCTTGAACTGGGTGCTAGTCACGAGTGGACGGGGATGCTTAATTGTGATTGGTTTGATGTGTGCTGTACTCAAGTCGGTCGATTTGTTTAGTTTATCCATAGCATGGGAGCATCGTTTTTAATCCTAAAATGAGTGTTGCTCAAAAATCACTGAGATAGTGCTTACTCATTTACTTTACTCATTTTTCTGATGCGTCATTGCCAGTAATGGAAATTATCCCTGTGTGAAAAAGTGAAAAAGCCCTCTAAAGCTAATAACTGGTTGGGCCATCCCTAGCAGCAACAACTGCAATCAAGCGTTTGGGATAACTTGCAATGAGTCTCTTCCAGCGTTGTGGAGGAATTTTGTCCCACTCATCTTTGCAGAATTGTTGTCATTCAGCCACATTGAAGCACATTTTTAAGGTCATGCCACAGCATCTCAATAGGATTCAGGTCAGGACTTTGACTAGGCCACTCCAAAGTCTTCATTTGCTTTTTCTTCAGCCATTCAGAGGTGGACTTGCTGGTGTGTTTTGGATCATTGTCCTGCTGCAGAACCCAAGTTGGTTTCAGCTTCAGGTCACCAACAGATGGTCGGACATTCTCCTTCAGGATTTTTTGGTAGACAGCAGAATTCATGGTTCTATTTATCACAGCAAGTCTTCCAGGTCCTGAAGAGTGCCCAGATAATTACACTACAACCATATTTTACTATTGGTGTGATGTTCTGAAATGTGACGTAACTACAGATGTAATGGGGCACACACCTTCCAAAAAGTTAAACTTTTGTCTCGTCAGACCGCAGTGTATTTTCCTAAGTCGCCAATTAATCTAGCATGCATGTTTTTGGGATGTGGGGGGAAACTGGAGTACCCAGAAAAAACCCACACACGCATGGGGAGAATCAGTTATCAATTACTAATATTTAAATTTCTTTGATCTGAACCATTTATGTGTTACAAACCTGAAAAAAAATCAGGAAGTGAGCAAACACTGGTTTTTTTGCCATTCTACCAAACATGCTTTACTGTGTAGAAATATCAAACAGGCCCTTCTAGAAATGACGGAAAACAAAGCACCAAAAGTGTGTACACTGTTGTGTGTTTTGGTGTAAATTTCCCTTTCTCTTTCTTTTGTTTGTGCCCCTTTCTTCCATCGCCCTGATTGACTGTAGCTACGTGCTGGGCTCTGCAAGCCAGATGTTGGCAGCAGAGGGCCCCAAGGAGCAGCCGGTGACGCTGGAGTACAGAGGCCATGTTGAACAGCAGCTGCTGGAGGTAAATAATGACAATTTTCTCTCTTTGTCTCGTCGGGCAGGCAGACACGGTGTTAACAGCAACACGTCATGCTGACAACAATATTAACATGCCGGCAAAAGAGCAGTCTGATGGCTAATCAATGACGTCATCAATATCAATGACCGAGTGAGATAGTCTCAGACATGAGCTCATCCTATAATGTATTTACTGTGCATGTTAAAAATCACAGTTCCTTTCACAGTCGCAATCTTCATGTCAGACTTTTCATTGTTGAGTTTTAAAAGCTTCAACCTGAAGGTTATTCCTTAAAAAGTCCAGACGGTGTTTGTCTACATGGTAATAGTGTGATACTCAGGAATGACCCTTTGTTTGGAAGGGGAAAATACACGCCACTTTTCACATTGGCCAGTAGGAGGCGGTATGAGCGAGCTCTCTTATTTACAGCACCGGGACAAAAGAAGAGCATGTGGAGGAATCTTTGTTACAGAAGAAAAACATGTTTGTGGTGTGTGTGTGTGTGTGTGTGTGTTTGCACTGGCATCTATCCATCTTTTGAGTGTGTCACAAACAACTTGGACAGCTTTAAAGCACAGCTTATGACACACAAACTACAGTGCTAAGTATCACTGTTGTGGTTAGCCAGGTAAATGATAAACGTGTGACAGTCAATCAAAAGGCACACCTTGTCTATTGGATCTCATTCTTCTCATTGTTATTGAGGATATATGGTTACAGTGTCTTTTTGGCTGCTTTTTTAATGACAACAAAAAGGCTGTAGTTGATGTGTTACTACATTCTGTCAATCATCCCAGAGGTGTCGCCCACCAATTTGTGCTGCAGCTTAGACCATGTGCTCTTCGGCTAATATGTAGGCTAATATTTGCATATCCCAATTTGCTAAGTGTGTAGCCTGAGGGGTCCTCCTCCATGTGGCTCCACACTGACACATAACGCTGCTAATGATCATGATAAATGCTATTACTGCCATGAGATAATGGGATGATGGAGACCTTTGTGTATTAGACCTTTTGATACACAAGGGTGGCATTTATGTCCCTCGAGGTCTAATAGACACAATTTAGGAAAAGTCAAAGAATAAGTGTAGAAAACCAGAACTAATTGAGTTGATGAATCAACAGCACCTCTGCAGGATGCAACCTAGAAGTGAACTCGATGACATCAAGGGTGCAGACACCAAAACAAATTGGGGGGAAATAAACAATTTCCAAAATAGTATTAATAGTAATAGTATGTATTTACTTAATAAAACATTTTGTCATAGTTCTGCGCTATCATCTGCCATTTTGGAATAAGAGCACTTTCTCACTCACAGGATTGTTTTTTTTTTTTAATGGCGAAAAATTGTGTTAAAAAGGGTAAATATGTCGGTGTACGAGCAGACAAACAAATATGTAAATAAATAAATATGCCCTGAAATGTTATTTTGAATGGCTATCATAACAAAATTAACAGGTGTTTTGGTGCCATGAGCACTTTAAAACGCTTATATTATGGATAATGAAAGATCAATACTTCCAATACCAGCTCTTCATGCTCTAAAATCAATTCTCAAATCAAAATATCGCAACTTTTTTAATGTTTGTCTGAACCGTTTCTGTTGAAGCGATGAGTTAATCATTTATTTGAACGTTTTTATTTTATATCTTATTGTTTAAAATACTATTATTAGCATCATTTCTGCTCCAACACGCCCTAGTGTGTACTCGATCCCCTTTTGACATATACACTAACTCTGCACTTTCATCACATACAACAACATAACATGAAGGAGCGGGGCCGTGTGATGCTAAAGCAGGGGTGGGCAAACTTTTTGACTTGTGGGCCGCATTGATTTAACAACATTGACGGGGGGGGCAGACTATATAATATTTTACACGTAACGGTCCATTTTTACACGTATATTTTACACACGTTTTACATGTAAAAGTGTCATGCAATCTGCTATATGTGCACTTTGAGATGATTTATTTGATGTAAAGTGTGTTATAAATTAAATGTATTATAATAACAATAATAATTATTATTATTATTCAATATTTTTTATTTAGTATTATTACTAAAAATAATTACTATTATTAATAATATTATTATTTTATTTAATATTATTATTAATTATTAATAATGTCAATAATTAATAATATTATATTAATTATATTATTAAGGCTCAAGCCTTGATGTCAGGTTGTATGTTGAGTTTAAATGAAAGAACAGGCGGGCCGTATTCAAGCACTTGGCGGGCCGGATGTGGCCCCCGGGCCGTAGTTTGCCCACCCCTGTGCTAAAGTGTTAAACGTACACCTGAACATCATGCTGGGTGAGGCTAATTGCTGAAGAAAAGCAAAAGAAAGCGGCAGGCGTATAGATGGGGCAGGCTCGCCTTGCCCGTGGGCGGGTCAGTGGCAGTATCATGTCCATGATGACGGAGGCTGGAACACCTCTTCTCTCAAAAGTGGAGCCCGTTGAAAGTCAACTGCAAAGTGAGGAAAGTACGCTCATCCTGCCACATTTTTGTTTGTGAGGGGGTTGGGATTTTGTCAAGTACATATATGGTTGCCATCATCTGTACGTCTAGGTCTAGTGGTTTTCTAATATTTAAGTAGTTGTAGTTTTGCGTTGCTGTATTATTAAGTATGTGTGTCTACAGTTTGTATGGAGACAACATGTCTGACAGCCTCATTTTAATGTATTCTGTCTGTCTGACTTTTGTCGACGTTTGTTTGGGTTGTGCACTCGCTGACCTGCCAAACGCTGCCTCTTCCCCCTCCACACCCTCCCCGAACCCCTCCTTCTCCTTGCTCCCAATTATCTTCACGCCCCCCTTCTCCTCCTTTTCCCCCCCTCACCTCCCTGCGTCCTTCCTCGCTACTTCCTGCTGCTCCTTTAATTTCCCACCTGTCCACTTCCTCCTTTGCCTCATCCGTCATCATCTCACCCACCCCCATCCCCTACCCCCCATCAGATGAAGATGCTGGTGGTGTCCATGGCTCAGAGATTGGAGGAGATCGAGGGCGGCCTTCAGGATGGATGCAATGAGGCATGACACAAATGGTCAACCTCGTTCCTGTGTCTACCTCTGTTCAAACAAAGGCATCCTGGCCCCACCCTGACCCGCTCCTTGCCATCCATCACGTTGTCAGAAGGGCGGGGGGGGTGGCCTCGTGACGCCACCACCTGAGCGGATGCTCGCCGGCAGCAGAGTGCTTGTGTCAGCACATCAGCGCCTCAATCGATTCAGTTGCCTTTG
The DNA here is from genome assembly GCF_030265055.1 of Doryrhamphus excisus. NCBI lineage: Eukaryota > Metazoa > Chordata > Actinopteri > Syngnathiformes > Syngnathidae > Doryrhamphus > Doryrhamphus excisus. The sequence goes on along the minus strand of NC_080476.1, from coordinate 3,577,882 downwards.
TCCTCCTTCACATTTATGTTTGGCACATTCTGTTGTTTAACTCGTTATAAATAAAGTTGTTCCCATCTGGATCATCTTTAAGCGTTTTTCTTGGCGGCCCATCCCGCTGTCTGCTCTTTAATTAGGAGCATCCGGGGGTGGGATTTAGTAGCGTCAAAGGTTTTAAGGGTCTTTGCGGGCGATTATACTGGTAAGTGAGTTTGTTTACCGACTGACCTCTAATGTGCCTAGCAACACTTTCTACCAGGCAGGGAAAAATGCCCCTCGCCGCACCCCGACCCACCCATCAACCCACCCCCCTCCCCTCCACGAGGTTTCATCAGCCTCTTCTTGCTTCATCAACAACAACCACGTCCAACCAGCACGCCGTATCCGAGGAGCCGTCGTGATGGCAACAGGGAGCACGTGCTACAACGAATGCCTGTTGCCATAGCGTTTCACACACACAGGGGGAGGAGCTAACAGCTAATCTCTCTGTATGTGTGTGGTGTTTTTCTCTGCGCTAACACCCCCCCCCCCCCCCACTGAAAACAACAAGCAAAGCACATGTTTTTTGTTGTTGCCGGTGTTTTGTTGTTTAGTGCAGCACTTTAGCTAGCATACAGTCTCACTTTTTTGCATATCGTGAAACACTAATGGACGCCAAGTCACTGACGGCAACGTCTCCAGATCCCAAAAGGCACACGAATGTTCCCAAAGTGTCATTTTAAGTGTACTACCTGACGCGTTTCATTTGACGTGAAGCCTACGTGACATTGATGACATTGTACCCGTAAAGTGTGAGACAGGTGAAAGTATCGGCGGATAACCTCATGGGCTTGATAAATTTAGACACATTGCCACGCTCGCTGCCTTTATTGCACCAGTTGTAGCTTCCTCCAATCAGAGGCGCCGTTAAACGCACGCACGCGCTCACGCACGTCCCCCACTCATCAGTCTATCGTGAACAAAGCATGAATAATGCAGAAGCGTCGTCTCAGTCAAAGCCGCCGCCCATCCCTTCCTCGCTACCTCACCTACTCCCGCCCATGAGGAAGCAATGTTGCCATGGAGGCAATGAAGCCTCCGAGGCGGCCGCCCGCCAATGGCGGCGCTCTCTGCCTGGCGCAGCCGGCCAATGGCGGCTGGAGCTGTTGCCACAGACACTGGCGCGTGATTGGCTGAGAGCGGCTCTTTGATGACATTTTTGGTCTTGTTTTTCTTTTTGGGGGGGGGGGGTCAGAGAAGGAGAAAAAACATGAAGTCAATGAGTTTCACCTGTTAACAACTTGGGAAAATATCTTCAACTATGTTTTTTGACGTTCATTTTTAGATGATAAATTAGTATGCATATACACGATATATATTATTTTATTTAAGATATTTCATGGGTACGTTTGGGATTTGTCAATAAGTAGATGGCACAAAACACCAAATATATTTACATAAGTATAAGCATTTACTGATGATAAAATATATATAATTGACATTTCACAGTCCTCCCTTACATCATAGGACAAAGAGCCACACCCCACTACTTGTGGCTGGCTGCTTTTTGACCCATATTGATTTTCTACATACTTCATATTTCATCATTATTAGATAAATACAATAAAAACTGCCTTAACAAACACTACCATGCTCATTTATTTGGCATTTATTTAACAGTGTGTTGTGCTTGTAGTTTGCAGTGATGTACATCTGAGCTGAGCAATAATGCAAACTACAATAAGGACAAAGATTGTTCATTAAATTCATATTTTGCTCATTTGTGTCAGTTGAAATGCTGTCCTATATTTCAGAAGGTGTCCCTGAGGCATGTTTTTAATGACACCGGTGTTTTCCACAGGACTTCTATTTGTTTTGGTTTGCCGATAATGACGCCCTTGTCAAATTTGTATAATTAGCCGTGATGCTTTTGCAAAAACATGAAAATCAAAAGAAATATCTTTTGAATTGCTTCTTTTTGTTTTTCAATGTCACAAACAAGACGGAGCTGCCTGTTTTTAAATGGCGGAGGAGCCCACAGGGGCCCACTTGACACTCATCGGTCTCTCCAAAAGCGGTAGAAAATGAAATTAAATGATATCTCCTGCTACATCTTCTTATTCTCTATATATAATGTGTTTATGAGTGACGGCAAACAGGTAGCATCAACTCTGGCGGGTCACAAAGAGCTGAATGTATGAGAAACATTGGACTTAATGTGAGTGAGATGATCCTCACTTGTTGTCAATTTCATTCTGATTTTGTCATACTGCTTGAAAGAAGTGTAAATTCTATGATAAGCCAGATGCGTCCACTAATCGTCTTTGTGTGTGTGTGTGTTTCATGGAATAGAATAGCCTGCCAGTTGTTGAAAATAACCCAAATCCTCTCAGAGCGCTCAAAGCCTTCATTTGAAACATCTGCTTGTGTATTTCAATCCCGAAAACAAACAAACAAATAAACACCTGAATATTCTTGGCCTGGTTCAGGGCTCCAGACTGCGACTAAATGGTCACAGTTTGCGACCAAAATATCGAACATCGCAAGTGAAATTTTTCATCTCCTCACGCGTGTGCGACCAGATAATAGTACGCCTCTTGACAGGTGACCCACTTTGCCCCGAATGAAAAATAGTTTGTAAGATCTAAACCTATCAATGTGTGATTGTTCATGTTTCAATCACAGATGATCAACTTTGTGACAATCTTTGTTTACACATTTTGCCCGGCTCACACTTTTTTCTGCCTCTCTGCAAGCTAACTAGCTATAATTACTCGCCTAACTGCTCCAAATTTGCCTTTTTTACCTTTAAATCAACCAAGCAATGCAGTTAATTAGTAGCTCATTTTGGTCCCACGGGGAAGCTGCAAGTGGTCGTACAAGTACTGACCGTACTTTTTTCATCTAACAACCTTGTTCTCTGCTTTTGACATCCCCGCTGATTTTGACTAGCTCACCAGAAGATTGGATTCAATTCTTAGTATATTTACAACTTTTTAATTCACATTATTATGTCTTCATTTAAGACTGCATGGCAAATCAGTGGTTAGCACGCAGGCCTCACAGCTAGGAGACCCGAGTTCAATTCCACCCTCGGCCATCTCTGTGTGGCTTTTGCATGTTGTCCCTGTGCATGCGTGGGTTTTCTCCGGGTACTCCGGTTTCCTCCCACATTCCAAAAACATGCTAGGTTAATTGGTGACTCCAAATTGTCCATAGGTATGAATGTGAGTGTGAATGGTTGTTTGTCTATATGTGCCCTGTGATTGGCTGGCCACCAGTCCAGGGTGGACCCCGCCTCTCGCCCGAAGACAGCTGGGATAGGCTCCAACACCCCCCGCGACCCTCATGAGGATAAGCGGTAGAAAATGAATGAATGAATGAATGTCTGTATTTAATGGCAATTTAGCATAAATACTACGAGCACTGTTTGAGTGGAGATGTACTTTGTACAATGTTGGCTGTCACATAAAACATTAATAGCTTTTGTCAAAGTCGTTTTAAAAGTGATAAAAGGTGGATCCACCTGTGCTATCATAAACCTGGACACTGTATTGTTTTATACTCTCCTCTTTAAGGAGGACAGATTTCTATGCAAAAGATATTTAAATTTTATTTTATTCTGTAAATTGTGTTACTTTTAACATCCATTAATTCCCCATGTATTAGTATTACTCTAAAACAGCTGTCAAATTACACAGTTAAAGGCACAAAAAAGCAGACCAAGGAAAACATCAGCAGTTGATGACTATCTCTTAAAGGTGATGTATTAGCCTCATTTTTCAGCCCTTTCACTTGTGGACTCCTATAGAGCAGCTACACACGATAACCAGCACGGAAAGCTTTCTAGTTCTTCCAGAATCTGCACCTATTCAGCTGTATTTCTTTGGATTTTGTGCTTTCCGCGAAAACGATCTGTTTTAATGTATTCCACCTATGGCCGGCCTCTGGGAACGCCCACTCTACTGTGGTTGGTCACACTACCGAGTGCTTAGAAGGACTTCTGCTTTGTGCCCCTAGCTAACCCAACCCAATTTAAAAGGAGTTGATAAGAAATGGCAATTTATCTTTTCAAAATGTCTACTTTTAACATACAGCCATATGTGTTGGATCCTGAATCCAAAACAAAGACTGTACAGTCCGAAGTTTCTCAAGAAGCGAAGTTACTTCAAGGCGTCTCTCAATGGTAAGTAGCTTTAGCATTTTAGCGTTTTCTACAGCATCGTTAGTGTGTAATGTTTTTTTGCGGGACTACCAGTGTTTAAAAAACTCGGGTAGAGCCACTAATTGTGGCTGCAAGCGCTTTTGCTCCATGACTTACACCAAAAAAAACACAGTTAGGACACTGATAAACTGTTACTTACTGCTTGCTCTTCTGACTCTTCCACGCGACCAGGTAACGTTGGAAAGGCGTCAGATTTCAGCAACAGTTTGTCAGCTGTTCACAAAACAGTCCTGTGTGAAATGCAGTTTACAGATTAAGATATTTATCTCTTGCTGGTAGGGAATCCGGAACTCGAACCACTTGTGCCTGAAGGTGGCGCCTTTAGGAATTGTAAACAAATGTGTCTTTACCTTACACCCAAAGAAAGACTTTTTTCTGAGCCATTGTTAGCAACATTAACAGATAAGCAAAACTTGGAGAAGGGCAGGGAGGGCAGAGAGCTTATCTGGCTTACAGACATGCCCATATAAGGAAGTTCGCCTCTCTGTGACATCACAAAGGGGCGGTTTGACCACGCCTTTTGAATCTGAGCGTTTTAAGCCATCCCAAACTTCTTTCAGGGATCACTTCCAAATGAGCAAACCTCATTATCTGAAACTTTGACATCGTTTAACACGTGAATACAACATTCTAACTACATTTATGGGTCAGAAAAGTGGAAAATTATTATTATTATTATTATTTTATTATTATTATTATTTTTATTTTTATTTTTATTTTTATTTTTATTTTTATTTTTATTTTTATTTTTATTTTTATTTTTATTTTTATTTTTATTTTTATTTTTATTTTTATTTTTATTTTTATTTTTATTTTTATTTTTATTTTTATTTTTATTTTTATTTTTATTTTTATTATTATTATTATTATTATTATAACATAATGTAATTATAATGGGTCTGTCTTGCTAACACACCTCATACACACTTGGTTTGCTAGAGAATAAGAAGACAGAACTGAAGGGATCAGCGATGCCAGCTTGTATTAAACAAGTCCGAGTTCAATTCCACCCTCGGCCATCTCTGTGTGGAGTTTGCATGTTCTCCCCGTGCATGCGTGGGTTTTCTCCGGGTACTCCGGTTTCCTCCCACATTCCAAAAACATGCTAGGTTAATTGGCCCCTCCAAATTGTCCATAGGTATGAATGTGAGTGTGAATGGTTGTTTGTCTATATGTGCCCTGTGATTGGCTGGCCACCAGTCCAGGGTGTACCCCGCCTCTCGCCCGAAGACAGCTGGGATAGGCTCCAACACCCCCCGCGACCCTCATGATGATAAGCGGTAGAAAATGAATGAATGAAAGTTACGTATCGGTGTCACCTTTGCATATAATGTACATACATAATAATATAATATTTGCACATCACCGTGGTGCCTTCCAGGACTGATGAACAAAGTGCGAAATCCTAATGCTTGACGAACAACATATCAAATGAAACATGTCTCTAACAGAGACTCGTAAGACATGAAAGCACACATCGCTCTTCTCAACGAGCAGTGGGTGCTACTGTGGTCCACCACCGCATTGCTAAGCACTCACAGACTTCGAAAATCTGGAGTCCTATTTCTGGAATAAGATAATAAAAACCACTCTGTCCCCCCCAGTGGACTGTGGAGGTCTTGCTGTTAGCGTGTCCAGTTGCTGCCAGACGTAAAGTCCCGTTAACCACGCCTCTTTTTCTTGGCTTAAATAAAAGAAATTAAAGTGGGATTGAGAGGCAGAAGAAGACGGCAGCCTGGGAAATCAAGGATGTAATGTTTTGGTCGGCTAAATGTTTCCCCCTTGTAGACGTGCTGCATAATATTATATTAAATATCAACTTTATGAAATGTCAACAGGCTGAATGCTTCTGTGGTGTTCTTGGTTTTATCTCACACACCGTTTGACCTGAGCATTCGCTTTGCAATCATCTCCATGGCAACATTTTGCCTTTAATTGTTGTGTGAGTAAGCAGGAAGTCATTGTAATACATTTACATGCTGGATTATCAGCTCTAACAGCTAAAAGCTAAATTGTTCCAGTCTAGCTCTTTTCAAAGTCACTTTCCGGATCTTTCAGATGAAAAACGAAATTGCATCAAAAACGGATGCAACTCCAGGCACAATATTTTCCTCCAGGAAAAGTTCTGATACTTTGTTGTAATAGTCTGTCCATAGGTATGAATGTGAGTGTGAATGGTTGTTTGTCTATATGTGCCCTGTGATTGGCTGGCCACCAGTCCAGGGTGTACCCCGCCTCTTGCCTGAAGGCAGCTGGGATAGGCTCCAGCAACCCCCGCGACCCTTGTGAGGAAAAATCGGAAGAAAATGAATTAATGAATTTGGGACCTGGGCTGCACGGTGTATGAGTGGTGAACGTACAGGCCTCACAGCTAGGAGTTCGATTCCGCCCTCGGCCATCTCTGTGTGGAGTTTGCATGTTCTCCCCATGCATGCATGGGTTTTCTCCCGGTACTCCGGTTTCCTCCCACATTCCAAAAACATGCTAGGTTAATCGGCCACTCCAAATTGTCCATAGGTATGAATGTGAGTGTGAATGGTTGTTTGTCTATATGTGCCCTGTGATTGGCTGGCCACCAGTCCAGGGTGGACCCCGCCTCTCGCCCGAAGACAGCTGGGATAGGCTCCAGCATGCCTGCGACCCTCGTGAGGATAAGTGGTCAAAATGATTTTTATGCTGATATGGGGCCGATAATTATCGGTACCGACATCCCTAATAATGATTTATTTGATGTCATTTCTTTTTCAACATGGCGGGTGAGGCTGTGGCTGACGTGCCTCATGCCTCTGCATTTGTCGTACTACTCAGTGTGAATGTGCTGGGTGTGTGAGTGCGGGGTGAGAAAACTCCCCAAAATAAGCTCCGTAAAATCAGTTTCCATTATTCTCTCTGAGGGGGGTGCTTTGAAAAGCACTCTTCTTGTCTCTTTGTCACGTCGACACAATACTATACAACTTCAATTGTTACAACAACCACAAATCTTATTTTAAGGGACTTTTAGGGATTATTGTCCCCTCTCCGAGCAAGTACACTGTAGATTTTGAAGGAACAAGATGTGGTTGGCGGCTTGTTTGTCTTCCCACGGAGGTTTGGACTAACAGTCGGCCTGATAAACAAAAGGCTATAATGCATCGGGAGCCTCTTCTTTATCCGCTTAGCGCGGCGCCGACTGTTTGTGTCATCCAGTGCATGTGTTTGTCTCAGGGCTGGCATGACACCCTCCCACCCCAATACCCTGCCCTAAACACTACACCCGCCCCCATTTGTCTCGTCAGGCCAATATGACCCAAAGAGGTTTATGGCAGTGACGGGGGAGCCACAGCTGACTGGATTAAAGTCTACAGTTTGTGTGTGGGTGGGGTCGGGGGTGGGCGGCAGGGTTCCCCTAATATTGTCCAGAGGGTCCTTCAGCTGTTGCAAGGATACGCTGTTTTTGGTATTTTGTTTTTTTTACCCTCCACCACAGGTGTCCCGTAAGTGTGAAAGTTAGCTTTAGCCACTTTAGCACCTCAGCAACTAAATTTGGTCACTTAATGTGGACCCACCCCTTTTTGGGAGAGGTGTCACAAGATCTTGTGTAAAAAGATCTTGTTCAGGAAAAAAAAGATAATCAATTGGGATGATAAATGAGGCGGCACGGCGGTCTAGTGGTTAGCGCGCAGACCTCACAGCTAGGAGACCAGGGTTCAATTCCCACCCTCGGCCATCTCTGTGTGGAGTTTGCATGTTCTCCCCGTGCATGCGTGGGTTTTCTCCGGGTACTCCGGTTTCCTCCCACATTCCAAAAACATGCTAGGTTAATTGGCCACTCCAAATTGTCATAGGTATGAATGTGAGTGTGAATGGTTGTTTGTCTATATGTGCCCTGTGATTGGCTGGCCACCAGTCCAGGGTGTACCCCACCTCTGGCCCGAAGACAGCTGGGATAGGCTCCAGCACCCCCCGCGACCCTCGTGAGGAAAAAGCGGTAGAAAATGAATGAATGATAAATGAATGACACAATAAATGAAAACACAGGAAGAGAGTTCACTGTTCCATTGAACAACGGAATGAACAGAGTTTGTCAGTCTGTCTTGGTGGGTGGAGGCGGGGCCACGAGCATACACACAGAGTGCCATGTATTATCATATATTTCTGATAATGTCAAAATCCCATCTCATCCCATGAAGTGATCTCATCCCTACTTCCATCCATCCATTTCCTTCGGGCACAAGGGGTCAGCACTCTCAGTAGGGAGACTCCCGGAGACATAATCCCCCCACCCCCTAAAATATTTCATTTCAGTCAGACGTCAGGGTGTGCAAATAAGAGACAAAGGCATTAATGAGTTCAATATAAATATTTAAAATAACTTTTTACAGCATAGAAATCTCTTGACAAACAAACAAAACCATCCATTACAAAATCTTACAAAAGACCTCCCCTCCAGTAGCAATCTCTGTATGAACCCGCACCAAAAAAAGTACAAAGACGTCGTCATTCATAGAATTCCTTCATGAAATCATTTCAAATTTTGACAGTCACAACATTGCATGCAACTTTTAAATTGGAATTTTAACAGTGCGAAGCCCGAAGCACGTAAGATGGCTTTGTAGAGACGGATGACGGGAACATGGAAGTCTTACTGCTATTTACATTGTTGTTTTTACATCTTGGCAAACAGTTAGTTGTAACACTTAAGACTATTGCACAAACTACAGCATTAAGACAAAAAGGAAGTGGATTGTGTTTCTTTTTTTAAAAAAAACAAACAAACAAAAAACATTGTCTCACCATTTTCTCGAGGTGAGTCCAGTTTTTCTAAGGCTCAATTTATTATTTTTTTCCATACAGCCAACTCTTGGTTTTCATTGAACATTTTGCCTCGGTTGTTGGACAGTATTGCACGTAACAAACTAGTCGGCACCCTAGCAGTACGGTTGCTCGATAACCCACCATGGGGCCAAAGAAAGTTGCTTTTGACGACTTTGACAAAGAAGGTGATGTACGGGAAGTCCACATACACAATAAGTTGTGTCCATTCCTTGTTTTCTGCATGTATAATTAGAATTATTCTATGTAAAATGTATTTTTCTTCATGTTTTTGTGTCTGTAATGGAATAATTGAATTGACATTATTGCCTATGGGAAAATTTGCTTTGTTTTTTTGTATGTTTGGGATTTTCCTCTGACCTTCTGTGACAAATTAACAATGAAAACCAAGGATCCGCTGTATTTTTATGTTTTTTCTTTTCTTTAAAAGTGACTAGAAACAGGTGAGACAGATGTCCACATAAACACGGGTTTACACATTTTGTATATTTTTGCATTTTGGCCTTTTATTCACATGCATTTGCATTTTTCAGCACTTGTTCATAGATCGCAAAACTAGCCTCATTGTTGACTGTTTTGTTAACTTTATATTCAAGTATGATACACAAATGATTCTTCTTTTTCTACATTGATGACTGCCATTGTGTCTTTTCCAGAAATGGCTTTCCTCTGGCTCTTGATTGGCTACCATGCCCTTTACAGTTCGGGCTTATAGTTGCTTTGGCATGCACTTGACTTTTTGCTGATGTGTTTCCAGAAGTGTTTTTTTTTTAAATGTACTGGTGTACTAATGGACATACTTTAACTGCCAGCCAGTAGCAGAAGCGGAAGCGCTCTGGTATAAAAAGTCAAACGGGAAGGATGAAGGTTGCTACGACAACCAAAAGACATGGCACCTACTTGTACTTAATCGTCGTCACAGTCGAGCGTGAGGTAAAAGGTGGTAAACAACTCTGATTCCCAGACATTTTGGTTTTTCCAGGCTAGTGCAGCGAGCTCGGCCTTCCAGTCAGCGCTGAGGAATACGGCGGTGCCGGCTGAGCTGGAGGTCCGTTCAAGGAGTTTTAAAAATGATTTCACAGACGACACAAAACGCATAGACGTGTATTCAGGGAGGGGGGAAGAGCTGGGTCGTTTAGCTGGTGTGAATCAGTCTGCGGCTCAGTTATTATTACATAACTCAGTGTATATTACAGTGTGTGTGTGTGTGTGTGTGTAGTACATGGTGTCCTCTGTCCACTCTATCTAGGACATTTGAGTCATTGCTTCAGGACGCGTTCCAAGTCTCATTGTCCTGACGTCACCTGAAGAACCTTTTCAAACCAAAGTGGCTCACTGGTGATAAAAAGAGACACAGTTGACAGTTTTTAAAGACCTTACGTCCAAATGAGACGTGGTTTGTTAGCAGAGGGTCTTGAGTGCACCTGAAGCGCAAAGGAGCGTCTGCATGGGGTAAGGAGGCGGGGACACCACTTCCTCTACGACCTGTTCCGGTCGGAAGGTGAACGGCTGCAGCTGGACCTTCTTCTTCAGCATCTGTCCAATCCCCATGGAGGGGAACTTGCTGCGGTGCGTGGGGCTGTCGGGGTCGCTGCTGCTGCTGTTGGATGGGGGACTGAACGCCGACGAGGGGTTGAGGGCGCTGAAAGCAGACCTGGGCGGACTGAAGGCCGAGCTGCCGGCTGGACTTCCGATGGTGCTGGGAGGGCTCCCGCTGGTGTCGGAGGAACCGCACCAGTCGGTGGAAATGCTCTTCTTTGGCTGCGGGTTGACGATAAGAACGGGCGGACTGGGGATTGTGGCCTTCTTCAAGTAGGACGAGTCCGGCTGGAAGGCGGAGACGTGGCGCGGTGGCGACAGAGTCCCGTTGGTCAGCTTGTACCACGGCGACACCGGAGTGTCTTCGATTTGCTCGGCTTTGGAAAGGGAGCCGAAGGAGTGCATGCCGATGGGCGATGGCGCCGGCGGAGCGGGGATGTTGTGCTCCGGACTGGTGTTAACCGGCGGGAGCGTGGCTAGGCGCCTCCGCTGCTGCGGCGTGTTGGAGAAGAGAGGCTGGATCTCCAGGTATTCCATGGAGGAGGACGCAACGGTGCCGGGCGGAGCCAGGGGTGAGTTACGATGGCCACCAGTTATAGCACGTAACAGACCTGAGGGGGGGATAATTCAACTGAATAACGTTGCTTCTCAATGAAACCGCTAACTGGACACACGTGGTCTTCATGAGTCTACACTGTGTCAGTTGCTAACGCTCAACTAAGGAGTTGTGTTTTGTGTGTTACAGTTGACGGGTGTCCGTGAGGTGCTTCCTCTCAGGTTGATGCACGGAAGGGGAAGGTGGTTGGATGGATGTACAGACAAACAATGGAGGGATGGACGGACGACTGGGTAATTAACAAGAACATGCATGCTCAGTCAACCTACCCTGTATGAGAGAGGGGACACGTCAGGTACAACACAGACCACAACACCAAGACCTGTACGGGAAGGCGAGCCTTTACCTGTGCGGGGCTTCTTCTCCTTGGTGGGTCCCTTGCTCACCGCCAGGTAGACAGGCGTCTGTTTGGGCGGGATGGTGAGCTTGTCCACGTGCTTCCTCCACTGTGTCTGGAAGTATTCGTTCTTCTGCTTGTCCCCTTTCTTCTTCTCCTGGAACTGCATTTCCTGAGCGGAAGCACGACTGTCAGACAAACGTGTTCCTGAAGAGCCAAACGATGTCACTTACCCTGTACTCTTTGGACAGTCTCTTCATTTTCTTGTTGAGGAGGAAGTACACGGCCAGGGTGTGGCAGGCGCGGTTGGTGAGCACGGCGCTCAGCACCTCGCTGTGCTTGTACGCCATCTTCTCCGTCATGTGCAGCAACACCGTGTGGTTGATTTCCTCAATGTGGATCCTTAAAAAAAAGAAACGTTTGTAGGTTAGAAAAGCGGCGCTACTTGAAACAGTTGGGCCCATCGGAATCTTCCGTCTACCTGTTGAGGTACGGCGCGCCTGTGTTCTTGTTGGCGAGCTGCAGCCAGGAGTCCGCCATCACCTGGTGGATGTTGGGCCGCTTGTTCGGGTCTGGCTCGAGGAGCTTCTTCAGGAGGCAGATGGCGGCTAGAAAACACAAACAAACGTCTGAGATGCATGACAGCACTTGGATATTACATAAGAGATACGCCATGACACACCTGAGTCATCGGCTTTATTAAATGACGCTCACGCAAGTAGGCTAAGCCCGGTATTATTACGCTATTACGTTATTATTGCATCACACCCAGGAAAGTGGCTTTGCTGTTATGCAATGCCAGGTATCGAACAACATTCCTCAGAACCACAACTGCAAAACTGTTAGCATTCTTTAACGCTAACAAGTTTGACCTACCTGTGGAGAGTGATGGCGGTAGAGGGTTCATCTCCTTGTCCACCATCTTCTGGTGCAGGGCCCGCAGACTGAAGGGCTCCACGGTGAAGGGAAGCGTCCCCGTCAACATGGCGTACATGTTCACCCCGCTGGAAGAACAACACATCCGCGCTTTATTATTCAGCACCCTAATGGATTCTTCCACTCTATTGGTTTAATGAGCTAAGAACTCACATGGACCAAACGTCCACTTTGGGTCCATATTTCTTCCTGGAGAGCAGTTCAGGGGCGGCATAGGCGGGACTCCCACACTGGGTACTGAATGGATCAGAGTATCCCAGGATGCCGGCGCAGTTGCTCAGTCCAAAGTCTGACGGAAAGGAAAGAATGTTATTCCTGGTTTTACTACGCCGGTTTGTGGGCATGCCATTAGATAAATTGCCTCATCACACACCCTAGCCAGAGCACATTAGCACTTTGGTGGGATCTTGCGAGGGGTTTAAAAGCACATTAAAGTACTCTTAACCCCCCCCGGCACCACATGGGGCGGCTGCTAGACGCCAACAGCTGAGAAGATCTTGGCAATCGACCAATACGCCTTCAGTAATTGTTCTTTGCTGTCACAATCTTCTGCCTTATGAATGAATGCATGAGTGTGCAAGTGAGGGGCAGCAGCAAGGACAGGAACGGGCGGGAAACGGTTACCTATGAGCTTTATGTTGTCCTGCTCATCCAACAGGAGGTTTTCTATCTTCAGATCTCTGCAGCACAAAAGAGAAAATACGTATTCACTTGAGGAATCAATACATTTGATCATATTAACAAATGTCTACATGAAGAACAAAAAGTATGGATGGGTTAAAGCTCTTTGTTCACCCTGAATCTTAATTCTTCTTCTTAACAAGACATTTTGGACAACCGTACAGATGTCATGTACCTGTGGACCACGCCCGCCCTGTGCAGGTGCTCCACGGCCAGCACCAGCTGCCGGATGTACTTCTGCGTCTCGCGCTCGTCCAGCCGCTTCTTGTCGTAGATGCGGTTCATGAGGTTGCCGCCGGGGCACAGCTCCATCACCAGGTAGTAGCTGTTCTCCGTCTCCAGGATGTCCAGCAGCTGTGTGATGTTGGGGTGGCGGATCATCTGCTGGATGTGGCCCTCGCGCCGCAGGTTCTTGGTGACGTACGAGTCCTTCTTGGCCTTGCGCTTGTCGATCACCTTCACCGCCACCTGGATGTAAGGACAGATGGATGAAGGAGTGAGTGGCCGGAGCAAACTAGTGGACTAAGTTAGAATCATCCAATCAGAATACCCTGATGTCATCCCCATACTTGAACTGAATGTAGGTATTTGCTTTTGGGAGTTTCAAGCAATTTCCTAACATTCCCTCACAAGTTGTTTGGGAATACCAGTTGCTAGTCATGAATGAGCATGAGGTCACCGCTGAATCCTGGGAAAACATTCCACAACACCATGCTAACAGGTGATGAACGCCACAACTTGACACCGAGCCCCCGTCTTGCAGCTGCTCCCAATGTGACGCACAACGCAGGAGCGACTCAGCCCCCTGAGGGTCCCTGGACGGGGGGGCAGGGGAGGTGAGCAGTGTGTGCATTCAGCACGAGCGTGTTGTTGAACTGTCATAAAGCAGCCGAAAAGCAAATGTTATCCGATCTGTAGAGGAGGCGCCAGGGGAACCAAATGGGAGCCATTTGCCTCCAGGTGACAACTGGCACTGAGGAGAGGGCCAGGAGGAATTCGGTCCCAGAGGAGAACAGGCTCCTAAGCTGGAGAGTTCCACTACATACTTCTGTGGTCTGATGTGTCAACAAACCTGAAGAGCGTCCTCTAAGAACACAACTCGAATAACGTCTTTGCGGAACTCATTACATTCTACGACTGTTCTCTCCTTGCGTGCTGTCTAGACACGGGTTCAAGAACGCTGTTGCCGACCATCCGTCTGACAACAAATCATCTCAAGGAGACACAAAATTAATCACCATGTTGTTAATGACGTCGAGGAGCGGATGTTCTGTCCTTCGGCTTGTCTGTTTGTCCTTTCCTCACCTCCAAATAATCTTTTTACTGCATGATTGTGCATGCTAGTATATTTTGCATTAGTGCTAGTGCGAATAATAGTCCCACTGACCGTAAAATTAAGATGGTAGTATGAATACATTGCCACTATCACTATGCATTGTTGTACCCCCATCAATCCATCCTTTTCTGTTGCTTACTGGTCGTTTTCAAATTATAGTACATACAGGATGTATTTACTGGACAGAACAAAGCACCCTATCTTAGCTCTGTTATAGCTGACAAAGCAAATGTGTCATGTCTAAAATAAACTTCTCATTAATAATTCATTTTATTTTTATTATATGCCGAGGACCATTAAAATAATGAGCTGCGTGCTGAAAATGGCCCGTGGACCGCACTTTGGACACCCCTGCTGTACAGGGACCATGCTCTTTTATGCAACATGCCTACAAATAAGGTTGTGTCCCTTTAAATAATAAACATAATTGTTTGCATCGAAGCATTAAACGCATCTTGTTTACATCAGAGCGAGCATGGGGGGAGATGGGTCACTGTATTTACAGTAGGCTATGTGAGCCAAAGGGGTGGGGGGAGGGGCATCAGCCGGGGGGGCGTTCAGTTGTTTATCAGGCTCCCCTCAGACAGAAAAAAGGAGGGGCCGGGGCAAGACATGGGAGGAAAGTGGGTTACAGACATCAAAAACATGTGACCCCCCCCCAACCCTCACCGCCCACGCCCCAGCACCCCATGACCACCTCACTTTTGTACACCACTACAGACTTTCTAGGGATGTGAAAAAGAAACCGCATTTTTCTTCTTGAATAAACTCTCTGACCCCCCCCCAGTAAGGCAGTGAGTGCATGTGTGATTGCATGTGTTTGCATCATCCTCAACAAAGAGGGGAGGGGGGGGCACATAAGGTGAGCATCTCTACAGTGTAAATGAACCACTGTACAGTATGCTGTATAGGCAATATAACATAGTGCGTGTAAAGACTATGTTATATGTTGTATAGGCAGTATAGTATAGTACCGGTTTACAATGTAATATATAACGTATGCTGTATAGGCAATATAACAGTACATGTACAGACTATGTTACATGTTGTGTAGGCAGTGTAGTATAGTACCGGTTTATAAGGTAATATATAACGTATGCTGTATAGGCAATATAACATAGTACATGTACAGACTATGTTACATGTTGTGTAGGCAGTATAGTATAGTACCGGTTTACAATGTAATATATAACGTATGCTGTATAGGCAATATAACATAGTACATGTAGAGACAATGCCATAGAGAATGTTGTATAGGCAGTATAATATATTACCTGTTGACAATGTAATATATAATGTATACCGTAGGCAATGTTATATTAGACAATGTAATATATAATGACAGTATGTATGGATTGTGTGAACATGATGTAGCCAACAGGTAGCCATGTGGCCTCCATTGTGCTTCACAGGAGAACAAAGGCAGCTCAAGAGTGTCCAACAGTGGCCTTCAGCAGAGCCCTGCGCTGGCAGAATCCTGATGAGGTCCATTTATCAGAGCCCGTCATTGCATATGCAAGCAGCGGCGCCGCTCCCCCATAGGTCCGCCAACAATGTCACCCCTCCCACCCTCCCTCGCTGTGCCCACTTCGACGGTGAGATCACCACAAGCAGGCAGCATGCGGACAAAGACGAGGTGGTGTATCGCAAGGTTGCTCAGCGTTGCAAACACACGCACACACACAAAGGATGTCAATATTGTCACTCCGGAGGCTCAACCGCATGAGGTCATTAGTAAAGATGGCAAACAGAGATGCTGACTTTCTCCCAGGGGACACTTGGTAAACATATTTCTCTTTAAACTGTATGTTAGAAAAACATGATGGAACTGAACATGCCCGGAGGTATAGACAACCATAATGTATCCTACTGGGCAACATCTGAATGTTCATAATGATCTCTAAAAGTTCCAATTGGATTAATTAATGTTGCTTTCTTCATCAGATTGTGCACCACAACAAAACAGGAAAGATAATGTAACAACGTGTTTGCGTCATACTGAAAGCTGTTTCAAACATATTGCTTGGCTAAACAATATAAGCTATGTGTAATGCAGTGGACTTTTTTTTACACCTCAATATAATAAACACTCCCTTTGTTGTTTCACCTGACAGACTCCAACAAAAGAGTGCTGACTTTATCTACAGAGGGAGCGGGCGATGATCATTTCAAAGATGATTTAAAGCTATAAAATAGTAACACAAAACATGTACACAAGTGACAGCTGAAGCTCTCCCCTGCCATTAAGTTTAAAAGCCATTACGTCCTTGGCCGCTTGCCACAAATGGTTCAACTAACCAAAGCCATTAACAGTTTAAGGAAGTTAATCTAACAAAAAGAGTGAGTTGTTGCTGACCTTTTCCCCAGTGAGAGCATGGAGACCCTCCCTGACTTTGGCGAAGGAGCCCTCTCCCAGCTTCCTGCCGATCAGGTAGTTGCCGACCCGCTTGGTGTGGTAAAAGTTTTTCAGGATGTCGGCGGCTGGGCTGGCCAGCGAGGCCGGGAGAATGCCCTCTGCCCCGCCGCTGCCCTCGTGGGTGCTGCTGCCGCTGCTACTGCTGCTCCCCTCCAGCGGCACGTCGCAGTCGGCTACCGGCATGGCTGCGTCCTCGCCGTGCGTCTCTTGTGCGCACCTTCGCGGGATGGGTGTTCTCTGCCGAAGACGCTCCTGGTACCGAGTGAGTGGGTATCGCCGCTAATTGAACAAATAAAGACAGTCTGGGGCCGGGGTGGGTTAGGTGGGGGCGTGCGCCACCTGTTCCTCCAAAGGCATCCACTCAGCACTTTTTGCAAGCTTAGAATAAAGTGACTTCCCACTCAGAAACTATGACGTCATGTGTCTAATCGTGTTAGATTCTAAATTTTAAAAAGTGAACTTTATCCGAGAGCGTCTCCTTTGTGCGTCTCGTCTTCAAGTGTTGTTTATCAATTTGAAGAAGCCACTTTCCCGGTTCATAGGTGGGCGTTTCATGGAGGGAGGGGGCAAGGTTTTAGCCAATCAGTACCAGTGGGCGGGGCTTGTCTGCTGAAAATGAGGAAGAAAAACACCGTCATAAAAACCACATGAACAAAGAACACGCCTGGACTGTGGAACGCTTGTCTTTTTTATATCTAAATTTGATGTCATGTGTATCAAATAATACCCAACATGGGAAGCTGGTCAGGTTTAACCAGATCTAGAATGCTTTTATAGTAAAATACACCATTCAAAGTAAATATTTTGCAACTACTTTGCATGGGTGTGAAAATATTAGCACAACGAGGCTTCGATTACCTAATTAACAAAGAGCAGGAGGGACATCATTCATTCATTCATTTTCTACGGTGCTGGCAGTTTATTTTCATTTTCACTTAAAATCGCACAATGTACATAAAAACAGTAAAAACAGTGCAGTTAAATAGCAGCAATGGAACAATGAAGCAAAAACAGCAGGAAAAAAATGACACAATTTACTCATCAATGCAGCCATTATGTCGCATTATGAGAGCTACCCTGGTGTTTTATTTTGTCACTTCAAATATTTAAATATATTTGCATATTTATCATCTCCTTTTATCCTTTCCTAGAAGGAGTGCACCTGTACACGGTCATTGATGCGCTGAGGAGGTTGAAAGATAAACAAAGAGAACCATATGAAGGCAAAAGCGCGATTATACTGCCACCAATTGGCGGTGAGATGTTCTGCAATTAGATACTCATTTGTTTTGCAAGGAAGCCACATCCCCGCCATCTGCTGCCCAAACGCCGGAACAACAACATAGAATCCCGGCATGCATTGCGAGCCCGCCGACCCTGTAAGCTAGCCTGCTGGATGCTAAGCTAGCAGAGCGGACATGTTGAAGCAACCCTTGCTTGGGTAACCATTGCCCGCAGCAGGTGCTAAGTGGACGTCGCCGGGCGTTGGACCACCATGGATGCCGTCAACGCCTTCAATCAGGAGGTAGGCTGCCTTCTCCCGGCGTCGCTTTGAAGGCATTACAGCCACCAGGGCTCTGGCTAGTGGTGATGGAGGTGGAGCAGCCGTGTTGCATTACGGTTAGCCGACCTACGAGGGCCTTAATGGTAGCTAGTAGTCGTCGAGCATACTGGATGTGTTTTTAAACATATTTGTAGTTTACCTTTTAAGATTAACATCACTTAAGTACCATTCTAAGGAAATCAATTCTAGTTAGCTGGCTTACACACAGGGTCCATTGTGTACCGTTGAACTCGTCAACATGTTAACGCTAGCTTGTGGGAACCATGATAAACAGTCATCTATAATGCTCATAATCGTCACTGTGGTCTTGGTTGATGCATAGATATGAGATAATATTCTACTCATCCAAACGGGATGTTGTTGCTGTTGTCTCTATCTTGACCAAATCCCTTGTTGCTGCTAATGGTGATCCTCGTTTCTCATGAACTGTCAGCCTGATTATTGGGACTTAATGACGGCTTCCTCCTCATAATCTGCAGATCTTGTACAATATACAGTAATGCTTTATTCTAGCTACGTAATGTTACGGGGTAGAATGGAATGCAAGAGAATGTGAGGAAGTGACGTTTATCGGCATACTCAATAATAATGTGTCACGTGTGTTTTGTCACTGTTAAATTGACAACAGTGCATCATAATATTATTGATAAATGTAGATACAGTACCGTATTACAGTGGACCACAGGGCACGGCCAAATCCTTCAAACAGAAAGGATCCACAAACACTATAAAACATGCAAATCTGTCCTATGTGCTAAATACAGTGATTAATAGGAGTTTGAACACGCAGGACATTTCTGTTTTGAGTTTGTTTGTTTATTTATTTATTTCTCCATCCCAGACAAATTTGCCTTCAAAATAACTACTTAGGTGGTATGGGCTGGAAAACACAATGTGGTCATAGTTTGACTTTTTACCCAATCATGTTTCAAATTTGACAATTATACTACAAAAGTGGGTATTTTACCCAAGTTTTTCTAAAGTTTATCTCAAAAGTGTTGTATTTGGAGACCCTTGGCCAAGTGTTTAACAACGACATAAATAAAAATGTACTTTTTAATTCGGCCAACTTTCTTCTGGGAATCTAGTTAATGTCCTAAAGACATACTGTATATCCCTCAGGTCTGGCGCCCCAGATAGCCTGGCTAAAGTCCTGGTTTGTTCCGTGAACTTGTGGCATATCTCTCATGTGGTTGTTTTTGCATTTGCAGCATTTTGCATTTTTAATTATGTATTTGTTATTGATCCTGCAATGTTTATGTGATTGCAGCACTTTCAATTTGCAGCATATTCCTGTTGCATGTGTTTCATGTTGTGTGCATGTTTTTGGTATGGTATCATTTCTGGCTTTGGAGCATTTGGATGTTCCTGCGCGTTTTACCCTGTCGGCCACCATACAAGCACAACCTCATCAGATTTACATTCCAGAGTGTTATTCCAGTCAGTATAATTAGTATTTACTTGGTATATTTTACCAAGCAAGGGTTTCCTAGAGGGTTTCCTCTAGGCTGTGGTAGTGGGCTGCATCGGAGGGTTGACTCCCACTGCTGTGTGCATTTTATTATTTGTTTGTTTGTTATGACAAATAACCATTTTTATTACTCATTTATTCACTTATTGAAAATGTTTCAACAACCAGAAGAACAAGAACTAAGAACATTGCAAGACAGCAAAGTTGCTGAGGGCACTTACAATTAGTAATGTCATGTCTCCTTTTGTTACCTATTCAGGTAACATCCAACTATGCATGGAGGTCTGGATTTGAAGTTATAGTCAAAATGAAAGTACAAAAACACACTACAGGCTGATCCAATTTTGATGTTGGATCCAACTTTGATCCTTCAAACAAGTCAAAATGAGGCTCAGTAGAGTGTGTGGCCTTCGCGTGCCTCCCTACAACGCCTGGGCATGCTCCTGATGAGGCGGCGGATGTTCTCCTATGAGTAGGCCTGTCATGATAATGGATTTATTGAATGATACAAAATAAACAGTTCAGTAATTATGAGCCCTGGATAAATTGACATATGAGTGTATGCCTGTCTGTTCCATCTGTTAGTCTCTCTGTGGTACACAGGCTGGATAACAAGAGGGTTCACTCTGCATCACTCTCAAGCCGAATGCCACAGTTCCAGTGTGGATGTGCACAACAGCCTTCTGCCGACAGCCATTGCTTACTGAGGCGTTTGATCAGCAGAGTAAATATTAAATGAAACGGCACAAAAATGGTGCATGTTCAGTGTTGTGAGCGCGCTGCATAGCTAAAAAAAAAAAATGTAACCTTTCAATACAGCCAACATTTGGGGAAATGTTAGACAGCAGGAACGGCCTCGGAAAAAACGTACATGTACATGTCACAAACGACAATAGAAGTGAGTGAAAGAAGACATGAATCTCACACATGTTGTGCAGCCTGTCGTATCCAGAATTTTTACACAGCTCAAATATGACCCCTACGATCGTTAAACAATCCACTGCATAACTGTTTGGTTGTATTGATTTTTTTTCTTAACACAGATGATGTAGCATCGGTGGGAGCACTTCCTGTTACCCAGAGTGCTTTGCGGCACGGTTTTTGTAAAGTACATGGTTAGAGCTCACATGATATGCTGCATTATACGTTGGTAGTGTCGTGTGTTTTTATCCACCTATCGGGTTGCTGTGTCGTTCCTTTGACACCGTGAGTAGGAATGGTGCCTGAAGTGGTGACTCCTGGCGATTCATAACAGTTGTGCACTGCAGTTGAGTACAATCTAGTGGCTCAAATGTGATATTACACTTAATTTTTATGCTAATTAATGTTTTATTTTAAAAGTATGATCTTATAGAATACCGTGGATAATAAATGGCCCAATTATCGATCAGAAAAATGCGTTTATTGTGACAGGCCTAGCTATGAAGCTTCGTACCTACAGTCGTAGTTCTTCTTCACTGTGCTCTTATTTATACTACATACCGTCAATAAATTACTATTGCATGGAAGAGAGTGTAAACAAGCGGGTGAGGATTCCCATACTATCGGAGTGCAGCGTGAACAAAAGGACAGGAGCTACAGGAAGCATGTTTATTCTTAGCCCGCTTGTCTCTTTGCTGACTCCCGTCAAGTGACCCTCAACACACACAATCCCTCCAGCCTTCAAAATAACAGCACATCTTGTGGGAAGGTACAAAGTAAGGGCGTCTCAAAAAATGGCTTATGAGTTTGCTTTAAAAAAAAAAGTCATTCTAAATCGCATCCAAGGGCAATTTTATATTTTAAATAGTCTTCAAAGTAAACAAGCATATATAATCATTAATACTAGATATTACTTAATGTAGTTTTCAATTTGTTAAAAAAACCACCTAATTTTTAAGGTGTGGCAGCTTTTATTTTGTTGTGGCGCTGCGCCACAATCAATTACACAACTGCATTGACACAGACAGATAACACTTCCACACAAAAGTCATGAATACCTATGAGACATTGGCTCTGTTTTCCGTCTGATTTCGTTATATAAAAAAGAATCATAGCAGGTGTCATCTTTTATGTTTGTAGTTATTCTCCTTGATGGACTCCAAGCCGCCAATATCTCGGGCCAAGATGATCTCCATCACCAAGTCGGCCATCAAGGCTATGAAAGTAAGTCGTGTCTTTGCATGGAGAAAGCAAAAGCGTTTATTTTTTGTCAGTCAAATAATAACATGACCTCTGTGTCAGCTTTACAAGCATGTGGTTCAGATTGTGGAGAAGTTCATCAAAAAGGTGAGATCAAGAAACTACAACTAAAATCTACCTGGTTCCATTTGAGCAAACTTGTAATGAGCTCGCATGTTTTTGTCTCCAGTGTAAGCCGGAGTACAAAGTTGCGGGCCTGTATGTGGTAGATTCTATTGTCCGCCAGTCCCGGCACCAGTTCGGCGCAGACAAGGATGTGTTTGGACCCAGGTTCACCAAGAACATCACAGGAACCTTTGAGAATCTCTGCCTTTGCCCGCTAGAAGACAGGGTAAGAAGAACCTCCAATCACGAACATAGTTGTCTTAACTGCTCAACGTTTGACCCAGGAAAGTGTAGTGTTCTGATGCAAGTCGTGTGCTTTGACTGTCGTAATAAGTGAATTGCTAGGCAATGCAGTCATCTCTCTCTCGTTTATAGCAGTTAATTGGTTCCAGACCCAACTGCAATAGTTGAATTTTGCAATATGGGATTGAGTGTTAATAAATTGATTAATTGTGTAGTTACAGCATAGAAAAGCTGTTTATGACAAAATACGATTTCATGTCCTGTAGACATGAAATAACTCTCCTATAGTCACCATTACACTCCTATTATTCATTGTTTACAACACACCGGCCAACTCTTACGCTGCAGGGACTCCAGGCAGCGGCTAGCAGGTAAATAGTTGAATTTATTCATTCCCAACACCTTACCACTTCCACACAGAATGGGAGGAGAACTTTTTTCATTCTATAACGTCGGACATTCCATGGCAGACTTTATGACTTCATGCAGTGTTAAGCTAATGTAATGTAAGGTAATGACTCAATGTTTTGTGTCATTACTGCCACCTAGTGATCAGAATACTACATATCACTTGTATTTCAATATGTTATGACTAATAAAAGACAGCAGTCTACCATGAAACAGCTAAAGTATTTATTAATTTATTGGGGGGGGGGCCTCAATTTGCGAGGGACGACTGTACTACAATATGGACACAGTTTTAATATTGAGTATGCATGTGTCTGGGAGGTAAATCTCTCCACGTTCGAGTTGACTTATCAATGTACATTTGATTTTTCTATTATTACTTTCTTTTATGTCTATTGTTTACCTGCCATTTCCTGTTCTATGGGTATCGCCACAATTTTTCCACTCATCTAAAGTACACCAAAGAAATAAAAAACATTTTGATAGTTATTGAAATGCTCTCTGATTTGAAGCCACAAGTCTGGGACTGTCATACTTTAGCTGACCTGGTTTGGCGGATTGCTTATAGAGTAAGCTGGTGCGAGTATTGAACCTGTGGCAGAAGAACGGCGTCTTCAAGAGTGAGGTCATTCAGCCCCTCCTGGACATGGCCGGCAGTGGGGGTGCAGTGCCCTTCACAGGCTTCGACGAGCCAGGTGATTGTTTATGTTCCCTGTAATGTTCCCTGATCTTTCCAAATAGGACCAAGCTGATAATTGTTTGTCCCTTCAGGGTCCCCTCCATCTCCAGCCAAAGAACCAGTCACCACAGTGACAGCCAACTCCACCATGGCGCCTGAGGGTCAGCTGGAAAAACAGGACCCCTTCGCCGCCGTGGCGCAGCTCTTCCAGGCCACGCAGGGTCACCAGGTGAGTATATTTATATCAGAGAATCTTGTGAATATTGTGAAAAATGTAGCCTAGCGATTTCTCAATCACCATGCTTGTCCTTCCATCACTTAGCTTCAGCAGATGCTCCAGAACTTTCAGCAGCAGCCTGTCAAAGCAGACACGGCCCCTCGGCCTCCCGCCCCTCAGACAGACACCCAACACGTCACCCCCGTCTTTAGCCACACTATCCAGCATCCTCCTCCACCCTCCCAGCAGAAGACGGCATTTGACAGGGTGAGCATTGGATGCTGACAACTTGAACGTAGCCTCCACAAAACGGTCACACTCAAACTGCCTTTGCCTCAAGACGCTGCTGGATCGTTTCGACTATGACGACGAACCAGAAGCTGGTGACGACGCCAAGGGTGACTCCTCGCAGCCCTCTTTGTAAGACTGTGATAGACTTGTTTACGGACTATGAAGTGCATGTGTGTTGGTGAATAGTTTGACAAAGTGAAAGCTGCCAAGCTGATGATGTCGTTGTTGTCATGACAACAGTATGCAGCAGCCCGCGTCCCTCCAATCATCCATACTGAGCATGACTCAGGACCTCTCACAGCAGGTTTGTGATTCCATAAGCAATAATTAGGCTACAGGAAGTTCAACAATTAAACATGAACTTCCTTGTTAAAACAAAAACATTGTATTCCGTTTCTCTAATGATTTCTAAGGCATCCAACTAGTTGAGCATCAATATATTGCGCCCTCTTGTGTTTAAGTATTGCAGTTGAATATGTCCTTCATACTACATACCACCATCATCATCCGCATGTCCTCCTCAGGTTCCTCTCCCTCCTAACGGCCAGCTCCCAGCCTATGGTTTACTTCCAGGACAAGGCTTCCCGGTTATGATGCCTCCGCTGGGGCACATTCTACCAGGCCAGGCCCTCCCTGTTTCCACAGGACAACCAGGCTTTCAAGGAGGTTTCCCACCACCTAGCTCAGCTCATCAGGTAAACACACAGAAGAGAACAATACCTCCCTACCTGACACCACTGGTGGTGTTTGCAATTTCTCATCTGCTCCATGTACCACTTGCAGAGGAGCGATCGCGTTCATTAGATGAGACATCTTAACTTTGGGGCTGCACGAGTGATTAGCTCGCAGCCCACACAGCTAGGAGACATGGGTTTGATTCCCCTCTCTGGCATCTCTGTGTGGAGTTTGCATGTTCTCCTCAGGTGCTCCACATTTCAAAAACATGCTAGGTTAATTGGCGACTAAATTGTCCTTAAACAACTGGGATAGGCTCCAGCATGCCCACAACCCTTGTGAGGATAAGCACTCTAGAAAATCAATGGGTCTTAACTTTGACATGGTGGACCAATGAGGAGTCTTTCTATTACTTTCTCCTTTGAAAGTTTGTAAAATGTTGCAGTGGAGGAGCAATTGCAATACCGACGGCTACACTGTGTAGCCAATGGGAAAATCTAAAAACCTCTTGGTGCCATTTTAGGACTCGTCAGTTGACGCGGGATCGTCTATGAGGGATGGCAGACACAGTCAAAGGTCACGATCAGGCTCCAGGTAAGCCGCCGTTTGGTTCATTGGGCTTTTGACGAGTGCAGTTTACGTTGCAGCATCTCTTTGTAAATGCAGGTCTCCGAAGCGTAGAAGGTCACGGTCCAACTCCCGCACGCGCCGATCCAGACATAGGCGGTCCCGCTCGCGCTCCAGGGACCGCCGCCACCAATCCCCGCGATCTCGCTCGCAGGAGCGTAAGGAGAGGGAGCGGGAACGGGAGCGTTGCCAAAAGGGTCTCCCACCGTCCAAGAATGAGACGCTGAGCAGTGAGTTCTCATACGCTTGTGGCGCTTTTACTTGAGGTGTGAGTGTACAGTGCCACTGTCAAAATAACATAGCTATTGGTGCCTCGTTTTGGTACAAAATGCAGACTCAGCCCATGCAACAAGTGATATTGTGAAAGTAACGTATTCTAAGTCACGCAAGGTCCCCACAGAGAGTCTGGCACTCTTTTTAAACTTTGTTGTCCTCAACACGACTACAGCAGTGCTTAGTTCCAACATGTTGTTCCACACAACACTTTTATTTTGTTGTTTATTTTACTTTCATTATCAACCAACTGCAAGCAAGGTGCATTCACAAACACCAGAATTCTGAACATCACAACACAGGCACGTCCGCAGAATGGTGTCAATTTTGTGGAATGTATGCACTTAAAGGACATGCTATCATGAATGTACCCGTTACTACATGGTCACAGCATACATATAAAACCATAAAACTTTGTTGGAGGTTTTTGGAGGTGTTTTAATAGCAGGCTTTGTAGGCGCCATAGGTTGTATCCCATTACGTGCACTATTGAGCTGTTGCTTTTTATCATATTTTATCTTTAAAACACAGAGAAAAGTTAGACATACGTATACGGTGTTCATGTCTCATATGGATTGTGGATGATGAGCCAAATTTACAAAAGTGCAGTCTTCCTTTAAAGTACTGTGAACATTTTTCCTGACAAATTGTTGTGAATTTTATTTCATATTGGTGAACTTGTGACTTAGTTATTACATACGTATTTTAAGGACTGTTCTGTTCAAATTGCATGTCACAAAGTTGGCACTTTCTGTGGACAAAATGTGAAGTACCTGTTGAGACACCATTTTAGCATCGGCACAGTTTCAAAAATGTCCATTTGGCACCGGTGTCGGCGGATATGTAAGTGACACCCAACCCGAGAGGTCACCTTGAGTAAGTGTGTGCTGTTCAGTCTGCAGCACAACTCTGTGGGTGGGCCAGCTGGACAAGAGGACTCAGCAGCAGGATGTGGCGTGCCTGCTGGAGGAGTTTGGACAGATCGAGTCCATCAACGTAAGGAATTATAGCAAAAGTCATGTGTAGGTGCAGAGGTTGGAAATGTCCATGTGTGCTTTCTGGTCCTGTTCAGATGATTCCTCCACGCGGTTGCGCCTACATTGTCATGATACACCGACAGGATGCGTTCAGAGCCCTGCAGAAGCTCAGTCGAGGGTCCTACAAAGTCAACCAAAAAGCCATCAAGGTGAATGAACAAAAGTAACATCCTAAAATGTGATCATCTAGAGCAAGGGTGCTCATTAAGTCGATCGCGAGCTACCGGTCGATCGCGGAGGTGGTACTGGTCGATCGCTGGTCGATCGCGGCGTGACATTAAAAAAATATCATCCCAGCATCAATGCCGTCACTTGATTGATATACAGGGCAGCCATTCAGATGACAACTGAATGTTGCCCTTCGGGCGACCAATCAAATCAAACAACGTCTCTAAGTGCAGCAGAACTTACGATGTCAGCCTATCATCCATCCCCGTTACTTGATTGACATACAGGACAACCAATCAGATGACAACTGAATTTTGACCTTTAGGTCACCGCTCATGCGTAAACAACGATGCAAAGTGCTAAGCTAGTCGGCGAATTGCGAGATTTTAAAGCCCTCGCTAAAGTTTATGGTCACTAAAATGAGTGAAGGAGCTGGACCAAGTAAAAAGGCAAAAACTGGACCAAGTAAAAAGGCAAAAAACATATCACTTCCATACGGATATGGAATATTATCCGGATATTATGATACGGATATTATCCATGACTGATAAACATTTGGAAGTGTGCTTGAGGCTGGCTATCAGCAGCTACTGTCCGGACTATGCATCCCTGGCTGGTTCAATTCAGTGCAAGTCATCAAAGTAAACTCAGGTAATTACAAAAAATGTTAATAGTTAATTATGTGTGTTTTGCAATATTGGCTCATTTGGTTATGTAAGGTACATCAACATACATTGTACGTACAAATAATCCTCAATACATTTGAAAATAAATAGATGTTTTGCATTTTTGTAGTGGGTAGATCATTTTGACTCGGTCATTTTAAAAGTAGCTCGCATGCTGAAAAAGTGTGAGCACCCCTGATCTAGAGTGACATGTATGAAGATACAGTGGTACAGTTGGTTACCTCTGATAATTTTCAAGATTTTCTTTTTACAAATCACTGGTTATAGCAGACGAACACAGTGATGGATGGGAAGTGAAATGAGGTTTATCGGATATACAAAAAGTGTGTGTTGTGTATTCATGGATTCGATTGTTTTCCATCATCAGATTGCATGGGCGCTCAACAAGGGCATCAAAGCCGACTTTAAACAGTACTGGGATGTGGAGCTGGGAGTCACATACATCCCCTGGTCCAAAGTGGGGGAGGACCAACTGGAGGACCTAAAAGAAGGAGGGATGCTGGATGTAGACACTTTCTCGCCAGGTAATACATAGGAGAATGCTCTTCTTTACTGAATGTTTGCTTATGAATCTTCATTTCTTCATTTCCAGAGTGGAGCACAGTGAGAAAGGCCCTTACCAACCCAGAGCAGCTCACCCACAATGGCGGGGCAGAGTCCTCG
This sequence comes from Doryrhamphus excisus, assembly GCF_030265055.1. Lineage (NCBI taxonomy): Eukaryota > Metazoa > Chordata > Actinopteri > Syngnathiformes > Syngnathidae > Doryrhamphus > Doryrhamphus excisus. The sequence goes on along the minus strand of NC_080476.1, from coordinate 3,549,729 downwards.
CAGCCCGAGGAGGTGCACATGTTAGCCGCAGCTCCTCCTGCACAGGTGATTGACTTGCAGACATTTTCTGTGGTTGCAACACGTTCTGTAATGTACATTTTTCACAGGTTCCTCCAATGATTGGCATGGGAGCTGTGCAGCCTCCTGGCTTTCCCGCCCACATAGGAATACCGCCTCCTTCCTTCCCCCCGGGCATGCCCCCGCCTCCTTTCATCCGACCTGGCTTCAACCCCATGCAGATGCCTCCAGGTAGTGCCTGTCTGGCTCACTCATGTTGGTGTTTTTGACACATGCAAACCTCTACCTCTCCCAGGTTTCCTCCCACCTGGGGCCATGCCTCTCAGACCACCACCCGCTTCCAAAGCTGAAGACATGCCTCTGGGCCCTGCAGGTCTGGTCAACAGGAAACACGAGGTGGTTCCGGATGCGCCCAACTTCTTCAATAACCAGATGGGGGCCGTGGGTTAGTTACTCTCGCCATCTTCTTTTTGATGTTTTTGTCACATGAGGTGGTGATAAGTGAGATCAGCTTTTCTAACCTGGGCCGTTTTTCTTTGGCTGCAGGTAACCAGGTAGGGGGTCCTCCAGGGGGTGCTCCAGGGAATATCCAGCCCCCTACTGGTGGCTTGCTGGGGACACGGCCAGGTTTGATTCCACTGCAACGCCCCCCAGGTCCTCCTTTGCTGCATGGTCAACGTTTCCCTCCACCCCATGCACAGCAATCTCCTCTCCCTGCCATGCCCCCCGTCCCTCCACAGATGATGCCCAGGGGGCCTCACACGTCGATGATGCGCCATGACGGCCCTCCACCCAAAGGAGGCTTTGGGATGCCCCCTTCCCACAACATAAGACCTCCATTTCCTCCACACAGGCACGGACTGCCCCCTCAAGGTCCCCCTCCTCCTTTTATCAGACCAGGGCCCCCCCATGCAGTTGATGGGCCTGAAGAAACGACTGGCCGCTCTTTTCGGGGTGAGCGGCTGGGTTTGAGGGACCAGGAGCCTGATCGGGAGAGAAACTGGGACCGAGAGAGAGACCGAGAGAGAGACCGAGAGAGAGACCGGGAGAGAGACCGGGAGAGGGATCGAGGATTCGGGGGCGCAAGACGTCCATTTGGCGATGGGGGAAGGGGCGGCGACAGAATGGACGTGAGGGATAGACTCAGCAGCTGGCAGGAAGATGGTGATCAGCGGGGAGGCGGATGGGAAAAGGACAGTGACAGACGGGACTGGAGGGACCGACGAAGCAGCCTGGACCGGGAACGAGGGAGAGGGGGTGACGGGGACAGGGAAAACGGGAGAGGTGAAGGTGGCGAGAGAGGAAGAGCAGAAGGAGGGAGTCGGGAGAGCGGAAGAGCGGCTGAAGGCAAAGCGGGGGAGCGACCCAAACGCCGCGAGAGGACCACGCGATGGGATCGGGACGACCGACTGGCTGAGCTGGAGAACATGGACAAGTTTCGGAAACCTAACGCCGCACAGCAGTTGGTTGCCATGGAAACAGGGAAAGAACCTGTTTCGGAAGCCCCCCAAAAGACTCCTGAATCAGCACCTTCAGCTCCACCCCCACAATCAGCTCCTGCTGAGTCCCTGTCCTCCGAGGCTCAGAGTGAGCCGGTAGAAGCCAAACAGGAGGCTGCGTCTTAAGACTTGTATGACTTCCTGTCACACTGTCACATGACTTGTTAGTCTGTTTAACAAGCCATCACATGGAAGTTACACCCCAAGAACTGGTTGCATCTTCTCCTCCCTGTGCATTGTATGTATGCTCGCATGTTGATTTGACTTCTGTCTCTTTAGAGGTTCCCTCAGAGTAGATTTGATCTTTTTAATATGTTTTAGATGAACAAACAGTCAAATGTTTTTGTTTTTTTTACTTCAAGGCCTCGTGTGTTTGCAGCCACTCCTTCCCCACCAACAGCAATGTGTTGATTTTAAAAAGATACCAGTATGCATTTAACATGTCATTCACCTGCTTCTTGTTTTTATGAGTACAAATTGGGGAAAAAAATATTTGCTTTACAAATACACTAACCCAATCAAAAGTAGAATACATCCCATGTGAAAGCATTAAAACAATTTAGGAACACATTTATCAAGCAAGCTTTTTTGTTATAATTTGTATTGTAATTTTAAAGTTAATTTTAAAGTGATTTCTATCCTGACTTAACTCAAAGATCAATCTCTGCAAACAAATAATGAGCATACAAATGATTTAATTAAGGGATTTGGTGCTGCTGTGTGTTTTCCTAACCAAACAAGCTTTGTTTCACTGCTGAAATACTGTATGTGACTTTAGTTAACCCCAGAAGACCGACTCCTACTTGAATCATTTTAATCACAATGGAACAGAGTGACGAAATGAAGAGCACTGCTTGGAGCCGCCACTGTAAATAAGCTTTTCACTGTCCGTACCAGGGTGTGATGCTAATTGTTTCTAACCTTTTTGCTTTGAGAGCAAAGGTGAAGGACCTGGAAGGAATCGCTACAGCCCTTTTGCTTTGAGGTTTTAACTTTGAACGTTAACAGTACAAAAGACATGGATGTAAAATGTTCCGCATTTCAGCCACAAAAATGTTTTTAATAAACTATTTTTGTACCAACATGTGTCAATTTACGTTTTCCTCACAGACAATATAAGTAGGATTATTCAAGTTGCACATGTGCGGCCATGTTTCTAATACAAAACGAGCATAAAAATAGTACTTCTGGCCTCTGGCAATAGTTGGATGTGTATTCCCAAAAGAGCTTCATTTAATTTTATTGAATTAATAGTTCAGTTTTGGTAGCATAATCATAACATGCTGAAAACAATGTTCCCAATGTCCTCAGTGATGTTCATGAGGACTATTTCATATCAAATGAAGTTGGTCATTGTCGAAAATGCAACAAAATATGGGAAAATGCTTCACAACATGACTGAAAAAGTGTTTTATATATATATTTAATATTTATTTATACACACACATTTTTCATATTATCTTGTAAACTATACTTGTATATAATCCTGGGTAAAATTGTTAATTTGTTAATACTTTTAAGGTTGTTTATATTGTCTATTTTCAGATTGTTTATTTTTTACTATTTAACTGGTTATGTCCTCTTTTCTACTGTGCAGTGTAAATTTCCCCACTGAGGGATGAATCAAGGTATATGTAATCTAATATACATGTATTTTCCTTTAAAAAATAGTACCGTTGTCCACCGCTACTTCAATAGTTTCTATTTCAGAAATTGTATTTCTCTCGTTCCCGGGAGGTTAAATATGTCTGTTTTTTCATAGGACAACTATTCTCCAAAACGTCTTTAAATGGCAATACAAGGTAAACAAACTTGATTGTTTAATAGTCGGTCACCTGCTTCCGGGTCGCGCCAGCACACACCGACCAATCCAGAATCGAAAATTTGTCTAGTAGTCGTCTCTGATTGGTTGCCGCTAATAACCGTTCCTTGTCGATCAGAGAAAGCTTGGTTGTCTCCACTCCACTCGACAGCAGCAGAGAGAAGTCCTCGTTTGTGAAACTACTGCGAAGATGGTGCTTAAAGCTGTTTGTGTGCTCAAAGGAGCCGGGGAGACCACCGGCACTGTGTTCTTCGAGCAGCAGGTAAGTCATGTTACACTTAAATTCAGTAAACAAACATTTGGCCGCGTTACAGTTAATTCTACGGGGTGTCATTGCTAGCATGCGTTCCGACTAAACTAGCAGCGTTCTGCATTTGAACGCCTTTAAAACATATGTTTGATTTCTGGCGTTTCCCACAACGACGCTCGTTCCTTTGTTTGATAGTTACAACCACTTCATTGAGTAGTTGTGTTAATTCATACAATGCAAAGGGACGTTGGAGTGCACAAAATGTCGTTTTGCAGCTGTCAAATCGTGTAACTTGGTTGCTAGTGACATTTATTCGCTCGTAGCTTATCCAATAACACTTGACCTAACACGAACATTGAAGTTGTAACCTTTGCACGCCGATTTAATGATTGATCTATATCGCGCCTGTTGCGTAAGTCGGACCTTTCTGTCGCACTTTCAATTACAAAAAAACAAACAAACGTAATCGTTCCATGTTATAGTTTCACTATAGTTGGGAGTAAAACGACATTGTTGATGGATGTTGCATTTATATAAAAGCCGAATTAAATTGCTGAGTCATGACCCGCCCACATTCATCAAGTGTGACTCAGCCTTGCTGATAAGCCGAACAAACGGACCTAAACATTTCATGGCTACGAGAAGACACGAGCCCTTTAAAAAAAAAAAAAAAAAAAAAAAAAAAAACGCTCATGTGTGACAGGAAGTGTCGTCTGGTTTTGACATGCCCGCTAATTGTGTGAATTTAGATGTTCATTAAACGCTCTAATTTTCTCACTAATTTTCAACCCATTCAAAACCAATTTCCCGGGAATTCTGACCTTTTTATGTAGCACAAATTAATTCTCAATTCAACTTCCAAACCTGCATGTCATTCATAGAAATGTCCCATCTGCAGAATTCCCACTTTTCCAAAATTACACACACACACACAGTATTCTTGCCCAGTTTTTGAGTGAGGGTGAATGCCAAATTTGGAAGTGTCAAATCTGTTGTCTCTGCTCCCAAAGGCCACTGCTAGTAGATGTAGTGCGGCGTTTCAGTCTATAACAACATGAATGTTTATTTTTTGGATATTGTGCTATTTCAGCATTAATACATCCAGGGTAACAATTGTCCACTTTCCAAAAATTCCCACCTTTTCCATTCAGCTTCAGCTCAACACATTGCCTTCACTTGTTGTTGTTGTTGTGATCTTGATTAGAACGACTCGTCTCCGGTGAAGCTGACAGGAGAAATCAAAGGCCTGACGCCCGGTGAGCATGGATTCCACGTCCATGCCTTTGGAGACAACACTAATGGTCAGTATTGGTTGGACGCTGTTAAGTTTTTTGAAAATGTGAAATATGGTCATGATGGTATCTGTTGTCGATCAGGGTGCATCAGTGCTGGCCCTCACTTCAACCCTCACAACAAGAATCACGCCGGCCCAAACGACGCAGACCGGTAGGTCCTGCTAATGTAATGTTGTCTTGTATTGGCTGGGATTTGACCCGAGATTGGGGACAAGGTCTAAACGAGGCTAAACAGTCCTCATGTTTGCATAATTATGTTATTTACTACAGGTCAACCTGATTCACCAACTGTCTGCACCAGTGAAAGGCATTTCATATAAATGGGATTGTCAAATCAAGTACTTCATATATAGTGATGGAAATTATATTCTGCAACATTGAAACATTAACTCCCTATTTGCTCATGGCTGCATTATTTCTTCTATTATTATTATTATTATTACTTCTCCAGTCCAGAGAACATCACTCCATTCCCTTTACACCAACCTTACAGCTATGCATTTATTAGCTTGGCCATCTTTGTTGTTCGTTCATAGCTCAAAATGGTCAGCTCTCAAGTAGTTCACCTGAAATTTATTGTGCCCCCTATTGGTTGCTGTTAAGCAGTGCAGTTCATTTCATCAGCCGTCTTTTAAACACCGATACAGGCACGTTGGGGACCTCGGCAATGTGACTGCAGGCGCTGACAACGTGGCCAAAATTGAAATCACAGATAAGGCGATCACCCTGTCGGGACCATACTCCATCATTGGTAGAACCATGGTGGTAAGCGCTCCTTCTGCCTCTGTTTGAGTCTGATAACATGACGGGAAGTCATCATCTTTGCCTTTTGATTACCGTGTGTTTTAGATTCACGAGAAGGCCGATGACCTGGGCAAAGGAGGCAACGATGAAAGTCTAAAAACTGGCAACGCCGGCGGACGTCTGGCATGCGGAGTGATTGGCATCACTCAGTAAAGGCCAAAACACAAAGAAGCAACTCTTTCTTCCCAAAGCACTTAAAGACCAACTGAGCTATTTGCTGTGCGTGTGTGTGTGTGGAGCTTTGGTTTGCCTCATTAGGAGCATTAATGAACCAGAACTTTTACTCTTCTTACTTTGAAGCGATTCTTTCTTCTCCCAGGACCCTTAACAAGTTGTAAACTGACACAAAGTAAAGTTAAATAAAGTTTGCCAGAAGTCATCTTCATGCTGGAAGAGTATTTGTTTCTGTCACATGAGCCATCACGTGTTTTTGGCTTGTATAACGTTAGTAAGATGGCCATTTGGGTGATGTAACAGTTGTGTATCATTGTCACCTTAAGTTAGCAATTTAGAGAAATCTAAATAAAAAAAATAGACAAAAGTGGGAACCATTTGACATTTTTGTGGTCGAAGTAATTTATTAATTATTTGTGTCTATAACCTTTTCCTCCGGAAATGAAGTACCCGGAAGTACTTGTCATCTAAGTGGGCTAGCATTGATGCTACATTAGCATTGACGCAGCAATTAACACCTCCCACAGGTAACCCAGAAACAACTTGTCATTTAAAGTGAATGTACATGCGTCACTTAGCTACGTGACACTTATTATTACTACACTTATTACATTTGATACAATTATTTTGTTGGCGTGTGTCAAAGTGAATGTTAGTGTTCGAACCGTCTTCTGTAAAGCCAGTTGATGGTATCGCTGTCATTCAAAGCTACATTCAATTCAAATGACATGTTTAATGTATAAAAATGAACGTATCCTTTAACATTTGGATTAAATATATTTCACTTATTTCTAAACATTCGCCAGGATCCTGACGTGTGTTGCATTACACGGCATCCTCCACCAGGTGGTGATGTCGAGCCTCCAATCCGGCATACAGTCGCTATTGATGTTTCATCACAACCGCTTGACTTGTTTTTTTCATTTTCATCCAAAAGCAAGCTGTTTGCCTATGGAGAGAAAATGAACGAGGCAGTAAGTCCACACACTCAAATATTGATGACAATTATACTTTATAAATTATTAACTGTGGTTGTGCACACATGAAAACATTTGACGAACATCTCTCACACACAGCTGAGCTACTAAAATATAAATAAGATTTTATGATTGGAAGGTTTGGATGCTGAAATTGGATCTGTGCTTCTTTCTGGTCTGTTATTAAAGTGAGCAGCTGTGCCCTGCCGTTGGCCGACGCACTTCCTGTCACGGTTGTCTCTGTATGCTCTCACTGGTGCCCCCCCCTCTTTTTTTTTTTACAGGAATTGTCTGGAATTCCATGTGAAATGACATGCTTCTGATCTCCCTGGGTGGGAATTTTGGGTCACATGCTGGACAGAACATACGCAGGTGGGTCATAAATGTTAAAATGAGACAAAACAAAGAAAAATAGAGTAATGGTGATGTCACATAGCAAAAATTTTTTTACAAGGAATGAAGTGAATGAATTTGTCATTTAATTGTATCATTTATTCTGGCTTTGATATATATGACTTGTAATTTCTTACACAGGGGAAGGAAGTAGCTTTATTAATGTGGAAAGATGCTTCCAGCTGAGTGGACTGACTGACTGAGTGACTTCCAGACAGTAAAAGCTGGTATAAATAGCCTGGGAGCAGAGCTGATGAATAATAGAGGAAACCCGTGTTGCAAAGACAGGCCTCGGGTGTCCAGTGGATGATAAAAGTGTGTAATGGAATGTTACAGTATTCCATTATTGGCTTTTAGGAGTAATTCCTCTGACCCCATTTTCCAACTTGGGTTGTGCAGGGGTACCTAATGAAGTGGCAAGGAAATGTTTTACTGTAAGTCTCACAGATCCTTTCAGAGAAAGGTTTCGTGAGTTCACATTTGCAGTATGCACCTCATATTTTAAAGAGAGGGGTAAAAGTGGCGCTGCTGCCAGATATTCATCACCCACTTGCACACAGACACACACAGAGGTGGTAATGGCATGGCATAAGGCTGAGAAAGGGCTTTTGGAATGTGTGCGTCCGGAGAGCATTGGCAAGCTGCTTCTATTGTGAAAGTTGGTCTGAAACGACTGACGGGAACCAGCGTGGTCACATTTTGAAGGGTGCTCTGTCATACCTGTTGTTCTCCAGTGTACGCCGTTGAACTGCTCCAGGTGTCATCTAGTCATTAATCATTGGGAATTTTGTCAGTCATAAGGAATTGGGTGGGTGGAGCATTCAGTAGCGAACATGAATGCTGCCGGGAATGGGGAACTCTGGTTCATTAGGGGAAACATTCCAACATGAAGCATATATGATGTCCTCCCGTGGGAAACACTTTTCCAACGTAAGGAGCCCAAACACACCTCCAAGATGACCTGCGAAGCTCTGCTCAATTCAATGCCCAAGAGGGTTAAGGCAGTGCAACACACCAGTGACGCTTGCACCATATATTCACCCCATTAATATTTGGATGAATATGAATATAAACTGGTTGGGCCACCCTTAGCAGCAACAACTGCAATCAAGTGTTTGTGATAACTTGCAATGAGTCTCTTCCAGCGCTGTGGAGGAATTTTGGCCCAATCATCTTTGCAGAATTGTTGTCATTCAGCCACAGTAGGATTCAGTCCTGGACTTTGACTAGGACATTTTGTTTTTCTTCAGAGGTGGACTTGCTGGTGTGTTTTGGATCATTGTCCTGCTGCAGAACCCAAGTTGGTTTCAGCTTGCGGTCAATTGCCGGACATTCTCCTTCCTCCTTTTGTTAGACGGCAGAATTCATGGTTCCATTTATCACAGCAAGTCTTCCAGGTCCCGAAGCAGCAAAACAACCCCAGACCATCACACTACCACCACTATATTTTACTCTTGGTATGATGTTTTGAAATGCGGTGTTACTTTTATACCAGATATAAAAATATAAAAACTTCGATTTAAAAACTGCATTTCAGTTGTGTTGCCATTGACTGGTATTTAAATTCCATTGATCTGACATATGTAAGTGTGGCAGATGTGCATTTAGATTCAGTTTTTTATGGTTATTTCTAGCTTACAATCAGATGTTGTATTTTATTTAGGATAGCATGACAGACCCGTGTTTGGCCACTACGTAATAGTAACGTCCAGGAACAAGTCTTTCATAACAGTCTGAAAGCTTTAGGGTTACGATCAATCAATGATTGATGATTGTTCCTTCCAGTGTCCATCCCTATTAGAAACACTTGATGTTTTTCTAGGTGGTTTTAGGAAAAACTACAAGGGCTACTTATGAGACTGAGGAGAGGTCAGGGGTGAGATGCCATCCTGTGAGTCGTGTACTGCTTGCCAGACAGACTAATTACATGGCCCTTGTGACATGACCTCTGACCCCTAAGCTTTGCCTCGAGTGAAAGTGGAGCCTCCTCCTCTTAAATCTGGTTACCGAGTTGTCTTTGCTCCTCTTTTGTACCCCAGAAACTCTCTATTGCCTCTAAATCCATCACAGCCGGCGTCGTCTGAACTTTGACTCACCAGCCGTTGTTGTTCTCCTTTCTGGCTTCAGCATGCTCCACCCTGGCGTGTTGACCACGGGAGCAGACACTGGCCTCACGCGACATTCCAGAGATGTTTTCGGGATTCAATCAAGTGAGTAAAATGTGTCAAGCACACGCAACTTTCAAAGGAATGGTCATTAGGATGATTGTTAAAATGTTAAGTCTGCGTAGGCAGTAACGTAGCCACGATACTTGCTGGGAGAGAGAAGTTGCAATCTTTTGCAATCCAATAAAAAAATCACATGTAAGAATCTTTACAGGCTTTCCTTGGCAACTCGGATGCCTCACACAGTCAGACAAGGACAGGGAAAGTGGCAAGTTAGACAAACAAACACACACTATGGGCCAGATTATGAGAGTTACACTGCCCTCCAGAAGTATTGGAACACCGAGGTGAGTTTCTTCATTTTAGCTGTAGACTGGCCACATGTGGGACATATGAGAGTTATTATTTCCTGGTTGTAGCACCTATTGTTTGAACCCACCCATTTTTCGTGCGAGCAAAAGCATTGGACCATGTGAGTGACGGGAATGTTTTGTTTTCTGTGTAGACTGCATTTAGAGGTGAAAACAACATGAAAAGCAGAACGCTGACTTTGGGTGAAAGTACAAACAATTTTGAAAAAGGTTGGGTCTGGAGTCTGGAGCATCGATGGGCACAGAGACTGACATTGCGTTTTGATGCCCACTTTACTGAGCGGAAAAACTAGCCATGAACACCAAGAAGAAGAAGATGGCGAGTTTAGCATTTGCACAGTCCATGTGTGTTAGCAACACTCATGGGACCTTCTCAACTCACACAATACACTTCTAGCCTTCAAAATAAGAGGGCTCCCATTTACTTGTGTTAACAAAATAAGGGTGTCATAAAAAGTAGAAGATGATGACAGAAGCATTCCGGAGCCGTAGCGAAGGAGAGTAAAACAACTGTTCTTGACACCAGCAACAACCTGCAAAGGGCAGGATTGAAGTTCTCACTATCTATCCATCCATCCATTTTCTATGCTCCTCATCCTCAGTAGGGTATGCTGGAGCCTATCCCAGCTGACTTGGAGCGGGAGGCGGGGTACACCCTGGACTGGTCCCCAGCCGATCGCAGGTTATCCTTATCTACTCTTCATAGAAGACTTAATGAACAAAAGTACTGTGGCTGCACCTTCAGTTGCAAACGGTCACCACATCACCCGGACCTAACTGACACATTAAAATCTCTTTTTATACTGCTTGACTTGAACCTGAATTTACAATAGTTGGATGCGTGTTTTGGAGTAACACAAATTCATGGGAAACAAATGTTTAGTGCAATATAACTAAATAACAATAATAATTTAAAAAAACAGTTTGGAGCTGGGGTCACACCTGTGCCCTCTGCCTTAAAAGGTAGCAGCTGTACCATTACACCACCAGGGTCAGACAGGAGGGGAGGGGAAGTCTGCCATTTGCCCAGTGTCAGATTACTCATCTCATTTCCTCTCTTCCCTCGGGATCACTTGGTGCTCCATAGCCCCGTTTCCATCAAAGGTCCTGAGTGGTACATTTCTACAGTGATGCAATGTAAATAAACAGTCAATATTAGGTTTATTCATTCCACTTGTTTACAGAGTCCTCCATTTTGCCACACATCCTCCAGCACTGAGCTTGTACTTTTGTGCAGTAATACAGCGGTTGGACCTTCTGCGACTGGTCTTCATCTTCTTATAATATTGCTTACGTCTCCAACGTTTCACCGATTTGTTTGGACGTGTATCCTACATTTAGGTCCACCAGCTTGTCGGCTATTTTTCCACAGACTCGGTTGTTTTAAATAGCTGTCTCAACATCCCGCCATTTCTATTTCTCTGTAATTACATTGAAAAGGAGGAAAGGTCCTGCGGGGGGAATTTGCTAGGAATGCGCCACCTCGCATCGACTGGGGTTCCCCATGCATTGTGGGTCCCTATGCACAGTGTGTGTTCTGTGTGTAGGCAAAGAGGGCCCTGTTTTCTCACCTAAAAGAAAAAAATCCCAAGCCTTTTTCAGCACATCACCATCTCCTGGTTGTGTTTCACAAACGCAACATTGTTATTTTGTCTGTTGATCTGTTGACCTTCTTCCTTAGCCAACGTCTTTGTTCCCGTGGGTCATCTCTCTCGGGCTTTTCCCTGCAGATTTCCGTTATGTCATTCTCCTTAGTCGCATGTTCCCAAAGCAAATATTTAGCCAGGATTTTTTTTACACAAATGAAGAAGCGGTGAGAAAAGTGAAGACAGGAAGTCATGATCACTTTTGTGTTTGTACATTATTTTATCAGCCATTTCTCTCCTGAGTGCAGGTTTCCATTTTTGAAGCTCCTGACATGTGTGTGTGACATGTGATACTGCAGTGTCAAGTGTTCTGTTGGGTTGTCATCCTTTTTTCCAGTGCGGAATGCCCTGGGATACAATACACGTCATTTTACGCCCACAACATCTGCATGATAAATTGTCTTTCTGCACATATTATTGTGTGTTTCTTAGGGCTGTCAAAAATGACACAATAATGGCGATAACACATTTATTTAATTATTCATTAATTCATTCATTTTCTACCACTTATCCTCACGAGGGTTGCAGGCGTGCTGGAGCCTACCCCAGGTGTATTCGGGCAGTTGGACTAGTGGCCAGCCAATCACAGGGCACATATAGACAAACAACCATTCACACTCACATTCATACCTATGGACAATTTGGAGTCACCAATTAACATATCATGTTTTTGGAATGTGGGAGGAAACCCACACACAGGGAGAACATGAAAACTCCACACAGAGAGGGTGGAATCGAACTCGGATCTCCTAGCTGCTTGGCCTGCGCGCTAACCACTACCACATCCACCGTGCAGCCTATTTCATTATTTACGTGAATTATTTAGTGTAATTAACACATCCGCATCATGGCAAGTCAGGCCTTTCTAGAATGATGGCAGATGGAGTCACAGTGTATCGTCCCCACACAGTCATAACTTGATTCTGCCCTCAACACATCTCAGCAGTGCACTTCCCACACTAAATATGCATGTCCAACTCACAATACACATCACATCATAACAACACTTCCTCATTCTTGAGTTGCATCCATGGGGCACGCTGAACTCCAAATACCACAATAACATTTTTATTACCGGTATGCATGCATGTGTGGTCTAAATGAACAGAAAGACTAAGAACAGTAAGTGGATATTCGTATCTAAGTGTGCTTAGAAATCCCAGAAAATACACTCAAAACATGTGACCGCAACTGAAATGACATAGTGTCTTTGAACACAACCCCTCGTTGCTCAAAGTAACAGTTAAAATGTTCCCCTGGGTGTTTTTGTGACGGCTTTAGCGTCAAAATCGGTATTTTGCATGACGTCCATTGTTAGCTAGCTCATATTAACTCTTTTTCTTGCGCTAGAATGCACAGAAAAGGGAAGGAAATATGTGTTCATGTTTCCCATAAGGATTGGGAATGATTTTCCCAAACAGTCAAACAGTCCAGTTCCCCTTTAACCAGTGTATCTATCGATTTATCTGTCGATTTACATCCCTACTTATACATTAAAAACGTCTTTCTATTTGTGATTAATTATGAGTTAACTATGGGCAAAAAATGAGATTAATCACAATTAAATATTTTAGTCAACTTACAGCCCTAATTGAAATACTTTCACACAAGGCCTCACTGCTCCAAACACGACTCCCCTTCATTTCCTCACTTACCGTTGACTTTTCCAAAAAGGACTTTTTTCAGGCTTGTGATTTGCTAACATGCTCTTATAGTCAGTGCCACCTGCTTTTATACAAGCAGATTGTTTAAATATAATTTTTACCGAATTAAAATAAAAACAAGCATTTATTAAATCCAATGTGTTAATCTATTTGCATGTTTTTAATGATAAAAGGGACATTTTAGAATTACATTTGGAAAAAAAAGCCAGATTATCAAGAGATGACAAGTCCTTCAATGACGTGAGTGAATGTCCGCGTGGGCGTGTGTTGGAGCTTCTAAGCACTGTGGGAGCGTTCGTCTTCGTCATCAGACATCTCCCGGAAGAACACCGCCCCCACAGAGGTTTAAACCACCCCCGCCTCCCACTGCCTCCTTTTCCCACACTTCACCTCGCTGCTTGTCACGCCTGTCAACTTACATCATTTTAAAATATTTAAGTGCATGAATAATTTCATCTCAGTCCAGTACTCACATTTGCATAGTGGCCACAGTCAGCACTTCCTGCCTGGATGCAATAAGAGACACGTGCTGCCTGTCTCTAACGTGACGTGAATATGACATGGCTTCACGTGCCACGCAGCCAGCGATGCGATGAGACACAACTGGGCGACGAAAAAAGGTCCAGTTTGTGTCTCTGCTGCCTGACCCGGAAAGAACCGAAATATTCCTATTGCCTGGATTAGCATGAAGAGAATTCTGTTCGTTTTACAGCTACATTTTGATAGATGTGCATTCAGCTGCTGACGTCGTTGAGCTATTCCTGCTGAGTTCTAAGATGAATTATTTATAGAAGTTTGTGCATTTCCTGGAGAAAAAAAACAACTGCGTAATGGCAACAAAGTAGTCGTCATTTTAAGGTCTATTATTAAACTGACTGTGGGCTCATTGATAAAAACAAGACATAAGTTATTGGATTAAAGGAATGTGTTGAAATACAACTTCAGTGTAACAGCGCTAATTAGGACAAACGGTATAGAAAGTGGATGGATGGATGGATGGATGTAGCGGTAGCAGATGGTGTGAGCATTGCATATGGTACCGCCATTCAGCATCTACAGTTTATATGTCAAGCACTCTGTGTCTAAGTGTTTTAGCTAGGCTGCATGTGTAATGCACAGTTTGTGTCTAGGTCAGGAGGTTGTAGTGTGTGTGCGTGAGTGCATTAGAGCGCCAATGCAGCTGTATCTGTGTCATCTGCGGTCCAAGTCCAGACAGTGTCCTCTATTCCTGCTTTCCTCCAGTCGTTCCTTGTTATCATTCTTATAAAGCAAATGTGCCAGAAAGTGGAGCGATTAGGAGAAAGGCAGGAAAAACACTAATTGAGCGTGAAAACAAACGAGATTTATGTTCATCCCGCCCCCTCCCATGTCGTTGTATCTTTATATCTACAGTAGAGTCAACACTGGTGCTCAGATAAAGGAAACAAATCATTCACAATCCATTTGTGAGACATGAGCACATGTCTTTCTCTTTTCTGTCTTCTAAAGATATAAAAACAGCTAAAGAGAGATGGATCATTAACGCACGCAATGGGAAACACCTACTCCGCAGCATGCTATACAGTAATCCCTTGTTTGTCACGTAACATAGGAAACTGATTGGAACCGGTTCTAAATACCTACCCAATTAACTAGTTTTTACCATTAACGGAGCCATGTTCCCCCTCAGTTTCCAAATATCTGAGCATATACAAAAACGACTTGAGCCTCCTTTGGACCTCTGTGAGCGCCATCAGACGTGCACACTGTCACGTTCGGCGGGTACATCGTTGCGTTGAAACCCAAGGATGCAGAGAGCAGGACCAAAAGCGCAGATAAAAAGGTATTTTCTTTATTGATGATGGCTTTGCAGCAGCGGGAAAAACAACAACTTCTCAAATCGAACCAAAAGTATGTAATGAACCAGCAAACGGAAGGAGCACACACCTGAACTAAATAGGAGACGGAAAAATAGGAAACCAGAAACGAGGCAAGACAGGAAATGAGTACCAAACTAAGAGCATGCAAGGGGAAACTAAGCTAGAAGGGGAACAAAGGAAGTAGTGGCAAAATAAGAGCGTTGACACAGTAACAGAGGAAAAGAAGAAAACTAAGAGAGCTGTCACGAGGGGGTGAAGCCCAATCGTAACACACACTCTAGTATCACACATGCCCAAAACCTGAAAACTTCCATTCTGTCATATTTTGGCTAGGAGGAATCCATAATGTCGCTTTCTTTATTTTCAACCTCAGACAAATCAGTTCATTCATTCATTCATTCATAGCTGGTCGACAGCCAATCACAGGGCACATATAGACAAACAACCATTCACACTCACATTCATACCTATGGACAATTTGGAGTCACCAATTAACCTAGCATGTTTTTGGAATGTGGGAGGAAACTGGAGTACCCGGAGAAAACCCACACATGCACAGGGAGAACATGCATGCAAACTCCACACAGAGATGGCCGAGGGTGGAATTGAACTCGGGTCTCCCAGCTGTGATGCCTGCGTGCTAACCACTCGGACCGAAAAGTATTGCCATCCTTGTTGTCAGGTTTACTTTTGTCTATATATATTATATATATATATATATATATATATATATATATATATATATATATATATATATATATATATATATATATATATATATATATATATATATATATATATATATATATATATATATATATATATATATATATATATATATATATATATACATATATATATATATATACATATATATATATACATACATATATGTATATACTATATACTATATATGAAAACTAATTAACTCTCAACCGGCCTTCCAGTCCCGGTCCCTTCAGCAACAAGAACTCAGGTGAACTTTTCCTGTGTCCAGTCTGTCCGTCCATCAAAATAAAGCACAACGATAAGAAATTGAGTTACGCCACACATTCAGTCCACACTTTTCACTCAGAAAACTGGCTTGCTACTCTTGGCTTTGCAGCACATACTCCGACAGCCAATCCACCTTAAAAGACACGCTTCTTTTTTTTTTTTTACTTTGTGAGTGGATGTTGCACTGCCTGTTTGTTTGGCAAGCAGCATTTACAGGTAGATCTCTTAACAGGTAGCTCTCCGCTGCAGCGTTAGCTATATGTTAACCTGCAAAACAGTGGCATGTACTGTGTAACATTAATGAAGTGACATATCAACATATCAACAGGATCTTATCATTGGCTGGGCAGTGTTGTTATTCAGTATGTCGTTACAGCATTTATTAGAGCCCTCCAGACATGAAATAACACCCCTATAGTCACATTTACACTCATATTACAGAATATATATTAGATATTTTCAGAGAAAATAAGCAATTTAAAACTTGTGATTATGTGTGTTTCAATAAAAACGTTCCGGGCATGTAGAAAGGAAGTCAGGGATTCAGAGTTGAGTTTTAGCTAAAGTACAACAGGAGCCTCTGTTATTATAAAGATGATTGTCTTCCGGTGTATAAGCGACTTCTTTTTTTTTAAACTTTGAACCCTGCGGCTTCCACAGTACGTTTCACACCTGTGCAGTGTGAAGGGAAAAGGGAGGGGGACACAATGCACACAGGGTTGTCTGCAGGCTGCAATAGTACGAGGCTCAGGTGATGTTTTTTTATGACTGGCATCTCCCTGTGCACTTTGCTTCCATATGATTATGTGTGTGCAGCATCATAGTACTGCAAAAAGTACACACTTGTTACATTTTGACCAGCTTACCTGTAGAGGGCAAGTTCATACACAAACTTTGACTTTTATTTTATTTGTGTCTGTCAGTCAATTGTTATCTCTTTTGTCTCGGTTCATCATGGTTCACGTGTGTTCAAATCAAGAGGTACACAAATGTGTTTCTCACATCCCTGTTCGTCCTGTGCTTGTCTGATTGCAGCGTTCCTGGTTAGTGAAGGCCTCTAATGAGGTAAGCACATCCTCATGAATATTCACAAGTTGCTGGAGGCTGCAGACGTGTTGTACGACCTTGCGCTTAAAAGCGTGCACCGGTGTGTTTGAATAACGTTTGCCAAAAAAGACGAGCTGCTGCATTTCATTATCTACTTTTAGCTGTCCCTTTGAGAGGGGTAAAACAATAAAATGATTTAGAAGTGCAGGTTATCGATTTACAATCTAGGCAAACAGGTTTGTTTCTCTCCATAACTTTCTATAGCATATTTCGTTAGCTACAGTAGCATATGTGGAGCAATGAAACCCTGGGACCAACAGGTGGTGCATTGAGTGGGTTCCCAATGGAAAAAAAAGATTTCTTTCTTTTTTCTTAAATTGTGGTATTATTATATCTGGATTTACAGTATTTACTATGACATTCTTATCTTTAATTGTTGATGTGAAATTTGCAGTGACTGGCTAAGCTAGCATGTCATACAGGGGATCATCTCTGCATCCAGCAGATACAAAGATGGTTGAAACAATGTTGTTTTGTAAACAGAAGTTGTTGTTCACAATGTATCGTTTTACATGGGGAAAAAAATAAGGTGTGTCCCATCGTGAGTTTACAGTGCTTTTTCAGATTTCATTGCATCAGAGACACAGGATTAATACCGAGCAACATCACTGAGGCCCTATGAAAGCGTTTTCGAAGTTTTTTTTAAACATTGTAACCATATCTGCAAGGCGTCACTCACCTCTACAACCCCATATTGACTCTTGGCTCACATACGTATGCAACAGAATGTGCTTGTAAATCCAAATCGCCCTGTATTTTATAGCAGAGTGTATAGCAGGTTGACGTAACACCCACCCCCTGTGACGGTAGCGCTAGTAAATGTTTCATCTTCATTCACAGGCTCATTGGCTCACATCACTCACTACTCCCCAGGGGGGTCGTCAGGGGTCACATGCGCTGGTAGACTGTAAATGGCTCAGCGGCTTTGGCTAGCCTCTATGTTTGCCTTCACGTAAAGTATCTGACCCTGCTTTCAACTGGGAATACATGCTACAATTTTAGCTGTCTGTAGCCTTATTATTCGTTTTTTAAAATCTCTACTCTGGCCACAGTTTTTAAGGACAAAAATATACGTTTTTGTGTCGACAAGAGGCAAAATGTATGGAAAATATGCCTTTTTAAAAATATTTGCATGGGCCTAACTTATAGTCCTTTACTTGTAATGTCCCATTTATAGCAGCAAGGGTAATCCTCCCGATTTTGCCTTGAGTTCTTAGAAAATCAAGACATCCGGACATTATCAGTCAAACATGGCACTGTGCACCTTCATGCTATTGTGAAGTAGAATGGCAGTAAACAACAAAAAAATTTTTTTTCAAGCAGACACCGTAAGTATAAACTGCTACTTCTTTCTTAAACTTTGAACCCTGCGACATATACTGCGGTGCGGCTAAATTATCATCTCCTGACATCTCTGAGTGGAACAGTTTTTCTCATTTTGCCTCGCACTCCCGAGCGGTGCACCCCAGCCAAACCAAATCACATCACATTGTAGGGGATTCGATTATGCGTTATACACACTTGGAATGGCCCTCCTGGCACAATCCGTTGGCTTGCAGTGGCCCGTCGTAATGTTCTTCATTTCACTACTGTTTTCATTACTGCTAATTGTTTAAATACTGTGCTGCTCGCCATTCAATGGGGAAACAATAGATCTTTCTTCAAGCTCAATAGATCAGGAACTATTAGTGCACAAACAACAAGCTTGTCAACCCATTGGAAGTCAGTGGAGGTCAATATATATACCAGTGTAACAACGTAACAGTCTGACTCACAGTGTCACCTTTCAAAGAACACTAAATTCATCACACTGCAAATGAATACTACAAAGGTGTCAAAAACTGACTCTGGCTCTCTCCGGTGAACAGAAGCAGCACAACAGCACCATTTTCTATGCTCCTTCAATTAAATGGATTTCCATTGAAACTGTGAGTGAGACTGTTATGTTGAGTAATGACTTCCTGCAATTTCCAATCGGTTGACAATGTCTTGGTGAGTTTTTTCATAGCTCATGATTGGCTTCTGTCAAATAAAGAGCTGAGTGGTCTTCGCGGACTAGTGTGCGCCACAGTATGCCATTTTATGACATGGAGTGCTTGATTTATACCACGTAACACTCTAGGTAATCCTGTCTCATTGGAGACAATGAGATATCCCTTATCAGTGCTATTTTTTATCAATATGATAGCATCATATATATTGTGCACCCTGAAAATTCATACAGAGTCTGTATATAGTGCAATCTGATTTTGATTGTCATAATTTGGCCTTCCTGCATTATTTTGTGGAACCGTGCATCCCACTACCCGTCAGCGGTAACATCTGATGCCCACCCGCATCCGGGGATGCCGCATCATCAGGAATGAGTGTATTTCTCGGTCACCAAGCTGCATTAGAATGCATAGTGGTGTTCCACGCTAATGGAAAATATAAGTTGGCCAGACAGGGATTAGCTGACATGACCCCCAGCGGTAAGAATTGCAACCGCTAGCCTCTGTGCGGGAAGATACAGGAAGCCTGGCAGAGCCTGTGTGTGTTAGTTACATACATATGCCTTTGATACATTATTCATTAAATGTACTCGCTTGGCTGCTGATTAGGATTTTATCGGGCAAAGCTGGGTCCGCGAAGGAATGGGAGACCTCATTGTGCATCGCCTTTTGTTGATACAGTATGTTTCACTCTGACGTGTTTGGCAGGAGGCGTGAAATGGGAATCCACATGTCATCCTGTACGCTGAGATAAAGTCTGATTGTTACCGCAAGGCGGAGTGAGCGGCGCCGGCAGGCCCGGCTCAGGTGTGCTGGGAAGCAAAAATACGGCATCCTGCTGGTGTCCCTGCTTGCATAACATCCCCCACACCTGTGCCGCTTGTTGCGGCACGCCAACACCGCCATTAATCCGCTAAGTGCTTCCACTCCTCTATAATTGCATTACAAGGCAATAAAGCCATGTTTGGGTATCACTGTGGGAACGGGTCATCTAAGCCCCGCTTCATCCTGCTGGATGGCTTATTTCCTGTCCTATAGCCCCGGACCCCCACGGGGGTCAGAGATGCAACGCGTATGTGCAACATCCTTTCTCACAAAATCATCCTTTGGATAATATTGTGAGATGTTGCTTGTGTTGGTTCAAGGTGTGGCTTTGTGGCTGCCCTGGCCGGGGGTTACCTTCCCTTCTCTTTGTGCGGTTTGCTCCCTCTCAATGCTCCATAGCGCTATGCGGCATCTTTGTGTCAGACAGAATAAAGATCAGCATGATGTTACGTAATCACTGTTTTCCTCACAACCAACATCTTGACCTGAAAAGTCTTCATACACAACTATATCATCACTCAGTAGAGAGCAGACCTCATCCAAAGTTGAACAAAAGTGAAAAATAAATTGTCTTCCTGTTTGCTGGTCTGTTCTTACATGAATAAGCCACTTCCTGGCCAGTGGTCAGTTCTTTTTTTCACCTTGGCTTTTGCATGACTTGACAAAGCTTTGAACATTTCCACCAAGCGTTTCAGCCCAGATCAGCTTGCCATGAATGAGTTTTTGTAAATAGAACAGTGACACATGGTGCAAGGCAGGGGTGTCCAAACTTTCCACCGGGGGTCACATACTGAAAAATGAAAATATGCAGGTGGCCATTTTGATATTTTTGTGAATTATTAGTGATTGACTGGCGACCAGTCCAGGGTGTACCCCGCCTCTCGCCCAAAGACAGCTGGGATAGGCTCCAGCATGCCTGCTTCCCTCGTAAGGATAAACGGTACAGAAAATGGATGGATGGATTTTTATTTTGTAAAGAGTCTAAGAAAAATGTCCTAAATGGCCGCCGGGCTGCACATCGGACACATCTGGTGTAATACGTCAATACAACACGGTCAACACGAACGAAAGACATCTTTCTGTATGGTTTTAGTCTTCCATGACCAGTCTACCAATCAATCTATCTATCTATATCCTATCTCTATCCTGTCTTGACCTTAAGTCAGTAATATTTTATAAATACCCGACAATACAGGTAAAACACAGCATACAGGTAAAAGCCCCAGTTTATATGTGTTTGGTTGTTTTTATGCTTCACTGATTTCACACTTTGTTCTGCAGCCCTTGAATGCACCGTAGTTGCTCTGACTCCAATTCCATCTGTTCTATCGATCATCTTGCATTATCTTTCATTAGTGGTGAGTACCTAATAAATGTGTTTAATAAGTGTGTGAGGCGCCCTGTGATTGGCTGGCCACCAGTCCAGGGTGTATCCCACCTCTCGCCCGAAAATAGCTGGGATAGGCTCCAGCACCCCCCCGTGACCCTTGTGAGGATAAGCGGTAGAAAATGAATGAATGAAGTGTGTGAGGCTTTTTAAACCTGGAATGTGTTGCTTGTGAACAATGGTAATAGTTGATGAGAGAAGGTGCAACGGTCTCACTTTTATTGTAAATGTTGATCTGAAATCAGTCTATATGTGCCCTGTGATTGGCTGGTGACCAGTTCAGGGTGTACCCCGCCTCTCACCCGAAGACAGCTGGGATAGGCTCCAGCACCCCCGGTAGAAAATGAATGAATGAATGATCTGAAATCAGAGGAGAACGTTAACGCCAAGCTATCAAGAGGTTTCGGAGGGGTGGGAAGAGTGGGAACTGAGTCATGAATCGACATTTTGATGGGCGTATTGATTCGTCGCTGGTTTTTGCCATTCACTGGTGATCCAGGAACGTAACTATCGTGCAAAGCGGGGCCGTACTGTTGATCAGTTAAGTCGAAAGGGGGCTGTACGGTGTTCATTCATGCACATCTGTGCACGTGTTGGCACATGCCTCTACACTGTGTGTGTGTGTGTGTGTGT
Source organism: Doryrhamphus excisus (assembly GCF_030265055.1). Classification (NCBI taxonomy): domain Eukaryota; kingdom Metazoa; phylum Chordata; class Actinopteri; order Syngnathiformes; family Syngnathidae; genus Doryrhamphus; species Doryrhamphus excisus. Next base: position 3,527,853 of record NC_080476.1, on the reverse strand, counting down.
GTGTGTGTGTGTGTGAGTGAGAGAGCGCCTTTGTTGTGTCGCACTTGAGGCCAATGAGCAGCAATTAAAGGGAGCACCGGGACATGTGAAGGCTTGGAGGACACATGCTGACTGTCCACTGGCCGGCTGTAGATGGAGGGAGGGTGGGTGAGAATGAAAGGAGGAGTGTGTAAGAGGGCGGGCTCTAGCAGTCACACACACACACACACCCTCTCCACACAGTGCTCAGTCTGGTTTTGGTTTGCAGGGAGACAGCATGTGTGAGTGTGTGTATGGGACGTGTCGCTAATGCACGGATTCTCCAGGATCCTTCCTGCAGAGGACCTGTGCCCGCTGAAACACCAGGACACCAGGAGATCACACTAGGAAGGTACTGATGCACGCTTCCTTTTTTTAAAAGAGCTTTTTAAGGGATTTAGCCGATTGGCGTGATGCACTCACTTTGGATCCCTGTGTGTGTGTGTGTGATCTGTGACGGCATGAGCGGGAGTACTCGTTTATTTATTTACACGCATGATAAAAGTCTCTCTGCTCAGTCGGCCGTGCTGACAGTGTTGATCAATCATTCATGTTCAAAGTGGGACACACACACACACATCATAACTGATTTCTTGTCATTGTAGCGTCCTCTCCAAGACCGAACATAGTCGTACACTCTGCATGCTTTTGTTTTAGCACATTAAGTAGAAAGCAAGAGGAGTAGAGAGAGTCAATGAAGACGCGAGGCTGCTTTGTTTGCTTGCACTGTGCAAACATCCACTGAGGGACGGCAAACACAAGACAAGGAGAAATGGGTGAGCGGACACCTGCAGACAGTCAGTGGAAGGTTAAGACAGTTTGCAGACGTTTAATAGCACACTTTACCTCTCCTCATGTGTGAAGTATTTCAGAGGAGGTGTGTGCATGTGACCAGGAGGCCAGGGGTCATAGGGCACCCATCTGTTCTAGAAAAGAGCAACAAAAAGTCTAAAAAGGTGTCAAGCAGCTTTCCGTATCTTCACCATGCTTCCACATGGCTGTTACATGTCAGTAAGTCATAGTACTAGTACAGCATACTGTGTGCGTTCTGTGTATTTCCACAGAAGTACTCATCTTTCTGTCACACACTAAGTTTGCTATCAGCCACAAACACAAAATGTCTCTTCCTAGTTGCTTTGCGAACGCTACAAAGTTGACTATCAGTGGCGCCTTTTTGAAAGAGGTGAGCCGTGAAAGGATTTATGGCGGTGTGTGTGTGTGCGTGTGTGTGTGTGTGTGTGTGTGTGCACGCGTGTGCATGTGTCCGTGCTCACACTTTGTTTTCCAAATTGACAAAGACTGAACTGGAGCCCAAGGCTGTGAAACAGAGGGAAACCCATTATCTCATACACTCTGATTATCTATGTGTACGTGTGTGTAACACAACCATGTGCTTTGTGTGCGTACAGTAAGCTAATATAGTGTGTGTGTATGTGTGCATAAAGGGGGATGGGACTCAGTGCGGCAAGCCCTGTGGGTGTGTATCTGTGTTGCATAGTGTGACCCACTTTGATCCTCTGCCCTGGTGCCAAGTCACCTATATTTGTGCACATAATAAATACAGGAGGTGAACTTGTTTATGTGACTTTAGAGGATGATGCATTCAGGTACTTCATATGTTACTTTATTTATTCATTTTCTATCGCTTATCTTCACGAGGGTGTTGCGGGGGTTGCTGGAGCCTATCCCAGCTGTCTTCGGGCGAGAGGCGGGGTACACACTGGACTGGTGGCCAGCCAATCACAGGGCACATATAGACAAACAACCATTCACACTCACATTCATACCTATGGACAATTTGAATGGGGACAATTTGGAATGTGGGAGGAAACCGGAAAAACCCACGCATGCACGGGGATGGAACTCGGGTGTCCCAGCTGTGACGTCTGCGCTCTAACCACTCGACCACCATGCAGCCCTATGTTACTTTACTCATCTTTAATCTTTAGGAAGCTTTATTGTTTGAATTATGTGCAGTAACTGGGAGTGATTCATTTTCATAGAATGATTCATTAGAAGTTGTGGGCTAATGATGTTGGTGTAGAGAGCCCCTCATGTCATATTGTCACATATCAACCTTGAAAGGTGTCCTATTGATGGAGGAAGCGATAGTGGCAACCACTACTGCCATTTGTCACCTTCCCAATGCAAATACAGCTGTTCCTCTCAATATCACAATATTTTAGTCCACACTGGTTGCGAGGCCACATAAACTTTGGCGTGCGTCCGTTTGCAAAGCCACCAGTCCGGTTGCACAGGTTGTCATTCATGACTTGATACATGACTTGATGACACAAGGATGGAGACTCTGCATTTGCTCATTCAGGCCTGGGATTTCCCTGAACGACGTGTGCCCTCGATCATTTCCTACCCTTTTGTCTGTTTCGTGTCTGCTGATGAGTTTGGAGTTGTTCCCATCCTTCCTTCCTTTGCTTCCTCCCTGGGCCTCCATTTTTCTGCTGTCCTTCTTCCTCTTCATCTCTTCATTCCTCCCCCCTCAGCGTGACAGCCCCGCCATGCCCGCACATTATCTTTAATCAGTGTTGCGTTCCAGCCCACACGTGGATTGGAGCTGCCAGCTGATACACTTGTTTCTGTGTGTGCATTCCTCCACTTGTCACTCAGACCCTTTCATCTTTGGAGGTTAATTTGCATCAGTTATGAATATTGTGAATATGGTATAGTGTGTTTACATGCACCAAGACGGGAACCTGTTAACTCTATCTCCTCTTTCTGCCTCTCGCCGTCGTAAAGACGTCACAGTGGCACACTCTCGCCTGCTGACCTGGAAGTGATGAGAGTAGATGGGCACTGGGGCCGTCTCCAAAGAGTGTGCACGTTGGCGTGTGCGTGTGCAAAAGAATGATAGACCTAAAAACCGCAGTGTCGTGTTTCTCTTCTGGGCTATTGTTTGATACGGCTCTGTATTTTGGCTTGTAGGCATGCAAGTATTTTTATGTGTGTGTGTGGGGTCATGCTGCCTTTAACCGCACCCCAACCAACTACCCAGCCACCCCCCCTCAGGCCTGCACTAAGTGTCAGTGTCACATTGAGCTCGTGCAGGTCACTAATGCACTGAGATGCGAGGCTCTATTCATCGTAGTGATGAGCCCAAACAATAAGCGAGTGTGTTACATGTGCGTGTGTGTGTGAGTACTCAGCTCCCAGGAAATGGACCCACTGACCTGGATCCAGCTCTGTCCACTCTTGTTGACATGTCGCTTGTTTTAGTTTTTAAAAGCCGGCCTACACTCTTTAACAGCGGGCTCGTACATGGATATTCAGTGTGGTGCTCAACAAAAACTTTTAGGTTACTGACTGGAATGTCCATACTTACCTAGACATATGGTGAGCTGGAGAAATAAAGTGCACAGTAGTGATGGGAGTATGGATTCCGTGGTATCAATAGATAGATGGATACTCACATGAGTATAGTTACTAATTCATAAATGAAAAAAGTGCATATGTTTCGTTCACATCTTTTAGGGTAACCAACAAGTTTTTGTTGTGCCCTGTGATTGGCTGCGACCAGTCCGGGGTGTACCCCGCCTCTCGCCCGAAGACAACTGGGATAGGCTCCAGCACCCCCCGCGACCCTTGTGAGGAAAAGCGGTAGAAAATGAATGAATGAACAAGCTTTTGTGCTGCAACAATCCCCGGTAGCATAAATTTGAAATTTAATTTGATTGAAACAGATTCATTCATGTCACATGACCATTGGACCGAAGAGCACAACACCAACATGATACCCATCCATTCATCCATTTTCTATACTACTTATGATGGAGCCTATCCCAGCTGTCTTCGGACTGGTCGCCAGCCAATCACAGCGCACATATAGACAAACAACCATTCATATGCATAGATTGTTGTGCATAGATTTCAGTACCTTGGTACATTTGTTCCATAGAACAATAGCATGAACGCTGTAGCCCTGGGTGAGACATACTGTCTCAGTGGGTGGAGATGGGGCCAGTGGCATACACACAGTGTAGACGAGTGAGGAGTCATGCAAGGTAACATAGAAATTAAATTAGTAGATTGAAATATATTGTTGGATATTTTTTCATTGTACTTTTTAAAAAGTAATGCTATGTCTCATCTTGTTCTTCTAGATCTCCCTTTGCAAAGTATTTTTTTTACAGTTGAATGGGGAAAGTACGCATCTTTGTGAAGAGTTTTTACAAAATCTGACTTTCTGTGAGACCCTGAATGAATCCTGGCCGAGTTCTGACTCATGATTAGGATGAGCTTGAAGAATGGAGGGGAAGCGGGTGTTTATGTGGCGAGAAACAACAGTTTGTTGTATTCTGCTGTTAAAACTGGTAAAATCAAGAAAGATGTTGTTTTTAAATTATTCTTTTGCGGCTCCGGTCTATTTTCTTTGGTGACCATTGTGGTAAAATGGCTCTTTTTATAGTAAAGGTTGCCGACCCCTGTCCTACATCCAACATATGTGACACCCCAACATGTGACCCTTTTTTACGCTGTGCAACTTTACTTTTGATTATAAATACCAGATATTTCATTGATTTCAGAATTTTGACCTTTGTGATCAGGACTGAAGTTGATGAAAACATATTAAAAATATTATTCTTTAAATTTTGAACAGTTTTGTACCTTGATGGTAGCGATTAACTGTTTGTATTTTATTGTAAAAATAAAGTATTGTAATTTGCTATGACTAATACAGTATGTTGTGCAAAGTGCACATTAGTTGTTAAATGGCCAGTATTTGTCATGCGTTATTAAATATCAGTCATAGTATCAGTATCTTTAAGGAAATACAATCGCCAAAAATGTAATCGCTCTTTCATTGAATCCAAAAATCTGATACCGCCCGTCACTTGTGTATTGTGAATGAAAGTAGTATCATTTTGACATCTGCAAGGCAGTCTTTACTAAAACATATAATACAGTAGGACTGCTGCTGCTGTTGTGCTGAAACCTGCAGAGCAACGATCTGGGCGTGGGTCTTGTCCCTTTCACTGCACCTGACAGACACACCCTCTCGACACCTGTAAACGTACAAACAAACAAAAGCAGCAGATGTGCACAGGCGACAAGAGAAGAGGAAGTAGGTGGCGGGTGTTTCACATTCCCTTTCTCGATTCCAACAACAGACAAAACAAAAGTTGGCACCGTCATGGATGTAGAGCAAAGTGCAAGCAGCCGGCATGGATGTCAGGTCAATAAAGTTTGCTGCTACGTCACCGTCTGGACCTCCCAGCGGGCCGACTTCTGATTTGTGCTGAGGTCGGATGGCGTTTGTCTGCAACATTCTCAATCCATTCCTTCTCCGCCATACATTGTCTGTCTCTGTCTCGGCTTCAAGGGGGTACTTTGTTTACGAGCGCTGTGTTGACTCAGGTGTGAGGATGCGCTCAGATAACTTCCCCCTTCCGGCTCCTACTGTCGCCCACATCAGTCTGTCTTTCTACCACCAATGGCACCTGCTTTCCCAATCCTACCAGGTTTGTTGCACTATTCTATTTCCTGAAATCAAACTGCCGACCACCTTAACCACCTCAAAACAGATAAAAGTACTTGTAAGTCATACAACATTTTTTTTTTAGAGATATTTTGTTTTGTATGTCAGTTTCTCATACAGCACTCTGTAGGCATTTTGCCACCACTTGTCCAGTCTTGTTCAGTTCATTTCTGTGCCTAGTTTCACCCTTTAGATACTTTACAGTTGGAACCCTAAGTGTTTTGTGACTTTACAGATGCAATTATATATACAGTATGTTGAACAGTTTTGGTCCCAGTATTGACCCTTGGGGTACACCACGCGATGTGTTTAAGCTTGCAGGTGTATATTCTCTTAGTTTCACATATTGCTTCCCTTTTGCCAAGTAGTTTTTACCCAGTTGAAAACTACCCCCCTGATTCCTTACCTTTCTAGTTTAATTAATTTATTGTATCACATGCTTTTGTTAAATCCGTAAAGACTGCGACTGTGCATTCTGCGGTCTATAGCACTGGTAAACCATTCATTGTGCCATTCATACAAAAGGATGACAACACTGGATATGTAGGATGATTACTTATCTGTTTTTCAGTGCTCATGTGAAACTTTATCAAAACCTCATCAAAATGTGACCATGCAAGATTTTGACATGTTTTTACTGTAAAATTAATAAATTTTGTCCAATATTTGAAGTTTAAAAAGTTTATGTTGTGCAGGAGTAGAGGGTACATGACCGAAATGTGTGAAGGGGTACGTGACTGTAAAAAGTTTGTGAACCACTCATCTAACGTGAAGTCATATCAGTATAACATTATTGACGCCTGGTGACCAGGCATTCTCTTTGTCTTTCAATATATTTTGACTAATAATAGGCCTTAGTCAACCACAAAACAGCCATCAGTTAGTAATGAATAAATAAAAAAGCAATAATGCGAGGGAGTGATCTTTCATTACCAGCATTACTGAATTGGGTTTTTATTTGTGACTTTATTAAGACTAACCGGTCTTGCTAGTTGTTACTTAACTATTGCTCATGATGTTTATAATAGCTATAGCACTTTTGTGCTATATCTATTATAAATATATTATATAGTATAATATATTCATAAAACAATATATATATAATATATAGTAAATATTATATATTTATAATATCTTTGCTCTTACTAAATTGCATATTGCAGTATACGTATGCCTTATTTTGCACACATAGTGTTTATTTGTGAAATGCATTGAATGGCATCATGTGTTCATTCATTACATGAGATGTCACCTGACATTAGTTTGAGGGAAGAGCTGCTGCATACACTGCCAGTGAGAAGTTTGGACACACTTTCTCAGTCAATAGCAAGAGGAAGTGTGTCCAATCTTTTGACTGGTAGTTTATCTGTAGTCCTGCAAATTGTAGGACAATGCGAAGGCAACATTTGTGCAAGGGTGGCATAAGAAATCCATATTGAACATCTCTAATGGTAAGTCTTTATATTCCAAATATGGTATATGATCCGAGAGGTTTTTGCTCTGTCATGGTAGTTGCATCACTGCAGAGTTGAGCTTCCCAATGTTTCACCAACTGCAGTTTCTGCTTGACACAACTCGTCATCACTTGTGTGTCTGCGCTTTACAAATCCGACTTCCAGACTATCACAGGAAGTCGATGACTACAACCTTTTTGTTATTGTTGTCGTCTGCTTCCCGTCGGCTGCTCTTCCTCTCTCCTCATCTATTAGACTTTGTTGACCATGTCGAAGCACGCATGTGTTGGACAGGAACATGTTTTTGCAAGTCTCAGCACTTAGTGAGTGTTAACGGTGTTAGCTCACATTTCACTGCAGTCTTTAAGCCTTCCTTATTCATCTTCCTGGGATTAAAAGAAAATTTAAGTTTGGGGGAATTTTGCCCATCACCCACAATCCTTATGTGAGATATGGACACCAACCATTCACACTCACATTCATACCTATGGACAATTTGAAGTCACTAATTAGCCTAGCATGTTTTTGGAATGTGGGAGGAAACCGGAGTACCCGGAGAAAACCCACGCATGCATGTCTTTCTCTTTTCTGTGCATTTTAAAGATATAAAAAGAGCTAAAAAGACACAGCTATGATTGCATGTAATGGGAAACATGTATTTTGTCTGTAAAGACTCCTGAAAAAAAACTCCAAAAGCACCACCAACACTCCATGTGACGTACATAAGAACCAAGCTACAGCAGCATTGTTGCTGTGTTTTTGAAATTGGAAAAATATGCTATGTGCAGGCGTTCGTTTCTACGTTGCTATGTGAAATCATTGCACCCAGGAAGGAAGTTCTGGTAATGCTCAAAAGGCCCAAAATACAGCAAAATACCTGTAAATATTACATGTTATCATGAATGTACCTGTTACTGCATGTAAATAAAACCATATAACCCTGTTGGAGATTTTTGGCGGATGATGACAACAAATCAGATGTGCTCCTCTTTGAACTGACATTATATTCATCATCATCATCATCATCCCCATTACCTCCCGGGACTCCTTCAGCACACATCATTCATCAGTCTACCTGTGCTCCCCCACTCCATCCTCCAACAGCCTCTCATCATCCAGTCAACACCATCAGCCCCCCCCAACCCAGCATCTATCTCTCCCACCGCAATCAGTCTACCTTTTGGCTAAAACCCTCTTATCCCTCGTTCTCGCCCACTCAGCCTCCCTTTTATTTGGTCCAGCCTTCAGAGGATGCCGAGCGGAACAGGAAGCATTGCCTACCAATTTGCTGACATTCACACCTGTCTGGGTGGGCGGGTGGGTCGGTGGGGGGGTGAATTTAGCTGGATTTGGGAAGGGAAAATTTACTTTCCAAAGAGGAAGACATTTCAGATCTCCTTGTATTGTTTCATAAAGTCAAATACAGACTTTTTAAAGAAGAGACAACGTCAAAACGTTTTTTTTTCTGCAACTGCATGCCAGGAAATACAAGTTGTCTGCCACCTCCAGCACTTTTTTCCCACATCTTCATTATCAATTATTATTAGCAGTGCCACCCTCGGCCATATTGGGGCTGTAAGCAAAACAAACACTACCAAGAATTCTGGGGCCAATGAAAATTGTGGACCCTCTGCAGAGGGTCTTCAGAGGCAGCAGATGCATTTTTACACCACCAGGAACTGACAGGTGAGCAGATGAATTCTGCCATTTTATTCTCTTTTCCACTGCCTGCTGTTAATCATTTATAAGCATGGTGTCAGATTACACGTCTCTTTTTTCTCCTTCCTCGGACGGCCCTGTCTCATGCCAGCGATGCTCATCTTTTTTGGCAGAGAATGTGCCACCTTGCGCAAAACGGGGGCCCTACACACAGCACGTGTTCTCCGTAAAACAAGGCTTGTATCGCGCATGTGATTCATCAAAGAGCGACTAAAGCAAATGGTAATGTGCGACTTTCACCGCCAACATTCCGTAGCTAACCCGTAAAAGGATATTAGCCGCTATTTCCTCTTGATACGTTTGGATCTCATTCAACAGCATCTTAAAGGAGATGGAAACTTCTATTATCAATGAAGGTTAATACTCTATCTTTCAGGTTCAGTGTTTAGTTTTGCTGATCCATGAGGTGGTGAAGCAACGTAAGCTACATGCCTTCATTCACTCACTGGAGGACTTGTGCCTGAAGGATTTTCTTTAAATTATGGTAATCCCTGACGGCACTGTAGCACAGACAGCAGTCGGCCATGCTAAGGAGCGTGCGGCGTAAGCTCCTTGCTCGATGGAGGAGCGTATTTAATGAGGTTAGTGCCACTTGAGGAGCAAAGTGGAGAGAATTGGCTGTTAGCGAATCCCGCCGCGGCGCTTATCTGCTCGCCGGATCCTCAGATGCCACACAGACACGCTGACCCGGAATCACAAAACCTTTATGCATCGTTTTGTAGGACGATGCTTCACACTACGCCTCGTGTATTTAACCCTTTCCCAACTTTTTATTTCTCTGTTCTAGAACACTAGAATGGCTGTCAGAACAAAGCCCCCCGCCCCCAGCGATGAACAATCAATGTTAACAATGTGTTGTTCACGTTCCACACATTGGTGAAGTAGCTTTTACAATACTAGAAAGCATAGACCTCCATCAAACAATTTGGATCATAAATACCCATGAATGCTTCATTAAAATGGTGAAAAATGCCATAGTTTACAACGTAAACATCGGCATTAAAATGATTAGCACCTTTTTACTCCCCTGCCCCTCCCCAAAGTTAAATGTCATTCTGTAATAACGCAATATTTGTATTAGCCTGCTGAAAAAACCCTGACACTCCGACCTGAGCGCTTGTTGTGAAGTTGGTACCACATGTTGCTGTTAGTATGTGCGTGTTAGTGCTAATGGACCACTGGAGCAACTTCTTGGCCCAGACGCAGTTGGCATGAAATGGCCCTCTTTGGCCGCTAGCTCCCTTTTGCATCTTTAACACCACGTGACACAACAGTGGTGGCGGCCTGTATCAAAATGGCGTGCCACTGCAACAAAACGATGCCATCGGGATTTAGGATGTGCTGTCATGGCGCACATATTTCCAGTGAGATTGGCTTGGCTCGTTGACAGGAATTGGCAGTCATCATGCATCTCAACCTCTTTGACAGTAATCCCAAATGGAGCCTCTTCTTCTTGTCTGCTTTCCTCTGCAAGAGATGACAAAATGAGGAGAGCACATGAAAAACAATCCAGCGTCCTCGCACTTTGTTGTGCCGCTCATTGATGTGCTAGCCTCTTCTACAGACAGGAATTAAGGTTTGTCTCTCAGCAATTTAAATACTCCAACGTTTGATATAAGCAGCAGGCAGCAGCGTACAGTAGATGTTCGCATGTGGAGGCTGGGGAAGGCTTCTAACGTCTTGTCAGATCCCGAAAGGATGAATAAGAAGCTAATCTCCCTCTTTCAGGGAACCCAACCAGTGATGTCTGAGACAGCCTGGTCTCTGAGGGACTGGGGAAGTGGAGATGGATGTTCCTATTTGACGTAGATATTCCTGCTATGCTACTTAATAACTATTCACACACCGTTCCCCATCATTATTACTTGTCTGGCCAAAGAGAGTATTCATCATTCATGCATGTCTCATCTTGTGTTTGTATAACGCTACAGATTCCAGTGTTTGGTAGTTTGCTCCCTCTAGGAATTCCTGCTAAGTGTCAATCTCAGCCACTCTCTGTAAGAGGGGAGGGGTTAACTATTTAAGGAATGTCAAAGGTGCACAGGAACAGGCCCCTGGGGCAGGGCAAGGCCAGGAACAACCTCACAGCCTTTTAGGCTTTACGGGGGCAAATGGGGTGCACATGGAGGTCAGGGAGATCAGTCACGCTGCCAGCATCTCGTCTTACAACACCTCGGCCACTTGTGCAGATTCTTTAACCTTTTATGCTGCTGCCTGAATGGTTAAAGACCAGCATTGCTACTTACCAGCTTCAAGACCGTTGGTGCACCTAGGGTTCAGGTCCAGCCCAGCATCTCGCGCCACTACTTTGCTGGTGCAGTATCAGCCTCTGGGCACTGTGATCATGAGCTTGCATGACTATTTACAAGGTTCAGGATAGTGCTACATCTAAGGTGCTTCTATTTACCAAGGTAGGGACCTACTGTTAGAACTGGTACTAACAGGGGCAGGATCAGCTGCTACATACCACAGCTACTACTTACTTACCAGGTCAGGGTTCCCAGCCGCCAACACAATTAGCACCATGATCTGAACAGGTTCCAAACACTCCTACTTTCTTGGCTCAGACCAGGCAGACAGTGCCGAGTTCCAGACTTAACCTAGTTACCAGACTCCTTATTAGCTGCTACCGGGTTCAGGACAAGTTGCTGGTGCCACTACTCAGCATAGACTGCTTGCACGACTTCTTATCAGGATCCTCTGTTAACCAAGTGAGTGCAGGACCGGTTACTGGAACTCCTACCTTAAACAACCGTTTAGTGAAACAAGCGAGATATAAATTCTAATTATTCACAGATGGTACAAGTTGTTTTTCCAGGAGGCGACACTTAGTCATGTGCACTGTGCTGCTGCTGATTTACGGCCGTGGGTGGAGTGCAAACTGTAGTTATACAAGAATGATTCACTTTGGGAACGCTTCTTCTTTTTGAAAGAGAACGTTGTTGTTGTCAGTGAACACCATCAAGCACTTACATGAAAGATGTTCCACATAATCTCAGCACTTCGCTAGGATGCAGACTTCATGTTGACTCTGCTGGCAGACTGAACCGTGTGTGTTTGTGTATGTGCGTGTGTGCGTGGGCGGGTCGTTCAGACAGGTGCATGGGTGGGGAGTTGAGGTAGGTTTAGGAGGGTGTCTGCTCTGACAGGACTTTGGTGTTATTCCAAGATTGTGTGTTGGGAGAATCATTTCTCGTGGGAGCGTTGTGCATGTGTGTGTGTTTTATCTGCCATGAGCTTTCAGATGCAGTGAGAATTCTAAACAATGAAACCCCTGATGGTGCAAATAAACCAAGAAAGGACTTATGTAACCATGTTTGTTTTTAACCATGTTACCGTCATTTACCATCAATTCACAATTGTACATTTTTTCCACAAAGAGCCACACAAAGGAAAAAAATGGAAGAATGCGGGGGCCACTTTGGTCACTTTGATATTCTTCACCTTTTACCTGTTTGTTTCATACACCCAAACCTACCCAATGCAGATTAGGGACTATCACTTATTGATATAGCACACTTTGGACACCACTGCCATAGGAAATAATGGGAATAGAAATCATCTGTTCCAGGGTCAAACTGGGGCCATCATAGTAGTGTACAGGCTACACTGTTTTAAATGGGAACTGCACTTTTTAAAGGAATTTTGCCCATCATTCCCAATCCTTATGTGAAACATGAACACACAGGTCTTTCCCTTTTTTCTACCACCACAATCACAAGAAAATAGTTAATATGAGCTAGCTAACAACAGATGGAGTCATGGGAAATATCTATTTTGACACCGAAGCACTCACAAAAAGAACTAAAAAAAACAGGAAACTGTGTTCCATTGACATTCCATTGTATATTAACCTAACTATAGCAATATTATTATTGTAGCAGCTAACATGCAAAACCATATTTATCTGGCGGACTAAAACGACGCTTCGCTAAACGCTAGTCTCAGCGTCATTCACAGACGAAGAGTGGATACCTAGCTCTCGATTTTGCTACAAAGACGCAACAAGAGGCTCGTTTGCATCAGCATTTTTTACCTGAGGACTGGAGCACACATCTTGTGCTGGAAGACACAGCCATCCCAAAGGGGAGTGTTGACGCTATGTTTCTGTTTTTGATGGAAGATAAGATTGTGTATCAATGCGCCCTTGGAAAGAAGTTTCAGTAGTGTTCTAAATCATCAAAATACTGCAAGTTACGGCAGCTATTACCTGTTATCATCAGGGTACATGTTAATGCATGATCACAGCATGGATACCAAACCACCTCATGGACCGTCAGTTTTCAATACATTTTGCACTCTGTGTGTGTGTGAGTGTGTGTGTGTATGTATGTGCTTGCATTCAAGATTCAACAGTGTATAGTACAGAGTATATATCGGACAGGTGATTGGACACGGCAGATGTCCCCAGCTACATGCCCGACAAGCCCCCTGCTTCCTGGCCCCGACGTTAAGGTGTGGTGCACCTGTTTTTCAACACTTGACTTCCCATGAAATATGTAAAGGGACATGGATGAATGCATAAGATGAAAGCAGGGTGCCGTTGTTCAGTAGAGATAAGAAGGGTCTTGTACTCCACAATTATTAACTCTGCACTTCAGGTACCTATAACACAAAACATACATTATTGTACAATGTACTACACTGGACTGGTAGCATATATAATGTACAAGACTGTGGCCCCCACAGCCACTCTGAATGCTCACTAAGGTTGCGGGGGTATGCTGGTGCCTATCTCAGCTGTCTTCGAGCGAGAGGCGGGGTACTTTTCACCAACCAATCACAGGGCACATATAGACAAACAACCATTCACACTAACATTCATACCTATGGACAATTTGGGGTCGCCAATTAACCTAGCATGTTTTTGGAATGTGGGAGGAAACCACCATGCACAGGGAGAACATGCAAATTCCACACAGATATGCCCAAGCGCAGAATCAAACCTGTGGTTTACGTGATAAGCATTAGGCTTCATTGTAAAATATTATTTTAAAAAGTCGATTCCATTAGCATCCAGTCATGGAAGCATCACTGATTACGGTAAACCTGTACCCTAAGTAGAATCCTTTCTGCTAAAACATTAATTTCAAGACATTTTATGATGCTCTCCGCAGACACTGTTAATTTAGCAGAACAGACCCAGCGTGAATAACTGCATATCCCCTTTTTGTCTTGAATGCTTCAATTAAGCTTAGAGCAAGGCAGTGGAAGCACATGTCTGCTTATCCACTTAAAGCCCAGCAACAATAATCTAACCCCCCCCCCCCCCCCCCAAACCAGCCCCCAGCCCAGCATCCTCGTCTGCTTGCATCTCTCACATCTATTCATAGCTCAGAATCCCCCCTCCCAAATGTGTAGCTGCCTCCTGTGTTTTGCCTTCAGCCTCACATCACCTCCCAGACCAAGCCCCCCCCCCACCCCTACCCCGCCCCCTTTGCTGCAGGGCAGGTAAGAGGAAGGGAGGGGAAAAAAAGAATAAACATTGTCGACTGAGTGCTCCTGCAGGAAAAGCAACATTTTATGCACTCGCTGTGTTGCATTTTTTACACTTCCTGCACTCTTACACACACACACACACACACACACACACACACACACACACTGACTAGATGTATACAGGTGGAAGATGACGTTAGACTGGATGTGATATGTAAATATGATGGAAATATAAGTCACCCTCAGGAGCCATGTTTGGTACTTTAATTTCTTCTTTCATTTCATTCACTTTTTTTAATGAATGAGGAGTTATTCTTCCGAGTGCTCCCATTTATATGTAATGTAGATGAAAATACACACCACTACTCATTTCTACAGCTTACACAGCATTAAAACCATTTGGGATGGCTTTACTAAACCCCACAAAAATATGCTTATGCAATGGAAACATTACATTCAGGAATTACAGTACACAGCCTGGGATTTTCAGTGTTCAGTTTCATTTGCTGAGTCTCAGCTAAAATGAAAGGAAAGGTATACAGAGACCAGCCATGTTGTTTGGTCTAGAGACAGTGCCACAGAGGAAAAGACAGGAAGCAGAACTGGAGGTAGCAGAGTTGAGGAAGCTGAGGTTCTCATTGGGAGTGACCAGGATGGATAGGATCAGGAACGAGTACATCAGAGGGACATTCCATGTTAGAGGCCTTGGAGATAAAGTTCTTTAGGCCAGACTGAGATGGTTGGGACATGTCCAGAGGAGAGATAGTGAATATATTGGTAGAAGGATGCTGCCAGGTAGGAGGCGTAGAGGAACACCAAAGAGGAGGTTTATGGATGTAGTGAAGGAGGACATGAGGGGAGTTGGTGTGAGAGAGACAGAAGAGGAAGACAGGGTTGGATGGAGGAGATTGATTTGCTGTGACGACCCCTGAAGGGAAAAGCCAAAGAGAAAGAAGAAGTTTAATTTGCTTCCAAATGTGCAATCTCAATCAGATCCAAATTTTAAATCAACATTCTTATTTGCTTATTAATTTCCTTATTTATTTATTTACTTACATAATTTTTTATTTTAAGTACACAAAACAAAAAAAAGAGTACAAAAAACCTGCATGGAGAAAACACAACAAAAACTCAGGTCAGAGTCCCACTCATTATAAAATTGTATTATATTGCAGTTAGTGTGCAGATTCTGACCAAAATTGAATGTGACCTTTTTTAAAACGAATCATTTAAGATCCAATATTTTATTACAAATTGAAGAGAGGAAGTTGCATAATTACAAAGATGAAAACATGACACAAGTCCTTTATTTACCTTTAAAGAATCACCATTTCCAAACTACTGCTTAATGTGACACAATAAGGCTTTGTGACACATTTTATACACAGCTCTGATGTCATGTTCTACCTCACTTGAGTAAATGAGTAAAATGAGTAAAAAGAACAGAAAGTAAGGAAGAACCCCGGTATAGAGTTTGGAATATCTGTAATAACTGTAGGTTGATGATTCAAAATGCCAAGATGGCAGCCAGCTCCTCCCTTTATGCAACAACGGTTTGGATCCTCCTTTTATTGTTTCATGATACGCATCATGTAACATCATAGTCGCTTTTATCCTTTCATTCTGTTGGTAGGAGTTTGTGAGTCTGTGTTTGCTGGGCTGCATTGCCTTCGCGTGTGTGCACAAGCCCAAGTGGTTTGTGGTTAGCCGAGAGTTTCAGGGTGTAGTTCAAAGAAATGTGGCTTGGGACTTTGCGGAGCGCATGCATGCTTGTTTCGGCACTGTCCTTACTTGTTGTGTTAGCTTAGCTCACTTTTGTTGACAGCCTCTTGCTTTCTGTGTGACGACAGGTCACATCAGGCTTTCCGCGGGTCGAGTGGAGCCACCGTGCGATGCCCTGCAGAGGATGGTGTGTTGGGCCCAAGATGGCGTCGCACTGAGGCCAACATGCTTGTGAGACAGCAACTTTGACAACAGGTAATCATGCTGCAAAATCAAATAATTAGAAATTCATGGAACCTCTGAGGTTGAAAATAGTCTTTGAAGTTGAACATTTTCCCACAGGAGAATAAATAAAAATAATCTAACTGTAGGCTTTAATGAGTGTACAGGCCATGTTTTAAGTCAACATACTTTACTGTTAATATTCAAAGTCATTGTTAAAGCCATATTGTCACTTTGCCGTGAATCTGTCCTTGAAAACATGGCCTTTGATGTGCAGTTGAATCATGGGAAACGTGGAGAGTCAAAATGGAGAGAGCGGCTTCATCTGCAACTCAACAGGACACCTGTCCCGTAAACACACCTCCCGCTCCCTCCGTCTCTCCGGCAAGCAGCCAATCACACGCCGCACCCGGCTGTCCACGTCAGCCAAGCAGCAGCATCGCAACTCGGAAGCGTCCACGCGTTCCTCTAGCACTCCCAGCATCCCCCAGTCGCTGGCCGAGAGCGGCCTGGAGCCGTTCGATGCCACTGATGGACTGGCGGACTTTGGCGTCAACCCCCACTGGACGCAGCGCGTGGCCATGACAATGAGGCCCGAGTCCTTCCAGCAGGATGACGATACCTTGGCCACGCCCACCCCTGAGACGTCTGAGGCGGACACCCTGGCCCACGACGGCGGCGAGGACTCCGCGGGGGAGGGGGAGTCAGGCGAGACGGCGTTCCTTCAGCAGACCAATGACAGCTCCAGTTTTATGAAGAAGCGCTCAAAGTCCGCCGACATGTGGCGGGATGACAGTCTGGAGTTTTCTTTGTCGGATCTCAGCCAGGGTCACCTGACCAGCACTGAGGAGATGATGGATGGCGGTGAGGAAGAAGAGGAGGAAGAGCACTTCAAACGGCCCAGAGGCTCTGCAGGTACAATCTATATGAGGACTTTCATTCATATTCAGTATATCCAATCCAATCCACTTTATTTATACAGCATATTTTATAAACAGTTTCTAAAGTGCTGCACACTTGATTACATTTATTGTAATCAAGAACTAAAAAATCAAAAAGATCAAATAACAAAGACATTTAAGACAGTAAATTATTATTATATTTGGATGAGGTCCAGGTTAGTTTGTATAGATGCAACCTTGTCATTGAAAAATTGCAAGAGGTTTTCACACATGATTTTCCAGTGTAGTGGATAAACTGGGATTTAAAACAGAATCAATGGTTTTAAAAAGAACACATGGGTTGTTAATATTGTCCAATGTCAACTCTGAGAGGTATTTTGTTTTCCCAATCTTTACAACATTCTGATAATGCCTCCAACTGGCTTTGAGGGTTTGGTAGGAGACCAGTAGACCGTCTTTCTTCCACCTGCGCTCTGCTTTTCGGCATTCACGCCGTACTGCTTGAGTGACATCGTTGAGTCACACTTCCTGTTTAGCTTCGGGGTAGTATAACATATAAACACTCGATGACGACACAACTGAACACAAAATGCTGTTTTTAAATGAGAGAAAATAAATCCAGAGCTCCATGGCCCTGTGTGAAAAAGCTAATAACTGGTTGGGACACCCTTAGCAGCAACAACTGCAATCAATCGTTTGTGATAACTTGCAATGAGTCTCTTAATTTTGGCCCAGCATGAAGCCTTTTTAAGGTCATGCCACAGCATCTCAATAGGATTCAGGTCAGGACTTTGACTAGGCCACTCCAAAGTCTTCATTTGGTTTTTCTTCAGCCATTCAGAGGTGGACTTGCTGGTGTGTTTTGGATCATTGTCCTGCTGCAGAACCCAAGTTGGTTTCAGCTTCAGGTCACCAAAAAAATGGCCGGGTATCTGGGAATTCATGGCTCCATTTATCATAGCAAGTCTTCCAGGTCCTGAAAGCAGCTGCTCCAGACCATCACACTACCACCATCATATTTTGCTGTTGGTATGATGTTCTTTATCTGAAATTTGTCATAATGGGACACATACCTTTCATAAAGTACATTTTGTTGAGTGTTTACCCAAAGGTCTTGGGGATCATCAAGATGTTTTCTGGCAAAATTGAGACGAGCCTTGATGTTCCTTTTGTTCAGCAGTGGTTTTGGTCTTAGAACTCAATCACTTTACAAGCCTGTGTAGGTGTTGGATTTTTTTTTCTCTCTTAATAAAAGGTTTCATTTAAAAAGTGCATTTTTGTGTTTAGTTGTGTTGTCATTGACTAATATTTAAACTTATTACATGATCTGAATCACTTTTTCACACCACTGCATTTGTGTGGGTCAAGGTGCAGCAGAGAGGGCCTCGTCTCTGGACCACCTGTGCAGTCATCAGAGTCCAGGCCTCAGGGGCCAAAGGGTCCGTCCTGACAAAGCGCACAGAGATGTCCAGCACGACAGGGACGCAGAGGCGGTGCTGATGTCCCCTGGTGAGGACGACAGCAGTGCCTACGGAGCCTTCACACTCCCCTGCCGACGCTCGCACTGCCTCTCCGAGGGCCTGGCCGGGGTCAGAGGCGTTGCACCTGGGCCATGTCCCGTTTTTCAGGGACGCCGTGCACAAACCACTCAGGTGAGGAGTTGCTAACAATGAACATGTGACAAATATGACATAATTGTGATGATGTAGCCATTAGGCAAGGACATCGTTCTATCAAAGCGTTAGGACACCAACAAAGTGGAACTACAATGACGTTTCCAACGCTGGCCTGATATTGATCACTTTACAATAACACAATTCAAATATTGGGTCTCACTTTTAATGCAGTATAAGATGACTGACTTAAAGTCACATGGATGCATCAGCATAAATCTAATGTTAATGTTAGTGTTAATGCAAAAGCAGCTTGTGTAATATTCCCTAGTGGAACTCTACAAAAGTCCACAACAAAACATGCTCTCCAGGCCCCCCCTTCAACTTCTTCCCAGAGCCCCCAAGCTGCACCCTAAGTGCTCATCACAAATTCACTCGGCCCGGCTGAAGGGGGAGTGGAGGGATGGGGGATGTATGGGTCTAGGATATAAATAGACGTAGCAAAACAAGGAGGAAAAGAACGGAGTCTCAGTTTGGAAAGAACTGACTTAGAAAAGGACAGTGGACCTCGAGTGGAAAAACGGAAACACATTAAAAACACACATGCAGTACATAGTACAGCCCAGTGTGGCCTAAATGCTCACATTGTCTCGCATCAACAAGCTGCTCCCACATGCTGAGAACCATATGATCATTTCCCTTAAACATGCTGTCTTCTACATGTGCCACGACAGGATATCTCCACTGTCCTGGGAGAGGGAAGCGAGTACGGCGACAGCGGTATCGACGGCGTGGCCGCCGAGACGGACATGGACGGTGAGCCATTATCTCGCCGATGCAAGGCCATGTCGGCGTCCTTCGCCGTATACTCGGCCACAGAGAGCGTGGTCTTCAACGGCAGCGACAGCGGTAGCAGCAGCGCCGGCGGGGCGGAGGCACGCGGGGGCGTCTACGAGAACTTCCGAAAGGAACTGGACAATCAAGTCTGGGTCAGTCAAGCTACTCGCTACAGTGACCAATCAAAATCCAACATAAATTGTTCCACAACACTACCATCTGATTTCTTACCATTTAAAATCTTTCCGAGGCTTTTCTACCCGTAAATTTGTTCCCATTTCATGGTTCCTTCCCATTTAAAATATTATGACTGACCATTTTGAATCTTTCTGAGGCTTTTCTGCTTTAATCTGTCCCTATTTCAAATGTATCCACGGCTTTTTTATCCTTTTGTTCCCATTTCAACGTTCCTTTCTACCCTCTGATTTGATCCTATTTAAAGGGGACCTATTGTGCGTTTTCCACTTCTCTGACCTATAAATGTAGTTAAGTGTTGTATTCTAGTGTTAAACGATGCCAAGGTTTCAGATCACAAGGTTTGCTCATTTGGAAGTGAGCCCTGAAAGAAGTTTGGGATGGCTCAAAACGCTCAGTTTCACAGGGCATTATAAAACTGTACTTTTGTGATGTCACAGAAGGATGGTCTACCTTATGGGTGTTGCTGTAGGCTATACCCACAACACCTATACCCACAAAATTTGAAAGTGGGGTTCGCAGTAGTCAGGAAGTACTTTGGTAGCGCTTGGGAGTTTGACCAACAAAGAAAATACAGCTGGAATAGGTACAGATTTTGGATGATCTAGAAATTATTCTGTGCTGGTTATTGTGTGTAGCTGCTCTATAGGAGTCCACAACTCAATACAAAGGGTCGAAAATTAAGTTAAATTAACAATGGAGGCTTTCCTACCTTATCATTGGGTCCCATTTCAAACGTTCCCGAGGCTTTTCTTCCTTATATGTTCCTGTTTCAAAGGCGTTTCTACCCTTTCATTTGCTCCCATTTCAAATGTGTCTGAGTCTTGTCTACTCGATTTGTTCCGATTTAAAATGTTTCCGAGGCTTGTCTACCTTTTCATTTTTTTCCCATTCTGAGGCTTTTCTACCCTCTAATTTTTCCCCATTTGAAATGTTTGCTGTTGAAAATAATGTAAATGAACTGTTTTTCCTCTTGTCAGGCACGTCAAGGTCGGGACTGCCTGGAGGAGGCGGGCTCGGCAGTGAGCGATGAGCAGAGCAGCAGCACGCTCAGCAGCGCCTATCCCTCCGACTCTGCGACGGGCTGTGCTCACGGCACTGTCAGGAAGGCAGGTGCGCTGGCCGTGAAGAACTTCTTGGTCCACAAGAAGAGCAAGAAGGTGGAACCTGCCACCAGACGCAAGTGGAAACACTACTGGGTCTCTCTGAAAGGTCAAACAGCTTTTTTATTACCTGCAAAGTAATCTACATGATGCTAGCACATGGTCCAGCATGGAATCTGTATTCAGTAATTATTAATAGCAATCCAGTGACAAAGCTGTAATATTCTACACTGCTGGCGACCTTCTCCCCTTACTGTGTGGCCTTTTCATTTTCTGTCCTCTGCCTCATCTCAATTTAATTTCACGCCGGCATCCATATCTAATCCAATCTCATCCTTGTGAAATGCACAAGATGCCGCTAATGCTTCCCGCCTCGTCTACGCAACTCCTCTCTCCATGAAGATGAATAAATCAGGCTCTAGTGTGTCCCTGTAGAGGACACACGCGACGCTTGTAATTAGCCCTTCAACACCATAAATAGATTTGTACTTTTTCAAGAGAATGTGTGGTCATTTTTGCAGTTTTTCTGTAATCCTGCAAAAAAATACAACTTTAAATGTGAATATCCTTCTGGGTTTGTCAGGCTGCACTCTGTTCCTGTACGAGTCGGATGGACGCTCAGGAATCGACCACAACAGTGTTCCGAAACACGCTCTGTGGGCGGAGAACAGCATCGTACAGGCAGTACCTGAACACCCCAAGAAGGATTTTGTCTTCTGCCTCAGCAACTCTGCAGGAGACGCCTTCCTCTTCCAGGTACACTTACTTAAATACATATATCCATAAATACAGTATTGGTGTATTTCAATATTGGAACAATATTAAAAAAACAGCCTGCACATGTAAAATCACATTATGAATTTGGCATGACATTAGCATGCCAGATTCATTTCCCTCAGGCTGCGTGTGGCAGATCAAGCATCCTGTGTGTGTTTTTGTTTGACGCGTTTAAAGGCCACACTGTCACTGACCATTGTGAAGCATGAAAATGTCTTATTTGTATTCATGGTGTCTGTCGCCAGTGAATGTCACTGGCGACAGACGCAATGAAGATGCGCAATGAAAGAAGCATATTAGGGTGACTAACCTTGTCTCTATTCATGTGTTCTCATCAATGCAACGTCACTATTCTCATACAGTTACTACAGAGTTGAAAACAGTGCTAACCTAGCACTAAAAAAGAGACTATTTTGGTTGAATTTGGAGCATTTGGGGGGTGGGTGACCGTTGTAATAACTCAAAAACAAAAGCAGCACAAACGTTCATTTTAACTGCACAACAGCTCAAACATAGCGCTAAAAATGACACTATTGAGTGACCTCAATCAGGTCTTTTCCGGATGTAATTTCCATTAATATTGTAGCTATCTGGTAAATTGTTTTGAATCAGATTTTTTTAAAATTAATTTTAAGCCGAGGCGGCACGGTGGTCTAGGGGTTAGCGCGCAGACCTCACAGCTAGGAGACAAGGGTTCAATTCCACCCTCGGGCATCTCTGTGTGGAGTTTGCATGTTCTCCCCGTGCATGCGTGGGTTTTCTCCGGGTACTCCGGTTTCCTCCCACATTCCAAAAACATGCTAGGTTAATTGGCCACTCCAAATTGTCCATAGGTATGAATGTGAGTGTGAATGGTTGTTTGTCTATATGTGCCCTGTGATTGGCTGGCGACCAGTCTAGGGTGTACCCCGCCTTACGCCCGAAGACAGCTGGGATAGGCTCCCGCGACCCTCGTGAGGAAAAGCGGTAGAAAATGAATGAATGAATGAATTTTAAGCCGAATAAAACACTATTTTATTATTTTTTTAATTCATTTTTTCTTTTTTTGTATTGTATTTTGGAATATATGCTCCATTTTGTTTTTAAAACAAGTATATATTTAGAATGGGACGCACGGTGGACAAGTGGTTAGAAGAATGACCACACAGTCAGGAGATCTGGAACATCTGGCTTTGAATCTGTATGTTCTCCTTGTGCATGTGCGAATGTTCTCTGGGTACTCCGGTTTCCTCCCACATTCCAAAAACATACATGTTAGGTTCATTGGCGACTCTACATTGCCCGTAGGTATGAACGTGAGAGTTAGTGGTTGCTTATGTGCGCTGCGATTGGCTGGCAATTTCTTTTATTTTATTTGCAAACTCTACACTCATCATTATTTTCTGTTTTTTTGTTTCTCATCAGACGTCGGGTCAGACAGAACTGGAGAACTGGATCACGGCGATCCACTCTGCGTGCGCAGCCGCCCTGGCCCGCCAGCACCACCGGGAGGACACAGTGCGCCTGCTGCGGACCGAGATCCGTAAGCTGGAGCAGAAGATTGACATGGACGAGAAGATGAAAAAGATGGGGGACATGCAACTGTCCACCGTCACCGACGGTAAAAAGAGGAAGACCATCCTGGAGCAGGTAGGCTATTTGCAGGTTATTCACCTTCCTCCTCTCCCTGTGAAAGAGTGAAAACACCTGAGGCTCTTTACATCATATCCACATGCTTCACACCTCGGCCAGCATTCTTTCTCACTGCACAGAATGTTCCGCTCGCTGGCACTGACATTAACAGCAGAGAACATGCTCATGCTGAAAGTGACATAATAATGCACACACGGAACTTGACACATCCTCTTGTTGCGTGGGAATGAAGGTAGTCAAAGATCAGTGCAGACAAAACAAAGTAGGGATGTCAAATGATTATACATCAGTTTTCAAGTAATTATGATTAATCCCATTACCAACTGTGTGTGAAATATACTGATTTTTACTGTATTTTACATACAGAAAGATGAATGATACATACATATGTATATGATTGCTTTGAATCTTTTTTATTATAATTATGTATTGTGTAAAACAGGAACAACATCAAGTTTAAAAGGCGCGAATCCATAGCCACCATCACATGGTCATCAATAAGGTCATCATATCTTACCTGTGTGCATTTCCTTATAGTATGAGCATTAGTATAGTCATCTAGCTGTACAGCATTTGGACAAAGTTAGAAGGTGCGGTGCGTTCAAAGACTGTCAAAGCGGGACTGGGACAAACCACTGCTTGCATTAAACTTGCAAACAGGAAAGAGGCACCAATGTAAAACAATGTATTTCATCTTCTCACATGGTTAGGATAAGAACATTATTCATCCCACACAGTAGTGAGCATTCACCTTACATCATTAAATCAATCTTTCAATCTTTCCATAAATCAAGGCACAACAAACACAAATGTATTGTTATATAAAATATATAATACATGAATTATCTACTTGGATATGGGTGAAGTAGCCAAAACAACTGTATTCATTTAAGAGTATTGTTACATAGTAACGGTGCTTCTCAAATATTTGGACGGGCCCCCTGGGGGGTGGGGTGGGGAACTGTCAGGGGGGTTTCGAGAGGTTGTAATTTTAATGCAGACCTACCAACATGTTCAAATTTGTGAGTTTGACAATATCAGCATCGGTTTTCGTGAAAAAAGCCAATATCGGACACCCCTAGTTATTATACTTGCTTATCAAATCATTTACCACTTATTTCTATCTGTGATTAATTGGTTAATTGTGAGTTAACTGTGGACAAAAAAATGTGATTAATCACAATTCATTATTTTAATTGACACCCCTAATTCTTTTTACTTAAGGATAGTCAAACTAATACAATAGCCATGTATACATGGACCCAAACATTCCAATTCCATTTGGGTTATTTGCTCAAACGGAAAGAATGTAACCTTTGTATACACCTCATTCCGAAAGAAAAGTGCCAATCCGAATGAACATAATCGGATTCACAGGGGTGGAATATTCCTTTCCCCAATCCGATTGAGGTATCTTGTACCCGCTCAAACGTAAAGTTGGCAGGATGCATTCTTCTTCACGGTTGGCAAGCGACTTTCGTGTGCATTAGCGCCATCTGTGGAACAGAATCGAAACCCTTCTATACGCCATTCACAAGTCCACTTTTATTAAAAAAGAAAATATATACGTATCTATATAAAACATGTGACGAGCTTAATTGTACAATATTAAGATTGAACATTCTTTCAGCGAATCCTGAAAGGCACGCAGCTCGAGACGTGAAAAGAAATGGAGGCGAGCAATTGGCACTGGACTGCTGCGGAAAGTTTGTTTTTGATTCAAACTAAATTTCAAGACTGGACGAACGAAAAACTGGCAATACGGAGTTATTCCAAGAAGTGAAAGAAAAACTTGAGGAATTCGGTATCACGTGATGTTGGTGTATACGCTTTACTGCGCATGCCCCATTGACTATTCTGGTTCATTATAGCGGCTCATGTAGACAAGGGATTGGAATATTCCTTTCCATGTATACCATTGCTTTCGGAAAGGTCATTTGGAAAGATTCCATTCAGAAAGAGAAACTCCTCATGTGAACCTGGCTAATGTTAGTGTAATATCTAATCATGTATCGCATGATTAAAAAAAAACAAGCTTCAAGCAGCGCTTTGGACGCCCCTTTTTGGAAGTGTTTTACAAAATGTATGAAGCAGGAAAGCAGTCTGACAGTAGACATGTTAAAACATTCATTCATTCATTTTCTACAGCTTTTCCTCACGGGGGTTGCAGGGGGTGCTGGAGCCTATCCCAGCTGTCTTCGGGTGAAAGGCGGGGTACACCCTGGACTGGTGGCCAGCCAATCACAGGGCACATATAGACAAACAACCATTCACACTCACATTCATACCTATGGACAATTTGGAGTCGGCAATGTTAAAACATGTTTTCAAGTATTTTTAACATAATCAAATTATTATTTATGTTTTGTAACTTTACTCTTCAGGCCACACAGTCAAGAGATCGGGAAGACCGTGGTTCAAATCTCTGCTTAGGCATCTCTTTGTGGAGTTTGTATGTTCTCCGTGGTGGATTTTCTCCGGGCACTCCCACATTCCAAGGTTAATTAGGTTAATTGGCGACTCCAAATTGTCCATAGGTATGAATGTGAGTGTAAATGGTTGTTTGTCTATATGTGCCCTGTGATTGGCTGGACACCAGTCCAGGGTGTACCCCTCCTCTCGCCCGAAGTCATCTGGGATAGGCTCCAGCATACTTGCGTCCCTAGTGGGGATAAGCGGTATAGAAAATGGATGGCTGAAACGTTACTGTCCATGCATATGTGGTATTCTGGACTATTTTACACACACATTCAAATGTGTCCTCAGTTCACCATTGTTATTTTGTAGTCTTTTCCCGACCTTGTTCAGCTTTCTGATTGGTCATCTTGGATATTTTCTCTACCAAAAGTTTACAACACATGAGCTCTAGAATACACAAACTGGTTAGTTTTCCATACCTGACAGGTTTGATTGGTCACTTGCATCTTGCAACTTTGATCTGTAGAAGTCAGCTGGCAAGACACATGACAGCAACATCACGTGGCCACTCTGAGGAAGACTGCAAGTGAGCAGTTGAAACTGCCCGGTATGAAAAGGTGACTCTGGTATGAACAAAGAATTGTTTAGTATATAACCAAAGGACAGTTTGTGGTGTTTTGTGTGTGTTGCACCTCCCGCGGCCCACCTTGTGATGCATTGCACACAAGCCAGCGGGTGGGTGACCGGTGGGGGCCGTGCTGATGAGTAATACCACCGCATGGGGGCTTCATCACTCCCACATCTCACTTCTCCTCTTTGGAACAAGCGAGGCTGCAGGATGTTCTTTTCTTGTTTATGTTGAATTAATTTATTCACCCACCTCTCTATCATCACCAGATCTTCCTGTGGGAGCAGAATCTGGAGAGGTTCCACATGGATCTGTTCCGCTGTCGCTGCTACCTGGCCAGCCTGCAGGGCGGCGAGCCCCCCAACCCGAAACGCCTGCTGGGCTTTGCCTCGCGTCCCACAAAGCTGGCCATGGGACGACTGGGAATCTTCTCTGTGTCCTCCTTCCATGCCCTGGTACGGCCACATGCTCTCTAACATAATTACACTTCCTAAAAGTCTGAATTCAGTTCTACATGTCCCGCTAGGCATTGCATGTCTGTCCTCCTCACTGAAGCAAAGGTTTTTAAACCAGAAGAACTTGACCGTGAACGTGTTTAAAGCAAGTATTTAATTAGCCAGAAACTTTGTGCCATCCTGTGGATCCTGCATTAGCATGACTGGTCACAACAACCTGACGACAAAGATCTTTGGCCCGTTGTTCGAGATCTTAGCCAACAGTCGTTGCTGAGAATGTACAGAATGAAACGGCGCCTGAGACATGCTGAACACACACACACACACACACACACACCAGAGGTTGATAGTGTTGATTGGCGGGTGGATCAATATGAACTGTGCCATCCCTCAGGCGCTTTCCCACAGAACAGACTTTTCTAACCCCCCGACCACCACCACCAGCACCCCTCTTTCCTTTTTACTGCCTACATCCTCCCTTCCTTTGTGTCCTTATCTGCTTCACACCCTCTCTAGACCCCCCACCCCCCGCAAATCACCACCCTGTCTCCTCCCTGCTGTCTCACACTGTCAGACATTACCACACAATTGATTTTTTTCACCAAGATTTATTGGCCTAGCACGACGCCATTTTAAACATGTCACCTAAAGTGACACACAATTGGACCTGCTACTACCACTAATAAATGAAAAATACCACGCAATGTGCAAAGCAAGAAAGTAAGCAAAATATAGAGGAAATAAATCCAAACGGTCTACAACAGCTTTATCGGAAATCGGTTAAGTAGCTTTTATGTAATCCTGCTAATGGAGATTCCTTATAAAAGACGCATCAAGCATTAATAGTTCACTAACTAGTGAATAAGCAACTTTCTGTGTTAGATATTAAATCCTCTGTGTGCACTGGTTAGCATATCGGCATATTATGGTTAAGAGATGGAATCTCTGTTCTCTCTGTGCGATTTTTCCGGGAACTTGGCTTTCTTCCCATTGTAGACTGTGTCAATGTGTGTGTCAGTGCTTGCTTGAATGTGTCCTCTGATGGACACATTGGCCATTTGTGCGTGTCACAGGTGTCTGCCCGCACCGAGGGTAGCGTGAAGAGGCGCAGTCAGGCCGTCCATCGCACCTTCAGCAAGCGTCGCAGCCGCTTCTCCTCCTTGTGGGGGCTGGACACCACATCACGCAGGAAGTCTAAGGGACATCCCACAATCAGCCAGGTACTAAACCAGGGGTGGGCAAACTTTTTGACTCGCGGGCCGCATTGATTTAACAAAATTGACAGGGGGGGGGCAGACTATATATTTTATACATATAATTCTAACTGTCCAACTGAAATTATTGTATCTGTAAAAGTGTCATGCAACCTGCTATATGTGCTTGTTATGTTATGTTAAGTTTTCAAACACGTATTCAAACACTTGGCGGGCCGGATGTGGCCCCCGGGCCGTAGTTTGCCCACCCTTGTACTAAACCAACTCCGTCAGGTGGCACATGTTGTTTCTCTCTATAGCGCCTCCTAGTTGTAAATGTTGTGAACACTTCCTTGTTGTTGCAGGTGTTTGTTGACGGGATGGAGTCACCCAAACCGCCCATAGAGCAGACGTTTGAAGACTCCGCCAGTGAGAGATCTGTAAGATGTTCGTTTGTAGACTATTTTCCCCACTTCCTGTTTCTTTGTTTCTCCTTGTTGGCCACCCTGAGACCACAAACACATTCCACGCCACCATCTCCATCCTTTCCCGTTGAGAATGTAGCTGCAGGCTAATTGCACCTCATTGTTTGTCTTTTTCATAAATTACTGGAGCGGCTGATGCTGGCTTACAATCTTCTCGGCACCCCGAGGCCAGCAACCACCCTCCATTTACCACCTCCTTCCACTTATCTGATATCCGCTTTGTGAAGTTTGTTTTAATGGCTTATGTGGAAGAGCACCATGGATGAAGCCTTCCACATCTATGACAGACACCACGTCCACATCTGCCTGGACACATTCTCTTTTCAACCCAGTTCAACCATAAGTCTATTTTAACTTTAATGTTTTTGTCTTTGAGTGCATTACAGGCAACCCACAAACTCATGCAAATGTTAGTATTACTTCAATCGTGCCTGTGCCTGTTCTTGATGTAGTACAAGAAAAAGAATACATTTCTTAAGACAAGAGACTTCTGCAGTGCTCTAACCCATTCTCACACTGTGGAGGTCCCCAGTGGCTCTGTGGGAGATTGATTTGCTTCCACCCACGCACAGCTACTAACATACTAACATCAGGCATGCTAGAGGCGAAAAGAGGAGGAAAGAGGTCTAGAGGAT
This sequence comes from Doryrhamphus excisus, assembly GCF_030265055.1. Taxonomy (NCBI): domain Eukaryota; kingdom Metazoa; phylum Chordata; class Actinopteri; order Syngnathiformes; family Syngnathidae; genus Doryrhamphus; species Doryrhamphus excisus. The sequence goes on along the minus strand of NC_080476.1, from coordinate 3,498,915 downwards.
GGGCTGAAGGACGCTGGTTGACATCCAAGCCTTTGTCTCTTTTTTACATTCTGTCCTATGGATCTGTACTAGGTTTAACCACAAATATAGGGGAAATGTTAAATGTAACAAAGTCTGTTGTAATGTCTCCAGAGTGATGACAAATGTGAAAAACATGATGCAACCAACAAATACAAAAAATAGCACTGCAAAAACAATCACAAAGGGTAGAAGGTGTATAGCAAGAATAAAGGGTCCTGGCAGGAAGACAAAGCTAAGAATGGAAGTAAGACTGTAAAAGTACAAAAGAACACAAGGAATACTAGACCGTTGTAGGTGATTCACAAAGTAGTAAAAGGGAAGTAATGCTGGTGTAGCCCAGTTTTGGATGAAAAGAATATTCCAGCATCTTCCTGATGCAGCCAGGGAGTATAAAAAGATGCTGCAGCCATGCCGTGTTACTACACCCCGCACCAGAAGGAGGCCAACCAACCTAAGAAAGAAGGCAGCATACGGCCAGTAGAGAGACAAAGGTAACAAAAGCATGCCCAAAAAAGGTGAATCCATGAATCCATATTCTCAGGTTTTGTCCGACCTTAGGGGCATTGGACGACAAGGCTTCCACTGTAAAACAAAACATTACAATGCGACACGCAAAAATGACTTTTCAGTGAGGATCTCTAACAATCATAAAAGCTTGGTTCCAAACGGTCGCAGCTGAAGGATTTTTCCAAGCTTTTCAATGAATCCCACTGATGGCAGCAGGGATTTGAGAGTCTCGCCTCGTGGTGTGCCGATGTGACCCCCACCAGCAGAGGCATCTTATGGGCCATGCTGGCAGCCAGATGGTGTTGAGCCTGGGAGGGGGCGCGGTGCATGTCTCTCACGCCCCCGGTCTTTCTTTTCTACTTAATGTGTGAGGCATTATTTTGGAATGATGATGATAAAACTTGCTCCCTTCTGCCATCACCCTGCACATATTGAATGGCTGGATCGGGGGGGAAGGTGATGGCACAGCAGCAGTCGGGGGGGGCACAGACCTAGAACAAAGAAGGTGCTGGAAGCTGTCACCTGATAGCAGGGGATGTGATAGCACAGATAAAGTAGACGTTGATTGGCCTGCCAGATTGTCCCGGGTCATGGCGATGGGCGCAGAGGTCAGATGTGCGCGTCAACACACACACGCGAACATATGTGGCTCAAAGCCGCTCGGGAGCTCAAGAGGCTTACAAATGAGATTTTGTAATTAGATCTCCAGATGCTTTAGACCACCATCAAATCCATCAAAGTCAGCGCCTTTCTTCAATAAGAACAATGTCGCTAGCTAATTATTATTACTACAATCTGATTGCCAACATTTTGCACATAAGCCCTTACTCTGTGTGTTTACAGAAGGACAGAGAGAGCTCAGTGAAGAGTCTTCCTCAGCTGACCCCGGACAACGACATCTGGGTCTCCGAGAGCCTGGCCCCGTCCTGGGTGTGCCTGCCTAATGACCAGCCTGTCCTGGCCATCGTGCATCCCGGCGACACGGCGCTGGAAGTCCTGAGCGATGTGTGCAAGGTGGGGCATCAACACCGCGTGCAAATAGACACCTCATGCGCTTAGCCCAGGGGTGGGCAAACTTTTTGACTCGCGGGCCGCATTGATATAACAAAATTTCCAGGGGGGGGGGGGGGGGGGGGGGGCAGACTATATATTTTACACGTAACAGTCCACCTGATATTATTGTATCTGTAAAATTGTCATGCAATCTGCTATTATTTATTATTTTATATTTATATTTAAATATTTTAAAAATAATAAAATATTATAACTAAATTATTATTATTATTATTATTATTATTATTATTATTATTATTATTATTATTATTATTATTATTATTATTATTATTATTATTATGTAAAATATGCAAATATAACAATATTATTATATATAATTAATATCATAATTAGCATTACTATAATAAATATAATAATCATAATAGTTATAATAATAATATAATAATTATTATTTTAATTTTTATTATTATGTGCTTGTGTCTCTTTTTTCAGGAGCACTTTATAAACAACAGACCATGTCAAACAACGAAATTGATACAACCATCAAAAGGTTGGCTCAGGCCATGATGCCAGGTTGTATGTTGAGTTTAAATTAAATACTTTTGAAAGATTGGGCGGGCCGTATTCAAACACTTTGCGGGCCGGATGTGGCCCCCGGGCCGTAGTTTGCCCACCCCTGGCTTAGCCTGTAGAATATGTGCTCCTGTCTCGCTTAGCAAAGCACACATGCTATGTAGAATGTACTACGTACGGTATGTGGGATGACACCTTCCAGCCCGTGGATGTGTCACATATTTTACATTCAGTCTGAAACAACAGAATGTGACACGCAAATGCAGATGGTTTTGGAAAACATGCCGTGTTTTCCATGTGTTCTGACCTCTCACACACACGCAAACTGTCTTTTAGGGCAAGTGGACTATGGAAGGAATCATAAATCAAGGAATGAATGTTCTCTTTTCACTTTGGTTGGAATAGTGACACTGTTGGGTCATGAAAACGTTCACACCATCCTATACGAACAAGGAAATAGCCAACTAGCTAACTTGACAGTTGTGTACACTTCTCACATTTCTGCAAATAATCTTTATTTTATTATCAAATTTACCATAATAGTGTGAATTGTGTCCTATGAAAGTGTCCCATGAAAAGTGTTGGCAGTGTTAGCTCTTTTTGTGCACCATTCAATAGTAAATCCTACCAGTACACACATACAGTATGATTCCCCTTTGTTGTTGTTAGGCTTTGACTGTAATGACTTTCTTCAGGGTTCATAAGTAAAATGACCTCATGGTAAGAGCTTATAGCGCCACCTGTTGTCTAGATGTGTGCTTGATACATGACTAGTTGTTTCATAGATGCAGTCTGTGTGGCCCTACAGTATTTGTGCGGCATGTAAAGGCAAGTACGACAAAGAGGATCTTCTCATTTCCTCACCTCTCGCCGCGTAAAGCCGCCACAGACTTCATCTTCTTTCTCCTAATTGGTGTGAGATTCCTGACAACATATTCCGTCTAACGCAGACACACACATAATATAGAAAAAAAACATGACGTGTGGGCGATCAATGCACACTGACAACGTGTCACAAGCAACCAAAGCATCTGATTGGCATATCACATGCATTCAGGTCTATTAGAAATATGTCATTTACTGTTATTTTCCTCCCTGCAGAAACACAAGCTGGATGCTTCTGGTCACTATCTGCGATTGAAGGTCGACGTGGACGACCACACTCTCTTCTATGTGCCCAAACCTGAGGAGGACATCTATGATGTGGTGAGTGATTAAATGACCACGGCCACCCAGCTAGGAGACCCGAGTTCGATCCCTGTGTGGTGACTCTGTGGTGACATCAGAGGTCCTTCGTCCAAACTCTCTTCCACCGTCAACCCTGACACCTCGTCCTCGTGTTCATGTCAATATAAGGAGGTAGAAAGCACATCTTAAAGCTGATGATAGTGTATTCATATTCACAGGTATATATATTTTTTAAATGTTATATACTGTAGGCGGGCTGCACAGCAGACGAGCAGTTAGCGCGCAGGCCTCACAGCTAGGAGACCCAAGTTCGATTCCACCCATCTCTGTGTGGAGTTTGCATGTTCTCCGTGCATGCCTGGGTTTTCTCCGGGTACTCCGGTTTCCTCCCACATTCCAAAAACATGCTAGGTTAATTGGCCACTCCAAATTGTCCATAGGTATGAATGTGAGTGTGAATGGTTGTTTGTCTATATGTGCCCTGTGATTGGCTGGCCACCAGTCCAGGGTGTACCCCGCCTCTCGCCCGAAGACAGCTGGGATAGGCTCCAGCACCCCCGCGACCCTTGTGAGGATAAGCGGTAGAAAATGAATGAATAACGCTCAACAGCCTCCACATGATACCTTCTCTCAATTCACTGTTAGGATGGGTTCATAAAATGTAAATCCACACACTTAAAGTACCATTGTCTTACTAAAAGCATCAGTGGCCTTTGCTCGGTGGCAGAGCAATTCTGATGGCATCTAGTACAAATGGCAACATTTTTTATCTGCATGAGGGCTTTATTTTGTCTCCGTTAAGGGGGTCCGTGCTCCTAAAAACCTCTGCTGTAGTTGGCTGTCAGATGTCACCAGATGAGCTTGTTTATAAAGAGCCTTGGCATTATGTTAGCCAAGAAGGGGGGTGGACGTTGCACATCAATTCTCATGCATGATGTATGATAAGTTATGCAAATTAGCTTGATGTGTTTGTAGTCTCATGGTGGAATAAAAACATGGCCACAAAGAACGGTCATATGACGGCGCCGCTCTGAGCTCAAGAGTACATCAATCTTCTCCCTGAGTGCTCTTCATCATCCTATGATCCTCTCCATCCTCTTTGATCAACATCTCCCCCTCCTTCACTGGCATTACCTTCTCATTTCACAGCTCTCACACCTCACATCGCCTCATTTCACACACACTCCACATGTGTCGTGACCCCGCAACCAATTGCTTTCTTAAGGAGCGTGAATAATACATGAATTCACCTCACCTCTATCAAGTGTGATGACGTGACATTGACCTTCATGCTGCCGCCCCCCTCCTCTTCTTTCTTGTGTTTATCTAGCTCTACAAGGAGATTGAGATCTGCTCCAAGTCCACCAAGGTGATCCAGTTCGACAGAGAGGAGTCCTGCAGCTTCGGATACGGTAGGCCGGCCTCAGAGCACAGACCTGTTTAGACTAGACTAATGGACCTCAGAGCCTTGTAGAGTAGCATTTGTCTTAAATGGATATAATCTCCGAAAGCACAGGAGAAGCTGAAATGTATGGTTTGCTTGTCAGGAGGCATCCTATGGATTTTTGCATGCCTTCTAGTAAAGGAAGATAGATTGTAGTTAATGGTGAAATTGTAAACTGACTAAATCCTAGTGCGAAACAATGGATGCCGAATGTCACTTATATGTGTGTCTTTAGGTTTCTGTGTGGCGGTTTTGGACGAGGACGGGACGCAGCAGCTTCACATCACTGAAGTCAAAGCAGGAGGACTCGCTTCAGCCAAAGGTAAACATGACACACCTTTACACCAAATGCCAAGATGGCTGCCATAGATAGATGTATATAGTTTCTTTACTGAGTACTAAGTACGCCATCTTCGTGGTATCAACTGCTTCTTTCTGTGGCTTTGTCACATTGTACAAATACAATTAAACAAAAAAAGAACAGAAATAGAGCCAAAAGACATAATGTAAAGAGGAAAAGTCAGCACCGAGTTTTGTATATTTGAAATATATATACAGGTTCATTCTGTGTCTTGCTTTCAGCACCTTGGCACGTGGCAATGTAGTAGAAATGTAGTAGAAATTAAATTAGTAGATTGCAATATATTGTAGTATATTTATATTTTTTCATTGTATTTTTCTTAAAAGTAAGGTTAAAACCTTGTCTAGTATATCATCTTGTCTTGTGAAGACCTGTGTGTCTTTTGATGATTTTTGTGTGTCCTGTCATGATGGACGTGCGTACTGAATTTCAGGTTAGCTGGAAGAACTGGTGGCAAGTGCATGGTCCTTACACCTCACATCATAGAACTGCCATAGAACTGCACCTTTATCCTGATCTGCAACAACATTTCATGTGTCCAAAACGTTGATTGTAATTTGGTTAACTTGGCAGTACTAATCATGCTTGGCTACATCGCTAGCAGTCTCTCTCTACAATGATAATTAGAGTTTAGATTTGTAAATACTAAACGTCCTGTTGATGCCAGTGTACCTGTACATTGTGTAGTTGAGACTTAGTCCAGTTTGAGGAGAAAAGATTAGCCTAGTCTAGGGGTGGGCAAACTTTTTGACTCGCGGGCCGCATTGATATGACAAAATTTAGGGGGGGGGGCAGACTATATATTTTACACGTAACAGTCCACCTGGTATTATTGTATCTGTAAAATTGTCATGCAATCTGCTATTATTTTATATTTATATTGAAATATTTTAAAAATAATAAAATATTATAATAATTACAATAAAATTAAAATAATAATTATTATATTATTATGTAAAATATGCAAATATAACAATAATATTCTATATAATTAATATAATAATTAGCATTAATATAATAATTATAATAATCATAATAGTTCTAATTATTATTATAATAATCTAATAATAATAATAATAATAATTATTATTATTATTATTATGTGCTTGTGTCCCTTTTTTCAGGAGCGCTTTGTAAACAACAGACCATGTCAAAAAACGAAATTGATAAAACCATCAAAAGGTTGGCTCAGGCCATGATGCCAGGTTGTATGTTGAGTTTTGGAAAGATTGGGCGGGCCGTATTCAAACACTTGGCGGGCCGGATGTGGCCCCCGGGCCGTAGTTTGCCCACCCCTGGCCTAGTCAGTTGAATGGACCTTCATCTTTGCAGCTGCCATGTTTCCATAGAGCAGTAGCAGAAACCCCCAGTCTTGCCGCGTATACGCCACTAAAATCTAGAAGTTCTTAGCTTCTGAGATCACTCAAGTGTGAGATTGTATCCTGCAGCCTTAGCGAGCTAAAAGCTGCTGGCCTAGCAGTAGTCGCGGGAAGTCGGCGTGTTGACTTCTGTGCATTTTCTGCACGGTTGGGTTTTTTTTTTAGCTTTACATTTTGCTGAATCACAGACACAATGTTTAGCAGGTCAACCAGTGTGAATGAGGAGAATGCATGAAGACTGAAAGCGATCACGCTCTTCTGTGTGCTAGTAGATGGAAGAATAAGGAAACCAGGCCAGCACTGCAGGGTTAACCAGAGATGATCTTTTCTATCCCTTTCATTCTCTTTCAGTGTAATGACACAGATGCACACAGCAGTAGCAGCAGCGTAGGGCCTGGAGGGTTATTTCTCTCAGTCCAATAAAGACTCCACTACAGCTGACATTTCACATTGCCGACAACTAGGTCATACCTTGGGGCTGAATGTGTCATTTGTGTATAGATATATTAACTATGTGTGTGCGCGATTGCATTAGTGAAGCATTGTGGTGCGTGTCTGTGCCAATGCAGGTGAGCTGTCACCTTATTGGCTGCTAAGTGGGAGTTAATTAGCAGAGCAGGTGATGGGGGGAGGAGCTAGAGGTTTTTTCTTCCAAGCTGTACCTGGTGTGTAAGCTTCTATACATGACAAGACAGGAATAGAGCCATCCAGTCTGGCCATGTTCGTTATTAGCCTGCAGCTTGCTAGGATGGATTTTTAATGTATTGGAGCACATTGAGGTCCCAACATGTCTGATTAGGTGTGGATTTGTTTGTATAGCTCGTTTGTGCACATTAGAGCTCTGCAGCTCACGGTCTTACATCATGATGTCGTGTTAATGCGCCGCAAAGAGGCAAAAAGGTTATTTTTAGGGATTAGCGCTGAATAGTTTCTTTTGTCACGCAGGTTTGCGAGTGGGTGATGAGATCCTGCTGCTGAACAGCAAGCCTGCCTCCGCCCTCCAAATGGACGACATGAGGGCGGCATTTGCTCACCAGGCCTTGACCCTGAGCGTGGGCACCCTGCCCCGCCTCGACCCCTCCATGCTGTGCTCGCTGCCGCCCCGCAGATCCGAAGCTGAGCCTGGTCCAGTGACGGACATCTTCTCCCAGAGCCAAGGTCAGGATGACACGTTGTCACTGGGCTGCGAAGGAGGGTACAAAATATGTTAACATGTTGGCTTTATTCAGTCAGCTACCTTGGCTTTAGTTGTCCACTCCTGCAGTTTTAGCTATAATTTAGATGCTTATATCTTGTTCCGTAAATCAATCACTCACTCGAGTGTTGAACTTAAGAGGCTCCGCTTTAGAGGAATATGCAAACCCTAGATCACAGCTTTCCACAAAACCGAATAACATGGGCAACCTAGCTCTTATAATTTGTTGACGGGCTGGAAAAAAGACAAGTTGAGGGTAGGTTTTACTTTATGCTTGGACTGGCTCCAAATGGGTGTGTGTGTGTGTGGCCAGATGGAGCCGGGCCCCTTGCCGCCACCTTGTGGACTGCAGCGGAACAGTATCATCCTGCAGGCCATCATTTGTCACGCAAAGGACAAGTGAGGGACCCGACTTCAGGAGGTTTACACTGCTTGAGAAGCGTGTTTTTGTATGGAGGTTAAAGCTACCAAGCGGCTTCTGTCTTTTTAGGGTGAACGCCAACCCATACGGGGTCATGCTGTAGTGCATCTTCCAGATGGCCAAGTGTCTCTCTTAACGTGGAGGCTCACATGCTAATTAAGCAGCAACACTACCTGTGACCTGCCCTCTTCATCTGCGCAAGGGCGCCATTTGTTAAAAAAAAACCACATAGCTCACCGTAACACACAGGAGCAGCATGAATATTAATCAGGCGCTGTCAGATGTGTCAGTGTGAGGGTCGCACACAAGTAAACACTTCTGCAGCCCAGCTGGAGGTTCTTGATGATTTTTAGGAAACAGCAGACATGCAGAAGGGAATAGTTGCCCCGAGGATGCTGTCAAAAGTCTTCATTGTTAGGATGGCGGTCGATCATGTGCCACATATAATGTGGCTTTTACTACACGGAGGCAACCAGCAGATTGTACAGTTCACACTTTAGTAGTCGTTTGCTGCCTAAACGGGCTGCGGAAGAAATCTAAACGGGGCATACCAACAAATGCTATGTAATGCTAGTGCTCAAAAGACAAACAATGTATTCAAACACTTATAATAACTCGTATAAATGCTATAATATATTATTAGTAATTAAAACATAGGTGAAGTGAATGTTCTCCATGCAGGTGAAGTTGGTGGAGACGTTCTCTTCAAGAATCATTATCTTAGTGATCACACTTAAGATACAGGAATGGGAAGATGCCCAAGTGGTTCAATGGTACATGCTGCCTTTCCTGCGGATGGCATGGCTTGTATCCCAGCCTGACACCCCGAAAATGGAATTGGAGACATCTGATTGGACAAAACCTAAAAAGGAATTTGAAGATGTTTAGCTTGGAGCCTCCTCCTACAGTATTCGTACATTAATTTTCTATCGCTTATTCTCACAAGGGTCGCGAAGGGGTGTTGGAGCCTATCCCAGCTGTCTTTGGGCGAGAGGCGGGGTACACCCTGGACTGGTCGCCAGCCAATCACAAGGCACATATAGACAAACAACCATTCACACTCACGTTCATACCTATGGACAATTTGGAGTGGCCAGTTAACCTAGCCTAACCATGTTTTTGGAAAGTGGGAGGAAACCGGAGTACCCGGAGAAAACCCACGCATGCACGGGGAGAACATGCAAACTCCACACAGAGATGGGTGGAATCGAACTCTGGTCTCCTAGCTGTGAGGCCTGCGCGCTAACTGCTCGTCTGCTGTGCAGCCCGCCTACAGTATATAACATTTAAAAATATATATATACCTGTGAATATAAATACACTATCATCAGCTTTAAGATGTGCTTTCTACCTCCTTATATTGACATGAACAGAGGACATTCTGGACGAGGTGTCAGGGTTGACGGTGGAAGAGAGCTTGGACGAAGGACCTCTGATGTCACCACAGAGTCCTGGAGATCAACCTGAAGAGAAGATATGCGGCGGGGCGGGACAGAAGGTACGAGTCCATATGCCATTAGATGAAGAGTGCGCTTAATGTCTGGCAGGTGGCAAGCAGATGAGTGTGTGTGTGTGTGTGTGTGTGTATGTGCGCACGCGCGCGCATGTGTGACAGACAGGTAAGAGACGCCGCGAGACAAGTGTATCGTTTTGTAATCAAACTGACGTCGAGTCTCATCAGCGTTTGTGATTGTAGCGACACGCCGCATGCTACCAGGCCTCCCCTGGATACGCTTGTCACTTTTATCACCATGGCGATGAGTGACGACCTGTCACCTTTCTTTATCACCAGAAATGCAGCACTGTTGTGGAAGGTCAGACAGCGAGATGACGCTTTAGTTTTTCTTGCTCAAACTTCCTTGCCCAACGTCTTGGCGGCTTTCCTTTCTGTCTGCACTGTGCTTTCTTTGTGGGTCGATCCAGGAGTGGCGAGGCCCTCGTCTTGCCTCATTTCACCGCTGGCAAAGACAGGACAATTTTAATTATCCCCGCATTATAATTACTTGATTCTATGCACAGTGTTTCACATCATTTAGTGCAGATAAATGAGTGTCTGGAGCGGCACAGGAGACTGGGAGGTTCATTATTTTAGACAAAAGCAGCGCCGCCACCTCCAAATGTGATAAAGCAAGGGGGAGGGGGAGGGTGGGTGATCACTTGGGATAACAGCAATCATGGAGACGATGGTGGTGAGTGCACCTCTTCCCGGAGGAGCAGTTAGTGGAAAGAGCTGCTTATAATTTATAGCGCTTTACTTTTTAGCCTGGAGGCATTTGGGATGAAAACTCTGCAGGAAAAGTGGGGGTTGTTTTGATTGACAGGCAATATTTGGCTTCTGGTTATCTTGCCTTTATCATCTTTGGCATCGATTCTCTTCTCAAACGTCAGTGTCGTTTTTGTCCCTACTCTTCTCTTATCTCACTGATGTCCAATGATGCCTACTGCTGGCTGCTTGTTTACTGTAGTTGCACCGCGCGGCCACTAGAGGGAAGACGGGGGCAATGAACCATCCGTCAGTCTGCCAACCCTCTCAATTTCACTGAGAAATCACCATATGCCCTTCTTTCACATTCTTGCACCCAGGTTGGATGCTGGTGGAAATGATTGGAAGATGAGAATTTCCTTCATTGTCCCTTATTTTATTATAAAATGTTGTCTTGTAGGATTTATAATCATTCCAAAAGTCTCATTAATTTGCCTTGATATTCTGCAGTTTGAAGGGTGTAAAACGAAACATGATATTTACATTTGCACCTTTCCACTGACGAGTGAGCACACATGCTGTTATGCATGTCGTAATGTGTGATGATGTGCATATGGATGCCAAGTACTCGGATGTGCATAATCTCAGTTTATCCTGCTTTCTGCTGGCAGGGGCGGTGGCAGGTTGGTGCTTGCCTCCAAGCTCCGCCCCGTTCCCCGTATTGCGCCCACTGTGCAACAACTCCCCTCCCTCCACACACTGGCTCGGGCGGTAGCCACAGGCTGTTTTACGTGTGCTGAAAAGGTCAAGGTTTGTCTTTGCATGCGCGGCACCTCTTTGGAGAAAAGGTAACGCAGATCCTGTTGTGGCTTGACTTTTCTTTTCACTTAGCTGTTAGTTGACGTGTAGAATGCTTATCATTCAAATCTAATGCTCATGCTAAATCCAAAGGATGGCTTGCATACATTAAATGTATTCAATGGAATGAAGAAGCTTTCCCACTTTTCCATTGAGCTAATGAGCACTCCAAAGTGTGTGCATGCGTGCATGCGTGTGGAATCAAGGCGTGCTTCTCTTACATAACTTATGTTTTGTCAGCAGTACAGCAGGTGTGGCCTGAAGAGTCTTTGCAGGTTGGAAAGTGCAGGTTAGAATGAAAGTACTGGAGAATGAGAGAGTAAAGCATATGGTCATGAGGTTATGTTTTCATTGCCTTTGTCACTTTCAGCTGCAAGAGGTGTTTGTATGAAAGGTGTACATTCTGGTGCTGGTCCAAATGTGCTCTGGTGTGGGCTGTTTTGCTTCCTTAAGTACGTCAGCCACGAAAGAACCAGTGCTGCGCTTTCTTCCTGACCCTCCTCCTTCACTTTGCCTCCACCTCACTTGCTCCTCAACTCACAAAGAGGCGATGTTGTTCCCAAAACAACCTGAAGTGGACTTCTGCTGATTGACTCGGTTCTGTTCAAGCTCACGGTGGATTTGCTTTCGTCAGCATCAGTGAGACTTGGGAGGTGTAAGTGGAGGGGGCTAGTCATGGACAACACGCCGGACTTTTGTTTGGAGCTCTGATCCTCCAGCATGTCCATCTTCAAGAGGAGGAAGAGAACCTCCAAATGCTCGTCCAGGTTTTTTTATGATTTACAGCCGGTGAGCCGCACTTCCATTGTTTACACTCGTGTCTGCAGGATGCTTTTTAGGCCACGTTCCCACTAGCACCATTTGACCTACGCCTGTAAGCATCACATTAGTGCACACAGTTTGGCAAGGAAAAGTTCATTACTGCAACATATTTCACACAGTTCTGCTTTTTAATGCTGGTTTTAGGAAGTCCGCTCAGAAGTTGTTGATTTTCTTGGGTCGTTTGGTCTCCTAGCTAACTTTTATGTATCTGTCATCTCGATGCCTCGTCAACAATGACCACCAACCAGCTAAAATGATGAAAGAAAAGCTTTGTTTTTAACATTTCACGGCAGCCATGCTTGGGCGGGTTGTTAATTGAAAGCTGCTTTTTAATGACGCTTCATGCATCATCATCATCCATGTCACGGTGACATGTCTCTACTCACCGCTCCGTCTGCTGTAAAGTCCTCTGATGGTGGCAGACTGCGAGACCGACCACCTCAAAGGCTCTCATACCGTCTTTGGCTCGTTAACGCATTAGCATGGCGAGTGTGTGCTTTGTGTGACGGGACTGACTTGTTTCCTTATTAGCTTGATTGTGTGTGTTGTGCTTTAATGCACGAAAGATCAGCATCCTCATTGGTCTGTTTGCTGCCCAACGGCTTTGAAGGCCTCAATGGGAAATTGAGTTAGTCACTGGTGCGACATGACAGACAAGGCATGCAATCTGCTTAGATGGACTTGTTCGCGCCTCAGCATCTGTCTGTCAATGTAATTGCATGCCACCAGGAGGCATATATTATGTTGATTTTTTTTGAGTGCATAACACAGGTCACACTTGTATTTTAATCACGTCTAGCTCTTTAATAATTGCAGCATTAATCCCAGTCCACTAAAATGGCAGCATGAAATTGGATTGATCATCTGTTTGGTGGCTGCAAGGCTTCATTTACAGCAAGCGTGTCCAATATTTTGCTGCAGAGGGCTACTAATATTTATTTTGCTTAAAAAAATCTAATATGCTAAAAATGTTTACATTATTATTAGCATCAACATTATTAGCATTGCCCCCCATCTGCATATCGGACACCCCTTTCAAAGGAGATCGAAGAGAAGAAAATACATAACCGGTGATCTGTGTCATAATGTATTTTCTGTATGATTACAATATTTTTTTTACATTTTCTTAGCTGAATTTGCTCATGTACGTGCAGAAAGCAGAGCCTCTAAATGGTTGTGTGTTCGTTTCTGTTTGTCAGTATGTCGCCACAACATTTCTAGAAGATTTATTATACACCATGACTTTTGCCAGCCGGTAGAATGTCTTTAATGGACCATAGAGTATGGCTGCAGAGAAGTATGGGAGTACTTTCCACTTAACGGTAACGATTCGGTGGTCTGCGACTTGTGCAAAATGGAGATAGCGTACCATAAAAGCACTACTGTGATGCACCAGCACCCGGGAGCTGCTTGTGTGGAGAAGACTTTTTTTAAAACTTTTTTTTTCTTTCCTTGTTTGTAATGATTAACCCCGTCATTCATCCGAACCGCACCACGTAACTTACCACGTACTCCGGCCTCGCGCACACAGCATGCGCCCACTCAAACACACACCTGTGCAGACACACGCACAGAGTGGGAGTGGTGGTGGAAAGCAAGAGGGAAAGAAAGTGCTCTTGCAGGAACACAGCTGCTGTTATTTTTTTATTTATTTTAGTTTGTATTTTGATTCAGATTGGGATCTTTGCACAATAGTTTGATTCATTATTTTTTTTATTACAATTCATTTTTGAACATATGAAAATAGAAAATCTATTGGAAAGAAGACATTTGTTTTATTCAAGGAGATAAATTAGCATTAATTGCTTTATAGGTTAAATTATAGGGAGATGATCGAATAGAAATCAAATTGGATTTAAAAATGAATCGTTAGATTAATTGATGCATCGAAATTTTTTTCTAGATTAATCGATTACAAAAATAATCGTTTAACCCAGCCCTAGTGAAGGAGGTAGTACTCTGTTGTGCTTGAAGGGGGCGTGCATGTAAATACTACTACTCACAACGATAGTAGGGATACCTACATAAGTGTTATGTGAACCGCAGGTTTTCCTTTAAATATTGAACATCGTGGACACAGTAATGTTGACCTGTAAAAGTTATACAGTAGTACATTTTACATTCATCCTGAAATGTATGTGAAGTATCCAGAACATCTTGTGAGTAGTACGACCACAAGTGCCACACCATGCATGAACCTCACTGGATGTCACGGACTCCCAGTTCAAAAGTGAAATGCTTTTCTCGCAGAACACGGCGCAGGTCGCCACTTTCTGCCGTGGCCTCCACGACGTCAACGCTCCCGACTGCCAGATGTCGTCATCATCGTCGTCCTCGTCTCTCTCGCCGAGCCCTGTGTCAGCCCTGCCGCCCTCTTGTGGCACAGCGGCACAGAGGCAGCTGTCCGACGCTGACAAGCTCCGCAAGGTCATCAACGAGCTGGTGGAGACGGAGAAGACCTACGTGAAAGTCAGTAGGACGGTTGTTGATCTTGAGAATACTAATGCTTTTCCACATGCACTCGATTTTCGTACAGTAGCTGAAATTGATGTTTGTTTTGTTTTGAGTGAAATCCTCAGTAATGACTCACCCCCTCCTCCCTTCTCACATGCCCTGCCTTGTTCCTCTTTATGTTGTCTGATCTTGTTCTTGGTCTTTTCAGGACCTGAGTTGCCTAATCGAGTGCTACTTGACACCACTACAGAAAGAGAGCTTCCTGACTCAGGATGAGGTGAGGTCTGCAGCGTCATGTGACCACTTGCTGACATACCTGCTTTAATTCAAATTCTCTGCTCGTCTGACCCAGTTGGACGACCTGTTCGGTAACCTCGGCGAGATGGTGGAGTTCCAGGTGGAGTTCCTGCGGACGCTGGAAGACGGTATCAGATTGGTGCCAAATCTGGACAGACTGGAGCGGGTGGAGCAGTTTAAGGTGCGGTATGAAGTTCCGCCCATTATTCTAGACCTGTTTCCTCCGATCAGCACAAGTTTGCAATTTGTCTTTGTCCCAAAATGTGAATTGGATGAAAATAACCGTGGCACCCCCACTGCAGTGTCAAGCATACCAGACTAAATGTCTTGTTGGAATGCTTCTTCTATGGTTTCGATACAATTGCACATTCAGAGATGGTGATTATGCCGCACCAAGTGATTGTTGATTGTATTTAGATGACTGTAATTACTGCTGCATATCTTCCAAAGACTGACATCTCATTAACATCTCAAAGGATCACTCACTGAGATTCGTAGTCCCAAACAATTCCCTTCACGTACATCACATCCCGCTCACACCCACAGCCTGGATCAGGATAACAGTGTGACATCATTTCTCCACAGAAAGTGCTCTTCTCCTTGGGTGGTTCCTTTCTTTATTACGCCGATCGCTTCAAAATCTACAGCGCCTTCTGTGCCAGCCACACTAAGGTCCCCAAAGTACTGGCCAAAGGTAAGTGCAGCCAATAACGTGGAAACCTCCTGGAGGCTTTACCAGCGGCCTTTTCAACTTGTTTGTTGATGTTTCACGTTGAATCAAAAAGCCTTCTCCTGTTCAATTTTTTCCGGTGTGGAGTCTTCCTGTTTATATCTCTGGTGGGTGTGGTCGCATTAAGAGTTGCTGGGAGTGGCCGGTGAACCACAATAGGTTGTTTGCTTATTCCCATGGAATGCAACAGTCATTGGGTAGAAAGGATGGCCGCTCGTTTCAAAGAGGTGTGGGAGAAGCAGTTTATGGCAAACTAGAAAATACTGTACCTCTCAAAATAGTTTGCACCAGAGACTTAATAGGTGGACTCCACATTTGCAAACAAATGAAATGAAATATCTCCAACAAACAACAATCCAGTTCCCTCCATTCATCCTTTGTGGATTACAGAAGTTCCTTTTTGGCCCTCCTTGTGAAGAATTTTTCTCCTTGCGTCTCTTTTTACCGGCAGCCAAAACCGATCCAGATTTCAAGGCCTTCCTGGCGGAGAGAAACCCCAAACAGCAGCATTCGTCCACGTTGGAGTCCTACCTGATCAAGCCTATCCAGAGGGTTCTCAAGTACCCCTTGCTCCTCAGGGAGCTGTTTTCCCTCACTGACCCAGACAGCGAGGAGCACTACCACCTGGATGGTGAGCCCCACTGTGCCGTAGGGCAAATTGATCACCTGCTGATGATGCCCTGTTGCTGATTTCTGTTTTTTTATGCCCCCCCCCCCCAGTGGCCATGACGGCCATGAACAAAGTGGCTAGTCATATCAACGAGATGCAAAAGCTTCACGAGGAGTACGGCGCTGTGTTTGACCAGCTCATTAATGACCAGACCTCACACAAAAAAGTAAGCGCCATCACGGCTTTCTTCTTCTATGACTTTTATCTTTTATTGACTTGAATTTCTCCTGCCAGGTGGCCGATCTCTCCATGGGGGATCTGCTGCTTCATTCCACTGTGGTGTGGATCAACTCTCCAGCCTCTTTGGTCAAGGGCAAAAAGGACCCAGAATTGGCTGCTTTTGGTGAGAATATGTGTGCTATCCTTTTAGCACGGGGGGGTTCCACAGGGCTCCCTTATAGGTACCTAAACCTCCATCTTGACATATTTTAAAGCTAATGTTTGGGACATATCAACACTAAAGTTTCCCTTCCTGCTTTTTCAGAATGATTGCTCACATTTTAGATTGAAATGCCTTGTCAGCCATTGGGATGTTTAGTGTAAATGTTTATTTATCAATGCTTGCATTTGAAACTTTCCTGGGCTTATTTTGCAGCCATGGCCAATAAGAAAAGTCAAGTTTTGTGTTGTCACTGTTCATTACTTAAATGCTTAATGTAGTTATTTTCTAAGCATACAGATGGCTTTAAGGTTAATTATTGATATGAGCTGGTCTACATTTTGTTCAGAATTTTCTTAATGATAAGCTTCGCAGGTACCCTAAATCAGGGGCATCCAAACTGGAAAATCCTTTTCCAAAGAGCGCCACATACTGCAAAAATTAAAAGATGCCAGGGCCACTTTGATATTTCGCAAACATTTGCTAAGAAGGTAGACATTTTGAGAAAAATGTGATAAAAGTGAAAAGGCTTTTACCCCCATTTTTACTGGCTTTTTTTCTAGTGTATCTCAAGTTTCTCTTTAAATAATCCTTGTATATTTTCTTATTTATAATTACTTTTCATTTCCTCATACTACAACTGGAAAAAATGTTAAATGTCTACTCAGTGGTACTAAATGCCATTATTTTTACATATTTTGGCCTCTGTAATATTTTGATGTGACTCAACCTTTTTTTGTATTTTCTCACCCTTTTCCCCTCGTAAAACTTGTCTTGTAATTTTGACTTTATTTCCACTATATTTGGACTATTTTCATTTTAATAACTTTCTCCAAAACCTCATTTGATAAAATTATTTTATGCTACTAAAAGTAAATATTCTTCCCAATATGATTACTTGTTTCTTGTTAGATTACAACTTTTACTCTAATATTTTGACTTTATTCATGTGAAATTACTGCAATTTTTTCCTTTAGTTAAATTCTATTTTTAGATTGTGCCACAGGCTGATGTAATAAAGCATGTAACATGAGCTCTGCTTGCTTTCCTATATGACAGGTCATTGAACAGGAATAATTTTTATAGGACATTTATTCCAATTGTATGGCATCCTGCTCAGCTTTGATGCTGGGAATGAATATTGAAAAGGGATTTTCTGGCATGGCTTAAGTGCAAGTGCATTTTCTGACATGTTGTGACTCTTTTTTTTTTTATGGTGGAGTGAAGCTTGTCTTGTCAGCTGATCTTTGATGCTGATTATTTTTCTGTGTCTTTGTCAGTGTTTAAAACAGCGGTGGTGTTTGTGTACAAAGACTCCAAGCACAGGAAGAGAGGGGTGAGTGTGCTAAACTGCGAGACCTTTAGTTGCTAAAGAAGATATGTACCAGTGTGCCCTCTGGTGGCCCGATGACGTATTGCATGTGGTGCTCACCCACAACCATCACCTCTTCCTCAGGGTGGATCTCACCGAGCATCAGTTAGCGACGACAAGGATCCCATCCGCTTCCGTCACATGATCGCCACAGACTCCCTGCAAGTCCGCGCTTTAGCGAGTACGTTCATTTCTTCACAAAGACCTGCCTCGTTAATCCTATTCTCCCACATGCACACACTCTTTGCTTCACTGCCTTTAATCACCTCTAATTGGCTCTCCTCCTAATGGTCCACCAATTAGCAGGAAAGAGATAAACGGCAGTAATTAACTGCTAGCTTAAAGGCAGTACATCACACATCTTGTTTGTTTTTTTGTCTTGTATGCAGACTCTGAAGGCACTGCTATGTGCGAGATCGTTCACACCAGGTCGGAATCGGAGGGACGACCTGAACGAACCTTCCAACTGTGCTGCAGGTTGGCACTTTATTGGTGTTTATGAACATGCCGCCATACTTCACCTTCATGTAGGAGACATGCAATGGAAGTATTGGAGACGCTCTGATAGATAGATAGATTTATGTTTAAAGGGAAACACCCCCCCCCCCCCCCACTCCCACCACTTATACCACCATGTTGGAATATTCTACAGCACTGAACCTGTGCTGTAAAGCACAAAGCATGCCATCCTTCCAAAAACCATTAAAAGGAAATGTTGGGTCCATTGCATCACCCTTTAACTGGACACAGCTTATTTCTGAATTGTATTTATTGGACCGTCATTGAATGTAGCATGTTGTCTTTGCATCCATGCACATTTATGATTCACCAGTCACAGTAATATGTCCTTAAAAAAACAGATCTCATTTCTCTCAAGGTAGTAATTTATAAATACCGGACTATAATCCCTGTTAATTGGTTCCTATGATGAGTGAATCTCTGAAAAGTAGGATTCCTTCTTTATAAATGGAATATTTTAATGTTTTTTTTTTTGTAGAAAACCTCACTGGTAGACGAGTGACGTCATCTTGTCTTTTCTCCTTTTGCCCCACGTCCAGTTCCCCAGACAGCAAGAAAGAGCTGCTGAAGGCGGTCCACTCCATCCTCAGGGAGAAGCAGCGTCGGCAGCTTTTAAAGACCGAGTCTCTTCCTCTCAGCCAGCAGTACATCCCTTTTGGGGGCAAGCGGCTGTGTGCCCTCAAGGGGGCGCGGCCTACCATGAACAGAGCAGGTGATGGAAGTACCGAAGCACCACGTGTTCCTTTGAGTTAGTCTTGAAAGGTCCACTATGCTACCATCAATTGGAAGAGCCGTGCCTGTAGTTGAATATAAGAAGCTTAGATGCTGGAGTTGAGATATCGTCAGTCAAACGTAGTCGAGTGCTAAACTTGAGACGTATTACTGCCGTAAACTAGAGACGTATTACTGCCGGAACTTTCCATTGAAGTGTTTGTGGCTTCTTTTCAGCTTCCGCTCCTTCCCGGACGCTGGCCCGCAGGAAGTTGGTCCGTAACCGCTTCACCATCGACACAGACTTGGTTTTCCACGGCAACAACAACACCACCAATGAGGACTGCGACCCCGCCCACCCGACGCCCCATTATGACCCGCCTCATCCCCAGAAGCCGCACAGCGACGACACGGACCGCTGGGTGGAGGAACAGTTTGACCTCGCCCGCTACGAAGACCCGGCCAAGGTGAAGGAGACGGACATCCTGAGCGACGACGACGAGTACTGTAAGTCCGTCAGGGCGGCGACAGCGGCGGCGGTGGAGGTCGAGCCTCACAACCTCCAGCTGGACGCCCTCACGATACATGGAGCGGAGGGGCGGAGCCAAGACATGAATGGACGAGTGCCAACAGGAGGCGGAATCACACAGGACGACGCCGCCGAGCGATTGTCTCGCTGCGCCACGCCCACTCTGAAGGTGGCCCCCCTCAAGCCGTGTGCAGCGGAGGGGGCCGCCAACCAGGACCACGACGTCATTTGGGTGCGACGGGACGACTTTGGATGTAATAGCGATGTCTTCTGACCGAAAGAACTCCCAACTCGTCTTCCCTCACATGCTTTGACTGACTGACTTGGCTGTGTGTGTGTGTGTGTGTGTGTGGTGACACAGGAACACGTGGCCAGTTCATTAGGTACACGTCGTGGCCCCACAGCAGTGCAACAGACGCCCTGCAACACTTTCTCCCTCCATGAGGACCACAGTGATGCTAGTTTCATGTTCCATCCAGTCAACACCAGAAACCCATTGATTCTTACTCAGGCAAGATGGTACAGGGGTCAAAGGTTGCATCCAGACACATTTGTCACCTCTCCCAACTTTGAAAACCTAGCCTACTGATTACAAAGGATAGCCGCCAAAGTGAGGTCAAAGTTCCCCCTTCAGGGTCATTTAAGGTTTTTAGCGTTTTAATTGGAGCTTCATGAAAAACCGATCCAAGTATTATGAACACGGAGCACCTTGCCAAGCTGCCCATCCAAATGGATTAGCGCTTCTCATTTCAAAAATCATACCCCATTATTATTATTTTGGCTTCTTGCAAGTTTGTTGCTGGAGCAGGCCAAAATCCAAATGTACAAAATGCTATGTTTTCACGGCCCCAAAGTCTATTTTTCCACCCAAAATGTGTCGACTTGTATTTTTGTGGCTCTCAGACTGTTTGTGTTTCAGCACTGGAAGCTTTAAAGAGCTTTTTTTCATGCTTTTTAACTTGTATTTAAAAGAAAAACTTCTGGAAGCTGACTTGAAATGTTTTTTTTTTTTTTCTAAAAGCTAGCTTGTTAGGATGCTTTTCTACCGTCGTCGTTTACATTCTGCTCTCCAGTATTCCCAACCCACTTTGGCGTTTCTAAAATATTTCATTGCTAATGCTAATGCTAGCATCTATCAACTTCCTCGCCCTCCCTAAAAGAAATCCTAATTTACTTGAAGGACATTCCTGATAGTGACTGCACCTCCAAAGGACCAACCCTTGACCTTGTATTCGTATTTTATTCGTCACAAAACAGGGACTAACGCTACTTGTATCACCTGCAGTTCTTCCTCATGTCCACCAGGCGGTGCTGTTTCACTGTCGCATCTTGCACTAATCAACAAACGAGACTGTCAGCTGCTCCTGTGTGGATAATGTTGGTGGACAATAAGTTAGTTTTGAATAAATTTAGCATTTTAGGGTTGTTTTTAGACCACTGTGAGACACAATCACTGCCCCCTCCCCACATGACTTGCTTTGTACTTGGATGGCCGTGTTGATACACGCTACATGGAGTATAATCATTTGTATGGCAAAATAAACTTTCTACATTTGACTTTTCAAGTGCACTTTATTGAAACTCACTATTAATGCTTTAAAATGTGTCAAATTTAACTTAAATGTATTTTGCTTTCTCATTTTATTCAATTGACTTTCCATTTATAATTTGACATACTTTGCTTTACAATTGCATACATAGAAAATTTTGTTTGATAAATATTTTAAAATATGTATTTTCTCTTCACATTTCAGGAATTTCCAAATTTCAGATAACATTTACTGTAATAAATTATGAATGCTATATGATTTAGACGTATGAAAAAGTTTGGGCACCCCTGATCATTTTCCTTTATAAATCACTGGTTGTTGGGATCAGCAATTTCAGTTAAACCCTTGTTTTATTGATTTGTATACCTTTAACGCTAATTATTGGACCAGAATTTGGTAGACCATTGACTGCATACACAAGTGAAGCCAATCATGAGAAAGGCTGTTTAAGGTGGCCAATTGCAAGTTGCATCTTCTGTGAAGATGAGCACCACAGTAGCCTCAAAACAACTGTCAAATGACCTGAAAATAGAGATTGTTCAACATCATGGTCTAGGTGAAGGATACAAAATTGTTCAACACCATGGTCTAGGTCAGGGGTGGGCAAACTTTTTGACTCGTGGGCCGCATTGACGGGGGGCAGACTATATATTTTATACGTAACTGTCCACCTGGAATTATTGTATCTGTAAAAGTGTCGTGCAATCTGCTATATGTGCACTTTGAGATCATTCCTTTGATGCAAAGTGCATTATAAATTTAATTTAATTTTATTTAATTTTACAATTATTATGTGCTGGTGTCCCTTTTTTCAGGAGCACTTTGTAAACAACAGACCACATCAAATAATATAATAATATTGATAAAACAGGTACTCAAACCATCAAAAGGGTGGCTCAAACCATGATGCCAGGTTGTATGTTAAGCTTAAATGAAAAACTTTAGAAAGAACAGGCGGGCCGTATTCAAACACTTGGCGGGCCGGATGTGGCCCCCGGGCCATAGTTTGCCCATCCCTGGTCTAGGTTAAGGATACAAAATTGTTCAACATCATGGTCTAGGTGAAGGATACAAAATTGTTCAACATCATGGTCTAGGTGAAGGATACAAAAGCTAGCTCAGGGATTTCAGCTGTCAGGTTCCACTCTGAGGAACATAGTGAGGAAATGGAAGACCACAGGAACAGTTCTAGTTAAGACCTGGAGTAGCAGGCCATGAAAAAGAAGCTAAGGATGGTGAGAACAGTCAAACTCAACCCACACACCAGATCCAAAGACCTCCAACATGATCTTGGTGCAGATGGTGTCACTGTGCATCCTTCAACTATTCAGCTATTCTGGGAGAGTCACGCAGAAGAAGCCTTTTCTTCTCACATGCCACAAACGGAGTGGTTTTAGGTATGCTAAAGCGTATTTGGACAAGCCAGCTTCATTTTGGAATAAGTTGCCGTGGACTGGTGAAACTAAAATGGAGTTATTTGGACTTAACAAGGGGTGGTATGCATGGCGGATGAAGAAACACTTGCTACCCACAGTAACATTTGGTGGTGGTTCCATCATGCTGTGGGGCTGTGTGGCCAGTGCAGGGACTGGAAATCTTCCAAGTTGATGATCTGGGGTGCCCAAACTTTTTCATACCACTGTATTTCTGGGCGTCGACCAGAAGCTGGTGACAACAGGGCAGCCACAAACCAATCGGACTGTGTCCTTGCTCCTCTGAATAATAATTCAGTAATACGGACTCAGGGCATTATTTAAGCGTACACCTTGCAATCCAACCTACCTTGGTGGTGTCGGTGTTCAGAGTGACTTGTGGCTGTTTTTTTTCCATTGGAGTTTGAACAGCTGTTGCTACTTGTTGAAGTCCAAGCAGAAGCTGTAGTAATTCTACATTTGATCAAATTGACTTCAAGATTTGTCAGATCAACTCACTTAGATGTTTGGACTTATCAGCACCCTTAATCGCCCGAGCGCTTCAGCTTTCAATGACCGGTTCTGTTTCATAACACGCCTCATACGTACTAGAAGAGATCCGTGTTGACATTTTAGCAACATTGTTGTTATATTTAGTGAAACATTAGTGAAGCACAGTTCTACTTCCTAACTGTTGTGATGCATTCAGGGCCCATTACCAAATTCATTTGGCCCTTTTCAACAAAGAAGGTTCACATTTCACTTCATGTTGAAGAAAATGTCAGCACTGTCATGGAAGATTTTTATTTTCCTTGAAGACAGAAAGAAAGAACCCTTTTGGAAATCTCTTGACTTTTCCCCAAATGTCACAAAAAGTCATACATACGTTATTTTAATGCACGGTGGTGATTGACGTCACGATGTGTCTGTCTCGCCCGTGTGTGTGTGTGTGTGTGTGTGTGGTCTTTGCAGGATCCTCCTCTGGAAGATAATCTGGCATCTGCTCTGTAACCTGAAGATTATTTCTGCTCTCATCAGGACCAGCCTGCATCCTGACGGAGCATCGCTGCCAGGCCATCTGCTTCTTAATCCTTGCGGTCCAAAGAAGGACGGACAGGCACGGTGGGACCTCAGTGATGGCTTCAATGTAAACGTGGACACCCTGAGGTGCTATTCCATGTGTTGGAATCAGCTGTATGTGTCACAGTATTTATATCGAGCTAATTTCCCCCAAAACTCTACTTAAACTTGATAACTCAGCTATTCAGAATACCTAATTAGATATTTTACATGTGTTTTGTTAATTTACACTCAAACGTGCTACATTGAAGCAGTTTCCGGTTTGTGTCTTATTTTGAAGAGCACACTCGGAAGTGAACTCATCAAACAATGTGACTTAACGCTGTCGCGCTCATCTTCACGCTGTTCAATGTAGAAAGAGTGACTGGCGGCTGCTGTTGATTCGGAGCCAGTTTGCGGGATTTCAAATACTTTAGCGGGATTATGTTGGACCTGAAATTGGCGTCACGTGACTGCTGACATTTCGGACCGCTCAGCGCTCCTTGGTGAAGGTTCTTTGTGTCTTCTTGTCAACTTGACGTGATGGAAATGGAGGTGACTTTCAGGAGGAGGCGAGAGGAGTCTTCCAGACTGCCATGGTGACCTGGGCTGGATCAACATGGACTCAAGGACCCCCCTGGTTCTCGTGTTGGTGCTGCTCGTCCAGCCGTGGCTCGGCTCGGCTCAGGTTCTCCGGATAGGTGGGAGAAACTTCTCTGTAATGACTGTTCATAATTTACACGTATATAACTATAGCATATTAGACATATACTACAACTATATTCATCTTTTTTAGGAATTATTTGTCACTGAACTTTAACATGTTCAGGTCTATGTATTGCTTTTATTATTATACGTATATTATTATTATTATATAATATATATAATATATATTATTATATAATAAAATATAAAAAAATGTAATCAACAGTTCTGACATACCGAAAGTGTATGTCAGAACTGTTGATTACATTTTTTAATATTATATTTGTAATATCCCGTAGTTGTAACCGACTGTATTTTTGGATATTTGCTGCTTTATTCTCATATTCTCATGTTTTTTCTTGTATATTTATGACTTTTTAATGTAAATTTATGACTTTATTCTTGTCGTATTACAACCTTTTTCCCGTAACTGTACTACTTTTTTTTTTACATATTTATAAATTTATTCACGACTTTACTTTATTTTTCATGACTTTATTCCCATGATATTAAACGTTTTTTCACATAAATTGATTTATTTATGACTTTTTTCCTGTATATCTATTTTCATAAATGTACAACTTTTTTCTCATAATTAACATCTTTTTTTCTTGTAAGTGTAAGACTTAAATTCACTAAATTCAATATTTTATTCTCCTAAATTTCTGATTTTTTTTCTCATAATTTTATGACTTTATTCTCGTAGATTTTTTACTTTTGTGTCATAAATTTAGGACTTTATTCTTTCTTGTCGTAATATTACGGCTTTAAAAAGATTTTTTGTGATATTCTAACTTTTTTCTCGTGAATTTAAGATTTTCAAAATCATAAATGTATGCCTTTATTTATTTTCCTCATAAATTTACAACTTTAGTCTCATGATGGCTTTTTTAACTCTTGTAATATTACAACTTTTTTCTTGTAATTTTCCAATTTTTTTCTCATGAATTTATGACTTTAATCTGGTAATATCACAACCTTCTTGTAAATATACAATATAACTTTTCTCTTGTTAATTTGTGACTTTAAAAAAAAAAAAAAATATATATATATATATATATATATATTTTAAAAAGTCACAAATTAACAAGTAAAGTTATAAAGACTATATATACATACATATATATATATATATATGTATATATAGTCTTTATAAATTTATCTCCTAAATTTACAACTTTATTCTTGTAATATTATTACTTTTTCTTGTACATTCACGACTTTATTCTCGTAAAGTTATGAATTTTTAATTGTAAATTTACAATTTTATTATTGTAAATTACGACTTTATTATAGTCAATTATCGTAAATTTACAGCTCTATTATTTTAACATTACGACTTTGTTCTCACAAATGTACGACTCTTTAGTTGTACAACTTTGTTGTTGTAAATATACGATTTATTCTCGTACTTTTTATTGTAAATTTACAACGTCATTCTCGTAATATTGGGAATTTTTTGTGTAAATTTACAGCTTTTTTTATTGTAAACTTATAACTACCTAATACTCCATCGTACAAAACAGACTCGATCGGCACGGTCGTAATTCCTCTCCCGGCTTCTATGTCCATCCAGGTGGCATCTTCGAGACGCGCGAGAGGGAGCTGGTTAGCATGGATGAGCTCGCCTTTAAGTTTGCCGTCAACAACATCAACCGCAACAAGACGCTGATGCCCAACGTCACGCTGACCTATGACATCCAGAGGATCAACTTGTTTGATGGCTTCGAGGCGTCACGGAGAGGTAGAAGAACGCAAATAAATGATATGGCTTCATTAGCGAGCATGCAAATATGCCCCCTAGTGGCTGTAAGCAGCATAAGGAGGACATTTTATGGATCTTTCCCAAAGTGTCCCCACAAAGCTGGAAGCATTCAATGGTCCAAAGTGTTTTGTAAAGACGAATGGTGAAGATTGAGGGACAACCAAGGCCTCTCGTCCAACGTCTTTGTGTCCTCAGTGTGCGACCAGCTGGCTCTGGGGGTGGTGGCGGTGTTCGGACCCTCCCACAGCTCCTCGGTCAGCGCGGTCCAGTCCATCTGCAACGCCCTGGAGGTCCCTCACATCCAGACGCGCTGGAAGCATCCGTCGGTGGACAACAGGGACACGTTCTTCATCAACCTCTATCCCGAGTACACGGCCATCGCCAGGGCCATCCTGGACGTGGTCACCTTCTTCAAGTGGAGGAAGCTGACGGTGGTCTACCAGGACAGCACTGGTAGGTCCACCATCTACCAGTGAAAAATGAAAGGTAGCAGGGGTCAAATGTGGGTCAAATGGGTGTTATTAGTATCACCGTAGAACTTGCCGGACTTTGGCCACCCCTCTACCTAGCTAGCTAGCTAACAACAATTGATACACAACACATAGACACTACCACTTTGACTGATGTGTGGACTGTACCATTCATGACTGACTCACTTCTTCGCTATCAAGCTAGCTGTGGCTAACTTTGACAATCCATTGGCTCATGCTACCTACCTGACTAACACTTTAGCTAGCTGGCTAACGTACTAAAGTAACTCAAATAAATAATAAACAACACTGGACAGTACCATTGTTTCATCGTTGTGGAATGTACCATTATGTCACAGTGACTCACAAAGGGAGTGGCACCGTTGTTTCTAAGATAACAGAGTAAATACATGAATGAATAAGTGAATAACGAATGAATAAGTGAATAACCAGCTAGCGCGCAAGCTTTTGATAGCGATTGGGTGGCCACCCGTGAGTGACAGGTGGGAATCAATAGTGTGCTCATAAAGCAACAATGTCGAAATGTCACTGTTTATAGATTAGGATTATTGTCCTTGAAATGTCTTCCAAACAAAACGTACGGCAAACTTTATTTTGGATTTGATTTAATTGAGCATCTAGCTTTATTTATTTATTTATTTATTTGATTTTTGCAGTTATATTTATTTTTTAATTTATTCCATTTTAGCTAGCTTTATTTTTTATTTGATTTGATTTTATAAGGTAGCTTTGCTTTGGATTGGATTCGATTTGAGCAGCTAGATGTATTTTAGAATTTACTTGATTTTAGCAGTTAGCTGTATTTTTTTAATTAATTTCATTTCAGCAGCAAGATTTATTTGTAATTAATTCCTTTTTAGCAGCAACATTTATTTAATACTATATTTGACTTTAGGAGTTAGCTTTATTTTTTTATGTATTTATTTTTATCCACTAGATTTATTTTATAATTTACTTGATTTTAGCAGTTAGCGTTATTTTTTAAAATTAATTTTATTTCGGCAGCAAGATTTATTGTGTAATTAATTCCTTTTTAGCATCTTAATTTATTTAATAGTTTATTTGACTTTAGGTGTTAGCTTTATTTTTTGTGTTTATTAGATTGTAGCAGCTAGTTTCATTTTTTAATAAATTTTGTTTTAGCAGTTAGATTTATTTTAGAACATATTATTTTTTTTAGCGAGCTTTTTTGGTCATTCAATTTTAGGATTTAGATTTATTTTGTATTGATTGCATTTTAGAGGCTTGCATTATTTTTTTAGTCATTCAGTTTTAGCCTCTAGCTTTATTTTTCAATTTTTTTGATAAAATCAAATTAAAAAAATGACATTGTCATTAAATAAAAATAATCCTCTTGTTTTCTTTCGCAGGCCTGATGCGGATGCAGGAGTTGATCAAGGCGCCGGCCAAACTCAACCTGAAGATCAAAATCCGCCAGCTGACGCCCGGCAACCAGGATGCACGTCCTCTGCTGAAAGAGCTGAAGAAGGACAAGGAGTTCTTCATCCTCTTTGACTGCTCCTACCAAATGGCCTCTGAGCTCCTCAAGCAGGTCCGTGCCCTCAGGATGAACAATTTGAATCTATATCTTACAATATGAATGACGTACATGATGCAACTTCACCAGGAGACGTATTTCAGCATG
This sequence comes from Doryrhamphus excisus, assembly GCF_030265055.1. Lineage (NCBI taxonomy): Eukaryota > Metazoa > Chordata > Actinopteri > Syngnathiformes > Syngnathidae > Doryrhamphus > Doryrhamphus excisus. The sequence goes on along the minus strand of NC_080476.1, from coordinate 3,470,641 downwards.
TCAGCGTGAGGATGAACATGCAGCCCGTAGAGCCGGTCAAATACGGTAGAACCAATATCAACTTATCATCGTTTCTTCACGTTTGTTCTCCTCACTGCAAGTTTGGAGGCCACTACGGTGCATTCGAGTGCACTCATGATGGATGAGGAAATAATGCGGGCGATTTTAGATAAAGTGCTTTAAAATTGCCAGAGATTGTGACAACGGCAGCCAGCTAGTAGCTAGCCCATGTAGTGTGGCGAGGTGTCACTATGCCAGTAAAGTAGTTCTTCGGTGTAACAATAATAGTCATAATAATAAAAATGTCACCGTAGCTTGTTTAATATGCATGGCACATTGTGATTTTGGACTTTTTTTCATGATGTACATTCTGAGCTACCTCATTGTGGGTGATGTTACTTTCCCTTTAAAAAAAATATTTCAAAATATCTGTAAATATGTGTGTTTTTATTGTGGTTTGGGTTTTTATTGATTTGTATTTTTGCCATTGGCAGCTTTCCTCCATGGGAATGATGACGGAGTACTACCACTTCTTCTTCACCACACTGGTACGATGTTGCATTCCTAAACTTTTTTTTTTAGCTTGGGCTAAGAGATTGCTATGATATGTTGTAATGATATTTCTAACGTAAATGTTGCTGCTGTCTAACCTGATGTAGGATTTGTTTGCCTTGGACTTGGAGCCGTATCGCTACAGTGGGGTCAACATGACAGGATTCAGACTGCTCAACATCGACAACCCCTGGGTGGCGTCCACCATGGACAAGTGGGCCATGGAGAGACTGCAGGGACCCAAACAGGACAGCGGCCTGATGGATGGCGTCATGACAGTAAAACGTTTGCTACCTTGTGCTGTACTCTACCGACAGGATGAGGGCGCACTTGAAACAAAAGCATAGTCTGTGGATCAGAGTCAGCACATTCCTATGGGGGATCCAATTGCCTCATTTGCATAATTGGCCATGGCGCACTACACCCATTTTGCCCAAGGGGAAAGGGCAAAGGACGTACATCCCTGCTTTAAGGCGTAGAACAGAGGAAGAAAAGAGACGAGTAATCTGACACCATGCTCCACCTATTCACCTCTCAGTCCCTGGCGGTGTAATGGTACAGCTGCTGCCTTTTAACAAAGAAAATCTGTTAATTTGTTACTTTGCACTAAGAATCACGTATCAAAACAATTTGTCTCCCAGCTAATCAGATTATTTCACATTGGATGCAAAAGATGCACCAAGTCAGGCTGAGGAAGGATACTCACCTGGCAGTCCCTGGTGGTGTAATGGTACAGCTGCTGCCTCTGGAGGGGTCTGAATTCTGGTGAAGTAAAGTCGCAAATTTGGCATAATTGATGCCTCCTGCTACATCTTCTTACTCCCTGTCAGACCAGGTGTGTATGAGGTATGATAAGAGATGGAACGGCAAACTACATCCACAGATGTGTCCCATTATTATGTGTTTATACACGGGGGGGGGTTATATGTAGTAAACACTGTCTTTAATGGACGTTTGAGCTAAACATTCAGCCTTCACTCTTTGCTTTAGCTCAGCTTTCTAATGGCAACGTTCTTCCTTCACAGACGGACGCTGCCCTGATGTATGACGCCGTGTTCATGGTTTCCGTGGCATCGCAGCGCGCCACTCAGATGACGGTCAGCTCCCTGCAGTGTCACCGCCATAAACCGTGGCGCTTTGGACCACGCTTCATGAACCTCTTCAAAGAGGTCAGTGTCGACTGTCATCATGTTGAAGTGTTTTTATTTGAACGGCTAACAGGATCTGCACACACGATCAACGCTGTTATGAGCTTCCTCAGCTTGTGAAGTGTTTGGTGTCAGAGCGGATGAGGCATTTGATCCAAGACGGTTTTGATCGGCGGTGAAGAGATTATCGTTCAGTCCCATCGCTCATATTTTCATCTTCAGGCCTTCAGAGCCTCCTCCTCCTCAGGCCGCAATGGCCTGACCTTTTGATGCTCCTCTCCATCTCTTGATGGTTTTTGATGCCAGGAAACATTTGGATCAAAAACATCTGACATTTTTTTCTTAGTGTCTGAAATGAACTCCTGACCCAACGGTTTCTCGGAGCCTTGCTAGCCCTGATGGAGTCACAGCTACCAAGCATACACAGACATTTCTACCCAAATGTATATACAGCCAAAACCTGGTCAAATTTGCGAAATTTTTTTGGTTTCTTACTCGTCTCAGCATCTTGTCTGGGTTTTCATCCAATATTTTACGTTTGTGCTGTATAGTAGTGTTCCGCAAAACATTTTTTATGAATGACACCATGCACTTTTTATTAATTGTGACATCAAGATAACACGCCAAGGGGCCAAACAAAGTGGCAATACTTTGATAAAGACAGTGGAGGAACATTATTGAATAACATTTTGGGTGTACAGTAAGTCTGCATCAGTAATAAGCTCCATGCATTCCTCATTTATAATTATTTTACATTGTTTTCTGCATGTAAAATTATATTTATGGTCCATAAAATATATTATTTGTTCATGTATTTGGGTGTCTGGAGCAGATTAGTTGGGTTTACATTATTATTACATTATTATGTGGAAAAATTGCCTCGGATTTCACATGTTTTTGTTTTTGTCTGGTCTTTTGGTGGACATGCTGGTGTGTTTAGGATCATTGTCCTGCTGGGGAACCCAAGTTGTTTTCACCTTGACATCAACAACAGTGTCTTTTTTATGGTGGAGTCATGAACACTGACCTTAACTGAGGCAAGTGAGGCCTGCAGTTCTTTGGATGTTGTTGTGGGGTCTTTTGGGACCTCTTGGATGAGTCATCACTGCGCTCTTGAGGTCATTTTGGTTGGCCGGCCACTCCTGGGAAGGTCCACCACTATTCTGTGTTGTCCCCATTTGCAGATAACGGCTTTCACTGTGGTTGGCTGGAGTCCCAAAGCTTTAGAAATGGATTTAGAACCTTTTCCAGAGTGATAGATCTCAATTTAACCTTTTCTGTAGTTTTTTTTCTCCCTTAAGGATAAAAAGTCCAATTTAAAAAATTAATTTTCTGTTGTCATTCACCAGTATTTAATTTTTTTTTCATTTAAGTCATTTAAGTGTGACAAAAAATAAGAAATGAGGAAGGGGGCAAACACTTTTGCACACCACTGTGTGTCTCATATGGACGCCACATTCATGAGTTAATTTGTATTGACTTTCCCTGGTGGAGTGGAGGCGTGGAAAGGGCATTGGACATGAGGTGGACTTGCATATGTACACACTACTCAAGGTGGAATCTATGAACCACAAAATCGCATGAACTTTTGATAACTCTTAATATTTTTGTCCTTACCCACGTTTTGTTTCTGGCGTTTGCAGACTTTTAGTCAGAATTCCTCATACGTTTCAGATGCAAGGTTGAACAATCTTGCATCACACTGAGACACATCACACCGAAAGCTGTTCCTAATATTGTGACACTCCTGCAGGCCAAGTGGGAAGGACTGACAGGTCACATTGTTCTCAACAAGTCAGATGGTCTGAGGAGAGACTTTAACTTGGACATCATCAGCCTCAAGGAGGACGGCGCCGCCAGGGTGAGGAACTGCACTCCCAGGATTCGCCATGTCATGTTACAATGTTCAGTCATGGATAATCTCACTGTCACTCAGGGTGTCATGGAGGCTGGAAGTCGCCTCACCAAGAGGTGGATCAAGGTTTGCTTCCACTTTGCTCTAAAAGCCTCTCCTAACCTTGTTGCTCCTCCTCCTTGTTCCTCCTCTGACTCACGTACTTTTACATTACACACTATGGGCTCTGATTTTATAGTCCGGCGCACCGCGGCACACCCACACCTCCATCCCTCCCACCGGCACAAATCACAAAGAGGGAAGAGGGAATGTATGCATGTACTCCATCTTTTCAGATCACGTTAAGAATAAAGTTTAGGACCGGCTCTGCGCTAGAGAAAGAGGGGAGGGGGGGGGCAAAATAATGTCTCGTTCTTTCAAATAAAACTTTTATCATCTGATCTGACATTAGATGTGGTGGGACAATTCATACAAAAATGTACATCCTGGTTCCATTGAATAGTGGTTGATGGTTATATCGAAATTTGTGCAACACTGCAAAACCTGCCTGTGAGGTTTTGGTGATGTTTGTACACTGTGCGCCCGTCAGCCAATTTCCCACTGCGCAGGGTGCGCTTCACCTGCGCCAAGAATAGACTGGGTTGGAGTTGGCGAGCTTTCAGAACACCTTTGGCGCATTGTTTTGTAATGTGGACACCTCCTCTGGTCGCCCAGGCTACCAAATTACCAAATTGGCTGTGCACAGTGGTGTGCTGGACTAAATTACCACTGCGTGGGTGCGCCACACACCTTGCACTGCGCCACAAAATGTGAGCCCTATATGTACTAAAGCTGGGGTGACCAAACTTTTTCCACTGAGGGCCGCATACATTACACAAATTGAAGGAGAGGGGACACATGTTACATTTTATACAGTCAATATGCTAAAGGCAATCCCCATGTAGGTCAATATATGCTGAACTATCAGAACAAAATGTATATAGTTGACAAAGGAAATGAATGTAATATCTAATAATAGCCACTTTGTTTTACCCCAGGACTAAATGTGGGGACAAAGAGAGGTTACGCGAGTCCTTAGTTGTCCCTGAATCTCAGCACTTCATCATTGGAAGACATTTTGAATCATTCTGTGCTTCCAACTTTGCGGGAAGGCTTTGGGAAAGACCTAGGTTGGATGAGTTTGGTGTGGAAGAGTCCAACATCAAGGACCTCTGACGTTTCACAAATTGTCACAGACCACAGTCTGGTTGAAAGCTTTCCCAGTGGAGTGGAAGCTGTAAAGCATACTTTATAGCAGGGGTTCGGGAACCTTTTTGGCTACAAGAGCCATGAAGACCAGATATTTTAAAATGTGTATCTGTGAGAGCCATATACATTTTTTTTAAACATTGAATGCAATAAAATGTGTGCATTTTTATGTAAGACCAACAGTTTTAGATATAATGGGCTCTAATTACGTAGACCAGGCACACTACCCCACGCCAAGTGGGTGTGGCCAGCACACTTTTGTGAGCAGCGCAGTGTCCAATAATAAATCAAATACTTGCTGCCATTAATACAACTTCTGCTGCTGCATGGTTTTGCACCGTACTCAGTATATTTCATTCTTTTGGCCATCTTTGCCAGAAGGCTTGGTTCTGCAGCTTTAGCTAGGTGACTAAAGGAGGAAAGTTTACATTTACATCTTAATGACCGAGGTACAATACCGCATTACCCAGTAATAATCGAGTTTTAGTGTTTGACCTGGAAAATATCATCAGGAAAGATAGATATGGTTGGCCGTATTGCAGTAGAAAATAGATGGACGGATTAAAATGCATAAGAAAGTTGTTGATTTTTAATATTTTTAACAGTGATTTCTGTGATGTTTACTTTAAAATGTTAGCAAACATACATTTTTATTGTGGTAAATGCTTGAGAGCCAGATACAGTCATCAAAAGAGCCCTACCTGGCTCCCGAGCCATAGGTTCCCTACCTCTGCTTTATAGTGTACTATGGTGACAATCATATTTAATATGATGGGCTAGCAGTCAGTTTTTGTTTGTTTGACGTTTCTATTGATTGACTGGCCTGTCAGAGGCTGACAGCAGCTTTGAAGGTGATGTATTCTTTCATTTTGATTCCACTCTGGTGTGTTTTTAGCCTCAGAGGAAATACCTCCTCCATAGCAAACACCACATAAAAGACTGTGCTCATGAAAAATGAATTATCAGTCGTCTGCTGCTGTGCTGTTTAGTTGTTGGGCCGCTCGGGAAGATGTGAAGGCCTCTTGACAGAACATTTTTGCTTTTAAGAGTGGATGATTTTTTTTTTTGTGTTGTTTTCATCAGTCTTAGCCTACTTTGGAGCCTTTCAAAGGTAACATTTTATTTGCACATGTTCTGGTGAGTACTTCTCTCGGTCCAATGGTTTTATATGAGTAAAACAGAAGTGGACCTCCTGTAGAACAGCATGTCCCCGCTTTTCTTGGAGGTTCCATTTCAAGACCACCAGCTCATGGTGAAAAATAACCATTTCCAGCAGCTTTGCAAAATAATAGAACAACCAAGGCACGCCAGGACCGATAGGAAAAATAAGAAAATACAGCAAGACAATACAGCATGACGTGGAGGACGAATGATCTTCTGTCTTTCAATGGAGCAGGACAGAGATAGTAATTTGCCACCGAAACGGCTCTTCTGAGATGACGCTGGTTGACCCCGATGGAAAGGATCAGTGTCATTTGCTCAGTGACAATGACAGAACCTGCCTTCCTCACCTCCTCATTAGAAGAGATTTAACTCCATAACACTCCCCTTCTCTCTTCAGTTGCCATTGTTCACTCGTGACACAATTCAGGTTTAAATAAATACGTACATTTAAATATTCCTTACACCAGTGGTTCTTCACCTGGGTTCGATCATACCCTAAGGCATCGGTGAGTCGGTCTCAAGGGAGTCAAGGGAAGCCTCCAGTCCACTTTTCAATTAGCTCTGCAAAGACCTTATTCATTTTTTATCAACTCCTGTACACACAAAATTAGCAAGTGGGGTTCGGCACTAGTTTGTAAGTACGGTACTTAGGTGCGTGAGGTCAGAGATTACAGAGTTTTTCACACCAAACTCAATCATTCATTCATCATTTCTACCGCTTTTTCCTCACTATCCCAGCTGTCTTTGGGGGAGAGGCGGGGTACACCCTGGACTGGTGGCCAGCCAATCACAGGGCACATATAGACAAACAACCATTCAATTTGGAGTGGCCAATTAACCTAGCATGTTTTTGGGAGGAAACCGGAGTACCCGGAGAAAACCCACGCATGCACGGGGAGAACATGCAAACTCCACACAGAGATGGCCGAGGGTGGATTTGAACCCTGGTCTCCTAGCTGTGAGGTCTGCGCGCGAACCACTTGACTGCCATGACCCCCTCACAGACAAGGGGTCTGGCGGGCTGCACGGCGGTTGAGTGATTCGCGCGCAGACCTCACAGCTAGGAGACCAGGGTTCAAATCCACCAGCCATCGGCCACTCCAAATTGTCCATAGATATGAATGTGAGTGTGAATGGTTGTTTGTGCTTTATGGACTGTCAAGTGCGCTTGTTTCCTGTTCTTAACAATGTGACATGGTTGCTCTTTAGCAGGGAGGGGATTTGAGGGTCCAGCAGCTGTCAGACGTCTGATCCAGTGTGACACAAGAGTGTGGATTATGTCGCCTGCTGCCATTGTCCACTCATTCAATGACCTCACGTGACCCCGCCCCCCGCTCCGTTCCCTGCAGGGACATGATTGACACTTCCCTTTCCCTCTCCGCCATCCACTTCCCAGTGAACTGTGATATTACCTTCCCCGTGCAATGTGTTCTGGTATATTTAAAGCCACTTTTGCACCTTATAGATTGCCGTGTGGAATTCATACAAAGGCATGAACCTCATTGAGAAGTCCACGCGGGAGAAGAACAACAATGTGACCGACTCCCTCGCCAACAGGACGCTGATTGTCACCACCATCCTGGTGAGGAGGGTGAAAGAGAGGACACGACAAATTATGAATAGACTTTATTTTTCATTTCATTAGGTACGCCTGCAGACACTCTAGAACAGGGATGTCAAAAGTGTGGCCAGGGAACCATTCGTTTTTGTAGCTATTTCATTTAATTTACATAACAAGGGGCTGCAAGCAAAATGCTTCTAGAACAAAAGTAGTGAAATTTCTCTTGGTTTAGGTGACTAATAAAGAAAGAGTAAGTCAGATTGGCTATAGTTTCCAAGGTACAATATTGGGTCAATAAGAATATAAGAAATATAAGAGAAAAGAAAATAAGAAATGGATGCAAAATAAGGCAAAAAGTCGTATACATTAAATTTAATATGTCTAGGGTTCTGACCTCAAATGTTTTGTCTCTTGAAAGTGGTTAAAATGCATGCATGTAGAGAAATGTCATGAACGTTTCTTGGAAACTACAAGGCAGAGAATTATAAGCAGCTGGTGGCAAACCTCCTGAAGTCCTCAAGATACACATTTAGCATTCCCATCTTGATGTGCACCATGTAAGCGTGCATTGGTTTTAAAGATAATGTACACATCATATACATTAATATAACACAATATTAATGAAGAGATGTGTTACAAAGCGTGACAGCCTAAAAAAATGACAATGTTTTTTTCCGGTCTAGGAGAATCCGTACGTGATGTACAAGAAGTCAGACAAGGAGCTATCTGGCAATGATCGCTTTGAGGGATACTGCCTGGACCTCCTCAAAGAGCTCTCCAATATCCTGGGCTTCACCTACGAAGTCCGCCTGGTGGCCGACGGCAAGTACGGCGCTCAAAACGACAAAGGAGAGTGGAACGGCATGGTCCGCGAGCTCATTGATCACGTGAGTCGACCATTTTAGCAATGTTGTTATTGTCATTGTGTTCATCTTAATCCACAAGGAAAGCCACAAATCCTGGACAAGCATCATTCATCTGTATAGGTGGGATTAAGGCAGGGGTGTGCAAACTTTTTCCATCATAGGGCACATACTGAAAAAGGAAGTGATGCAGGGGGAACTTTGATATAATATATATATATATATATATATATATATATATGTTATATATATTTGTATATATATTATACGTTTTCCTCAGAATAATTTAACAGAAATTACAACTTTGGTTTCTTTTGGCTGCACGGTGTGCGAGTGGTTAGCATGTAGGCCACACAGTCAGGAGATGTGTAACCCAAAGACAGCTGGGATAGGCTCCAGCATCTGATAATATTCTGAGTTTATTCTCATGAAGTTGTGAGTTTTTTCTCGTTAAAATAAAACACAATTTTCATAATTCTGACTTTATTCTTGTAACATTATAACATTATTTCTGCAACCTAGTATTCCAAAAAGTACATATTTTTTTGTTTGTTTCTCATAATAGTACAACTAAAAAATCACATTATATATATATATATATATAGTAAACCCTCGGATATATCGGAAATTCGCTCACAACGGACAGATAAAAAAGAACCGATTTGTCTGTAATGCATTTCCAATAAAAATTCATTGCATATATCGGATTTTTTTTATAACGGATATCGCCTATTTCGGACAAAATCTCCAGTCCCGTTCCAATGCATTTCCATTAAATTTCCCTCGCATATATCGGATGGCCGCATCGTGGTGCTCCGATTCGCCGAATCGTGACAGGCCGCTATACGACGTCATTTGCAGCGTTTGCAGCGTTGCCTGCACGTCCAGGTACATTGGAAACATAGTCAAGGAAGTGCCTTTTTATAACGGATAAAATCCGATTTACGCATATACCGGATATAAATCCGATATATGCGTAAAACGGACATTTTCCGGTATACGCATATAACGGATTTCGCTTATATCGGACAAAACCAGTGGGAACAATTGAATCCGATATATCCGAGGTTTACTGTATATATATATATATATAATATCCAGTATATTATTATATACATTCCGAGGTTAAAATAAAAAAAAAATTATCATTGAATATTTTATATTTTAATGGTTAATGATGGTTATTCCCATATATAATATTATCCAGTATATTATTATATACATTCCGAGGTTACAATTAAAAAAAAATTATCATTGAATATTTTATATTTTAATGGTTAATGATGGTTATTCCCATAAAAAAAAAAAATAAAGTATTTTTTTATCTTTAATCTTTAATTTTCTCGTTAAAAAAACAGCCTTGGTCTGCACTTTGGACTCCCCTGGATGAAGTCTTCCACTTCCATCAACCTCCATCCCTCTGTCCTCCTCCAGGTGGCTGACCTGGCGGTGGCACCCTTGACCATCACCTACGTTCGAGAGAAGGTCATCGACTTCTCCAAGCCCTTCATGACATTGGGCATCAGCATCCTGTACCGCAAACCCAACGGCACCAACCCGGGTGTGTTCTCTTTCCTTAATCCGCTCTCTGCTGACATCTGGATGTACGTCCTGCTGGCCTGCACGGGGGTCAGCTGTGTACTCTTTGTCATCGCCAGGTAACAGCGTGGAGCGGCATAGATGCACAACACCATAGAATGGAGCTCTGTGTTTTAACCGCATCTTTTCCTTTTGGAACTGCAGGTTTACTCCATATGAGTGGTACAACCCACATCCATGCAACCCATCTTCTACTCTGATCCAAAACAATTTTACTTTGCTCAACAGCTTCTGGTTTGGTGTTGGTGCTCTCATGCGTCAAGGTATTATTATTATTATTATTATTATTATCAAGCATTCAGTATGACACAGGAGGAAAATAAACCACTAACTAATAAACATGGCGTCGCTGTCAGCCTTTGGTTACAACAACAGTCATTTAAAAGAGGAAGCTACATTGTTCTAGTTGTTTTTGCTTATTATTTATGGTTTCAATTTGATTTTAAACATTTTTCTTGGCATAGACCTGCTTATGGTTGAAGCTAGCTCAAACTGTTTTACATGATGTGTCCAAGTGTTTTCTGTTGAGTGTGATTATTGTTAAGTAGGTAACAAGAGCTTAAAAATGGAGCTATGAGATTTGCTGCTCATGCTAGCTTGCTTGCTTCCACAAGATGGCCGACATTGTCCAGTGTAAGCTAATTTGTTCATTTAGAAAATGTGATATTTTTGTGTCACAGTGCTATGAATTCCAACCTTGCAAGACAATTAAGGCATCGATTGGGTTTTATTTTTATTTTTTTATGGCTGCATTCTATAAATCTATGATAATAGGTGCTGTAGTTAAATGTTAAATGTCAAAGTTGATAGCATGAAAGTGTCTCTGATGTTTGAAGTGGTGTAGCGTAGTAGTGTTTTGGTGTCTTGTGATCTAAACAGTCATGGTAAGATGACCACGTGACCACTATGACCACAATTGACATTACACCACGTTGTCTTGTGTCAGGTTCCGAACTGATGCCCAAGGCTCTGTCCACGCGTATCGTCGGGGGCATCTGGTGGTTCTTCACCTTGATCATCATCTCCTCCTACACGGCCAACTTGGCCGCCTTCCTGACCGTGGAGAGGATGGACGCACCCATTGACTCGGCCGACGACCTGGCCAAGCAAACCAGGATCGAATACGGCGCAGTGAGGGATGGATCCACCATGACCTTCTTCAAGGTGGGCTCTGTCCATCTGTCACATTCACTTTCTTTAGGAAATGCAGTCCAGTATAAAAACTCTTTACACTTCCAAATTGAATAAACAAATGACCCTGACGTGATTTGAACACGCAACCTTCTGATCTGGAGTCAGACGCGCTACCGTTGCGCCACAAGGTCTTGTCTGATGTAATTTTATTTGCTGTCTTATCTTGCATCCTTCCACTGGTACCACCCCTCGGCACCCAACAGGGGTGACCCCTGCTGGGCTTTATCCTGGCAGATTGCAGCCTGTGATTACGAGCGCCTGGATAAGAAGACGCGGCCTGTGTTTGATGGCTCGAACAAATTGAATCAGCTGGATGAGATTTAGAGCACAGCTGCCCCATTTTGAGTTTAAACACACACGCGCACACACTCGCCTTGTGTTTTTATCTGTTTATGTGTGTGTGGGACAGAAATCCAAGATCTCCACCTACGAGAAGATGTGGGCCTTCATGAGCAGCAGGAAGAACACAGCGCTGGTGAAGAACAACCGGGAGGGCATCACCCGTGTCCTCACCACCGACTACGCCATGTTGATGGAGTCCACCAGCATTGAGTACATCAGCCAGAGGAACTGTAACCTCACACAGATAGGGGGCCTCATTGACTCTAAGGGCTATGGAGTGGGAACACCCATCGGTGAGGAGGAGCAACAAAAGTTCTTAAATTAGCAGTTTCGGCTCCAGCCTAAACATAATAGCCTTGGATTGATTTGATCGATGGCCTCATTGATGAAGAGCTGTGTCCCAAGACATGTTGTGTTGCTCTGCCGGTCCAGGTTCTCCATACAGAGACAAGGTGACCATCGCCATCCTGCAGCTACAGGAGGAAGGAAAGCTGCACATGATGAAGGAAAAGTGGTGGCGAGGCAACGGCTGCCCCGAGGAGGACAACAAGGAGGCCAACGCTTTGGGTGTGGAGAACATCGGCGGCATCTTCATCGTGCTGGCCGCCGGCCTGGTCCTCTCTGTGTTCGTAGCCATCGGCGAGTTCATCTACAAGGCTCGCCGGAATGCCGACATTGAGGAGGTGAGCTGGAGGCAATATATGGTGGTGACAGCCGGGCGCCACAACGACAGGAAGTGCTGGCATTAACCGCATGCTTCTCCATGTTTGTGTGTCTCTGCATGCTGCTGGCTGTCAGGCCTTTTGTTTCTTTTATGGGGTGCAGTCCCGCCAGTTTCAGCGGCGTGGCTCCACCTCCTCCTCGGGCACCTCCTTGTCCACCGACCTGGAGAGCGGCAAGCTGCTTGGTGATGACACAGAGTAACCGTGGCAACTGTAGATGATAGGTTTGTAAGACCTGAGCGGGTGTTCTAATCTTTGCCCCTCCATTCTGCACCTGCTTCCTAACCTTTGACCCTGCCTTTTTACCTTTCACTGAACCAACCCTGCAATTTTACGCCTCACTTTTGTGTCTCAAACTTATCAACTTGCTTGAAGCAATGGCATTGTTATCTAATCTCACTTCTTTTAAACCTCAGGAATGATTGTCTCATATCAAATCAAGATCTCTCATTGCAAGTCCAGCAGCAGCAGGTCTCGCTTTGCAGTAAGAAATAGAATACTGCAGGCATTAAGCTTTTATTCATTCTTTTATTGAAGGCTACAAAGCCACACTTAACAATGCATGAAGGTTCTGCATGAACACGACTGGAAAGTAAACATCTTTTAAGAATGAGAAGCTTACGGGATCAAACCACAATGAGCAGAATTCATTGCTAGTGTCTTTAGTGGGGGTGTAACGGTATGCCATATTCCATGTTTGCTTTGTCATCCGCAAAGATTAAGAACAGCAGCAGCTATCATGTTGCCAGTTGTGGTTTGGAAAAACAGATGTCTGTATTTGTCATGATTACAATTTACAAGCTCACTCATTGGATTGCAGGCCCATCCTTGGCTCAAATGGAACGACGATCTTCTAGGTCAGGGGTGCTCATTAAGTCGATCGCGATCTACCGGTCGATCGCGGATATGGTACTGGTCGATCGCTGGTCGATCGCGGCGTGACATTAAAAAATATCATCCCAGCATCAATGCCGTCACTTGATTGATATACAGGGCAGCCATTCAGATGACAACTGAATGTTGCCCTTCGGGCGACCAATCAAATCAAACAACGTCTCTAAGTGCAGCAGAACTTACGATGTCAGCCTATCACCCATCCCCGTTACTTGATTGACATACAGGACAACCAGTCAGATGACAACTGAATTTTGACCTTTAGGTCACCGCTCATGCGTAAACAACGATGCAAAGTGCTAAGCTAGTCGGCGAATTGCGTCAGATTTTAGCCCTCGCTAAAGTTTATGGTCACTAAAATGAGTGAAGTAGCTGGACCAAGTAAAAAGGCAAAAACATATCACTTCCATACGGAATGGGAGGTGGACTTTTTTTTCACAATGTCTTTTTCGAAGTGCGTTTGCCTCATATGCCATTCTACCATCGCAGTACCAAAGAAGGGAAATGTGGAGTAATGTGGAGGTAATTACAAAAAATGTTAATAGTTAATTATGTGTGTTTTGCAATATTGGCTCATTTGGTTATGTAAGGTACATCAACACACATTGTACGTACAAATAATCCTCAATACATTTGAAAATAAATAGATGTTTTGCATTTTTGTAGTGGGTGGATCATTTTGACTCGGTCATTTTAAAAGTAGCTCGCATGCTGAAAAAGTGTGAGCACCCCTGTTCTAGGTATTCCTTACAGTCCCTTCTGACCGCACAACCCCCCCTTAAGATTCACAATGTCTCTGACAACCCAACAACCCTGTTGTTGTTGACTTGTTCGATAGAATAGAATGCCGTAAAAATGGTGGCTTGAAGGAACTCTTGCCCCAATAGCCAATAATCACCTCATATTGCCATCTCAATGAAGGCTCTGTTATATGTTAGGGACCTGTATGAAGACAGTATGTTTACACACTTTACCAAACTTGCAATTCGGGCTGACCTGCCACCGTCTAACTTTTTACGCTGTCTCCAAATTAGGAACTTTGTGTCACATTCGGGCTTGCGAGTTTTGCGATGCGACGCCAGGATGCAGAGAGCAGGACCAAAAGTGCAGATAAAACATGGCAGACTTTAATGGCAGCAGCAGGACACAACAACTACCAAGCAAAAGGCAAACCCAACACAATGAAGCCACAGCAGAACGAGCACACACCTGAACTAAATAGGATTAAGAAATTAGAGGCAGGGAAAAGGAAACTGGAAGGGAACAACAAAGGAAGTAGTTACAAACTAAGGGCATGGACACCGGAACAGAGGCAAAGAGGAAAACTAAGAGAGCTGTCACAAGGGGGTGAAGCCCGATCGTGACACTTAGTCCAAGCTACTTCCCGAACTCTCTGCGCAAGTCCCTGATTGACACGCTGCTCAACCTTGACCCTGTTGGGAGGCGCTGTATTTCCACAATTAAAAACATCATCAGTACCCATAACCCTGACTTGCTCACCCCGTTGCAACACAAATGGGAGGAGGAGATTGGAGGCACGAAATTCTTAAGTTGACACACTCATCCTCCATCTACGTGAGACATAGGCTGGTACAATGCAAGATCCTCCATCGAGTGCATTATACAACCTCTCCACTAGCAAAAATCTACCCTAACATATCTGACAGCTGCAGTAGATGCAATCAATCACCTGCTAACCACACAGTTAGCAGCTGTTGTTCTGGTCATGTCCCGGCGCCAGGTTTTTGATACGCTGACTGTGGTGCTCGACACAGTTATTCCTCCTGAACCGTGTATCGCTCTCTTCGGCTCTCCTTCCCGTGCTGCCCCACGTCTCCCCATGGCAAAACGACGGATACTAGCCTTTGTAACTGCTTACAAAGGCAGCACAAAGTCTTATTCTCTTCAAATGAAAACACTCGTCCCCCCATAATAGTTGGCTTAAGGAAGTTATTACTCACATTAAAGTAGAAAAAAAACACTGGCGACTCCTTCAGTAGGACCTGGCAGCCCTTCGTGGACTACCTGCATAGAACTGTCATTCACGCAGAAAGAACGTAATTAATAAATCACAGCTGCCTAGTACACATGTACATATCTGTAGCACCTACTGGAGTACCTACTCAAAGCAGGAAGAGGACAGGATAGAATGCTTGCAGTACATTTAAATGTTGGCACCCTCTAAGCAACTGGAGGAACTTGCTGCATAGTAGTCCCTTTAATAGTTCCAGTTTGGAGTCTCGTTCCCCATCTCTACCGAACACACTGCTTTCATCTTATCCACTTCACGTATTTCATCCGGTAGGCCAAGTGTTCCCAATTAACGGAAGGGGGTTTTCAAGCTCCGACTTCTTCTCGGCTCTATGGCGAGTCATGACTCCTGCTAACCAATGCTGGACTGCACTGGATTTGTTATATGGCAAGGCAGTTACTCTTTCTGTCCTGTGCTTTGCCCACTGGCAAGGACACTCCACTCTCAATCAGTGGGTGATGTGGTTGCATGATCAGGTCCGGGCATGTGCAGGATCATGATGTTATTGCAGCACGCAGCCACCACATCCCTCTCTGATGTGCCGGCTTCTAGTATGATGTATAGACCAGGGGTGGGCAAACTACGGCCTGGGGGCCACATCCGGCCCGCCAAGTGTTTGAATACGGCCCGCCCAATCTTTCCAAAGTATTTCATTTAAACTCAACATACAACCTGGCATCATGGCCTGAGCCAACCTTTTGATGGTTTTATCAATTTCATTTTTTGACATGGTCTGTTGTTTACAAAGTGCTCCTGAAAAAAGGGACACAAGCACATAATAATAATAATTATTATTATTATTAGATTATTATAATTATTATTAGAACTATTATGATCATTATAATTATTATATACATGCTAATTATTATATTAATTATATATAATATTATTGTTATATTTGCATATTTTACATAATAATAATATTATAATTATTATTTTAATTTTATTGTAATTATTATAATATTTTATTATTTTTAAAATATTTAAATATAAATATAAAATAATAAATAATAATAGCAGATTGCATGACAATTTTACAGATACAATAATACCAGGTGGACTGTTACGTGTAAAATATATAGTCTGCCCCCCCGTAAATTTTGTCATATCAATGCGGCCCGCGAGTCAAAAAGTTTGCCCACCCCTGCAGGAGACTGTTGCTTCCAACAGGACAGGATCCAACATTGTATGCTGTCACACAGACACTGCCCCGTGTCTGTTATGGCTCTGATACTACCTCTAAAGATGAACAAAAGATGGCTGCATCCTTAATTACAGTTGTGATCCACTCATGTGGTCACATGATCTGACCATTGACACGGTTGTGTCTTCCAGTGCGTGTCTTCCTCGGCTCTGATGGCGGACGTGGGCGTCGTCTCCCAAGGCCTGAAGTGGAGGACGAGACAGCGGCCATCTTGTTTCTGTAGCACATACACGCAGGACTCCAACACATTGTAAGAATGGACTGAAACCAAAACCAAAACTAAAAACACTACCAGCATACACATGTAGAAAGTTTGTGCGTCCATTTTCCTTTTTTTAGTCCTGTTTGTGTATCAGCATAACATTCGGTGATAGTCATTATTGGTACCTCATGCCCTGACTGTTTTGTTCACTTTAAAGTCACCTGATCATGGAAATATTGATCTTTGCAGTAAAACTATTTTGCATTTTTTTTCAAAACACCTGCCTGATTTGTGTGTGTGCAAGCATACCGTATGTATATGTGTGTTGCGTGTGTTGGCATGAAGACTGTCCACCGGATGCCTGCAGGAAGTAAGTTTCCACCAAGCAGTACCATTGACTTTGGTACCACATGTTAATGATTGTCTTTCCATTGTTTAGGTCTTCTTGACCCAGTCTTGACCTTCAACGGGGTCTTGGCCGTGCCTCTGAACATGAACGCCTTCTGCACACTCCAGGTAGGGTATCAATGGATCCCTCTAAAAGACAAAACTGACAAAACAGGCTCTCCTGTTTTGGGTGCCCGATAAATGTACATCATAATAATCGCTTTCATTTTGTAAATAATTTCCTTTTTATTTTTGAATTTGGAGAATAGATGCTCTGATTTTTTTATGAATGATTCTGTCATGTATTTGTCTTCCCTCTCCTTACATTCTCATGTGCAGTCACAGCGCTAGCACCTGTAGTTGAGCTTGGAGTGTTCATCCACTTTTTGAAAGTCCAAAAACGTTCTCTTACGGTCATCTACAGTTGTGTACTTTTCTGAAAATGTCTTTCAATATTTTTTGCTGTTAATAATTTCTCACCACATATCAAGCATTGCTTCCCTTTTCTACTGAGAGTTTAATTTTAGTGACGCATTGATACTTAAGGATAGCTTACCACGGGGGTATCATACGCAACATGATGTCTTTTTTGTGTTTCACAGCACACATTGGCCCTCTTACTCATTTAATCATCAGCAGTGTTGGGCATGTTACTTTGAAAAAGTAATTAGTTATAGTTACTTCTCAAAAAACTACAAAAGTAACTAGTTAACAGTAAAAGTAACTATTGAAATGCAATCTTACTAAACCTTAGCCAATTCTCATTGCTTATGTGCTCTGAACACCCGCCCACCCAAGTTCTCTGATTGGCACATACTATACAGTATTTTATCCTTTTATCCATTGAGTGTTGCATACAGAAAAATGACTAATGTTAGAGTCCACATTTTTATTCCTTACCTTTTTGTTTGTTAAACAAAAATCAACCCAACTGGCGACCAGTCATCTTGGCCAAAGTCAGCTGGGATAGGCTCCACCGTACCCCTCTGCAACCCTCGTTGGAGGATCAATGGGCACAGAAAATGAATGAATAAATCCAAAGTTGCTGAGACATCCAAAAAACTTATAAATAGCATATAAAAAGTATTTTAAAAAAGTAATAAAAAGTCTACATGGCTGCACGCCATCCGAGTGGTTACCGCGCAGGCCTTACAGCTAGGAGACCTGAGTTCAATTCCACTCTCAGCCATCTCTGTGTGGAGTTTGCATGTTCTCCCCGCGGGTACTCCGGTTTCCTCCCACATTCCAAAAACATGCTAGGTTAATTGGTCACTCCAAATTGTCCATAGGTATGAATGTGAGTGTGAATGGTTGTTTGTCTATATGTGCCCTGTGATTGGCTGGCCACCAGTCCAGGGTGTACCAAAGACAGCTGGGATAGGCTCCAGAACCCCTGCGACCCTCGTGAGGATAAGCAGTAGAAAATGAAATGAAAAAAGTCTACATCTTCGCTTTGTCTTATTTGTATTAAATATCTAAGATAAAACAACTAAATGCTAAGATAAAAGTTATTCACAAAGCGTCATAAGCCTTAAGAGAGCTCCTCAGGCGGCACAATGTTAGGGGTGGTAGAATAAGAAGATGTAGCAGGAGGGAATTCACTGTTGCTTACATAGCAAAATGTTTTCATTTTTCTGAATGAATCACTCTTTGGGTCCTGCTTCAGTCTGATTAAAAAAAAATAGCAACTGATAGTTGGATAATTTTTCAGAGAAAGAAAAAAATGGAGATGTGTAACAGTACAATGAATAGAGGTGGTAAAAAGCTCTATTAACTTTACTTCATGACTTTTGATGATAGCTATAAACAAGTTATGCAGGTTCTTCCTGAGAGAATTAGACCCAGCTTCTCTTAATCTCTTCATGTAATGACTTTTCTCTTTTTTATGTGATGTAGATTAATTCTGGGATTGAGTGTAATAGCGTTTGCTGGCCCATAATCTTCCCAGCACCGTCATTCTTGATCAAAACCGAAGCGGCTGTATTCCCTCCGCTCCCTACCGTCATTATCTAATCCATCATGAATGAGGGCAGGGATTACACCGCTGACCTTGGCATTCAGCACGTCTGTGCCGGGCCCCGGGCCCAGCGGAATGACCTCACCTGAACAACACGCCACTGGCGGCCCGGCGATGCTTCTATCTTGGTCTCGCTGCTTCTTTCACCCCGTGCTAAAACCTTTTTGTCCCGTTAAAACCTGAATGCGGCGCCGTCAGCTTCGGCCAGAAGAGATGAGGCGATAGTGCTCGTGTTTGTTTGGGGCCCTCGGCGGCAAGGTCACAGATTAAAGATCCAAAAAGGGCTCTGAAATAAACCTCCACAATCCGATGTTTAGAACTAAACGACCATAACAACACAAATGACTGTCTAAATCATTCATCACTGAAATGAGCTTGCTAGCCTACACTGTATAGTAACGTAGATTAAGTCCATTGCTTCCTTTTCCTGGTTGCATTGTCACTTGTTGCCGGGCAGAGTTTATTAGTCATACACATGAAATTAAATCAGCACTCTACAGAAAATTCTGTTCATCACTGCCCTGAGGTGCTCCTCATTTTTGGGTTGTCTCATTTAACAACAATAAAATGAGCTGTTATACGCCACTGCAAACTGGGGCGTCCTCCTCCCTCCTGGCTGGGAGTGATTCCGGAGGGAATGCTGTCATCTGCTGGTCGCCGTGGATTTAAAACAGCTGTCAATCAACACACCGCGTTTCAACCCTCATGTCATATAATATAAAGAACAAAGAATATATCATTGTTATAGATTCTCTTTGATCCATCTTCAGCCGAGATGGGATTAACGGGCTTTTATCCTGTATGACAAACCTGTTTACCTGCTCTTTACCTGACATTTAGGATGAACGATAGCTCTACAACAATATGATAGCTAAAGGCGACTCCCTTGGTATGGACTTGGTTGAGGTTCTGCCTTTACAATGATAATAATGATCACTTTTCTCTGGGATATCAATAAAGGATCTATCTATCTTTTGATTGACAGCGTGTTATGGTGAGGTAGTGACACGCTACAGCCAGGAGATGGAGCTGTGGCGAAAAAAGCGTGCTTGTGCGGCCGCTATGTCACGTGCGTAGCCCATAATGAGCCTCTTGTGTGTATTTGTTGAAACGTCTCTTTAAAAGACGACATGTCATCCCCAAAGCAAACCCACATAATATGGAGTATGCCATGGTATCACAGTGCAGCATAAGTGAGCACGCTGCATGCTCTATTTTCTACCACAATCTCTGCTATTTTGGCACTGCTGTTCATTCTTAGCGACACTTGTTACACACAACCAAGGGGGTGTTTTAGCGGGTTCAAGTCGTGTCACCCGAGACATTTAATTGGACCCGGGCCGCCACGGAATGGGAGGGGGATGTTTGGCACATTCCTCTCCAGCCTGCCTGTTTGTGTGGGTTATATGCGTAAATGCGCACTGGGCCAGACAGGAGCGTGTCTAGACTACAGTGACACCAGAACATAGGTCGTAAAGGGGGGGGGGGGGCGTCCCCCACGGGTGTGTGGACCGAGTCAGAACACCGAAGAGTTCGAGTGAAGTCTCAGGAGGAGGGGGGCGGGCAGGTGGTCTGCGGTGCCTCTTTGTTGGGGGGGGGCCCAGCGGCAGAAGCACCGCAAAGCTCAGGCAACTTTGTGGACCGAACCTGCCTCCTGTGGTTCCTAATTTACTGTGGGCTTGGCTCGGGCTGCTTCAGGTAATGTGGACCCACTGCTTTTGTTTCACTTGCTTTAAATTGCAGCTTGAGATGCACTGTGGTGCTGGTGCATGTGTGCATGCATTTCATTGTAGGTAGTGGCATACGTTTACACTCACTCTCTAATAAGAGCCAATACAATGTTTGTTTTTTTTGTGAATAAAATTAGTTTATGTGTAGATTTTTTTTTAGCTGGATTGTGCAAAAAATACAACTACCATTTTCCACAATTTTTTTAATACCACATTTTTTTTTTACTACTTTTTCCAATACTAAAAATGCACCATGTTGAATAGTAATAATAATAATAATAATAATCCCGTTGTTTTATCATATTGAAGGGTTAAATGATCACGTCAACCAGAAGAGTGTCTCCTGATACACCTGAAGTTCGGATCTCCTTCAGCCTTGACGGCACATCAGGTACACACACACACACACACACACACAGCTGTTGCCCACTATATCAAAATGCTGATAACAACTTATTTTAAGTTGATCATTTAAGACCGTCCAAAGCCTTCAGACCTCCTCGCTGTCTTTCCAGTATGTGTGGAAAGCATGCACCGCATTCTTCCCACCAAAATGGACCACACATACCCCCCCATACCACATGCACCCCCCACACCCCGTCACTTCAAATGCATTCATTCTTCTTGTGCACCACAGCTGAGACAGGTGTTCCCTCTATTTCTGTAGACATGTTAACAACAAACTGTTCTGGACCACTCAAAGCTCCATTATGACATCATCCACATATTATTGGATGCCGCTTGCAGATACTGTGGATTTTTAACATTACTCTTTGTCTTTTTTGGAAACATTATGTAACTGTACATGGCCTAAAAAAACGTAATCTTCTAAAATTTAGATCATTTTAGTCAGGAGTCGCCAAAATGCCATTCAGGCGCCATTTGTGGCCCTTAGCTTATTGTTTATTGTTCTGCGGCACTTTCTATAAATACTGTATACACCGCGCTTCTTCTTTGTGGCTTCACTCTATCATTGTTCTTCAAAATATATGAATTAATAAATCACTGCTATGTTGTGGTTGAATACAGCCAGCAAATGTTACATATTTGTGGCCTAAATTAAAAATTTCGAAATCAACAAAAACCCCCAAATATAAGGCATTCTGAAAATGCATTGAAAGACATGTTGTAATATACAGTAAAGTCTCGTTATATCGATATCGGTTATATCGATAGTACTGCTTATTACGATACTATTTTCATTTCCCGGCAAATTTCTAGGTTTTTATGATATAATTAGTTCTGGTTAGTACGATACCCGGTTATTACGATAATCCGGTTACTATGATGCCCTTTTCATCTCCCGCCAGCCAATTTGGTCTGCTTATAGCGATACAAAAGCAGCTTAAAGCTGAATCAATATTTGCTTAAAGATTTCAATACCACCATTAGCGAAATCTGTAAACGGCGTATTGTTTGATTTTCGGCTAACACCGTTTTGGCTTTTCCACCGACGGACGGTAATTAGAGGATTACAGGTAATTAATATGAGGTAAGTATTAAACAATCTTTTGAGGTAAAGGAGTAAATATTTGTATAATTTAGAGGGAAGATTCAGTGAATAGACTTAGTGTTTTCAGATGTGTTCAATATTCTTGGCACTAGCTTTACTGATAAATTATGAAAGTAAACTTACGGTATTGCTTGATCAAAGAAGCAATCTCTTGTTGTTTGAAATAAATCAATACATGTGTATCTTAAAGATTAACATGATAAGTAAATCTACAATACTAGTAAACATCAAAAGGGATGAAAGCAGGTATAAATTGGAGTTGTGAAGCTCGTGAAGCGTTTTAGAGATAAGATCCGCACGAACAATTGAATTATTGAAACAAAAAAATTATTGTGTTGTATTCAGATAATGTGTTGTATTGCAATAATCACTGTTTTTCATATGTACATGCTGGCGTTCGTGGTTTCTCTCGTGTGTATAGAACAATGTCGAGTGCATTATTGAATATTTACTCAGAGTCACTATTGCAAGAGTGCGTTATGAAAATAATAAACGTTGAAAAAAAAATGTGACCCATCTGACTTTAACCGAATTGTGTTATGTATATGAATGCAATCATTTTTTGCAACAATGTTTATGGTTTTGTCTGCTGAAGTGTGAGGATTTTGCATTGGTTGAATTTTAGAAAAGAAATCGTCATTAAAAAAAGTGTAAAGACGTTTTTATTTAATGCATAAGTTTATTTTTATTTAGTACAAAAGCATGCTAGATACGCAATCCATGAACTCAAGGAGAAAATTACATGCCATATCAAAGATCCCCCATTTATCGCCCACTTTTAATGCAGTTCGGCGCAGGATCGGATATATCGATAGTCCGGTTATATCGATATTTTTTCCGACTCCCGAGAATATCGATATAACGAGACTTTACTGTATGTAGGATTCTACACTGGTCTGGAAAAATAGTAAGTAAAAAAGTACAGCAAGGAATTTTCCCAATCCTAGCGTGTGAGTGCTTATTACAGTATGTCTCATTTCTTTCATGACTCTCACTCATTATTAGAGATATTGGCTTTTTTGCCGATAACCAATATGCCGATATTGTCAAACTCACAATGTCCGATTCCGATATCAACCGATACTGATACGTGTAACATCACATTTTTTTAGCGGTGTTTCACAATTATTTTCTGTTATCCGTTTATAATCAACTCCTATACCATTTATTATCTCCTATACAATTAGCGTCAGAAACCGTAGACAAACACTGTAGAGTGGGCGTGTCTAGAGGCGGACCGTGGGTGGAATACATTAAAACAGACGTTTTTTGCGGGAATCACAAAATACAAACAAATACAGATGAATAGGTGCAGATTCTGGAAGAACTAGAAAGCTTTCTGTGCTGGTTATGGTGTGGAGCAGGAGTCCACAGCTCAATACAAGGGGACCAAAAATGAGCATAATAGATCCCCTTTAAGACACTGTGAGTAAGAATGAACAATCCAATGAAGATTAAGATGGTCTGTCTGTCCGCCATTATTCATTTTCATTTTTTGTTGCCCTTTTTGTAGCAACAATACTGTTAAACTGATGCTCAAGAGGGTATATTGTAGTACCACAGTGTGTTCCAAACATTGCTTTTATGCACACAGAGGAGGTAGTAAGTACTCCAGAACTTGGAACACCTGTGGGAATTAGTAGTAGCAACTACCAAGGCTTCATCAACCTCCATTTCTGCAAAACAGCTTCCCAATCTTTGTATAATTCTGAAATATACAGTACATCATTTTTCTATTTTGGGTAACCATAGCCTTTTTTCACCTCTGGCACTTCACCACTTACCGGGGGGTACATTGTGGTCATCTCCCAGCAAGCATGACTAGTGTACTGGTTGCTGGTCCTCCGCCACTGATGTGAGTCCTGCAAGGATGTTTTATGCAGTCGGTCCAGGTCGTGTCCAGCAGCAGGACAGCTGCTGTAGCCATGTCAGGGTCAAGTTCACCCCCCCCCCCACCTCCCGCTCTCTGATTCACTGTTCAGCTTTTAGAACCCAGACCTATTTTTATGACCGCTGGTGCTGAGAAGATCCCTCAGTCGACCTCTGGCTCTGTTTCGTCTTCCCTCCTTGTGGCTCAGCTCCAGAAGTGACCCGGTTCATCCTGAGGGTTGGCCCTGTCCTCATGTTCTGCATAGCTCCAACCTGCAGCACCAGAAGGCTTTTATTATTATCATCCGTGATGGCTGCAGGCTGCTTTTAGAAGGTTGCATCACGCCAGGATTGTCATCATGTGTTCCACAGGGAGGGATTACTAGCCAGGCACGTACATGTGCTCTGTTAGTTTACTGTTCACATGACAGCTGCTCGTTTACGCTCACTGGGCACTTACTGAGGTACGTCCATCCAGTCTCATCCAATACATGTCATGCTTACTTCTCATTGACACGGGCAGAGAGGTCATCATTTCACAATATCTTTCTTTTTCTGCAGTAGTTTGTGTGTCAGTTAAAGTGGATAGAAATCATACTTTTGTTACATAGCAGTCCATTTTCTTAACGATGGAACAGGTTTTCAAGCTCTGGCTTTTCGGTAGCCATGCCTCCCGCTAGCTATAGGCTGGGCTGCACCAGAATTCCTTACCTTGTAGATGCGAGATGCCATAAACACTTCCTGTCCCTCACTTTTGATATCTTCCGGGTATGCCTCTGTGCCATACTGAATACTGATAAAATCAAATAACAAATCAATGTCCACCCCGAATAAACATGTATATAAATGTTATTACATCATCTCATTGTTGTTATTTGACAGATGCACAAGATGTGGACAAACTCTCCCAGACTTTTCCAGATCTTGAACAGCGACTGCAGGTATGCGTGAAGACAAAAAACATGGCTGACCATCTCATGCAGTGTGACATGGGAAATTACACTCAGAGGTGTTTCCCACGGTGCAAAATTTGGACCGTCACTAAAAATAGATTTGGCGCTCCTTCAGGTCGTTCCTCGCCACATCATATTTTGTGGCTTTACTGTATCACATTGTCAAGCATATATTCATTAAAAAAAATTGTAGTTTTAAATATTCATTATTCAGCAATTTCTACCTAGTTGTGCCGACTTTAAGCATTTTCAAGCATAAGAATGGCCAAATTAACTAACATTTAAACATTTAAAGTAAAAAAATATGTCACAACACGCACCATAATAATAACATAATGATAACAACAATAAAAGGGCTTTCAACACAGATCACAAAAGCCAGTTACACTTAATGTAAGTCATCGGTATCGGCCTATTTCACTCATGGCTGACCGCGATTAATGAAATCATACCCCAAGCATGCTGTAAGGCAGGGGTCCCCAACCACCGGGCCGTGGGCAACGTTCAGTGCAGTGATAAAACCACTAAAGCACTTAATGTTGTTATTGAGTGCTAATGTGTGGATTTGTTTGCTGCACTTCTGTGAAGAACAAAGTCCGGGCTCGTTCCGGTGGATGGTGGCTCTGTTTTCATTTACTGCTGTTCCTGTCTTACTTTTACACAATATACAAGAAATAAGATCAATTAGATCCCTATTATGTACGTATGTGGTGCTAGCGCTGCTAATGCTATTTGGACCCATTGTCATCTTCAGTCATGGTCACATTGACACAAGACCCCAAATAGCAGCCCTCGTGTATGCCTGCCAGTAAACTAGCAGCTTATAACTCAAATTTTAGCTTGCAGTCGAGAGACGGCTTGCATGTAAAAAGGACTCGTTAGGTGGGACACTCGTGTGCCAAGGAAACGCTGTATAAATGATAATAAAAAATACTGACAGTACTTTTCACTTTTCTCTGGCAGTTGGTGTACTCTGTGACAACACACTTCACAGCGACAGTAGATATAGATAACTTTGGTCTTGTTGTGAGAACCATCTGCCAGGGCTTTGAAGCTAAACATAACATTCAAAATCCCCTTTTCTTTGTCCATTTCTACTCAATATTTATTCCTGCTTGTGGCACCACATCCATAGCTGCGATGCTGGGGGTCAAACAGGGTGTGTGCAAGTTAATCACATGTCAAAAAAATAATAATAGTGCTGTTAAAGAAAATTTCAGCCCTATCCATCCATCCATTTTCTATGCTGCTTATCCTCATTAGGGTTGTGGGGATATGCCTATCCCAGCTGACTTTGGGCAGGGCACATATAGACAAACAACCATTCACGCCCACAAAATGAATGAATGAATAATAATAATGTTAATACAGGCTACTGTTGCAGCCCTGATCTAAAACTGAACCCCCAATACCACTTCCTGTCTGACACATGGAAGACATTTACTGTGACACACAAGTTTTAAATGGCCAATTTTCTATATATGGTTGTTATTTCATGTCTAGATAATGATTGCTTGTTAACAGGTTCTCTATGCTAAAATTACAAAAAGTATTTCCTTCATAAAGAAGGAATCTTACTTTGAAGAAATTCACTCATCACAGATGTGGAACAAATTCACAGGGACAAACACAGGATTTCAGTCTAATGTCTGGGAATGGAGCTTGTTGTTCCAACTCCATACAGCAGATGGCAATGCTGCGGTAACGCTGCTTCTTAACACACCTCATATATCATACTTTATCACATACTACAGTATTAATTGGCCCTGTACCCTAGAAACCGCCCATGAATGATACCGGGAAAGGCCGAAATGATACTGTGTCAAAGCCCAGGGCAGTGATACTGATAAACTATAGAGTTTAACCATGTCAGTATCAGCCCCCGTGGCTGTCCAATCAGAGCGCACTGCTCTGGTATCGTGCCCGTGAAACAACCAATCAGAGAACAGCGCACGAGCGTTTGTTTTGCTGCCGTCTGTGCTCTGTCAACATGTCAGCGGTTGACACTCCCGGCGAAAGACAAATAGGGAAAATAGCAAACAGAATATTAGAAATGGAACGTTTTATCACCATTAATGAGGAGGACACTCTTGAAATGATCGAAAAAACTAAAAATGCAAATACAAGTCGGAAAACCAAGGGCGACTGCAACTGCAAGAACGAACGAAGACTGGTAGAAAGTATTCCCTCGCCTGAGTTAGACAAATACGTGTCTATGTTTATTGTAACGTCGTTGCCGACGCTATGGAAAGGACACGACTGTGATCGCTAACAAGCTTTTATTACACAACAATAATGGCTACTGTCGGCCGTAACCACGCCGTTGCAACCACCGCCAGCAACGCAACAGTGCTTCCTCAACACGACACGCCCCCACCCCTGGTGCATTCACAGTCACGCGGAACAGTCAGACACTCAAGAGCACAACATGTCAACATGAACACGTCAGGGTCGCTACATTATTTTATCCATCAGAAAAGAAAATGGGGATGAATATGAGCCTGATTCTCTCAAATCAAAATTCAACTCTTTGGCACGTTACATGATGGAAAAACGAAAGTACGTGATAATAAGCTCATGATTAAATAGTATGTGATAATAAGATCATCACATGGTTTGTCTGGTATCAGGCCCAGTATCATGCCCCCGCGTGCTAGAATCAGCATGATACCTGGCCTGATACCAGACAAACCATGTGATAACCTCTAAGTACCATACCTGGTCTGCCAGAGAAGAAGGGGGTGTTAGTGCTCCCAGCTTAGCAACTTTGTGGCTATATTCAGAGAGTATTCCGGCCACCTTGAATATGTTTTTCAAAGAAGCAGCAAATACAGCAACTTTTTCCCGTCTTCTTGGACATTAAACGCACACAAAACTGTGGTGAGACCAGCCATGTTGTTTGGTCTAGAGACTGTGCCACTGAGGAAAGAGATGAGGATGCTGAGGTTCTCATTGGGAGTGACCAGGATGGATAGGATCAGGAAGGAGTACATCAGAGGGACATTCCATGTTAGAGGACTGGAGATAAAGTCCTTTAGGCCAGACTGAGATGGTTGGGACATGTCCAGAAGAGAGATAGTGAATATATTGGTAGAAGGATGCTGCCAGGTAGGAGGCGTAGAGGAACACCAAAGAGGAGGTTTATGGATGTAGTGAAGGAGGACATGAGGGGAGTTGGTGTGAGAGAGACAGAAGAGGAAGACAGGGTTGAATGGAGGAGATTGATTTGCTGTGGCCCAAAGAGAAAGACGAAGAGGACATCATGAAGAATGGTCGCCACTGTACTGATATGCTGAGCTCTATTACTGTATACTTGTGTTATGTTGTGTTTTTTTATTTGTGTGTTTTTGTCTTCCGTCCATCAGCCGGTGGCACCCTGCGTGTCCCTGAAGGAGAGCGTCCAAGTGTACAAGGAACATTGCAGGATGGCCCGAGAGTTCCACCAAATCAAACACGACATCGCCATGCTGGAGGAACGCAAGTGAGGCCCTCTAAAAATACACCTCACACATCTATTCCAGAAGTTACTTCCTGTGGCGTGCAGTGGTTGGATGCTAGGACCTGAGTGTCCCTTGTTGACATCCTTCCTATGACATAAACATGGAATCATTACAGAGAGGACAAATTCTTCATGTAAGCTTTGGGTTTGACAGAAAAAGATGAATATGAGAGCAACATTTCAGCTTTTATTTACAGGTATTCACATCTGGATTGGATGCACAAAGATATTTCTAAGAAGAAAATACAGAAATTTGCCAAAAAGTATCAAGATGTGACACAAAAAATCACCAGTTCATAACATTTTTGTCTCACAATTGTTTTGGCTCATCTCTGGACTTTTTGGCAAATCCAGCCTAGCCTTCCTGTTCTTCTCTGTAATGAGTAGTTTGCATCTTCTTTTAACATCTGTGCATGCATTCATTCATTGTGTTACGCGCTAACGATGGATCTGAGCGATCGATCGATAGCGCTGCGCCCGAAATGGATCCATCGTTAGCGCACAAATGGGATGGATGTGTGTAGTTTGTTTAGATGCCAACAGATGGCAGCGCTGAGCGTTGTTACTTACAAGAATCAACAAGAAGTCGATGCATGCAAATTTCAAATCTTTGATTAATTGTCAAGCAGTTCACTTTGTTACCGTTCTCGGCGGGGGGAGTGTGAACCCTAACCCCTAACCCTAACCCCCTAACCTTAACCCCTAACCCCCTAATCCCAACCCCTTATCCCGAACCCCCTAACCCTAACCCCCAACCCTAACCCCCTAACCCTAACCCCTAACCCTACCCTAACCCTACCCCCCAACCCCTAAACCTAACCCTAACCCCCCTAACCCTCACCATAACCCCTAACACTAACACTAACCCTAACCCCTTAGCCCTTAGCCCTAACCCCTTAGCCCTAACCCCTTAGCCCTAACCCCTTAGCCCTAACCCCCTAACCCTAACCCCCAACCCTAACCCCTAACCCCCAACCCTAACCCCCAACCCTAACCCCCTAACCCCACCCTAACCCCCTAACCCTACCCTAACCCTAACCCCTTAACCCTAACCCCCCCAACCCTAACCCTACCCTAACCCCCTAACCCTAACCCCCTAACCCTAACCCCTAACCCTACCCTAACCCTACCCCCCACCCCTAAACCTAACCCTAACCCCCCTAACCCTCACCCTAACCCCTAACACTAACCCTACCCTAACCCTACCCTAACCCCCTAACCCTAACCCTAACCCTACCCTAGCCCCTTAACCCTAACCCCTTAGCCCTAACCCCCTAACCCTAACCCCCAACCCTAACCCCTAACCCCCAACCCTAACCCCCTAACCCCACCCTAACCCCCTAACCCTACCCTAACCCTAACCCCTTAACCCTAACCCCCCCAACCCTAACCCTACCCTAACCCCCTAACCCTAACCCCCTAACCCTAACCCCTAACCCTACCCTAACCCTACCCCCCACCCCTAAACCTAACCCTAACCCCCCCAACCCTAACCCTACCCTAACCCCCTAACCCTAACCCCCTAACCCTAACCCCTAACCCTACCCTAACCCTACCCCCACCCCTAAACCTAACCCTAACCCCCCTAACCCTCACCCTAACCCCTAACACTAACCCTACCCTAACCCCCTAACCCTAACCCCTAACCCTACCCCCCAACCCCTAAACCTAACCCTAACCCCCCTAACCCTCACCATAACCCCTAACACTAACACTAACCCTAACCCCTTAGCCCTTAGCCCTAACCCCTTAGCCCTAACCCCTTAGCCCTAACCCCTTAGCCCTAACCCCCTAACCCTAACCCCCAACCCTAACCCCTAACCCCCAACCCTAACCCCCTAACCCCACCCTAACCCCCTAACCCTACCCTAACCCTAACCCCTTAACCCTAACCCCCCCAACCCTAACCCTACCCTAACCCCCTAACCCTAACCCCCTAACCCTAACCCCTAACCCTACCCTAACCCTACCCTAACCCTACCCCCCACCCCTAAACCTAACCCTAACCCCCCTAACCCTCACCCTAACCCCTAACACTAACCCTACCCTAACCCTACCCTAACCCCCTAACCCTAACCCTAACCCTACCCTAGCCCCTTAACCCTAACCCCCCCAACCCTAACCCTACCCTAACCCTACCCTAACCCTAACCCCCTAACCCCCTAACCCTAACCCTAACCCTACCCTAACCCCTAACCCCTAACCCCTAACCCCTAACCCTAACCCTAACCCCTAACCATAAACCTGTCCTTGTATGCAATTAGCAGATCAACGATTGTCATTATATCGTCAGCGTAGTGTCAAAGCATCGGTCTCCAGCGCAAGACAGTTATATCCATTGTGAGCGCAGAAATCGATCGATTTGTGCCCTAACGATCCATCTCGGGCGCAGCGCTATCGATCGATCGCGCAGATCCATCGTTAGCGCGTAATAAATACATTCCAAAACTAATTCTAATGTCATGAAATGTGTATAAAAGTACACAAAATGTACACGACAATGCTGCTGTGCATATTGACACAGCTAGGATGTTACCACATGACGACATAGAGGAAATAGAAAATGTTTACACATGTGTTTACACACCAAGCATGTTTGCTGATGATGGCTAACTAAGACTCAAGGACATGAAATGTTAGCGTGTGTATTGACACGGCATTAAATGTACACACCAGCGATAAAATAGAAAGTGTTGAAAGTATAATCCTTCATCTCAATGTAAACAAAAGATTATCGAAACAATCTGCTCTCATCAAAGTCTTTTAATACACACACACTATTTACAGTAGGCTGTAACCTGACACACACGCACACACACACACACACACACACACAGTTGTTCAGTCAAAGTCCAAAGAGTTGACTCCGCCTCCTTGTGAGTCATTCCAATTGATGGCTTCTATCAGGAAGGCTGGAATGGGAAACGACGTGCTTTGCTATTTATGCCACGTAGTGAATCATGCCCGTCGAAGCGGGCCGGCCCACACACGCTTCCAAGAACAGGAGCCTGAACGTGAATCACGGCTTTGACGGGAATGTAACCCGTCCAGCTCGTCGAGTGTCATATTCACGTGTTGTCACCGTTTTGAGGAATTAGCAAAAGCAACCCAACCTGCTGGTGTAGACTCACTCATCTAGTCCTGCTTCTTTACGATGTTGGGACAAACCCATGCATTAGTTGGACTTGTGGTTGGTGCACCCCCCAACCAATATGTGGTCCTTCTCTATCAGACCCATCTAGCTTAGTTCTGTAGGGATGACGGGAATGATATCTCATCCAAGATGCTCAGGTCGGCCGAGATCAAAGCTCCCAAGTAAGACCATTCCTGCCACCATCATTAGCGTCAACGTACCTCTTCCTGGTCATCAGGTGTCAGCTGCTGGCCGAGCTGGTGGAGGACAAGAAGGTGGCCGTGGAGATCGCCCGTCTGGAAGAGGAGTTCCGGCGTCTGACGGAGGAGAACCGCACGCTGGAGACAGCTCATGAGGAGCGCACCCGGCAGCTGCAGAAGCTCAATGTTGCCGGGCGGAGGAGGCCCGATTCCTCGTGACCTTTAACCCCTTGGGAGATTCCAATCCGGACGTCAGGCAGAGGAACTGGAAAAAACAAGTCTGTGAATGAGCTCAGTTTTTTTGATCATCTACGGTCGTCCGTGCATTGTTGAAACGTCGGCGGCCATCTTTGTGGAAGGCACTACGAGATTAGCATCTAGTTGCCGCCCGTGAGTCGTTATGTTCACAGTTGTCTTTTACTGGAGCTGTGTGGAGGCAGCCCAAGGTGCCGTGATGTGGTCCAAATGTCCTTCAACATGGCTGCATTTACACTTCACATCTTCCCATTTAAAGGCTTCACTTATGCTCTACATTTCATACGTGTTGTGCTTTCATTCCACCCGTTTTGCATCAGTCTCCTGGAAGCTCGCCGATACACACCTAAGGCTGCAGTACCACCTCAAACTGCGGGGGCAGTGTTGAGATTCGGAGCAATCATTCACCATTACCAGAAGGAACGGATTGAAGGTACGCACAGGGAGCATAAATGAGCCTTAAGGAGGGAAATACGCACAAATCTCAAACAGGCCTCGGATCATACACGCCATGTTGGATGAGATTGTAAAGTACAATGGCTAAAAAGTTACATACAGGCGCTACACCGGAATTGTGAATTTTTTAGATGAATAAAAATCTCAGGAAACTGCTTAAATGGGAGGGCAGCGGGAGGAAAGAAGGGAAGTATGGGAGTTTCCTGGTAAAAACGGGAGTGTTGACACAAAAGTCATCCAGGCCCCTCCCCTCCTTTGCAAGTCCGCTTCTGTTCTGTCAATGATGTGAGGTTTCTGGAGAGCAATGGAAGCATGTGAGAGGAAGAGCAAGAAGAAGAAGTACACAACAATCCATGAATAAATACGCTTCATCCTACCATCTCCTTCCTTGTTTGTGACCACTTTCCAGCATGCAGCGTTTCCAAAACAGGAAGTACAATCATTGTGTGTTGCTTTTTTTTTTTTCTTCATTGGATTCATGAAGCAGACACCCGATTGGTCGCTTCGACTTCCTCAGTCATGTGCTTTCATAATCTGTCAGCACTTCTGCTTTTATTGTCTGTCCCGTGGAAAAAAAAAATCCCCCAACAGACTGTCACTGCATTTATTACCATGGCAGTGATGGAGACTCTTTGCTAGCTGCTACTTCCTCATTTTGAAGGAGCACAGGCTAGCTTCTAGAAAGTTCCAACATGTAAGCAATGCCAATGTGGAGGAAACACTTCATTCATTCTAGCAAAGGTTTGTTATTTTTGCTGTAAAAAGGTTTGTGTGTGGTCAGTCCAAGGTGTGCATAGCCAGCTTGTGTAGGCTCCAGCTCATCTGTCACACATCCGAGGACAGGCGCTATTGAAGAGGGATGCAGGAGCTATTAATATGATGCCATCATTCGTACTACGGTGGCCATTGTGGTGCGTTGGTTTCGCATCCCTGCCTAGGAAGTCAGCGTGTGAGCGGACAGGTAAGGGAGGGAATGGTAATGGACGGGAAACCTGCTTGCTCATCCTTTATCAGCATGAGTCAGCGCTGTTGCAACACACACACACCCTCCCTCTGCCTGTCACACATACACATTGACAGATGACTGAGTCAAGCTCTTAGCTTGTTGGTGAGTTGAGGAAAAAGTGCACAGAACCTTCAGCGGGATCCGCCTGAGCAGGTAGGTTGCTGTCTTTCTTCACTTTCTGAATGTCATTCAAGCTGATGGAACGTCTACGTGACTGTGTGTGTGTGTGTGTGCGCGCGCGCGCCCGTGCAGATGTCCTCCTCGTACACTTACGCGTCCACGGCGCATTCCGCGCACGTGCTGCGCCGCTTGGACGAACTGCGTCGGCGGAGGGTGCTCTGTGACGTCACGGTTCAGGTGGAGGGCCGCGAGTTCGATGCCCATCGTGTCGTGCTGGCCTCGTGCAGCGAGTACTTCGCGCGCCGGCTCCACGGAGACGTCGACGTCATCACTCTGCCGACCGAGGTGAGATGACGTCACAGCGCGTGCTTAACGTTGTCATGGCGACGCAGGCCACTTCATGGGGATCCCCATCTAGTGAGAGCAAACATAAAGAAATATAACTTTACAAAGATCGTTTCAATTCACAGAACGATGTTTATCATTGACATTAAACACAATAACACTTTCCTGTTAAATCTTTAAAAACAGCAGGTGTACTGTCGTACCGTCATACTGTATATACGATCTTTAACTGTTTTTTTAGCAGGTGCTCCTGTCACATAGAGGATCTTTGACTATGATTTTTGCAGTAGGTTAAAACAGCAGAGTGCTCCTGTCAAACAGAGGATCTTTGACTAGCATTTTTGCACTAGTGTACCTCATAAAGTGGCCAGCCATTTCAGCATGTTCTGCATTCTGTAAAGTAATGTCACGAATAAAGTGAAGTCATTAAATGTTGGTTCTTTATCATTATAGTAAAATATATTTCGTGATGAACGTTTTGTTGTGTGTCTCCTAGGTAACCGTTAGCGGCTTCGAGCCTTTGCTAAAGTTCGCTTACACGTCCAAGCTGCTCTTCAGCAAAGACAACATCCTAGAAATACGCAACGCTGCGTTCATCCTAGGATTCAGAGACCTGGACGAGGCCTGTTTTTACTTCCTCCTCCCAAAGTTCTGCTCCTCCAATGCGGGCCTGGCGCCGTCATCATGGAGGAAGAGCTGTTGTAAGAAGAAGAGCAAGCGGCACCTGACCAAGGAGGATGCTGACAGTGATGAAGACATTAAACTGGTTGGTGATGCACCAGAAGCACCCCAGCCCAGGACATGCTGTCTTCCACCAGCAGGGGGCACAAGAGGAGCCTTCACGCTTGGGCCCAAGGTGGAGCAGACTTGTGGGAAAGAGACTGAGAAAAGCGGGAATGAGACATCCTTGGACAGCCAACATGGTACCAGTCACACGTGTGCCCTGCAGACAAGACCGCAGGTTCAAATCCAGAATGAGGAGCAAGTGAAGATGGAGGAGGACACCACCCAGAGGTCACCGGGTCTAATGTCTCATCACTGCCCCCTAGAGGCTGTTGGAGAGGAAGCAACAGGACAAGGATCAGGAACAAGCGTCTCTGGTGGTTCTGATATGGTACCAGGAGATACAGCAGGGGATACCCGGAAAGATGACCCGGAGGAGATGGAACTCAGTTCCACCAGCACCAAGTGCCCCTTCCTCAGCCAGGTCCAGGACCCCAGCAGACCCCGGTGGAAGGGAAGCACCATGCTGTCCGAGAGCGAGGGAACGTCCATGTCGGGCCTGTCGTCCCTCAACTCGGGTGAGGATGGCGACTCGGAGACGGAGGGAGACAGCGAGTCGTACACAACGGAGAGGGTGCGACAGGTAAACACCGTTACTGAATAGATCCCTGTCATAGCCCGTCAGTACTCACTACAGCCAACAGAGGGCACACTTCATTCAGACCCGATGAGGTTTTTCTGCCTAATTGGGAAGGTGTGTGTTTCACAACAAGACAACGATGTTTGGTGCCAAAACATCAAAGAAAATCTATTTATTTGTATAGCTTCTTTTTACACTTACATTTGCACAATTAACTATGCTAACACATTAGCTGTAGCAAATGTTAGCGGTGCAATAATAAGTAAGTTTGACATCCATGTTCAAGTGAGCAGAGTTGCCATTGCGACCAGTTAATTATTCACCAATGAGACAAAGTGTGTGTGTGTGTGTGTGTGTGTTCATGAACTGACTTAATGATTGACAGCTGAGTCAAGATGTAACTTTACTGGCTTTACTGTTTTTAAAATGAAGCCCATCATTCATCGTTACTAGAGCTGAACGCTCAATATCAGTGTTCTTGCTGCCGCATGGAACAATGATAAGGGAAGAAAAAGGTTGTTTATTTCACACAAAGTCATTCAAAATCAATAACAAAAAAAAATCAATAGCCTAGGAAGAATCTCTGAAAATGTGAAGAAGACTGACGTCAGCTACCGTGGCCATCTTGTGTGTCTGCTGTACTTGAAAATAAACAGGATTATTGCTGCATTGGAAGACTCTTGTCTTCCAGAAAGTTGCAACTATGATGGGTTGAGCTGGTTTGGTTGATCTGATTTTTTTTACATCTTTGGATCCGAACTGCATCATGGGTCTCAAAGAGGCCGGAAAGGAAACCATTTTGGATGGCTTTGCACGCTTATTTTTACAGAGTCTTTTCTAAGACAGAGTTCTAATGATGTCAGTGCAACCAGGACTTTTTTATGGGCATGCCCAGATACGTAGTAGGCCGACCCTCCCCCATTCATGCTTAGCCCTGGTCAACGTGTTAGCAACGACACGCAGGAAAGATAATTTTGTTGAGCGTTCCTAAAGTGGCAAACATCAGGCAGAAGTGGTTGGAGTTCCTGATTCCTGGCCAGCAAAATACTCATCTGCTCATCTCTCAACGGTATGGTTTTGTGAACATGAGCAAAGTTGGACTACAAGAAGCTGAACAATCCGCCAAACTTTCCACCGTTATTTGGTCATGTTGAAGAATCAGAAGAGCAAACTGTAAGTAAGAATTTATAAGTGTCCTGACTGTTTATTTTGTGTAAGTCATCGGACAAAATGAGCTCAGCAGCTGTCCGGAAGTCCTCGGGAGCGCTTGGGAGTGTGACCAATCACAGCGGAGTGGGCGTACCTGGAGGAGGGCTGGGGGTGGAGTAAATGAAACAGGA
This sequence comes from Doryrhamphus excisus, assembly GCF_030265055.1. Classification (NCBI taxonomy): domain Eukaryota; kingdom Metazoa; phylum Chordata; class Actinopteri; order Syngnathiformes; family Syngnathidae; genus Doryrhamphus; species Doryrhamphus excisus. The sequence continues at coordinate 3,433,875 of NC_080476.1, read as the reverse complement.
AATCCATGGAAACACAGCAGAAAGAGGTGCAGAACCTGGAAGATCTGTGTAGCTTCTCTGTAGGAGTCCACAACCCAATACAAAGGGCCCAAAATGAGCACAACAGGTCTCCTTTTAAAAAAAAGTATTTCCCTCACATGGAACTATGGTCTCTTAAAGCCTCTTAAACTTGGGACAAGTTCAATGTTGCTGAAAATGAATAGGGTTCTTGGTCCAACAGAAGCTAAAGATTCCTGGAGAAATTCCTTGGAGAAGATTAGCACAGGATCGGGATTTATGACACAAAGCATGGGTTTCTTGCCCTAAAAAAAAGACGTATAGAGAGAGACACTAATGTCCATCTTCACGCCATCCTCTTTCTGGGCTCCAGCTGCAGCTTCCCTTCTCGGTGGACTGGATCGTAAACCTGAGCAGGACCGACCTGCAGCAGCTGCTGAAGCAGCAGGTCTTCACGCGCGAGCAGCTGGACCTGATCCACGACGTGAGGCGGCGCGGCAACAACCGGCTGGCCGCCCAGCGCTGTCGCCAGAAGAAGCTGGAGTGCATCTCCAAACTGCAGGGCGAAATCAACAAATTGGTAACCACTTCCTGTCTTGAATCGTTTGCCGCCTAAACGGGTTGTCGTTGACCTCAAAGGAGGTTTGGTGTGGGACCTTTAGACCTGAAGATAACCCTGGTCTACACATTGTTGGACTCCATCTGCTTCCGAGATAAGTGGCCGACCAATCGATTTACTATCACTTCAAACAAGAACATTGTAGGACTCCAGGAGGTTTGCCACCAGCTGCTTATAATTATCTGCATTTCATTTTTGCTATCGTTCATGACATTTCTCTACATGCATGCATTTTGTCCACATCTAAGAGAGAGATTTCAGCAATGAAAAACAATAATTTGATGTCAAAACTCTAGAGATATTAAAATGAATGTATTGGAATGTGCAGATAGGCTTTCAGGTACAAATGGTTTCTTGTAGACACACACGGTACCTTCTGATAAACTACCCTTTTTGCCTTATTTTGCATTATTTTCCTATTTCCTACTTCAATCATTCCCTGATCATTGATCATACATTGATACATTATATATTTTACAATATTGCATATTTGTTTACATATTTTGCCGAGCTGTCAATGGCTACAGCTGACTTAGGCAACAGCTAGCTAGCCGCCTAGCTTCTGGTCTTCTGACTCCAAATGTGACTTTTTATTGTGGTTAGTTTGGAGCTCGTTTTTGTCCCACAGGAAAGCTACGGGTGGCTATATGGCCGCACTGAGCAATTTCACTCCCTTGTTGTCATTATACTAATTATACCTGAAAATACTATTGGTATGTGGTTGTTTGAGGAACATAAACACATCGTGTATGCAGCTTTAGGATGGTGATACTAATCTACTACTTCCTACTTTTAATGTTTTTAGCACTGAGCCTCAGATTCAACCGCTTTAGTTTTAGATTTTTTTTATTGTAGTAGAAAAATACCATGACAGTACAAAAAGGTATACTATAAATTAAATGATATTCTTTCTGTAGTACTTGTTGGAATAAGGTATTCTCGAGTATGTAGACGTGACTAGAGCTCATGTGTGTTTCAGAAGTGTGAGCGTGACAAGCTGAAGATGGAGAAGAACCACCTGAGGCAGCTCCAGCTGACGACCCGTCACAGCGTGGACGTGTTGTATCAGCAGGTCTGCGGCGAAGCTCACCTGCAGCACGAACAGCTCCAGGTCTTGGCCAGGTACTCGTCTCCTGCATGCCCTCTGTCCTCCCACGTGGACCCACGTGCATCGTCGGGCCTGGATGGTGCTGTGACAATGAGGGGGGGGAGTGGACATTTTAAGGACACGGAGGAGCCTTAGATGTTTCTGGAGGTGATTATTAGGACTCATGAGCACATGTGGACGTTTCATACTGTGGGATTTCTGATACTTTGAAGCAAAGAAAACACAACTCAGGGTCATTTCCTGTTCAGCGATAAGAAGTCATGAACCAAAATGGCTGCCATAAAGAGTGGTTCATAGATACAATATATTTTTATTTAGTTTAAAGCCTCACTTTCGCTTTCTTTCCTATGGAGTTTATAGCCGACCTTTGACCTGACGCTTCCTTAATTAGTCACACTCCATCCTGTCAACAGTGCAGCTGGATTTCAAATCGGTGCTCACCGCCCTCTAGTGGCGCTACCGCAGCACTGCAAGGAAGTTCCAACCCACTACGTGTAGTGACTTCTTCTCCCAACAAAAATGAATAAAAACCCCAAAAACTTATAAGCTCCTCAAGATGAAATCCACTTTACTTCATCACATTAGAATTGAGTTTTTTAAGCATGTTCTTTTCATACAAAAACTCCACATTGACGGGAAAGGTGATACTGTCAATAAAACACCAAAGACAGTAACAAGCTTTATTGTCTTGAATGAAAACAACCACATCAACTAACAACATTCCCATGGCAACCGTGTGTCTCTGCAGTACCAAAGTACTTCTTAACAATCCTGAAAACTACTTGAAGGAATCACTGCAGCACATTGGATGTGGCCTACGACATACTGTTGCATATGAGTGTAGCAAGCCTTTTATAGACTAGATGTGTTTGTAGCAGCCAGTGCGGTTTCTGGGTTACACGTTACACGTGAGTGAAATGGAAGAAAAGCAGCAGGCCGACAGTCCAGCAGCTCTGGAGGAACACGCTGACAGCACAGCAAGCCAAAAGTTGATCTGCAGAGAAAGAACCATCAGCAGATTCTCACAAAACCTCCTGCCATATACAAAGGATCTTTGATGGCTGGTTTCTGTAGATTCCTAAAAATAGCCCCAAAAATATCCTGCCATGTAAAGGATCTTTGATGAGTGTTTCTGGAGAAGGTTGTTAAAAACAACGCTCCTGCCATTCTAGCTGTTTTAGTACTGCCACATATAGGATCTGCAGCTGAGCGCTCCTGTCCTATAGAGGATCTTTGACTAGCATTTTTGTGGAAGATTTTTAAAAACTGCAGAGCGCTCCTGTCAAGAGAGAGGATTGTTTGTCCGAAAAGTCAGAAAACCAGCAGAGCACTACTGTCGCATACATGATCTTTGATTAGTGTTTTTGTGATAGATTGCCAAAAACAGCAGAAGATTCCTCTCATATATAACATCTTTGACTAGTGTTTGTGCAGCAGAGCACTACTGCCACATATCGGGTCTTTGACTAGCATTTTTGTGGTAGATTTCCCCAAATTTTAGCTGTCACATAAAGCAGAGCATTACTGTCGCATATAGAATCTTTGACTATTGTATTTGAAGTAGATTCCAAAAAACAGCAGAGCGTTACCAACACATTATGGATCTTTAACTAGCATTTTTAGGTTCTTAAAAACAGCACAGAACTCCGGGCATGTAGAGGATCTTTGATTGCTATATTTTAGTCCTAACACAGCAGACTGTCACACATAGGATCTTTGACTCGCATATTTTGCGGTATATTCCTAAGAACAGCAGGGAGAGGAATTTTTTTAAAGTAGATTCCTAAACAGAGCAAAGAGATCTTGTCATATCGAGGATCTTTGACTAGCGTAAGTCCTTGAAAACAAAAAGCGTTTAATACAATTCTTATCTTCAAGATACAGATGCGTTCACTGTACCTTTCTCGGCGTAAACGCTGGCGCCCACGCCGGTTATTTTGCATAAATATGTGGTGTTGTGCGGCAGCTGGTCCTTGTAGCCTTTCAGTGTCATCCTGTAGCCATGAGGCTCCAACTCCGTTACCTCGCTCTTGCCTCGGAATTTGGAATCTGGCGGCAAACCGGACACGTTGGTGTTGATGAGCGTCTCCTTGGAGCCGGAAGACCAGGAGAACTCATAGCTGCTGATCTGGTTGGGCTTGGCCTTCACCAGGCAGTCCACTCTCAGGTCGTCGTAGTCTTCAAGACACACCTTGATGAGGTCACACCTCACTGTGGCGAGCAAGACTGCTGGGGAAACCCATACAATATATTCAGAGGATGATACTATACTTAGTATAGTATCTTGGTATAGTATCTTAGTATAGTATCTTAGTTGGTCCTTCATCCTCACCTCCCAGCACACCGTACACAAACAGGGAACGGAGCATGATGGAATGCACCCATCCAACTTGAAGAAAGAGCAAAAACAGCAAAGAGCTTACAGTTTTTATCCCTTAAACAGGAATAAAAACAGTGACAGAATCATGATTCATGACACGCTTCACATCTGGGTGACGGTGTTCTTGTTTTCCTTTGCAAAAAAAAAAAAGTCAGAATGCTCTGACCTGATGTACAATAAATATTCCTCCACTTCCCAGACCGCATGGTTGATGACGCAGCTTTCTATTTTCATGCTAGAACCTGATCTACATGATCCAATGTTCACATCTCCTTGTCATCACTTCATACTTCATACAGACAATGTCATAATGTCATATATGACGTTTTTTTTTACTTACCTGCAATCAGTGCAGGATGATGAAGCAAGTCTCGGCGTGCAGCAATGCAGAGCTAAACACTTCTGAACAGGATGGGAGGGATGCTGGGGGGGCGTGTCGAGGATGGATGCCAGATGAAGGGCACCTGGTAGGAAGTACTCATTATCGGCATTTGTTATTATGTCTATTTTGAGTATGACACGGATCCATTTTAATCTGTGAAGCTGCAGTTAGCAATTATTCATATGATGAGATTGACGGTTGCTGCGTCATCGGTGTCAAACTGTGTACGTCCCTTCTTTGGTTCCAGTGTGTGAATGACAGCATGTTCTATTTTCCATTTAGTGTACAAATCCATCCAGACATCGTATAGTAACATTGTCAAATGTGATCACTGAAATTTGGATCACGAGTGCCACTTCATAATAGGTCCGGGTGAAACCGGAAGCAGCTGCTAGCAAAACTGCACAAAGCGAACATATCAAACGTCCTGGCGATAGTTAATCACAACGTGGCTTAAGTTAAAAAAAAAAAACAAAGTATTATACTTATACATTTTAATATATATCAAAAGAGAAACCAGAGATAGAACTGAAGTTTCGGAACTTATGTTCGAAACGTATGTTGCCGAACTCAGCCAAATACTTTTGTTTGAACTCATGAACACTTTGTAATAATCATTTCGTTTTTATACAACTGCATGAAAAGTGTATTTTCAATTTGCGAGTTTTATGAATTAAGATCTGTTTATGCTGTATAACAAAAATGGTCCGTCAGTCATGGAAATCCTTGGCTCCTATTTGCTGTCTCTTAGATATACGCCCACTTTGAGGCTCCATTCAAATTCAATAAAGACAACTTCAAGGTGAAACAAGTTTTTGTCATAAATATAAAACTTTTATTGCATTGTTATTTGCATTTCTGTGATGACTTGTCTTCTTTAATAAAAGAACATTGTGGTGCTAAGGTTACCTAACTTACAGTAACGGTTGTCTACTCATCGGGTGGCTAAAGTGGCATTATTTACACTAGCAGAGCAGGAACAAGTAGCTTGGACGCATTTACACTTTACTTGTCTTGCATTTTTTCCAAGATGGGCACGATCATGTCAAACTTGGGTCTCTTGGCGGCGTCTTCGTTCATGCACAGCCTCATCAGCTTGCAGATGTGAGGGGAAATCCCAGGCGGGATGGTGGGTCGAAGGCCTTCCAGAGCCACCTGAGAGGATGAAGGAAAGGTGGGGTTATTTTTTTAGGCACATCGTGTTGGGACAGCATCAGGCAACTGGTGGCCCTGGGCCAAATCCACTTTATTAAATGTGAGTTCACGTCAAACAGGCTGCTGTCATATAAATGATCAAAATGATTCTATCCTAAAAAAAAGAGCAGAAAACTTAAGTCATATACGAGTAGAGCAGTTCTTTGAGTGTTTTTGCATTAGTCATGCCGAATTAGATCTACTGACCCAGGCAGGGGTGGTCTACAGAAGAAATAGACCTCCTGTTACTACCTGCTTAGTTCATCAGAAAAGTCACATTTGTATATTTGGAATTAGAAAATGAATGAATGACATGAAGAGTTGAATGAGAGCAACTGGACTAGCTTGACTTTCTTAAAGATGTGCAGGTCCAAGTCCAGGTGCTGCCATCTAACTCCTCAGATACACCATGTACATGGCAACCTGTACACACTCTTCAAATCATTTTTCAATTTGTGGATAAAAATGTATTGTTCCGGAGCAGGAAGTGGGTGGGATATAATCAGGGATGTCCGATAATTATCCGTCAGTTGAAAATAGTGAAGGGAGAAGTTGGTCCTCATCCTTGAAGCTTTGAGACTTTTGGTGAATAGCGGCGGTGTAAGGTTGAGTAAATGCTACTTGCCTTCATGCCAATCTCCATAGGAGAAAGATCTGCAAAGGGAACCTCTCTGGTCACAAGCTCCCACAACAGCACGGCAAAACTCCACATGTCTGCAGACCTCCTGTTGATGTCCTCAGACTTCTTCTGCAGGGCTGAAAACATGAATTCTAACATGAATCCTTTATGATAATTATCATTTCTCATGTTTGAGGAAGGAGATGAGAGAAGAAGAGACCTTCAGGGGCCACCCAGGCAGGAGCGTACATGCGACCAGGACACTGGAAGGAGAACTTTGCATCCGCCATGCTTATCCTGGCCGTCATGTCCTCGTCAATCTGCCGGTTAGAAATGAAGATCATCTTGTCCATCCATTCATCTTCACCAAGACTGGGGAGCAGCAGAGCTCACCATGATGTGTTTGCTGTTGAGGTACAGCCGCGCCACCATCGGATCCAAAGTGTGGAGGAACGTCATCCCGCTGGCAATGTCCAAGGCAAACTTGACCGCTTGGTTTTGGTCCACCACCAGAGCTGACGAGGACGTACAAAGAAGATGCTAACTGCTGCATTATTTCATCACTGGAACATACAAGAAGAAGACTCACTGGTGCCCTGGTGGAGGAGGCTGTGCAGAGATCCGTAGGGCATGTAGGGCGTGATGATGATGGGGTGAGGGGAGGGCGGCGACTGGCACGCTCCGAGAACAGGAAGGATGTTTGGATGGGAGAAGATCCTGCAGACACAACACGGAGAGCTAAAGGAAGCAGCCGTAGACCATCACACATGTTTGCCTACAAGAATGGGCCCTAATATTTAGAATTCACTCAGAATTTTTAGAATGCACTTTGAATATCCAGGAATTTTAATTCCGACATCACTGCAGTTAATTCCACCTCTAGTGTGACGAGTGTATTAGGAAAGAAAACTAGAAGCATGTGACCACAAGATGGCAGCAGTTCATACAGAGTGACATTTGCTATGTTTACCTTAGCACTGAAAAACTAACTATTGCATAATCTGGGTTGTTAAAACACATGTCAACTGCAATCTAATGGTGGTGGTGGGGGGGGGGTTTGGTTTTCTGAAATGGATTAATTGGATTTACATTACTTCTTCGGCATCCTATTATTGGGTATTAATGAGGCTAACCAAGATTCTACTGCAGGGGTGCTCACACTTTTTCAGCATGCGAGCTACTTTTAAAATGACCGAGTCAAAATGATCTACCCACTACAAAAATGCAAAACATCTATTTATTTTCAAATGTATTGAGGATTATTTGTACGTACAATGTATGTTGATGTACCTTACATAACCAAATGAGCCAATATTGCAAAACACACATAATTAACTATTAACATTTTTTGTAATTACCTGAGTTTACTTTGATGACTTGCACTGAATTGAACCAGCCAGGGATGCATAGTCCGGACAGTAGCTGCTGATAGCCAGCCTCAAGCACACTTCCAAATGTTTATCAGTCATGGATAATATCCGTATCATAATATCCGTATAATATTTCATATCCGTATGGAAGTGATATGTTTTTTGCCTTTTTACTTGGTCCAGTTTTTGCCTTTTTACTTGGTCCAGCTCCTTCACTCATTTTAGTGACCATAAACTTTAGCGAGGGCTTAAAATCTTGCAATTCGCCGACTAGCTTAGCACTTTGCATCGTTGTTTACGCATGAGCGGTGACCTAAAGGTCAAAATTCAGTTGTCATCTGACTGGTTGTCCTGTATGTCAATCAAGTAACGGGGATGGATGATAGGCTGACATCGTAAGTTCTGCTGCACTTAGAGACGTTGTTTGATTTGATTGGTCGCCCGAAGGGCAACATTCAGTTGTCATCTGAATGGCTGCCCTGTATGTCAATCAAGTGACGGCATTGATGCTGGGATGATATTTTTTTAATGTCACGCCGCGATCGACCAGCGATCGACCAGTACCACCTCCGCGATCGACCGGTAGATCGCGATCGACTTAATGAGCACCCCTGTTCTACTGTATGCTAACCACCTCAATGAAAGAAGTCACCTACCGGAGTTTGGGATGTTCCTCGCCAAAGTCTCTGCTCTTCCTGGTGGTCCAGTCTCTCACCTGCAGCACCTTGACAACGACCTCGTCACCCTGCCAGCGACCCTGCCAGCACTGAGAGGACACGGACGCTTCAGAACAACAAGACTAAGAACGGCGTTCCCAGCAGCACAAACCTCTCCTGAGTGGTTTTCGTTGATCTTTGCCAGCAGTGAAAGTTGCTTGTGATCAATCCCGGCCTGCTTGTTAAGGGTGCCGTTGCCTGGAAGTGGAAAAGAACAATTTCAATCAACATCATGTCAATGTCATGACTGAGGTTTTTTTTCACTCACGGGGTCGTGTCCGCATGGTACCCTTCCAGAAGGTCTCCTTATAAGGCACTTTGGTCAGACTCTGGCCCATTTTCTCTGCCTTTTCTGAACAAAGAATAATAACACAAGTGGCACATTTCTTCTAGGAATGTTCCGTAACTTCCTCAATGACCTCTCACCTTGAAGCAGCTGCCTCAAGTGAGGCTTGGCCTTGTCCAGAGGTGTCTGGCCGTACCTGTTGCACACGCACACCTGAGCACCGCTGGCCAGCAGGTCCTTAGGAAATACCAAGACTTCAAAATAAACCTCAACAAGAATCTATCTTTGGTTGCACTTGACAGGCCTCCCATGCAGGATTGGAAAACGGGCCAAGTTTCATTGAAGTGATGTCAATTTAAGGCAAATCAAATGTAAATTACCCGTAAATTACCTGGAGAGATGTTCTATTGACATGTCTTTCAAATGGGGATCAGGATGCAGGTTCCAAATAATGTCCAATTTTAAACAACATTGACAGATGTGTTGTTTGAAATATGATATCCATCATAAACAAATATGGTGTTTGGAATTAGCTGTTTGCTATGGCTACATCAACCAATCAGTGTTTGGTATTCTTGTAAAAAGTAGTCAACCTGCAAGGGTTATGGTGTGCTGTATTATCATAGCATTATCATGCTATACGTTGTATTGTATTGACAAATTGTGTCAGTACCTCTGCCACTTGGTCTTGGCCCCAGAAGCAGGCGTAGTGCAGAGGCGTGTTCCCGTGTTCGTTGACAGTGTTGGGGTCCGCTTTGCACTGGATCAGCTGCACAAAGTTATGGGAGGTGACGTCACTGCGCATGTGTGTCACTTTGGCACCGTCATGCGGGCGTACCTTGGCCACGATGTCTCTGTGGCCGTGACTGGCCGCCAAGTGCAGAGGCGTGTCGTCGCCGCGGTTCATCACGTTAATGCGAGCGCCCCTCATGATGAGCATGTCCACCACGCCGGCACGCCCCTCCCTGCAGGCCCAGTGCAGCGGGCTGAAGCCGTGGTCGTCACTGGGGGGGGGCATTGGACAGAAAAGCAACAGTTGTTTTGGTGCTGATTTATGTAAACAAAAAATATGGCTAAGAGCACAATAAAGCTATGATTTGTTGTGTGTGCTAAGAAACAACAATCAACTTAAGCATTGTGGAGTACCTCTGATGCTCATTTAAAGGAATGAGTGGCGTTCAATTGATTGGTTAAGATTACACTCGGCTGTTTTAACCCGCTCATGCCTTACCTCCTCCCTCTTTGCCTCTGGTGGGAGGGATGGAGGCGTGGATGCGCAGCGCTGCGCCAGTACTGTTGACAAAATTTGCAAAGTGCGCTGGCCATACTCTGCAGCGTAGGTGCGCCCACCTGCTCCTGGTCTACAAAATTAGAGCCCAATGAGTGCATGAACACTGACGAACCGATATGTTGCATTTGTTAGAAAATAGTGACGAGGAAGGAGGGTAACACGGCCTACATGCACAATAACATCTTAGTAGGGATGCGCCCATCAGGGTTTTAGGTCCGATACCGATCATCCAGGAGTGATATCGGCCAATATGCAATATCCCATTCATTATCCACTTTTCAGTTTATTTATGATGAGTGCTATTGATCAGGGTTGCCATATAAAGGGTAAAAGTCAGGACAATTCCAAGGTCTCCTGATTGACAGGAGACCCAAAAATAGGTAATGACTAATAAAATGACTAAGTAATGTAAGTACCTATTTGACCTAAATTTAGACATTTGCCTTACTTTTTCAAGAGCGTAAGTGAAAAGACGTGTGAAATTCTTTAAGGAGACGTTGGATGTGAGGGTACACTGGTGGAGCTCTAGCAGGTCTTCCAGGTAAGTGAGAGAGCAGGCAGCCAACCCGGTGTCCTCCACCGCTGAGAAAGGCTGGTCAGCTGGTTTGATGAATTCAATTATTTTGGGCTTATTTGGTTAGCCTTTTGGTCGAGTGTTGTCCACGTCTGCTTTAGACGAACACCACAAGCCTCACAAACTCACCATACTCCCTCAGGTGTTTGTTTTTCAAAAGCCACATTAAATTAAAGCTACCCCTGAAAGATGATTTTGTTTTGGCACGCCTGTGCAGTGTGAAGGAAAGTGGGAGGACGCCACTACCCAAGAAGCTAGGAGGGCAAGACGCTACATGCTGGTGGAGATGGCTACAGGCTGCAACAGTACGAGTCACAGTTGATCTGTTTGTGGAATTGGCGATGAAAGGCACTTACCAATCACATGACTTTACACGGACATTGGCTGATCGATTAAAGCATCCCTATTTCTTGGCAAGTTTCTTAGCAAACCCTTGCATCCTTTCATTTATCACCATGTGACCCTTGCTGGAATGAAACAGTACGGAACATTCATTCATTTTCTACCAACTTATCTTCACGAGGGTCGCAGGTGTACTGGAGCCTATCCCAGCTGTCTTCAAGAGAGAGGCGGAGTACACCCTGGACTGGTGGCCACATATAGACAAACAACCATTCCCACTCACATTCATACCTATGGACAATTTGGAGTGGCCAATTAACCTAGCATGTTTTTGGAATGTGGGTCCACCCCTCTGTGACATCACAAAGAGGCAGTTTTACCACGCCTCTTGAAGCTGAGAGTTTTGAGCCATCCCAAACTTCTTTCAGGGCTCACTTCCAAATGCAGAAACCTCATTATCTGAAACTTTGGTATTGTTGAACACGAGAATACAACATTCTAACTACATTTATAGGTCAGAAATGTGGAAAAGGCACAATACAGTGGGGAGAACAAATATTTGGTTTTCCCACTTGCAAAGCATCTAGAGGTTTGTAATTTGTATTATAGGTGCTCTTCAACTGTGAGGGACACAATCTAAAACAAAAATACAGAAAAATCACATCAAATTCTACCATTTATCCTCAGGAAGGTCACGGGGCAGCTGGAGCCTATCCCAGCTGTCTTTGGGTGAGAGACGGGGTACACCCTGGACTGGTGGCCAGCCAATCACAGGGCACATATAGACAAACAACCATTCACACTCACATTCATACCTATGGACAATTTGGAGTGGCCAATTAACCTAGCATGTTTTTGGAATGTGGGAGGAAACCGGAGTACCTGGAGAAAACCCACGCATGCACGAGGAGAACATGCAAACTCCACACAGAGATGGCCGAGGTTGGAATCGAACTGGGGTCTCCTAGCTGTGTGGTCTGCAATCTAACCACTCCTGTGCCGTGCAGCCACAGTAAGAAACAGTATGCATACAATTGTTATATATGTATGAGCAATAAAGATAGTGTTTTGGTGTGACCCCATTGTTGTGTGAGGTCAGACATTACTGCCAACTTTGGACTGACATTCTTTTCCACGCCAAAGGTCCGAATTTTCCAACTTCCTGTTTTTCTGGAATGTAAAAACATGTGTTTTTTTTCTCAGTGCTGTTAACTGACGTTCCTCCCTGACAGCTTGGCGGGACGTCCCACTCTGCCTGCCGTCTGACTCGCTGTGCTAATCTTTATTTAGACCCAAGTGCACGCTTCCTCGCACTGCCGGTGGTCTGGAGCCTCCGGACGCCTGCTCCAGTGATAAAACGCCTGCTGACACATGCAGGCAAACCATCACCTTCAGCCTCCTCCGCCCTAACACCGGCCGGCTGCCAGGGGGTGGGGCAGGGCCGCGTGTTGGTGGAGTCTTATCCACTCCTTACAAAGTTTGTAAACTGGATTCAACCCTTCAGCACTGGTCCCCATTGTCCCCATTGTCATTATATACCAGTATTCAGACCCATCAATATACTGTTTTCCAAATAGCAACAATAGCGACAAATCTAGTCAGGAGAACTTTGGCAACTGACATGAAAGCTCTTCTTGACTTTTTAGCACTCACAGGTAAAATCAATGGAGTTGATTTTGTTTTGCTTTTGTATTGTTGAAATTTTCAAAATAGTTAACTTTGTTCTTAAACAATCTTTTTTCATAATATTTAAACTTCCTTTTTAAATAAACTCTACAAATATTCTGACTTTTTCCCCATAATATTATGACTTTATCTCCTCACGTAATTTTCCAACGTTTAGTTTTATTTGTTTCTCATAATATTATGACTTTGAAATGATTAATTCATTTTCTACCGCTTATACTCACAAGAATTGCACAGAACAATATTTCTTGCACCTTTCAATGTCCCATGTTTGGTGCTCTCGAGTAAATTCCAAATGGGAATTTTTGGAGCGTGGAAGGAGGCGAGGTCTTTGACGATTGTTCTTAAAAATTGTTCTTAAAAGCCTTCTATGGTAGATGGTGTCTGATGGTTATTGGACTGCACTCGGCACCAGTAAAAACCTTAATTGGGGCTGAGGATGATCCTGTATCTTAACAGGACAGTCAATCGGACCCCCCGCCCCCATGATGATCATTTAAGTCTGAAATGACTGTCTTACTGTGTCCAACCTCAGCAGCAACGGCGTGCTGTGAGAGGCCTTGCTTATATAACAATACGACCACATTCAAAGAGAGAAAGCATTTTTGCCTTTACCATCAAGAGCTCATGACCGTGGGAATACCTGACAAAAAAACTAAACACCTCCTTTTTGCCAAGATTTGGGCTTGAAAGGGCTATGGTCTTAACTTCTGATGAACAGCCTAATGCATTTTAATGCTTGTTTGCAATAAAATTAAAAATGTTTTTTGGTCTCCCTCTCCTTTTTTTTAAAATTCTACTTAAAACCTCCTCAAGATCAAACAATTCAAAATACAAATTGATTGAGAAGTGTATATTACAGTATTTTCTTTATTTTTTTCTTTTCTTTATTATCTTTGAGAATTGTATTTATTGGAGAAGAAGCAAGTCGTCTTCTCTGCGGAAAACCAATTCCAGGCTCGCACCCATGATGAGTTTGTATTTATTGTGTGTGTTTTGTGTAGTGTTTTCATTTGATATTTAGCTTTTTTCGTGTCAATTATCGCGACATGAAGGCTGCATGGTAGACGAGTGGTTAGCATGCAGGCCTCACAGGTAGGAGACTTGAATTCAATTCCACCCTTGGCCATCTCTGTGTGGAGTTTGCATGTGTGTTTTTTCTCCGGGTACTCCGGTTTCCTCCCACATTCCAAAAACATGCTAGGTTAATTGGTGACTCCAAATTGTCCATAGGTATGAATGTGAGTGTGAATGGTTGTTTGTCTATATGTGCCCTGTGATTGGCTGGCCACCAGTCTCGCCCGAAGACAGCTGGGATAGGCTCCAGCTGTCCCACGACCCTCCTGAGGATAAATGGTAGAAAATGAATGAATGAAAAATCATACAATGCGATTTTTCTGTATTTTTGTTTTAGATTGTGTCCCTCACAGTTGAAGAGCACCTATAATACAATTTAATACAAATTCCACAAGTGGAAAAACAGCAAAATCTGTTCAAATACTTGCTCTCCCCACTGTATTGTGCCTTTTCCACATTTCTGACCTTTAAATGTAGTTAGAATGTTGTATTCTCGTGTTCAACAATACCAAAGTTTCAGATAATGAGGTTTGCACATTTGGAAGTGAGCCCTGAAAGAAGTTTGGGATGGCTCAAAACGCTCTGTTTCAAGAGGCGTGGTAAAACTGCCGCTTTGTGATGTCACAGAGGGGTGGACTTCCTTATATGGTTCATAGTAAAGAAGCACTTTGGGCGTGTGGCCAATCACAGCGGAGTGGGCATGCCAGGAGGAAATACAGCTGGAATAGGTGCAGATTCTGCAAAATCTAAAAAGTTTTGTGCGAGTTATTGTGTGTAGCTGCTCTATAGGAGACGAGACCACAACTCAATACAAAGGGTGGAAAAATGAGCATAATAGGCCCCCTTTAACAGAAACGTCGATGGGCTGAAAAAGGTTGTTGGAGAGGGCTGATACTAATGTGATGTCACACTCTGTGGAATCCAACAGGCCTGTGTGCTATAAAAAGAACCAGGGGAGGGGGTCCAAATATTTCCAAGCTGCTCATCATGACTACATGCTTTTACTGCTAACTCCTTGAAGCCGGGATTGAACAACCCGAAAGACCATGAGAGGTGTTCCTCTTAACAATAATGATCAGTCTCTCAAAGGCCGGGATGGAACTGCACGCAGGAAATCGGGTGTTAGTGCGCTTGGCTGTCAACACGCTGCTCATATATGGCCTGCCTGGCCTGGGAATGAGATCATGTTGGCCTGTGACGTCCTCGAGCTTCCTTTCTGGGAATGCCGGCCAAGCCATTCCCAGTCATTGTTTTTTCCATGGGTTTGCCGGCACTGAATGTGTAATGATTTCTCTCATTTTAGGTCAATGACATCATAATTTAAAAGCGAAAAAGCCCAGACGGAAAACTCGGCATGCACAATATGGAAACTATTTGACCACATCTGATGAAACTGACAAAGGAACACTTAGCTTCTTATTTGCAGTCTATTTGCGTCTACTCACCCCAAATTGAGGTCATTCTCTGTGTTGTCCAACCACAAGCGCACGGCCACAGAATTCCCTTCCCGACACTGTGTGAAGATATCATCCATGTTTACACCGGAATGCTCCTTTTAAGACCTTTGGCCTCTGGGACATGTAGCCTGGAATGTATAGAAACTCTTTTAAGTCCAATTCATATCAAATGTCATTTTTGTGCATTATGTCATAGGTGTCCTTGCAGTCATTAGGTCAGGCACAACTTAATTTGATTGGCCTAATTCTTAAACACCACATGGCTTTGTAGGAAAAGACAAATTAGCTTTTAATGAAACTCATTTAGGATATACACTAATGGGTCGCTAGCTGTATGGCGGGCTTGGTCTTTTACATTGAATTCCGACGTTGACAAGCGAGGCAAAACAAAACACTATAACCAAGTTTTAAATGAAAAAAAAAACAGACTTACCGGTGGCGAGACGATAGCTCCACTGTCCTCTTCCGTTCCTACCACAAGACTTTTTTAAAAGTCTTCCCTCGACAAGTTGGGAGCGCGGTGGTCGTCAGTGTGAAAGCCCCGCCCGTCTCATATTCTCGTGGCACAGCGGTGTACTGTCGCCCTCTGGTGGACAAAGCTCAGCAGTGCATGTTTCCTTTTGTTGGGGTATTACGTTACGTCACTACAAATTCGGCGATCAAGTTTTTTTTTTTTTTTTAAAGAACGCAGCCAAATTTCAGACGAATTTATTCTTATTATTGGGGTATTTGTAGCACACATTAAAATTGTAATTAATACATAATGTTTGCGTGTTAATAAAACGGCTGCAGTAAGTTATATTAATATTGTTTGCATATTCAAGTCATCTCTCCTTATTTGGCACTGATGTTTCACACTGTGGCATCCTCCATGCGCCTCCTCCTGCATCCTCTTTTTTCATCCCGTTGAGCCTCTCCTTCATGATCACCATTTCATGATCACCTCCGATGGTCACACCTCCTGGTTTATTCTCCTATTCTCTCAGTGCTCACACTGTCGCTCTCCTTGACCTCTTCTTCATCACGGCCACTCTCCTCTTTGCCCTTTTTCTCCTCCTTAACGTCATCCAGCGCCTCCTCATTGCTCTGTACCTCCTCCCCCTCATGATCACTGAACGTCTTCCATTCAGTCTCCTCCCGCTCCTCCATCTTTCCAGCCAACGCCTCCTTGATGCTTCACCCCAATCATGGCTTTGTCTCACCTGCCCTACCTGGAAGATGTTGTCCTCCTCCCCATGGTCACCCATAGCCTTTTTGATGCTCTTCTCCTCCTGCTGCTCAAGACTGGTCTCCTCATCTTCTTCATCCTCCTCATCCTCGTCCTCCTCAGAATTCCTCTCCGTTTGCTCATCTTTATTCTCCATGTCTTCATTCTGTTCTCCTTGCTCATCATGCTTCGCAGGTTCACCGTCCTTGTCCTCCTCATTGTTGTTCTCCTCCTCCTCAGGGTCACTCGTATTCTCATTGTCGCTCTCCTCTTCCTCATTGCTCTTCTCCTGGTTGCTCTCCTCATCCTCCAGGCTACTCTCATCATCATCACTGTCTCTCTCCTCCTCATCATCTTCCTCATCACTCTCTTTCCCCTCCTCTCCAAAGGCACTTAGCTCGTCCTCTTCCTCAGTGTCACTCTCGTCGTCTTCTTGGTCACTCTCCTCCTCCTCCTCCTCCTCCTCCTCCTGGTCACTCTCTTTCTCCTTGTCCTTCTTTTCCTCCTCCTGGTCACTCTCCTCCAGATCACTTTCCCTCTCCTCTCCGTCAGTCTTCTCTTTCTGGTGCTCCTTCACCTCTTGATCACGCTCCACCACCTCCTGGTCACTCATCTCTTCAGCGCTGTCCTCCTCTGGGTCACTCTCCTCCTTCTGAGGTGCCTCTAGCTCTTGATCACTTTGCACCACCTCCTTATCACTCGCCTTTTCATCACTCTCCTTCTCCTCTTTGTAACTCTCCTCCTTCTGGTGCGCCTTCTTCACCTCTTGATCACTCTCCACCACCTCCTTGTCACTCGCCTTTTCATCACTCTCGTCCTCCTCCTGGTAACCCTCCTCCTTCTGGTGCAACTCCACCTCTTGATCACTTTGCACCACCTCCTTATCACTCTCCTTCTCCTCTGGGTAACTCTCCTTCTGGTGCGCCTTCTTCACCTCTTGATCACTCTCCCCCACCTCCTGGTCACTCTCCTCTTCATCACTGTCCTCCTCCGGATCACTCTCTTTCTGGTGCGCCTCAACCTCTTGATCACTCTCCTCCTCCTCACTATTGTTTTCTTTCTCCTCCTGGTCCTCCTTCTGGAGGCAACCCCTTCTCTTCTCCTCCTTATCCTCCTCTGGGTCACTCTCCTTCTGATGCTCCTCCACCTCTAAAACTCTTTGCACCACCTCTGTATCACTCGCCTCTTCATCACTCTCCTTCTCCTCTGGGTAACTCTCCTCCTTCTGGTACGCCTTCTTCACCTCTTGATCACTCTCCCTCACCTCCCGGTCACTCTCCTCTTCATCACTGTCCTCCTCCGGATCACTCTCTTTCTGGTGCGCCTCAACCTCTTGATCACTCTCCTCCTCCTCACTATTGTTTTCTTTTTCCTCCTGGTCCTCCTTCTGGAGGCAACCCCTTCTCTTCTTCTCCTTATCGTCATGCTCTTTTTCCTCCTCCTCACGGTCCATCTCTTTCTCCCTGTGGTATGTCCTTTTCTCCACCTCCTTCTCCTCATGGTGATCATTCATGACACCCTCTTTTCCTTCCTCCTTCACAGAGAAACTCATTTTCACCTCCTCCTGGTTGCTACTCTTCTCCTTTTCACCGTGGTCCCTCTCTCCCTTTGTGTGGTAACTCCTTTTCTCCTCCTGGTCACTATTCTCCTCGGGGCCCACTTGTTGATCTTCCGTCCCCTTGTTGCCTTCTTTCACCTCCTGGTCTCCTCCTGTGAGGAGGAGGTCTGTGGAGGCTGGCTGGGCCTCCTCGGCAGAGGTGGCAGGTTGCAGGTGGTCTTCTTGTAAAGTAGTTTGAGTGTTGTCTCTGGTCTCCATGGTGGTTGACTACACGGTGCACCTCCTCAGGTAGAACGGCAGCAGGCCCAGCCAGTTGTCATGGAGACGGTCAAGTGACGTTGAGGTGCTTGGATTCGGTAAAAGTGCCAAGTGTGTTTGGAGCGTATTTGTGGCTTAATTTCACTCTCCATTTGGCGTGACTCGGAGTCACGCTGTTGCTTGCGGTAACGCTTCTTGGAGGCTTGCGGGCCGCTGCACTGCTCCAGGCAGTCAGAACCTCGCTCGGCTTCCCAAGTGCGCCTTCTTGTAGTATTCTGGCAAACTCTAAACTGGACTATTTTCCAACGACATCCTTCCTTTCTGATGAGGGACGACAGCGCTGATGTTTGGCCATGATGCCTCTATGACACGCGGGACGCCGCCTTGTGGCCCGTCATGACACGTGTCTTCACATAGGGGGCGTGTAACAGGCATCGCAATTAAAGCAACAGTATGTAATTGTTTCACAATCAAACAGCAGCTCATTGTGTGGCGGAAACTGTGTCTCTTTTGTTGCCATGGCGACATCTAATCACCTGCTTGGAGGACTTTCATCCTGGTGGACCAGCCAGGACACCTCCTATGTTAGCATGTCAGTGCCTATGCTAACGCTGTGGCACACTTAGTGTTAACTTCACAAAAGCATAGCGCTTTTGCTAATAGCTTCCTAAAAACAGCTGAGCACCCCTCTCATATAGAGGATCTTTGACTACGTTTTTGGCAGTGGCTTCCTAAAAAGCATCAGCGTACTGCGGTGATGTTAAGAATCTTTGACTAAAAACACACACACATCATCGTGGACCTCATCGGGGGACCCCAGTCCATTGCCAACATTGGAGATCAATAACGCCTCATTATATGAGGGATTCTACTCACTGGGCCTGGCCGTTGGAACGCCAATATAAATCATATCTAAATATCAAGATTATTCATTGCACAACTTCATGCTTTGTCTACTTTTTGCTCTGTTCTCCTTGTGCTGTGAGGAGTTCAGGCGCACTTGTAATTCTGAGTTTTAGGTGCTAATAGTTTTAAATTTTTATTCCCATACCCCTGGGTGTATGCCTACCCAACTTTGTGAACCTAAGATATAGGGAAACTTTGACTAGCCTTTTTTTGGGAGCAACAAAAAAGGTTAGCGCGCAGGCCACACAGCTAGGAAACCAGAGTTTGATTCCACCCTCGGCCATCTCTGTGTGGAGCTTGCATGTTCTCCCCGTGCATGCGTGGATTTTCTCCGGGTACTCCGGTTTCCTCCCACATTCCAAAAACATGCTAGGTTAATTGGCCACTCCAAATTGTCCATAGGTATGAATGTGAGTGTGAATGGTTGTTTGTCTATATGTGCCCTGTGATTGGCTGGCCA
Source organism: Doryrhamphus excisus (assembly GCF_030265055.1). NCBI lineage: Eukaryota > Metazoa > Chordata > Actinopteri > Syngnathiformes > Syngnathidae > Doryrhamphus > Doryrhamphus excisus. The sequence goes on along the minus strand of NC_080476.1, from coordinate 3,414,388 downwards.
CCAGTCCAGGGTGTACACTGCCTCTCGCCCGAAGACAGCTGGGATAGGCTCCAGCACGCCTGCGACCCTCAACAAAAACCCCAGAAGAATGTTCTTGTCACATAGAGCATCTATGACTAGCATTGTTTGGCAGGGGGCTTCTAAAACCTGACTTTGACTTCAGCTGTACAGCATCTGTTATCATGGAAATCATCTTCTTTAAGGAAATAATCTCTTCTTCCGACATCGAACAGCAACACTCCTGATTGGTCTCAGTTACATCAAATCCCAAAATGTTTGATGCAGCTGGGGTCAAAGGCCATATTGGTATTGTTATGTCAGCACTTCACCAGTTTTTCGCTCACTTCCCAGTGCAATAAACACACTTTTCTGTTTGTTAACTTAAAAATGTACTTCTTTGTGTGTGTGTGTTTGTGTGTGTGTGTTGGCACCAGTTGAATGAAGAAGAAAAAGGCCCAGCCGAGCCAGCAGAGGATCCATACTTAGGCATCGATTATCTGTCAGACTGTGCTGAATGTACTCACTGCACTTCATTCAGCTACGTAGCTGTCCTTTCTAAAGATGATTTTGGCTCCAAAGTGCATTAGATGACAATGGTGCCCCCCCACCCCCCATGTCCTCCACGGGCAGCAGAGACTACATCATGCATACAGTATAGCTCGCTGTATTTATGAACTCCACTGAATACATATCAGGGGTGTCACGATTCATCCACTACATCGATGTATCGATTTCAATTCCTATACTCCAACTACATTGATCTGTGTTCAGTAAGTTGACATTCCGGATGACATATGTAAAAAATCAACACTTGCAAAGTGTTGGAGGCTTTATGGATAGCACTTTTCATGATAGACTTGAAATGTTACTCCAGTCTGCCTGTCTGTGACGCACCAGCAGACAACACAACATGGCAGGGCCGATGGCGGGGCCGATGGCGGGGCCGATGGCGGGGCCGCTGGCGGGGCTGATGGCGGGGCCGATGGCGGGGCCGATGGCGGTGCTGATTGCAGGGCCGATGGCAGATCCTCAGCAAGTGACAAATAATTAAGCCACCATTTGTGGTCAAGTGTGTGGAAGTTTGTAGGATATGTAAAGGTCAAATAAAATACTACAGCAACACGACAAAAGGCACCTGTGAGTATCGGACCACATCGAATCATATGAGTGCTTCGAAAGTTAGGTCCAGAGTCATTGATCCGAACTTCAGGTCAAGATAAGATGGTATGTAAGATGTAAATTGACATTAATATCTATCTTAATATCTTAAAATATCTACAATCTGTGAAATATCTTCATTGTGCCCCATAAAAAATGAGCGATATAATATAATATAATTGTATATATATTGTAACTGTATGACTTATGTAACTTATATATATATATATATATTATAACTGTATATATACAGTTATAGTATATAATATAACTGTTGTTTCTCGCCACATGTGAAGCATAAACACCTGCTTCCCCTCCATTCCTCATGTTCATTCAATCACTAAGTCAGAACTCTGCTAGGATTCATTCAGGGTCTCACAGAAAGTCAGATTTTTTAGAAACTCATTAGAAAGATGCGTACTTTCCCCTTTCAGGTGTTCAAAAAATACTTGAGCATTGTGAAGGGAGCCACAACAACTGAAGAGCCACATGCGGCTCTGGAGCCGTGGGTTGCTGACCCCTGAGGTAGATGCTCTCATACGATGGGACCTCCATCACCTGCAGCCAGTCGCCAGTCGCCTCTGAGCTTCTTCTCTCGCAGTAGCGCCACCTTCAGGTCCAGAGAGGAGTAGGTGAGGTCCTGTGAGGACTTGAAGAGATCACGCAGGTCAATGCTGTTGTTTGCATCCAGGAAGTGAAATGAAGACAGGAGCTTGTGGTTGGAGGAGCCCACATGTCTAGTTTATTTTTGGAAACGGTGACCACAATGTGTCAGAAAACATTCCACTCTGAAAGCAAATCTGCATCAGTAAACTCAAACTAAACACTAAAACCTCATCAGGAGATCCAATACAAGATACTCATTTAACATTTAACACAAAGTCCTAATTGTTAGCAAAAAAAAGCATCATATTTCCATCTGTTTATTAGTAAACTTCCGGGTTCATAGAGCTATGACATTAATAAGTGGGGTGATGGCTTTTACCTGCACTACATTGACTTGAATGGTGGGGAAATACATTTTTTTTTATTTGATGCACTCCTTATGCGGTACAGGGTGGCAAATTCTTGTGGAAATTGTAGAGTCCACTACAAAATTATTCATTCATTCATTCATTTTTTACCGCTTATCCTCACGAGGGTCGCGGGGGTGCTGGAACCTATCCCAGCTGTCTTTGGGCGAGAGGCAGGGTCCAACCTGGACTGGTGGCCAGCCAATCACAGGGTACATATAGACAAACAACCATTCACACTCACATTCATACCTATGGACAATTTGGAGTCACCAATTAACCTAGCATGTTTTTGGAATGGGGGAGGAAACCCACGCATGCACGTGGGGAACATGCAAACTCCACACAGAGATGGGTGGAATTGAACTTGGGTCTCCTAACTGTGTGGCCTGCGTGCTAACCACTCGGTTGTGCTAAATTATACTAAATTCAAAACATGTTGCCACAAAGTCTAGTGCTTAATGCTGCTGCCAATACAAAAAAACAGCCGTGGTATACAAATGGCCCTCGGGGCGCATTTGGACAACCCGCAAAGAAAGATGCTAGTGCTAGATGCTAGGTATGATGTGAAAGTAAGTGATGAATACAAAAGAAGAATTAAATGCCCGCATGGACATCTGATGTTGCAGCTGCACTGATGAATTCAAACAACGGTCCAAGTGAGACTACTTTCAAACATCATGGCCTCACAACATGAACAAAACATTTCAGTCCATGAAAAGTCACGCAAAAACAAATAAAAAGCAAAAGGCAATTTTTTTCCCCCACCCACGCAACACTTCCGACCTTTGTGCACACGGATGTTGCCATAAATTGGATTCTCCCATCTTCCCCCCTGCTCCATGGGGGTCACCAACATAACCATTCCTGTCCTGCGAGGCCCTTTGACAACAATTTCAGGCTCTTTTAAGAAAGTGGGCTATTGTTGTAGTCCGAAAAAAACAACAATATTCAGTAAAATGACCTCTGTGCTGCACCTTTCTGCCATCCATCCATCCATCCATTATTATCTGTGATTGTTTCTCCTACCGTCATATGCAATGCATGGTCCATCCAAGGACGTTGTGGTGTTCTTCATGACTCCCATCGCTGGTGAACAGGAAGTTGCTCAAACCTCATCATTGCGTGACTTTGCTGCACGCAAACTGCTCGCAGGCATTCAAGAAAATACTTTTCATGTGGCTGCCAGTTGGCATCAATTGATTGCAAGCAGAAAGGCTGATTGCTCTGAGAAACTTTTCAAATGTGGCCTGCATGCTTTCATAATGGAGTAGTTCATGCGCAGAATTAAAAAGCATTGCAGGACACACAACAGGCACAAAATCAATAGTGTTATTATATTATATAAAACACACATATTATATACAATTATATTTTATGTTCCAGTGCGTCTTTGAAGGTGAAAGTCATTTTCTTTTTTATGTATCAACAACCAACATACGTACTTTGAAAAGTGGCGACTCCTGGTGTGGAAAAGTTCAAAACAAGATAGAGGAATATGTGTCTTACATACATACAGCATGCTAACAGCAACGGCAATGTCAATTACATTTAGGGTGTTGTTCCCTAATTAATGATCAAAAGGAAATAGTGGTGGCTTGATTAGATATTTGATCAAATACTGTGCATTAGCGCTGAGTGGTTGGTGTGCAGGCCTCATAGCTTGAAAACCTGTGTTCAATTCCACCCTCGGCCATCTCTGTGTGGAGTTTGCATGTTCTCCCTGTGCATGTGTGGGTTTTCTCCGGGTACTCCGGTTTCCTCCCACATTCCAAAAACATGCTAGGTTAATTGGCCACTCCAAAACGTCCGTGTAAATGGATGTTTGTCTATATGTGCCCTGTGATTGGCAGGCGACCAGTCTAGGGTGTACACCGCCCTCGCCCGAAGACACTTGGGATAGGCTCCAGCACCCCCCGCGACCCTTGTGAGGATAAGTGGTAGAAAATTGATGAATAAATGAATACTGTGCACTTGGCTTGTTAGAATAAACCAGTATATTGTGTTCAAAGCTGGAGACATTTTGGCTTTAGAACGAATTCCCTCTGTAAAAACAATCACTTTCTTCTCAAAACAAGGCCTCCAGCCTTGCACCTGATTTCTCTTCTTGATAGAACGATGTTTTTCCCCAGCTCTACAGGGCGACTCTTGTGTCAGACGCCTATGTGACCTGTCAACTGTCTCCTTCTGCAGAATAAACATACAAAAGACAGATCTGTCGTTGAGCGGTTTACTGGTGCTAATGTAAATTTTCCACCACAGTGTACATTATTGACGAGATTGTCTTCACCGTCTGCACACTCCTCTTTTCAACCAAAGATCCGAGAATGTTTCAAAAGTATTACAACACTCCAAACTGTAAAGTTTAGAACTACTACTACTACATTACTACTACTTCTCCTGAAGCACTGTACACTGAAGTGTGAAAATGCGTAAAAAAATGCACTTCACTGTGTTGCCTGTGCTATTATTTTTCTGACAAATACACCACATGGTGGCACTTTTATTAAACCCCAAATATTGGACTAATTTCTCACACAGCTCAATGTACTCTATAAGAACGTCCACTACAACTTTAGGGTGTTGAACTCACACACCAAATTTGGTACACACTTTTACAGGACTGACGAGCATGTGTGTGTACAATTTGAGCCAGATGGGCTAAACAACATGGCCGCCACCAAACAAAGCGGGCAGTATTGGGCTTCTTCGTTACTTCTGCGTTACAAACTGAGTTACTCCACTACAAAAGTAACTAGTTACCAGTAAAAATAACTATTGCCCCCCCCTCCACAGCAAAGACGGGTACCATTACAGAGGTTTGCATTTATTGCAGCCGACGGGCGTTTCTGTGGGTTTGAATGGCTCACACAAGACGTGGACAAAGTTTTTTTTTCAGGGACATAATGTACATTTGACCTTTGACATCAACAAGGTTAAAGTAGTGTCTGTACTTCCATTTGGCAAACGCTGTCTCCTCACTAGAGTCCTCCTCACTCACCATCTCTCGCTATGCTGTATCGTGCTCTAAACACCCGCCCACCCAAGTTCTCTGATTGGCTGAAGACGCAATTTTACTAACCTTAGCCAATCCTCATTGCTTATGTGCTGTAAATACCCGCCCACTCAAGTTCTCTGATTGGCCGAAGACGCAATTTTACTAAAACCTTAGCCAATCCTCATTGCTTATGTGCTGTAAATACCCGCCCACTCAAGTTCTCTGATTGGCCGAAGACACAATTTTTACTAAACCTTAGCCAATCTTCATTGCTTATGTGCTGTAAACACCCGCCCACTCAAGTTCTCTGATTGGCCGAAGACGCAATTTTACTAAAACCTTAGCCAATCCTCGTTGCTTATGTGGTTATCTCACCCCCACCCTTGTCACTCTGTAACACTCTCACACTGCGCTGCAGATTAGTTATGAAGTTGCTGATATATTTTAGGCGGCTTCGGTAACGTGCAGTAACGGGGTGTCGAAAATGGTAATGGTGTTATGCTGACAGTAAAAGTAATTAGCTTGATTATCCGTTACTGAAAAAAGTAACGGCGTTAGTCATTTTAAACGCCGTTATTCCCTTCACTGGTCGAAGGAACCATGAAATCCAAAGCTGAATAGGTGCAGAGTTTGGAAGAACTTGATAGTTTTGTGTACTGGTTATCGTGTGTAGCTGCTATATAAGAGTCCACCACTCAATACAAAGGGCCTAAAAATGAACATAATAGGATATTTGTGTTACATGTATTCCAGCATGTCGTCCAAAGTATTTTGAACACAACCCATAGGGGGCGCCACAAATGCCACATCACTGCTGACACAAGGCCATGTGCAGGACAGTGGATGGGAATAATTAGTCCTCAAACGTTCAAGGACCTCATTTTTTTTTAAATGGTAGCACGCTATTTGCACATACAAGCTGACTGCTGTCATTGTTGTTCGTCATCGCCGCCCTGCTGGTGACTGCTGCAACATACACAAAGAAAAGGAATGAATTAATATTTGAAAGCAAAGTTCTGAATTGTGTGTGTGTGCAGTAGAAAGCAGCAATCAATAGTACGAGATGAAAAAGTACAGGACGTTGTGTACGTTAGCCAAGGAAGGTGCTCTTTTAATATGATAGCACATTTATTATTGATCACTGCTTTGCCCTGCTGGGGGGCCTCTGGCAACACATATTGACGGCCAGCTGTTTGTTCTTTTGTTTCTACCTGTGAGATATACACTACATTCATTCTAAAGGAAACGAGTTTGGAGTTACACAAAAAACGTGAAGCCGAGCAAAAAAGTCAATAGAATGTTTCTGGTGAGAATGTTGATTTTTGACTGACATGGCAGATGAGAAAGAGAAAATAAACATTTCCAGCAGCTTTGCAAAAGTGTCAGAATAAACATAATCAATCACTCAAAAATAAAGCAAGGCAAGAGAGGAGAGATAAGAAAAAAAATGGAACAGATCACATCAAATTCAATAATACATAAGCAATGTATTTATAATTATTTAGAGGCATTATGTATAAATAAGATTGATTATTATTATTGTATTACATAAGACTATGCTTCTTCTTCTCATGATTATTATTATTATTATTATATGAATTGGAATTTTTGATATATTAATATAATAATTATATTAATATATAAAGGATAATATAATAAAGGATAATTGTGAATGGGCTCCAGCATTCCCTCCACTCCTGTGAGGATAAGCAGCATAGAAAATGAATGGATTAATTCATTGTGAAGGCTTTGCATTACCACCACCAGGGGGCGGAAAAATGTTCACTTTGTAATATTTCCAACCCCAAACTCAGTCTCAACTCAGTACTGTATTTACTGTACTTTATTGTATTTTTCAAAGGTTTACTGAAGAATTTGACCTTTTATGGATGGTGTATGTATACTGTATACTGTATATATATTTTTTTATGTATAACAGCTATAATATTTTGACTGTCTCATCCAGCTCAGGTACAAATATTACAATTATAAAGTGTCATAAATGAAGCTTATTACTGTCATTGTATTTTAAATACAGAAAATAAGGTTTTAAATTGTAATAGTATTACATTTGTATTTGTAATATTTCAAATCATTTCAAATTCTATTGAATTATTATAAGCATGCTAATTATTTATAGTATATTATTCAATTCCTAATTGAATATATAACCTTATAACTATAACCACTGAAGTCAAGAATGGATCTAAATAACAGTAGCAGCACTAGCCGGTCACCAGGAAAGCTTTTTAACACATCAGAAAAACATCAGAAAAGCATATTATAGCAATCTAATTCATCGTATTTGTTGTGTATTGTGCAAAACGAAGACAGGAACAACATCAAATTTAGGGCACAAAATGAATACAGACATACCATCCACCAGCACGAGCCTGGACTTTGCAGCAGGATTAACAAAAGAACTCCAACCGCTGCACATTGGTGTAAACAGGGCCTTCAAAGTGGAGTTGCGGGCGGCGTGAGAGCCATGGATGAAAGACGGCAAACACGGAAGCGGCGCCGGGCGAGTTAGGCCACCATATTGTGGACGCTTGGGCTAAGGTATCTGCTTTAACTGTAGACTGAGCTTTGGAGAAAGCCAGCATCATTGCTGAACAGCCCCCTGACAACGAGACTGATTCCCACAATGATGAGAGGGAACCCGACATGTTTGATGGCCAAATTGCCCTGCTGTTCAATTCAGATACAGAAGATGAGGACTTTGTTTGTCTCTCCGACGAGGTTATGCTTTTCCCTACAGCATCTGTTACAACATCACACATGATGCCATTTTTAGGTCATTCAGCAGCTACTTTTCTTACTGAGGAGTTGGCAACAGTGCACAGTCAGAGCAGAGAGGAAGGGGAAGGAAGGGGACAGAGCATGGAGTTCTTCACTGTGCTGTGCGAGTTGATGAAAAATTCAGTTAGCTGGATGATTATGTTGTTCATTAAGAGTGTTTCATCTTCAATCTTCAATTTATGTGCGTGTCAGGAGGAGATTCCACCGAAAATGAGGCTTTGTCGTTCATTAGTTGGATGCATTGTTGTACTTTGGCGATTCCATCCATCCCATCCGTCGCCAGCCAATCACAGGGCACATATAGACAAACAACCATTCACACTCACATTCATACCTATGGACAGTTTGGAGTCTTCAATTATTGGGAGGAAACCGGAGTATCCGGAGAGGGAGAACATGCAAACTCCACATGGAGATGGCCGAGGGTGGGATTGAACCCTGGTCTCCTAGCTGTGAGGCTATCTAGACCAGTGGTTCCCTAAGTTTTTGCAGTCACCCCCTATTCCTGCACACTTAAAAAAACAGTTTAATCTTCATTAACTTGAACATGATAAATTGGTGAGGCCTGAGTGGTAAGCATGTGGGCCACACAGTCAGGAGCTCGGGAGGACCTGGGTTCGATTCTCCGCTTGAGCATCTCCATGTGGAGTTTGCATGTTCTCCCTCTCCGGGTACTCCGGTTTCCTCCCCCATTCCAAAAACATGCTAGGTTAATTGGCCACTCCAAATTGTCCATAGGTATGAATGTGAGTGTGAATGGTTGTTTGTCTATATGTGCCCTGTGATTGGCTGGCCACCAGTCCAGGGTGTACCCCATCTCTCGCCCGAAGACAGCTGGGATAGGCTCCAGCACCCCCGCGACCCTCGTGAGGAAAAAGCGGTAGAAAAAGAATGAATGAATGAATGGTCTAGATCAGGGGTGGGCAAACTTTTTGACTGGCGGGCCGCATTGATTTAACAAAATTGACGGGGGGCCGACTCGATATTTTACACGTAACAGTCCAGCTGGAATTATTGTATCTGTAAAAGTGTTATGCAATCTGCTTTATGGGCACTTTGAGATCATTTATTTGATGTAAAGTGCGTCATAGATTTATAATAATAAATTGATTATTATTTTTATTATTATTATTAGTTATTATTATTATTTGTATTATTATATGCTTGTGTCCCTTTTTTCAGGAGCACTTTGTAAGCACTTTGTACATCAAATAACGAAATTATTAAATCTGTAAAAGTTGTCATGCAACTTTGAGATCATTTATTTTTTATTATGTTTTATTATTATTATTTGTTATTATTCTTATTTGTATTATTATTATTATATGCCTGTGTCCCTTTTTTCAGGAGCACTTTGTAAATAACAGACCGCATCAAATAACGAAATTATTGTATCTGTAAAAGTGTTATGCAATCTGCTATGTGTGCACTTTAAGATAATTTATTTGATGTAAAGTGCGTTATAAATTTATAATAATAAGAATAAATTTATTATTATTTGATATTATTTGTTATTATTATGGGGCGGCACGGCGGTCTGGTGGTTAGTGCGCAGACCTCACAGCTAGGAGACCAGGGTTCGGTCCCCGCCCTCGGCCATCTCTGTGTGGAGTTTGCATGTTCTCCCCGTGCATGCGTGGGTTTTCTCCGGGTACTCCGGTTTCCTCCCACATTCCAAAAACATGCTAGGTTAATTGGCCACTCCAAATTGTCCATAGGTATGAATGCGAGTGTGAATGGTTGTTTGTCTATATGTGCCCTGTGATTGGCTGGCGACCATTCCAGGGTGTACCCCGCCTCTCGCCCGAAGACAGCTGGGATAGGCTCCAGCACCCCCGCGACCCTCGTGAGGAAAAAGCGGTAGAAAATGAATGAATGAATGAATGAATGTTATTATTATTTTATATTATTATTATTATTATTATTATTATTATTATTATTATTATTATTATTATTATTATTATTATTATTATTATTATTATTATTATTATTATTATGTGCCTGTGTCCCTTTTTTCAGGAGCACTTAGTAAACAACAGACCGCATCAAATAACGAAATTATTGTATTATTGTAAGTGTTATGCAATCTGCTATATGTGCACTTTGAGATAATTTATTTGATGTAAAGTGGGTTATACATTTACAATAATATATAATAATAATAATATAATATAAACAGATCGCATCAAATAACGAAATTGATAAAACCATGAAAATGTCGTCTCAAGCCATGATGCCAGCTTGTATGTTGACTTTAAATGAAATACTTTGGAAAGAATGGGCGGGCCGTATTCAAACACTTGGTGAGCCGGATGTGGCCCCCGGGCCGTAGTTTGCCCACCCCTGGTCTAGATAGTAATCTCTGTGCAGCAGTGGAGAAAGTTAATGGTGTGTTCAAGGACTGTCAAATAAAAACTGCAAAAACTGAGGGATTTCTAACAGTATATATTTTTTGAATAAAATAATGGCCCGTGTTGCCAAAATGTATATCCCTTAGCATACAATTTCATAGAATTATTGACAAATTATATATTTTTTTATATTGTGCTGAAGTGAGACCTGAGCTGGAAAGCAAAGCTCTGAATTTACGACTTCATCTATGTTCCCGCCCTCACCTATGGTCATGACTGAAAGAACGAGGTCGCAGCCAAAATGAGCTCGGCCATCCGGAAGCGACTCAGAGTAGAGCCGCTTCTCCTCCGCTTGGAGAGGAGCCAGTTGAGGCACCAAGTCCAGTTACCTCCTGGATATGTGTTCTGGGCATGCCCAGCCGGGGGCCCCGTAGTAGACCTAGGACATGCTGGAGGGATTATGTCTCACAGCTAACCTGAGAACGCCTTGGCGTCCTCCCGGTGGAACTGGAAGAGGTGGCTGGAGGCTGGGACGTTTGGACTTCCCTACTGAGACTGCTGCCCTGAAAAAATACAAAACATTATGATTGGAAATATAATTCAATTTTTTACAATTACTGTAATTACTAGTGTCACAATGTCTTTTGCCTCCTCCAGGCCGTCATATTGCCCCCACCCCCCACACACCTCCCACCCCCTGAGGGTTGTTGTGATGCGTTCTAGCAATTATTTTCAGACGGGTGCTGTGAAGTAAATAACGTGTGAGCTGGAGCGGCACTCTGATGCAATCTGTGGCAAGAAGGAGACATGTTCCTCTTATCTCAAAGATCTCTTGACAAAAATATTTATTTCTTTGCCTCTGCTGCTTTAAATGTGAACTGGCACATGAGGACACGTTGTAAGGTCGCGCGTAGAAAGTAAACGCTCGCTACACTGTCGTTTGTTTGCTGGATTTTTAGCACTGTAGTAGCAAGTCGCGTCAAAATGAGAAATTATGCTTTCCAGGTCACCATATTGGTTTGTATATTTACATACATATGTACTACTGGTACATATGTATGATGTGATGTGTTTGTGGGTATCTGTAAAATACGATGCAAGCTCTGTTTTATTAATGTTCAACTTCAGCCAATACGCTGTTCCCCAGGTGACATGAATGCACCATCATTATTTCACGCTTTGTATTGAATACGGACGGAAGCCGTGAGGCACATCCATTCATTCATTCATTCATTTTCTACCGCTTTTTCCTCACGAGGGTCGCGGGGGGTGCTGGAGCCTATCCCAGCTGTCTTCGGGCGAGAGGATGGGTACACCCTTGACTGGTGGCCAGCCAATCACAGGGCACATATAGACAAACAACCATTCACACTCACATTCATACCTATGGACAATTTGGAGTCGCCAATTAACCTAGCATGTTTTTGGAATGTGGGAGGAAACTGGAGTATCCATAGAAAACCCACACATGCACAGGGAGAACATGCAAACTCCACACAGAGATGGCTAGCTGTGGGGCCTGCGTGCTAACCACTTATCCGCTTAACCACTTAACCACTTATCAGCCCTTCTATGAGTTCATATAATTCCAAAATAAATACATTCAGGTTAAAGTCAGATAGTATAGAAATTGCTGTTAATTGGTAATTAGCCACACAGCTGGGAGACCCGAGTTCAATTTCACCCTTGGCCATCTCTGTATGGAGTTTGAATGTTGGAGTTGAATGACAATTTGGAGTTGCCAATTAACCTAGCATGTTTTTGGAACTACTAGTAAAACAGCATGGACGTTCCTAGCAAGCAGCAGCGGAGCAAGTTTCTATATTTAACCCCGTTGAAATGGTATGTTTGGAAACACTACGGATTCTCAAAGAACGGCGGAAAGCTCGACAAAATGTCCGTCATTTACAAAGAATGCCGCATTAAGAAGCCGTACAACGTACAACAAAGTCTAGTGCGGAAAGTTGTTTTTGAAAAGTTGTTGCTGTTTTAAGATGGCAAAAAGAATGATGAAGACGTGGTGCATAGTAAAAAAGACAAACAGCACTTTAGTAGAATTTAGTGCCAAGTACCTAGAAAGAATAAAGCCAAATCCTTTTTGCAGGACCGTACTGAATTCCATTTTTTCCCTTTGCTTATTTGCATCATGTTGAATTGTATCATATTGCAAGAAATTGCACCATATCATATCGGATTGCATTGATTTGAACTAAATGATTATCTCATCATATGGCATGGTAAAGAGAGTGAATTGTATCGCATGTATGGTCAAAGTATCGTATCGCTGGCAGTGCATCGAGATGTGTATCGAATCAGTGCTGAGATTCACACCCCTAGTATATATGTGTATTACCAGCCTTTTTTACCGTAAAATAACCCTTCAAATGTTTCATTTCCTTTTCCAGTGTAGAATTGTTGCCACATGTTTGCCTCCATGGTTTGAAGCGTGTCAAGCGGCGGCGGTCATGTGCTTTGATAATGACTTACTTTCATTGGTCTCCTGTAACAAGCTGTTAGTACTAATATTTACCAGGAGAGAGTCAAGTGCTAATAATGATGCTAATGTTGCTGCATGACAGATTTTGCAGCGATTAGCCCAGCCGAGCCGTGCTGACTGTATTTACGTCTTATAACAAGTGGGTGCTTTTAGCAGCAGGGAAGACAAATAATGGAACCCTTTGGTCAAACATGTTTTATTTGTTTATCTTCACAGTATCACTTCACTTTTTATCCTAGACCTTGAATGATGTGACTTGATGCTTGATCACGGGATTAATGAGTACCATCTTTGATCATGTGATCAGTGAACGTCATCTTTCATTATGTGATTGATAGCAGCTGTGTTTGTATGGCCAGAATGACATTTGGATGGATGGGTGGATGGACACTTACAGTCAGGGGTGTTTTGGGACCCCAAGGACTACAGTTGCCTTGGGCCCCTCCACATTTTAATTGGACAAGGTAATTTAGTAATCATCATTTCCTGCTTTTGAAATCTGTTAGGGCTGCATGGCGTGCAAGTGGTTCGCACGCACGCCTCACAGTTAGAAGATCCCAGTTCAATTCCACCCTCGGCCATCTCTGTGTGGAGTTTGCATGTTCTCCTCGTGCATGCGTGGGTTTTCTCCGGGTACTCCGGTTTCCTCCCACATTCCAAAAACATGCTAGGTTAATTGGCTCTTTCGGGACATCTTTCAGTTTTTTTCAAAAAGCTCACAGATTTTCCAAAAATGCAAGAATTCTGCAGAATTTTTTCCGTAGAAAATGAATGGGCCATTTTTCAAACTTTCGCCATTCGCACATTTTCTCAACCAAGTCGGTTCACGTCCAAGACAGATGGCTCAAATTACAGGTCAATTAGTTTTTCTACAAAATGTTTGGGTTTGCGCCATACGGTGTCTGCCTTTTTTTTGAAGATGCTTTCAGGCCCCCTCCTCGATCACAAACATCAAAGGAATCACTGATATCAAATTGACTATATGAGACAGTGCATTTACAATTGACAGTTTTTGAAATTACTAGGTGAGTATTTATTCTGTATTTATGTCGGGATTTAATATATGTGGAAACACTTTCTGAGTCACTTCTTCTTCATCGCATATTGGCTTCAAACAAGCATTACTGCCCCCCTGCTGCACGAACCCTGACTTACAGTTAGGATCTTTGAAAGTAAGCATTGAACAGAGTTTAGACTGAGTAGTGTTGTGATGCTATTCCTCTTTGATTCAAAGGTTATCACCCGAACCTGACAAGCTCCAGTAAATAGTTGAACGTGAAACAATCTGCTGGAGTTGAGTTGTTGACGTGTCCTCTCTGATCTTGGAGGTTTTTGACGCTTTTTGGTTCGTTATCTTTAATGCTTCCAAATACGTCTTTGAAATGATAGCTCAATTTGAACAGTTTAATGTACCAGGAAAAATGATACACAGCTGCGGGGACTCATCTTCCACACGAGTGCAGGAGCAATTCGGAGGCACTTCATTTCCGATGTTCTTTTACCTAGCTTCACCCACCCCTCGCATGGGGAGGAGGCCATCCTGACGCATGTGTCTATGTGTAACACAGTAGTTCGATACTAAGTGTGCCAAAGGTTGTGATAAGCGAAGGCCAGAAGCGAGTGTTACAGGTTGAGCGAATAAACACGAGAGGCCTATATGCAGCTACATCTAACAAACTTCTCAGTCGCATTTTCACATGCAGGCCGGCTAACGTCCGAAAGTACTCCGAACCATCGCAGCAAGCGAAGGAAAGGATAGTGGATAAAGTTCCAAATCAAACTGCTGATGAGAAACCGGGAACCATTAAAAATGGAATGGATTGCACAGCGCTTTTCCACCTCCAAGGTGGTCAAAGCACATTTACCGACTGATGATACAGCATCAGGAACAACTGGAGATTCAGTATCTTGCCCAAGGATACTTTGACATGAACACAGCAGGACAGAGGATCGAACCCACAACCTTCAGTTTGGGCGATGACCACTCTAGCAACCGATAAATGAAGCTCAATGAACAGAACTTAAAGGGGACCTATAAATGAAGTTAGAATGTTGCATTCTCGTTTTTCGGATAATGAGGTTTGCCCATTTGGAAGTGAGCCCTGAAAGAATTTTGGGATGGCTCTGAACGCTCTGCTCACTGTGGCTTCACAGCCAGTAGCTCCTAACCACTTTTCAAATGTTTTCTCAAAGGCTTTATTCATTTATTATCAACTCCTGTACCAACAAAATTAGAATGAGAAAATTAGGGTTCAGCAGTAATCCGGAAGTCCTCGGGAGCACTTGGGAGTGGGACCAATCACAGTGGAGTGGGCAGGTGGAATAAATTAAAACAGGCTGTTTGGGAAATCATGCAAATACAGCTGGAATAGGTGTGGATTCTGGAAGATCTAGGAAACTTTCTGTGTGGGTTATTGTGTGTAGCTGCTCTATAGGAGTCCATAACTCAACTCAATACAAAGGGTTGAACATGAGCATAATAGGTTCAAATCTTTCATTTCATGTGCAGGCAGGGATGGAGAAAGTTCCAAGAACAATTTGTGGCACTCCTTCGTTACTTTCATAGATCGTTTGAAGCAAGTGAAGACTTCAAAGCTGGACTCCTCAAAGTTGAAACGCCAGATAGAAAAGAAGACTTAGCTCTACTTGGAAAAAGACGTTAGAGGAAATTGAAGCAACGTTTGTGGAAATGGAGAAAATGGTTCAGTCTAACCTGTTGACAAGATATAGTGAGGATAGTCTCATATCTATCATCAGAAGTGCTGAACAAGGCTGTGATAAAATTGAACACATATCTCTTGCTGACGTGAACCTAAATGGCTACAAATCACTCCAGGATGACCTTGAAAGACAGGTGACTGAAACAATGAACGCTATTTCAGCATGGGAGATTTGGGTACCAGAGAATGAGGTAAAGGTACAGGATCCAAACTGTTAGTAGCTATCTGTGCTACAATCAATCAGTCTGTCTGTCATCCATTATTGACCGCTGCATTGATCGGTCCGTGGATAGCAGTCGTGTAGCGGGGGCAAAACATCCCCGAGGGAGGGTTTCTTTCTCCTCATATCAAGAGCTTCAAATCTGCAAATTCGTTCACTCGTGAAACAATAATTCCACCCATCTATCCATTTATGATGCATCCGTCCTTTATAGAATCCATCAAAAATACGACCATTGATCATGTGATCCGCCATCATATGGGCAGGGCATTGATGGTAGAACGTGTAGAACAGGGGTGTCAAACTGGGCTCTCAAGTCAAAACAAGATGATTTGAGTGAAGTTTAATTCGTACAAAAGGTGATTCAGTAGTAAGTCATTTTTCCATACTTTTTTCAATAAAGTATTGCTGTAATCCTCACATCTTTGTGATGAAAAGTGTCACTCCCATCTCTGGAGTCATTGTGTGTCTACATTTGTTGTCACTGTGAAAAAGGTTTGGTAGTTTCATTAATAGCTTTAAGAATAATTAAGAGTAAAACAGTATTTTATAACAAAGGAAAAGGTTATAACAAAGGTTTGGTTTCTCCTGGAAATCTTGGGGCCCGAGGCAATTGCCTGTGTTTGCTTCTGGTTTGAAGTTATAGGCTTTAAATTAAGCATGGTTTAGTGTTTACCAATTAAGTGCCATTTAAAAAAATCAAACAATGAAATTTAACAAATACAATAAATGCATTTTAAATTGTTGTATTGATTGAGTGATGAGATAGCATTCAGGATTTAGTGCACAGAAATGTCATCCACACGTTCATTGTTTGTTTGTCAACTTGATTGGATGTTAATGGATGCAGTCAACGAGGCAGTCTGTGGAAAATGTCTTGTCTGGCTGGAAATGGTATATAACTGTCATGTAAGCTGAATAGTTTCATTTTTTTACTCAACACACTCACTGAAAATCTCAAGTATTAAGTCAAGACTGAGTCAGTCCAAGTCAAGTTGCGAGTCTTTAATGATAACATCAAGTCGAGTCCAAAGTCTCGAGTCTACACCTCTCGTATGTGGGTCATTTTTGTTTGTTTGTTCTCGTTCTTCCACACCAAAGTCCTCCAAGCATGCCTTCATGGACCTTGCTTGGTGCACTGGCAACAGAAAAGGAGCTTCCGCATAGCTTGTGTTGTCCCAAACATATAATTATGGCTGAAAAACACAAGAAAATGTCTTCAAATGAAGAATTAAGGGACAACTACGGACTCTTAGGACTACAAAATCCACAGAAAAAGCAACACTCACATATGGAGTTTATCTTTTACAATGCTTTGACCTTTTTCTTTATTAAACATCCCAAAAATAATCCAAGGTAGTTGAACACATCCTAAAAAATGAATAGCATAAATTCAAAATGTCTATGTAGAAGATTTTTTTTTCATTTTCATTAGTGTGTACCGAGTATCTCATCCTGAAGCAGGCCGTGTTTAATTTTATTTTTGGAATAAGCCACAGATGGTCCCTAGGTTGCATTTTGGAAGCCATTGTAGATGAAGTCTGGTTTCAATGCCAAGCATATTTTTTTCATCATATTTTGGCTGATTGTACCGCATTTGGAGCTTCCAAAGTAAGCATACTATTCTCTCTGGCGGGAGGGACGGAAAACTTTTTAGCTGGAATCATTTGTCTTATCTGCTGAACAGTCGTCTCGCACTTCGCACTTGCAGACTTGGGTGTCATTTCATCTGTAGAGGGCTACAATAATGTTGAAATTTGTGTTTAGAAGGTTGTAAACAGGTGTTCTATGCTCTAGTTGGGAAAATATTCCATTTATAAATGAGGAATCATACTTTGCCGAAATTCGAGCTGCCGTGGCGTAGAGGTTAGCATTCTGGAATTTGGAGCTAACGCCCTGGGTTCCAATCTCCACTATTAAGCATCATTAGTATTCGTCAGGAAGGGCATCCGGAATAGCCAAAATCAAAAGCTCTGCCGTGGCGACTCTGAAATCAAGAAAAAAACCGAAAGAAACAAACAAACTTTGCTGAAATTCACTTAGCACATCCCAGTCTGGAGCCAATTAAACACAATAAACGAGGGTTTACCGTATATGCTGCTGTATGTACCAACACTTGTGGAGGTTGCATTAGATTACTACTGCATACTGAAAATGTTAGAATGACAGAGCACCTGAAAAATAACAAATTTAATTTTTCGGTTACATTTTTTCCGTTTTCTGGTAAGACACCAACAATGTACATGAATAAAGCATGTAGGATTTACAATATGAACTCCAAAACTTTCAAAGTCTATGAACATACATCCACATGTTTTGTAAACAAGCAAAAACACAGCAAAACACAAAATCAATGAGTAAAAACAACCCCATAAAATCTGACGTTTATGCAGACCTTTGTTGTAAAAAAAAAAACCTCCGTCACACGGGCTCCTGATTACCCTAATGACCCCTACATCACTAGAAAGCACAGTCTCTCGCTTCAGAAACCATTGGAATCATTTTGATAGTATGGTAATTTAAAAACAGCAAATCCTATTGTTGGCTACAGCTTCCATGTTAAAAGGTTTTTTTTTATAATTTGGAAACGTCTGGCAGGCCGGATTGATGACCCACGGGCTGTCGTCTCCCCTGTCTGCTGTCTCTATGGTACTCTGGTCCTCTGGTTTTATGGATGCTAAAGTAAAGTACAACTTTCAGACAGGAAGAAGAATTAACTTGTAAAATCATTACGTTGATATAAATGTCTCATTCATGTTTGGAGCAAAGTAGACTCCTAAAAGAAAGCAAAGGCAAGATGTAATCGCTGTTCTTTTAAATCTGTCAAAATGTCAGAGTAGAGCCTCCAATCCCCCTCGCTAATCCCCCAGATAAGAAGAAAACCAACTCCATCAAAACAAAGAAGCTAGCATGCGACGGGGCAAAGCATGCTGGGATGTTATTTGTGGAACACCTCGTCATCTTGTCTGTGAAACAAACAGCTCGGAGTGGAAAGCCTTTCAGATGTTTGGAAGAACATTGTCTGATGTTTGCTGCCACACGCTCCTACAATTAGCTACACCGTTTGTGGTTGGGGGATGTTGGTCTCAAGTTCATTTCATCCGTGAGATCTTCCAAGTGATGAAGCACATCAGCGTGACCATGCATGCACAAAAGTTGACGTTTTTCAACTTTTGTGTCTGGAGGAGTCCTTATTCAGTCCCCCGAGACCCCATCGCTGACGACAAAGCAGCAGATGAAAACCTCGGGGCTTAGTCTCAGATGGAATACATCCGTCAGCGCACTGCAGTACTGTGTACTCTGCACTGTGTACACGCACTCAAAAGACGAGGTGGAAGTTCTCTTCCTATACTTGTCTTTCCCCTCTGGCCATCCTCCGCTCATCATCGATTGATCAGGCCTGGATAAGCACCGTAGAGACCACATGCGGAATTAGCCAGAAGCCCATCTTATTTATTAGTGCTAACCCTCTCCTCCTTCAGGAGAAGTAATAGGTGGATTATTCCATCTTTTTCTACTAAATGACCTTTTAAAGTCCACCACTTTTGTTCATTAGCATGGCAGGGGTTTATAGTGTTAAAAAATGAAAAACATATATATATATATTTTTATATATATAGAATATTCATGATGAATCTCTAGTCAGAACTGACCTCACAAAACAAACTGATCCATCTTGGATAAGATAGCCATTCAGGAAATGTGAATTTTATGTATTAAACCCGAAGAAAAAAAAATGAAGTCCAAAGTTTGATCAAATAATCCTGGGGAAAAAAAAAAATCTTTTTTTTTTTTTTACTGCTGCACAGCCTATTCTACAAATGAAATAGTGATTATTAATGGGAAACATGGAAGATTACACTCATTTGCTTTGCAGCGATAACACAAAGCAAAGATATTTAGACCTACTGTACACTGGATTGCTGCTAGCATCTTTTCTTCAATTTATATTAGCGCTGTGTTAATAGCAGGAAAGCATTGATTTCTTTTTCTTTGTGTAATTAAATTAATCTGACATAAACAGTATCAAACAATATCAACAGCAGTGCAATTTCAACACCATATATACTAACTGTCACTCACTAGTGCAAGATGCATTCATGGACACTCCGAACATCACAACAGTGTCTTCAGTACGCGCATGTGTGTGGCCTAAATAAATAGAAATAAATCACTTTGCAATTCTTAATGTGGAATTTTAAGTATGCTTGGAAAATAACTCAAATATGTGAATTCACCTTAAATTACATGGTGTCTTTGAATGCAACCCTTCATTGCTCTTAATAGCATGGTTAGTCTGATTCAAACGTTCTGCTGCTATTAAAGAAAGTGGTAATAGGTAAATAGATTTTCTGACAAGTGTGCTATCGGTTAACTTTATTTACATTTTCAGTTACTTTTGAGCGGGCGGCACGGCGGAAAAGTGGTTAGCGCGCAGACCTCACAGCTAGGAGACCAGGGTTCAATTCCACCCTCGGCCATCTCTGTGTGGAGTTTGCATGTTCTCCCCGTGCATGTGTGGGTTTTCTCCGGGTACTCCGGTTTCCTCCCACATTCCAAAAACATGCTAGGTTAATTGGCCACTCCAAATTGTCCATAGGTATGAATGTGAGTGTGAATGGTTGTTTGTCTATATGTGCCCTGTGATTGGCTGGCCACCAGTCCACCCGAAGACAGCTGGGATAGGCTCCAGCACCCCCACGATCCTTGTGAGGAAAAGCGGTAGAAAATGAATGAATGAATGAATGAGTTACTTTTGGTTTTGTTTGGTTCTTTTGTCTTTTTTCCTGATTACGGAGTCGCCACAGCGGATCTCTTTTGATCCGCATACCGATTTTTGGCTTGAGCACTTTACATTCCGAATGCCCTTCCTGACGAATACTGATGATGCTTACCAGTGGAGATTCGAAATATCACACATATTTGCAAATGCTGATTAATTGTGTTTAATTCATGACAAAACTCAATAAAGGGCTGGAACATGAGCATAACAGGTCCCCTTTAAGAGTTTGAATCCCGTGTGCTGGTGGCAGCGAGTCCACTTGCCATGACAGTCAACAAGCAGCGTATTTTGGAACTCATGCTTTGTTTCATGGATACCAAATACCGGAAATATCTCCAACAACGCCAGAAAAAGTAGCTAGGTTTGTTGTTAGTCGCTGTTGAGAAAATATGTTGCCAAGGGTTTTGGTATGATGCCAGATTTAGCAACACTGGCCCCCAAGTTGTCAACACTAACTGGACGTAATACATGAACTGTATGTATAATGGGCTATACTAGTACATACACCAGCCGAAATATGTTATTGCCATATTGAACTGAATTATTGAGTGATATCAACCAACAGTAAACTTTGAAACTGTTATGATAATGATTAGGAGTGTCACAAGAATCTTGGGAGAGCAAAACGTGACAAGATTTCTTGTTGGGAGAAAAGCTGTCTCACCAGAACAGGGCAGCCTGAAGCCAATCAGACAGTGAAGTATGGCATTGCTACTGTGAATGATAATAAACGTAATATGGAAGTCTCAGCGCGCGAGGCGTTATTGGAAGCACACATGAAGTGCTTTGCACACACTTTAAACCCTACAATCCATCCTACCCTGGTGTCAGGGACTGAGATGTGGATGTTTTCTCCATCGATGTTGAACAGCTGCCATACATATTAAAACACAAATGTTTGGACCTGTCTGCACCTTAATCACTGTTTCCATTAATTCCACATTGTTCTAAGCGACCATATCTACCAGGGTGGCCACAGAAAGTGGCTCCTTCCCTTCTATACTCAGGTTCTCCTGTGCCCAGAGTGTGTGTCTTACATGAAGGCTTAATGTGGCGACCATAACTCCGCTTCATAACACACCTCATACGTCGAGGAGATCCGTGTTGACTATTTAGTGGTAATGAAGTCTCCACCTCCGTTTGTCAAGCAGACATACTGGTAACTTTGGGTGTCCAACATGTGGCCCAGGGGCCATCTGCGGAATGTGGCTCATTTCCATAACATGGTTTAATTGGTGTCAAAATATGTAAACAATAATATAGTTCATCTCCAATTAGTGGGACAATAACCATTTCAAACACCTTGCATGGTTTCATGGCTCGACTAAATAAAGGTTTGTCGGGGTGCCCGATGTTCCCACTCTTCTTTTTTGTGTAGCAATGAAGTGTATATTGTATATGTGTATACATGATGTATATTAATCTAACTCATGACCGAAAGAATGAGATGGTGGATAGAGGCGGCTGAAATGAGTTTCCTCACCCTAAGAGATAGGGTGAAGAGCTCAGTCATCCGGGAGCGGCTCAGAGTAGAGCCGCTTCTCCTCCACATCGAGAGGAGTCAGTTGAGGTGGCTCGGGCATCTAGTCCGGATGCCTCCTGGACGCCTCCCTGGTGAGGTGTTCCGGGCATGCCCAGCCGGGAAAAGGCCCCGGGGCAGACCTAGGACCCGCTGGAGGGACTATGTCTCACAGCTGGCCTGGGAACGCCTTGGTGTCCTCCCGGTGGAGCTGGAGGAGGTGGCCGGGGCCCGGGAAGTCTGGGCTTCCCTACTAAGACTGCTGCCCCCGCGACCCGGACCCGGATAAGCGGAGGAAAATGGATGGATGGATGGATATTAATGTAACATTGTATGCATGTTCTGTTCAGTCAGATAATTTTGCATGCTGAAAACATGTGTGCATCCATCCATCCATACATTGGAGCCTATCCCAGCTGTCTTTGGGCGAGAGGTGGGGTACACCCTGGACTGGTCACCAGCCAATCGCAGGGCATGTATGCATCCCTGATGTACAATGTACATAAATACCAATTTTATATATTCTGCATGTTGGTAGTAGGAGTAGTATATGTAAGTAGCTCACAAGCTGAAAAGGTGGGAGCACCCCTGGTGTACATACTTTTACACAACCATAATCCATCTGATCACATCCAGTCCAAATGTAATGCAATTGCTCGCAACCTAAGAAAAAAGGCTGATTTTTATTTAGAAAAAAAGTTGTAAAAATACTAAATTTGAATATAATGTATATAATATAAATAAATATGTGGCTGAGGTCAGAATGAAGGTCCAAGATAGCATAATTGCTAAAAGTGCAGAGTAAGCAAACAGCCTTGCCAAAGAGGCCATGGCGGCATCATCATCATCATCAACGGCTGCTGCGGTGGCGGGTCGCCGTGACATCGTGGAGCTGGCGCTCTAACAGAGTCACATTGAGCCATGACTCATTATCCTTGTGGCTAGTTTCACTTACACATCCTCAGCCCGCCGCTCCCCCGCCAGCCGCCATCATTATCTCCTCTTGGGCTAACCGCCCACCGCCCCCAAAATCTGCTTTATGCCTCACACACCACCATCACAGGTGATAATGTTCAGTGTCAGAGAGGTGTTATTTAAAGTGTTTATTGTATTTTTGCTTGTACCTTCCATAATATTTGACTGAGCCATTAAGCGACATAAAAAGCTCAGTTTGATGACAACCACAACCATCCACAATGTTGATGTGCTATTATTTTATGGACAAATAGACCACATTAAACCCCATAAGTCCGACTGACTTGAAATGTGTCACTCGGCTCAACTCTCTCTCCAAAAGACCTGTTGTAACTTGAGTGTTTTGTCAAATTGCCACAAAGGTACACACCTTCAGGGGACGGGCCAGCACATGTGTGGAAGATCTGAGCAAGACTGATTGAAAAACATGACCACTATCAAGCCAAATGTCTTTGCAGGGACACGGGCGGGACTTGGCAGCTAATTGTCCATAAGTCATCAAAGACGAGCTAGGACAGCTCTAGTCTGAGGGGATGGTTGCAGAATCCAACACGTTTATCCTCTAAAGTACAAGCACGTCCTACACATGAAAGGTCTCACTCTTTTGTGGTTGTTGAGATACAATGGAATGATGAGGCTTAGCCAACAAACATCCAAACGACAGCCATCAGCAGTCATTTGGGTGGAATCATCCTCGTTAGTACACAATGGTCATGGATGCACCAGAAACAAGGTTCCAAAACCTGGCAAATGAATGACAAATGGTCTATAAGAATATTTCATGTTCTCAGATGGAAAATGAAAAAGGTCAAAACAGTACTCCCCCTCCCCTTTGCTACCTTTCATTCCTTTATGGCAGCACCATGCAACACCTTTGATGGCTCTGACGTGGAATCATCACTGTGTCATCCTTGATGGCATCCCTTAAAGCACGGGGGCTCACACTTTCTCAGCCTGCAAACTACGTTTTTTGGATGCTTTGTGTGTGGGGGTGCATGCACTTTAACAGCATGCACGTTACCTGTCAAAATGTACCTTAGTACACATTGAGATACTATTCTAATACAGTAAACCTCGGATATATCGGATTCGGATATATCGGAAATTCGCTCACAACGGACAGATAAAAAAGAACCGATTTTTCTGTAATGCATTTCCAATAAAAATTCATTGCATATATCGGATTTTTTATAACGGATTTCGCCTATTTCGGACAAAATCTCCAGTCCCGTTCAAATGCTTTTCCATTAAATTTCCCTCGCATATATCGGATGGCCGCATCGTGCCGCTCCGATTCGCCGAATCGTGACAGGCTGCTATACGACGTCATTTGCAGCATTTGCAGCGTTGCCTGCGCGTCCAGGTACATTGGAAACATAGTCAAGGAAAAGTGCCTTTTTATAACGGATAAAATCCAATATATGCGTAAAACTGACATTTTCCGGTATACGCATACAACGGATTTCGCTTATATCGAACAAAACCAGTGGGAACAATTGAATCCGATATATCCGAGGTTTACTGTACTATTCTTCTGATTATTTCACATTCATAGTTTCAAAATGTACAGGTAGTCACAGTGGTTGATATCATAATTCCATTCAATATGGCAATAAAGATAATTACACATAATCACTCAATAGTTGTGCACATAACTTGAGTATCGGTAATATTCATTCATTCATTTTCTACCGCTTATCCTCACGAGGGCCGCGGGGTGCTGGAGCCTATCCCAGCTGTCTTCAGGCGAGAGGCGGGGTACATCCCGGACTGGTCGCCAGCCAATCACAGGACTACCAGTAATATGTGAAAATAAATACATAGCCTTTATTAGTTTATTATAGACTTCATGTATTACGTCCAGTGACAATTTGCTATCAAACATTATCCATATACAATAATTGAAAATGTATATGCAAAGGACAATGCAACCAAAGTCAAGGCAACATATTCACAAGGTTTCAGCAATGGGCACATTTTCTCATGCGTCGTAAAATAATAGTTTAAGGAACTGAAGTGTAGAAAACATGCATTTTCACTTTCACTTCACTTTAAAAACATTTTCAACATTTCCAACAGTGTTCCATTTCCAAAACCGACCAGTGTATTAACCAAACTACTACGATATTGTTCTTATAGCAGCTAACATGAAAAACGATATATCCGGTGGAGTAACACAATGCCTCAAGCAGCATTGACGACGGGACAGGCGGACTACTGGCTCTCAATGTCACTACAAAGCAGGGCTGCCACTAAAGTACGGCAAATCAATGAGTCATTGGCACACACTGCTACATTTGCATCACCAATGAATAAATAACAAATAAATACACTATAGAGGCAGGCTTTGCATTTGGGATCAGATGGTGGGAAAGGGGCGGTGTCTTGCTTCATGGACAAGTTGTGGAGCCCATAGCAAGATGATATGGCCTGGGCTGGACAGGCACAGCCATAGCTAGTTGTAGTTTCACTGTTCTACCACAAGGTTTTGTGTGTACGCATGGAAAGAGTTGTGCATCAGTGTATGCATTTTCCTACGCACAAGTACAAGTGGATAAATCTGTAATTGGTTTTTCCATCTTGTTTTGCCTCAAACACAAAGATAATAGGTCTGCTTTCATGAAGGAATAAGGAAATGTCAAAAAGTCACATTTGAGAGGCTGAAATCAGAATATTTGCAGTACATTTTTCATTCATTCATTTTCTACCGCTTATGTGGGAGGAAACCGGAGTACCCGGAGAAAACCCACGCATGCACGGGGAGAGCATGCAAACTCCACACAGAGATGGCTGAGAGTGGAATTGAACTTGGGTCTCCTAGCAGTGAGGCCTACCTTGCTAACCCCTTTCTGCCATGCAGGCGATGGTACGTTTTTAAATGAAACAATGAATCTATTACCAAAATAGTTGTCAATTAATTGGATAATCGATTAATAATCAATTAAATCAATTAATCGTTGCAGCTCTACTACAAAGACTCAACAAGATGCTGATTTGCTGTCAGGATTTTTTTTTACCTTGTCTTGTGTTGGAAGACACAGCCATCCCAATGAGAGCGGACATATTAAATAATACTGTTGCTATATGTGAAATCAATGTCTAGGAATGATGTATTGATAAAGTTTGAAATCATCAAAATTCCGCACAATACTATATGTATTACATGTTTTCATCAATGTACTTATAGTCACAGTCAAAATAGGTACCTTGATATAACATGCAATGTTGGCTGGCTCATACTCTTTTTCTCGATAGAACTTATAGAAAAGGTAAAGAGACATAAGGATTGTGCAGTTTTCTTTTAATGTCAGCTACAAAGTCAGGTTCATGCAGTCGACCCAAACTACCTTGGTGATCTAGCGGTATCTCGCGATGGACATAATGGGCACCCATGCCTTAAAGGCTCACCCAGACGACGAAACCGCACCAGGTTGTTAACACTCCCTTTGTGTTTTTGCCACGACTGTTGACCACCTGTTTTTTGGGCACATTTTGCAGAGGGATTCACCTTCTTCCTTGCCTAACCATGCATGCAGCAGCATGGACGCTAGACGCTGCCCAGCCGTCCCTGAACTGCCCTCCAAGGATTCCCCTTTCCCCTATTCAGGAGCTCTGAGCATCAATGCACTAATCTTTTACTCATAATAAGGTGTCTGCATTTTGGACTTCAGCCCACCAGATAGATAGATACTTTATTCATCTCCCAGGGAGAAATTCACAACCTCAAATCTTTCCCTCACTCAAAGTTATCCTTGCGAAGGATTTATCCTCCCTCTGCCCTTTGAATATGGGTTAAAAGTTCTGTGCATGCGTGTGTTGTCACGTCATCTTGTGGACAACATGAAAGCGCAGCGTTTCTCTGCTTCGAGCTGGCACAGCGACCCACGAGGTGGTACCAGTCAATCAAATTAGCATTTTTGCTTACAGCAGTTCTGCAACCCGGTGCTTCGAATTGACTTGTTGCTATAGCAGCTATGCAGACCCCGTTAAGGATTTAGTGCCTGGAGACAAAACTACCATCTGAGTTGAAAAGTGTCCCAAGTATTGATCCATATCTTGCCTTGCACAAGGATGGCTGAGTCGTGTCTGTTTTTCATTGGAAGCTAAAATATGAATGAGGAATTATTAGATTTATCTGGGAAGGAGCTCCGTTGACGATACTGGTAAATTTGTTTTGGTGCTTCTCAATTATTTTCTGTTATGCCCCCCCCCCCCTCACCCACTCAAGGGACAGAAATTGTTTTGTGCCACCCCGATTTAAAATACTGGAGAAACTGATCATATTTATTCATATTCAAGAATCAAATTGTATGTTGAATACTATAAATGTGTACATGTTGGTAGGTCTGTATTGAAATGAAAGCTTCTGGAATCCCCCCTGACAAGAGGGGCCCGCCCCACTAATTGAGAATCACTGTTTTACGGACACAAGACAAGATCAGCACTGCTTACTGACTCCCCCAACCTTACCTCGAATAGGCGAGAGGTACAGATTCCTTGAAATAAACCAGTTACAAGTGTTGATCGCTGCTAGCAAGTTAAGGTAACTGGCTAACTGCTGAAGTTCACAGCGGTTGCCTAGCAACAATGTCAAATACAAAGCAAAATGACAAATCAGAAATAGGGTCAGTCAGGCTGTTGGATGGGGACGGCTTTGAACATATTCTCAAAAGACATGATTTGATATCACAAGCCTTGGGGAATGGGAATGAGACACAAACTGCTTGTCTGCAATCAGAAACACAAGTATGAATAAAATAGGTATGGACATATTGTTTCTGGAAGCAGACGCATATAAAAGCCTTTGTCAATGATCATGGATATCCATAAGGATGTCACAAATGATGGAAGCAAGCACCGAACACGAATACCAAAAGTACTGAGAGAAGAAATCAAAGAGTTCCAAGATGAAAATGCAGACTTTTGCACGGGACCTCTGATGCTTCTTCCACTATTCTGAATGTAGTTAGAATGTTGTATTATCGTTTTAAACGATGCCAAAGTTTCAGATAATGAGGTTTGCGCATTTGGAAGTGATCCCTTAAAGAAGTTTGGGATGGCTCAAAATGCTCGGTTTCAAAAGGCGTGGGAAAACCGCCCCCTTCTGATGTCACAGAGGTGTGGACTTCCTTATATGGTTCATAGTTAGGAAGCACCCGGATACAGGCCGTGGGTGGAATCAATTAAAACAGACCATTTTGGTAGGAAGCATAAATTAAAGGAATACAGCTGGAATAGGTGCAGATTCTGGAAAATCTAAAAAGTTGAAAAATTTGCATAATAGGTCCCCCTTTAAGGAGGTTGAAACTAGAGATGAGCAAGTACACCACTATCTGTATCTAGTCACCCGTCTAAATTATCTTTATCCTATCTGTACTCAGAGTGGGCGGGGATTGCTGTTTAACTCGCTAAGTCGCATACAAAAAAGTAAGGTAATTTTTTTTTTATAAAAAAGGTTCCGAAGGGCGGGGTGATGGCCTACGTCACCCCCCGTCGATCGAAAGGGAGTCGGTTTCAGATCCCCGAACCTGGATGGGCGGAGATAGGCGCCACGAGGCGCCTAGTGCGGCAACGCAAGCGATCCCAGAGAAGCCGGAGAGGGCCCCGGGGAAGTTCTCTCGCCTGAAGACAGCTGGAATAGCCATCCATTAATTGAGGATAATGAATGAATGAATGTAAAAAGATAATGCACAAAATATGACTAATTAATCACAATGACTGCTTTGCTTTGACACCCCCCAATTATGACATTTGTATTGAACATCTCATGAGCTGGTTTACTTAATCAAATGTTCAAAGAGTAAATATGAGTTTTCTTTTGTCATATTTGTCTCCAAAAATTACTTCAGTGAGATATGACAACCATCTCTTCCGCCTTCTTTTGTCACTACTTGTGATATTTGCGCAGGCTGGTGACCACAAGCACAAAAGATTGCTATGTTGTGTACTTATGTAACTGTGTGAAAGCATGATTGCATTGAATGCATGCAGGCAGACCTACACGCCATGAATAGGAATAAAAAAAAAGCTGCCAGACAGCAAATGGGCCATCAAAGGCGATGCCAGATCGTGATGCGTCTTCTTCTTCTTGCGCCCACATCACGTATGCTTATGCAACACCTCCACAACTTGCTCCACTCATGATCATACGTGCAGCATCCTGGTGATACATCCATCCATGCAGCCCCTATATAAGGACCGTACATATGCCATCTTTCATTGTAATGCCGCTAACAACCCCTCTGGGTTGTTTTCCCCCCCTTAATGACCACTTACCTTCTTGATGATGAATATCTGAGCAGTGGGAATTTTTGTGGGGGGGCTCATACAAGAGCCTTGGAGGACCGGGAAGCAATTTCCCGACACATCCTTCATGCTTTTTTCTCCAAGTGGCCTCTGAGGGCCACTTTGCACGCCTATGTCACAGCCACAGCAGGACACTTCATTAGGTACACCATCTTATGACGCCCAATGCAAGCATATGAATGTTCACTTATGATGCGTATTGTTGTAGTTGTTGTGTCATATACTGACAGCTGTTTCTCACATGTTGACCCCTCCGTGTACCTCGATGACAGTCTCCATTTCATCCTAATAAGAACCCATGGAAGAACTCTGGTTAAAGGCATCTGGATAAAGGCTCCTACATATTCCTCCATGTTTCCAAAGGGAATAAGGGATGAATGTCAATGAGACAATTATATGCGGGAGATACAGGATGTACAATTTGGTGCTGATCCAATTCAGGGTCGTCCTTGTCCTGCAAAATATTTGATACAGGAGCTCTCCTGCAGGAGCTCATTATATCATTTCACTAAAACTTGCACAGGTGACCAGGTGTCTACTTTTTAGGACCTGGAAAGTTTAGCTGTGATATATGTCATATAAGATATTTTGGGGGTCAAACATTGATTAAGAAGAATATTTTTTTCTACAAGGTAAAACATATCTGGAAAATTACAGGATTTATTTTTATATAATAAATAAATTTTGACACATTTGTAGGTCAAATAAAAGCCAAATAAAGTAAAGAAACAAAAAAGTTTTTTTTTTTGAAAAAGTACATATCATGCCATTCTCTTTCATTATTCATTTTGTTTCTTTTTCAGTTGCTGCCATGAATTGGACTGGTGAGCATCGCGCTTTCATTGTGGAAACGTTTATCAAAACAAACCAATCTGCAACTGCAACACAACGAGCGTTCCGTTTGCACTTCAATCTTGGTAGACATGATCCCGTAGCAGCTCCAAACACCATCTTGTTATGGGTTACCAACTTCAGAGCTACTGGATCTGCATTGAAACCAAAATCAAGCAGCCAGCCTCGCACCGCCAGAATTGATTTCATTTTTAAAACAGAATGAAACAGAATGGCATTGTATGTACTTTTTGAAAATAAAAACACTTTTTTGTGTCTTGACTTTATTTGCCTTTTATTTAACCTATAAATGTGTCAGATCATTTTGCCTGACCCTGTATTCTGTAAATCTGTGGGCCCCAGCTGCTTTTGACCTATGGGCCACCCCGTGTTCCCTCAAAGCTCTGTTGGTCCAACATTAGAATTTAATCTAAAGTGACTAATTTCTTATTTATTGTGTAAAATTAAGATAGTAACAACATCAAATTGAGATCACAATGAAGACAGACCCACCATCCACCGGTACGAGCCTGGAGTTTGTTTTCCTGTTGGATGTATGTATGCGGCAAAAGTCAGTGTGCTAGCATACAGTAAATGAACTTGAGGTTGTCCACCAACTAATATGCACGTTATCAGTCCATATCATCGTCAAATTACCTTTAAGTATTCCCACGTAGTATCAGCATTTGAGACCAAATAGTAGATGAAAGAAAATACAGCAAAATCTGTGCAGCGTAGGAGACAGTTAGTGCACTCACAATGGTGCATTCAAGGACCCTCAAACAAAGTGGGATGGGTCACCGCTTGCAACAAACAACTTGGAATGGAATAAATCTCCGCTGTGATTGGTCACATGCCCAAAGTGCTTCCTAACTATGAACCATATAAGGAAGTCCACCCCTGTGACATCACAGAGGGGCAGTTTTACCACGCCTTTTGAAACCTTTTGAGTATTTTGAGCCATCCCAAACTTCTTTCAGGACTCACTTCCAAATGTGCAAACCTCATTATCTGAAACTTTGTGATTGTTTAACACGAGAATACAACATTCTAACTACATTTATAGGTCAGAAATGTGGAAAAAACATAATATGTCTGAAAATGATTGTCGTACAGTGCACAGTACACATATTTTTCATGAATACCAGAGGGCTGCACACAGCTAGGACACCCGTGTTTGAATCCCCGCTTGTGTTTGCATGTTCTCCCTATGCATGAGTGGCTTTTCTCCGGGTACTCCGGTTTCCTCCCACATTCCAAAAACATGCTAGGTTAATTGGCCACTCCAAATTGTCCATAGGTATGAATGTGAGTGTGAATGGTTGTTTGTCTATATGTGCCCTGTGATTGGCCGGCGACCAGTCCAAGGTGTACCCGGCCTCTCGCCTGAACACAGCGGGATAGGCTCCAGCATGCCCGCGAAACTAGTGAGGTGAAGTGGTATAGAACATGGATGGATGGATGAAATACATTTAGTATTCCATCCTGCATCCAGTTACATTGACAGCGTCTTCGTATCATCCTAGCAGCATCCTTGCATCCATTCAGTTGCCTCATAGTGATTCGCGTTTCCATGTCCTCCATCCAATGCAGCCTCCATCCAATGTCCTCTTAACATCCAGGCAGCGTCCTTGAAGCATCCTTGGAGAATTCTGGCAGCATCCTCATTGCTTCCTTGTAGAAAAAATGCAGCATCCTGGCAGGGTCCTTGTGGCATTCTCACATCCATTCTGTTGTCTCATCGTGACTCAAGTTTACGTGTCCTCGCAGAATCCTTGTAGTGTCCTCATAGCATTCTAGCATCGTAGCATCTTTACAGAATCTATCTTTGCAGAATCATAGCGCCCTTGCACCATCCCCGTAATGCCGTCCACATGGTGAAGACATCAGAACGCGTGAGAAGAGAACATCCTATTCAAGAACACTAACGCTCTTCACACATCCTGAGGACTCTGGACATATTGTCTCTGTCTCCATATTTCCTCAATGAGCGCCTGGGAGATTTGGAGCTTCTGAACAACATACATCTCTATGTGGGATGTGAGGTCTAAGCAAAGTTGGTGGAGGGGAAAAAAAGTCAAGCAGACAGTTGAGCATGTTTGACGTTGTCTTGAACGAGCGTGGCTTTTATTTGTTCAAAGACGCCTCTCATCCAGTCTCCACGCTTGATCCGTCCGATCTCCTCATTGACCGTTTTCATTGTTGAGTATGCATTTGGTGCCCTAATTAGATCTCGCACTTCACTCAGGGAACGTTTCTCATCTTCTATAGCACATGAGAAGAAGAAGTTGATTAAGGTTCTCCATTGCAGGAAGTTTGTGAGACATTTGTCCATTTGAATGAAGTCAGATGTCTTCTCTTTCTTCTTCTTTCATGCCTCCGCTTTCTTCTAAACCTTGCATGTCATCAGTGATGGACAAACATCTGAAGAAGCCAGTCGGCACCACTCACATCACATTGGGTCCACTTCCTTCTGCTCTCTGAGACAAAACTAAAGGCAGAACTGTGAGAACTGGACAGGATGACTGATTTTGAACCCATAGGATGACTACACAATTAGTCCATATCTTGTGCTGTGTCTTAAATGGAAACTTCTGTCAGTACACTTCAGTAAGTATACTGTGTATACTGTGTATTTAGCTTCTGAGTGTATGACTAGTGTCTATTGCAGTCCCTGATCCACTACTATGACTGCACTGCGCACTTACCAGTGACTACAGTCCAGCGCAGCTTAGCGCGCCCATGCCTCCTTCCCTTCCACCGGCGCAAGTGGCAAAGAGGGATGAGAGAAGGCGTGACAGGGTTTAACACTTAGTGTAAGAGTGAAAGAGTTGAATTTTTGGAGTTGATTTTTGAACCCTGACGACCACATGTGTTAAGGATTACTACCAGGCAGTGTCATTTTTTGGAGTTGATTTCATAGGTGTTCAGGGACCTGCACCGACACACCCCCGGAGTTGGTGAGTAACTGATTTTTTTTGTATTACCCGCCGTATGTGGCTCACAAAAGAAGCTCTTGTTGCATCCGGTAAACGTTTTTTGCTCAGTTTGTTGACAAAAACTACTTAGCGTTAGCTAACCACCTTTCTGTTCATTATTCACTGTTCCTGAAAATGTTTATTGTTCTTCAGTCTGTGTCTGCTTGTCGAAAACGGTAAGGAAAGAAACCATTCCAAGTAGCGCTGACGCGGTTATGCGAAAAAGTCAGGGTTAGATAGGCTTTATCATACAATGTTTTTTATATTTCTGTCGTAAAAAATGTTTAACTGTGAAACAGCGGAGACAGGGGCGGCATGGCAGTCGAGTGGTTAGCGTGCAGACCTCACAGCTAGGAGACCAGGGTTCAATTCCACCCTTGGCCATCTCTGTGTGGAGTTTGCATGTTCTCCCCGTGCATGCGTGGGCTTTCTCCGGGTTCTCCGGTTTCCTCCCACATTCCAAAAACATGCTAGGTTAATTGGCCACTCCAAATTGTCCATAGGTATGAATGTGAGTGTGAATGGTTGTTTGTCTATATGTGATTGGCTGGCAGGGTCTCTCACCCCAGGCTCCAGTACCCCCTGCAACCCTTGTGAGGAAAAAGCGGTACAAATTGAATGAACGAATGAATGTCGTACACAGTGTAATAATTTTTATTTTTATTAATTTTAATGTTAAATTAACTATATATTAAGTGTTGGCTTTTGACACCGGTTAAGAGTTAATATTTAAATCAACTCCATTCGAAAGTCACATTTTACTCTCTAAAGAGTAGTATTTTAACACCAAGAAGAGTTCAGTTTTAACTCTGAATAGGGGGTAAAAGATCAACTCCAAAAGTTATATTAACTCTCCTGTGGAGTCAATGGATGGTCACGCGTGTGCACTCAGATTGAGTTGATTTTAACTCACATGGAGTTTACTCCAAAAACCAAAATTTGCTGTGTAGCACGCGGGTCGTGTGAGATTTGATGAATTAAAAAAAACTGCAAAAAATAGCACCCATGAATAAACATAGCCACTCACAAAGCTCTTATGTAACACACTGGGACCCAGCCGCAGCTTGCACAACATTGACCTGCCGGCCTCCCTCAGGGTCGCTTTGTTTACTTTACCTAATTATGCAAACTGTACTCCACTAGGTACACAATCTAATGAGATATAACACAGGGGCCGGAACGATTCCTGTATCCAATCAAGCTGCACGGCTTTGGTATTCATTCATAAAGCACATACAGTAAGTCGGATTCTCGGCAGCCATGTTTACACTGGGGAATCCAAGCAGCCAAGCAGGCGCATATCACAACACAGATGGGCTGAGTCTCACCTCCAGGAGAAACTTAGATGACAAGAGACAGGAGTGAGGGAAGTCATCTGAACAGAGGGGGAGGTCTGCGACGCCACCTTTCTCCTACATATAATGCTGTCCGTTCATCCCTTCCTGTAGAGCAGGGGTGCTCACACTTTTTCAGCATGCGAGCTACTTTTAAAATGACCGAGTCAAAATGATCTACCCACTACAAAAATGCAAAACATCTATTTATTTTCAAATGTATTGAGGATTATTTGTACGTACAATGTATGTTGATGTACCTTACATAACCAAATGAGCCAATATTGCAAAACACACATAATTAACTATTAACATTTTTTGTAATTACCTGAGTTTACTTTGATGACTTGCACTGAATTGAACCAGCCAGGGATGCATAGTCCGGACAGTAGCTGCTGATAGCCAGCCTCAAGCACACTTCCAAATGTTTATCAGTTATGGATAATATCCGTATCATAATATCCGTATAATATTCCATATCCGTATGGAAGTGATATGTTTTTTGCCTTTTTACTTGGTCCAGTTTTTGCCTTTTTACTTGGTCCAGCTCCTTCACTCATTTTAGTGACCATAAACTTTAGCGAGGGCTTTAAAATCTCGCAATTCGCCGACTAGCTTAGCACTTTGCATCGTTGTTTACGTATGAGCGGTGACCTAAAGGTCAAAATTCAGTTGTCATCTGATTGGTTGTCCTGTATGTCAATCAAGTAACGGGGATGGATGATAGGCTGACATCGTAAGTTCTGCTGCACTTAGAGACGTTGTTTGATTTGATTGGTCGCCCGAAGGGCAACATTCAGTTGTCATCTGAATGGCTGCCCTGTATATCAATCAAGTGACGGCATTGATGCTGGGATGATATTTTTTTAATGTCACGCCGCGATCGACCAGCGATCGACCAGTACCACCTCCGCGATCGACCGGTAGCTCGCGATCGACTTAATGAGCACCCCTGCTGTAGAGAAAGGCACAGACACCTTGGTTTCAGGGGTGCCCATGACCATGATCGTATCTGAATGGACGACTAACGAAGACTAACTCCATTGTAACCTAATGGCTGTCCTTTTACACCACAAAAGAGCTGAAACCATCACTGTCTAGTCATGCCTCCTTCTTTTACAGGAAAAATACTTTGGATAGATAGATAGATAGACAGATAGACTCCCTTTATTGTCATTGCACAAAAACACAGTAGTGAAATTGCCAACGAAATGTCGTTGCCTGGCTCCCATATAATAACAGACACAAAAGAAGATAAGTAATAATAAATAATAATAATGATAATAATAATGTGGAGAATAAATAGATATAATAGACACCAAATATGAACAACATAATGTAAAGTGCAGCGTGAACAGTAAATTGCCCAAATAATTTAAATAATTAAATAAATAATAATAATGTAAGTAAGGTAGAGGGGCTTATTTGGCATTCAGCAGTCTGATGGCCAGGGGGAAGTAGCTGTCTCTGAACCTGGTCGTCCTACAGCGGATGCTGCAGAACCTTCTCCCCGATGCCAGGCGAGAGAACAGTCCATGCTGGGGGTGTGTGGGGTCAGAGCAGATCCGATGGGCTCTAGATACACACCGGCTGTTTGCTATGTCCTTAATGGGGGGGAGTTGGGTCCCGATGATCTTCTCCGCTGTCCTCACCACTCTCTGCAGTAACGTCCAGTCCGAGGCCTTGCAGCTCCCAGACCAGACGGAGATGCAGTTGGTCAGCAGGCTCTCGATGGTCCCTCTGTAGAAGGTGGTAAGGATAGGAGGGGAGAGGGAGGCTCTTTTCATCCGCCGCAGGAAGTGCAGTCGCTGCTGTGCCTTCCTCGCCAGAGCGGAGGTGTGGAGTGACCAGCCGAGGTTGTCTGTGATATGCACCCCCAAGTACTTGGTTGTGTTCACAACTTCTACGGCTGTGTCGTTGATGCTGAGTGGAGTGTGGCTGGGTCTGGATCTCCTGAAGTCGACGATGATCTCCTTTGTTTTGTCAACATTCAGGATCAGGTTGTTCGCCTTGCACCAATCCACAAGGTGTCGCACTTCCTCCCTGTAAGCCAGTTCGTTGTTGTCCTGAATGAGGCCCACAACTGTTGTGTCGTCCGCGTACTTCAGGATATGGTTGCTGCTGTACTTGGGATCTTGTACCATTTTCTCAGACTAGAGCTGTCCTATAGCTGTCCTATAGTCATCTATAGTTAGATGAGAGGTGAAACCTCTTCTAAGGCAACCTGAACAGTCCACTCCTTGCCCTGAAATACAATGACCTGAATGAATGAGAATATTCATAAACCACATACTGCATGTCTGATGTTGCACACAAAAAAGCTCCACTGCGGACAGACGAGACGCTCAAATGTTTGCTTTTCAAGATGGGTGTTTTCATGATGTCACGAACAGTGTTGGGCACGTTACTTTAAAAAAGTAATCAGTTAATTAGGTTTAAGTTGCTCACACAAGACGTGGACACATTTTTTTTTTCGGGGACATAAGATTAGATGAGATTAGTTATGAAGTGGTGATATATTTTAGGCGGCACCAGTAATGTGCAGTAACGGGGTGTCGAAAATGGTAATGGTGTTATGCTGACAGTAAGAGTAATTAGTTAGATTACCCGTTACTGAAATAAGTAACGGTGTTAGTAACACTGTTTATTTCAATGCTGTTATTCCCATCACTCATGGACAGGTCATCCCCCATCCCCCTGAGCGCCCCCTGCTCCCCCCAAGCCAGAGTAGCCATCCAGATTCTACAAAAGCGGGCTTTGCTACACATCCTATAAAGCCCTGCCAACTAGTACTCTTACAAAGGATGACTGTACTGCTGTATTTCTTTGTTCTTACATGTGTATTTGGATGAAAATGTGCTCCGATGGGACCGCCATCCCTGTGATGCATTTAAACATGAACGCCATGTGGTTACGAGACCTTTTTCTTCAGACGACACCAGCAGACCCTTCACTGTCTTTGCTTGTTTGCTCCGCTCATGCCACCAGTGCAGACGTCACGTTGTCCAAATGGGCTCCTACTAGTCATATTAT
Source organism: Doryrhamphus excisus (assembly GCF_030265055.1). Classification (NCBI taxonomy): domain Eukaryota; kingdom Metazoa; phylum Chordata; class Actinopteri; order Syngnathiformes; family Syngnathidae; genus Doryrhamphus; species Doryrhamphus excisus. The sequence goes on along the minus strand of NC_080476.1, from coordinate 3,376,870 downwards.
TGTCGCTGTTTTTGTTTGAACGCACGTGCCAGCCGTGCTCCTGTCTCATGAATAACGGACGCATGCAGGGATACACCTCAATGACCTGACACGCCATCATCAAAAGGAGAAAATGTTCCCATAAATAGTCAATTCTACATCTCGGACAAATTGCACTCTTTGGTAAAATCAAAGTATTTTGGACTTGTTTTGCTTCGGTTGCACACAAAGGAACTTCTTTGTGTTGTTTTTATTTGACAGAATATCAGGAAATGAATGACTCTTTCATTGCCCCACCCCATATCGTAAAAATACAATTAAACACAAACTGTTTATACAAGTAATAATAGCTGAGATGAAGGCTGTTTTTATGTATATATATATATATATATATATATTTTTTTTTCATATTTCATATTTCTAAAAGACAGCAAAACATGCAAGGCCTTTTATTTAATGGAGTTAGTGTGGCTTTTTTATTGTTTGTTTATTTAGCACTGAAGTACTTGTTGAAGGCTAAAATAGATGACTGCATTCCGCCGAGTCATTAGATGACAGAAGAAGGGCGGCATTATGAATCTTTGCACAACTTACTGCAATGCAAAGTATGCAAATATATATTAAAAAAAATCATCAGAGATGTGTGAGTGTATTTTTTTTTCTTTTCAACTCTTGTGGTCTTAAAGGACAAACAGCAATTTGTCAAGAAGAGATTTCAGACGATGTTGTTGTTGTAAATTGATTTGATTCGGCTGTAAAAGCTGCTCTCATCCTCTGGGAATCATACACTACTTCAAATGATTATAGTCATAACGGTTGCAGATAAATGTTTATTCTAATTTATTCCTTAGTGAACACTACATTACAAACATCGAAAATATATACAGCGAAGAAGTGTTTGTCCCCTTCCTGATTTCTTATTTTTTTATGTTTCAGATCATCAATGAATTTAGATACCACTGAACACAAAATCCAGCTTTTACATGAAAATTTTATGATTAAGGAAGAAAAGTGATTACCCCTCCCCTGTTAAAACATAACTGATATTAATTGATATTTGGGACTCTAGTGAACCACATTGAGAGCCATTATCCAAAGAACAAAAAGTGTGACGGGGAGAAGCCTCAAAAGAAGGACGCCACACGCCTGGACAAACTGGTGAGGAAGGCAGGCTCTGTCATTGGCACTGAGTTGGACAGTGCTGGACATCAGTGGCAGAGCAAAGGACGCCGAGGAGGCTCCTTTCCATCATGGACAACCAGCATCACCCAAAGCACAGCATCATTTCCCGACAGAAAAGCAGTTACAGTGGCAGATTACTATCACTGCCCTGCTCAACCAAAGGCTGAGCAGATCATTCCTCCCCCACGCCATGCAGCTTTTCAACACAACAGAGGCATTCTTTTTCTTATTGTATTATTGCACTACAAATTGGAATATAGGAATTTATTCATATTTTCTTTTCTTAATTTATATTCTTATCCTGCCTGTCTTGCCATGATTGTTTATTATGACTCATGATTTTTGAAGAGCTGCTTGAATTTCTCTCTGAGATGAATAAAGTATCTATCTCACTATCTAAAACATGGAACAGTGGTGAACTTTCTGGCCAACCAAAATGACCCCAAAGAGCGCAGCAGCGACCCATCCGAGAGGTCACAAAAGACCCCACAACAACATACAAATATCCAACATCCATCCAGGCCTCTCTGGCCTCAGTTTAAGTCAGTGTTCATGACTCCTGCGGCAGAGGTGGAAGACACTGGACGAAAATGGCCTGCACGGCAGAGTTCCAAGACCAACACCGTTGCTGAACAACATTAAGGCTCAATTTTGCCAGAAAACATCTTGATGATTCCCAAGACCTGAAATTACATCTGGCATGAAAATAACGCCGCATTTCAGAAAAAGAACATCATACCAAGAGTAAAATATGGTGGCGGTAGTGTGATGGTCTGGGGCTGTTGGAAGACTTGCTGTGATAAATGGAACCATGAATTCTGACCTGAAGCTGAAACCAACTTGGGTTCTGCAGCAGGACAATGATCCAAAACACACCAGCAAGTCCACCTCTGAATGGCTGAAGAAAAACCAAATGAAGACTTTGGAGTGGCCTAGTCAAAGTCCTGACCTGAATCCTATTGAGATGCTGTGGCATGACCTTAAAAAGGTGCTTCAATGTGGCTGAATGACAACAATTCTGCAAAGATGAGTGGGACAAAATTCCTCCACAGCGCTGGAAGAGACTCATTGCAAGTTATCACAAATGCTTGATTGCAGTTGTTGCTGCTCAGGGTGGCCCAACCAGTTATTAGCTTTAGGGGGCACACTTTTTCACATAGGGCCATGTAGCTTGGAATTTTTCCCTTAATAATAGTAATAATAATAATAATAATAATAGTTTCATTTTAAAACTGCATTTTGTGTTCAGTTGTGTTGTCATTAACACAATTTGTTCATGTTTGTTAATTTGTTACAAAAAAAAGTGTGGCAAACATGCAAAAAAAAAAAAAACGCCAAGGTGTTCTGGGTTAGAGGAGGACTCACAACGTACATTATCTGTAGCACAAGTGGTAAATAAATATAAAATCTATAAATATTTCAATTTATCCTGGTGGTCTTTTGATATTATGATATATGGCTTGAAAACGACAAAATGGCACAAAATGTCCTTAGGCGCTCTCAAGATTTTAAGGTGGAGAATCAAGCACATAGAAGTGATGAAAGCGTATGAAAAATAAACATATATGCGCGATACAGCCGTGTGATGCATAAATAGAAGCTTCCTTGATGGTATCATTTCCATATTGCATCATGCCATATGTCACCTTGACAGCTGATACCACAGAAGAAAGAAGGCAGCGCTACTATAATTTATTACAACATGGAACAAAAATCAATGGCAGACAACCTTTTCCTCTTCATGTACATCATTGTGGAAGTACACAAATACAAAGTCACTGCAAGGGCTGTTTCCATCAAACCCTGGCTATTATTATTATTATGATTATTATTTTTCTACTCACTTATCATTTGGCAAACACGCCGAGATTTCCAGTGGCAGACTAAGGAAGACTGGGTCTTTTCTTACTTTTTATTTATGTACGTATGTATTTTATTTATTGTTTTTCTAGGTGTTGTAAATGTTCATGTTTTTATTTGATATATAAGCTTTTATTGTGTTGATTTGTACTTTTATTTATTGTCTAGTTTTAGTGTGTGCAGCACTTTGGAAACTGTGTTTATAAAATGTGCTCTATAAATAAAATGGATTGAATTGGATTGAAGCCAAACCACTGCTAACCTCCTCGTTCATTTATTTCCTCCACATGCATTTTTTGGAATGTTGCCCATCATCCGTAACCCTTATGTGAGACATGAACACGTACGTCTTTCTCTTTTCTGTGCATTTTAAAGATATAAAAACTCTAACATCAAAACAAATGGTAAAGAAAATTAATCAGATCACTCACAGTTAATCATGATTAATCACTATTAGCAACTATGTTTGAAATATGCCATTTTTACTGTATTTAATGAACAGAAAGATAGATTTGGAGGTGTTTTAATAGCAGACATAAGTCTGTCCATTACGTGCAGTAATGAGCTGTCTTTTTTTGAAATCTGTTTTTATATCTTTCGAAAACAAAGAAACGAGAAAGCCGTGTGGGTCTTAAAGGGCAACTGCACTTTTTGGGAATTTTGCTCGTCATGCACAATTCTTATATGAAACATGAAGACATATTTATCTCCCTTTTCTGTGCATTATAACACAAAAAAACAAGTTAACTTGAGCTAGCTAACAATGGACGTCATTGGGATGCACCTATTTCGACTATGAAGCCCTGTTGCATGGTTTGATAGCCTTGCTGTGATCATGCATTAACACGTACACCAGGGGTGCTCACACTTTTTCAGCATGCGAGCTACTTTTAAAATGACCGAGTCAAAATGATCTACCCACTACAAAAATGCAAAACATCTATTTATTTTCAAATGTATTGAGGATTATTTGTACGTACAATGCATGTTGATGTACCTTACATAACCAAATGAGCCAATATTGCAAAACACACATAATTAACTATTAACATTTTTTGTAATTACCTGAGTTTACTTTGATGACTTGCACTGAATTGAACCAGCCAGGGATGCATAGTCCGGACAGTAGCTGCTGATAGCCAGGTTAGCCAGGCAAACACACTTCTTAAAAGACATTGTGAAAAAAAAGTCCACCTCCCATTCCGTATGGAAGTGATATGTTTTTGCCTTTTTACTTGGTCCAGCTACTTCACTCATTTTAGTGACCATAAACTTTAGCGAGGGCTTAAAATCTGACGCAATTCGCCGACTAGCTTAGCACTTTGCATCGTTGTTTACGCATGAGCGGTGACCTAAAGGTCAAAATTCAGTTGTCATCTGACTGGTTGTCCTGTATGTCAATCAAGTAACGGGGATGGATGATAGGCTGACATCATGGTTGTGTCTTCCAGCACAAGACGTGTGCTCCAGTCCTCAGGTGAAAAATGCTGACAGAAAGCTAGCATCTTGTCGAGTCCTTGTAGCGAAATGGAGAGTTAGTTATTCACTCTTCCGTCTGTGAATGACGCTCAGACTAGCAAATAGCGAGGCGCCAGATAATAATATTTTTTCATGTTTACTGCTACAATAATAATATCGCTGTAGCTTGGTTAATATACAAGTTAGTTATGTTAACGGAACACCGTTGCCATTTTTGTTTTGTTTTTGTGAGGGCTATAGTGTCAAAATAGGTATTTCCCGTGACGTCCGTTGTTAGCTAGCTCATATTAACTTGTTTTCTTGCGCTAGAATGCACAGAAAAGGCAAAGAATGTGTTCACGTTTCACATACGGATTGTGAATGATCAAAAAGTGCAGTTCCCCTTTAATAAAACCCAGGCTCTCATTTTTTTTATTGTCAGAAGGAAAGAAATTAAACTGCTCACCTTTTAAAATTCTGAGCGTCTCCAATGCAACTTTCGGGGCTCTGACATCAATTGTAACATGTTTCATCCTCTCCACGCTCATCCTGGAGGTTTGCTCCTCTTACTTTGGCGTGAATCAGCGTAACATGGATACTTTTTTATTTGCAATGGTGTAGAAAATCTCTTTGGGTTGTGTACCTAATGTCACGTTTCGTGCCACATGTCAATTAGTGGCATTATTAACGAAGCTGAACACGGTATAGGACTATTTTAACCAGCAGTATAAGAAAAATAATTATGTGACATCAGTTCATGCATGCTTAATGCATGATGAGGGCAGCCTAACAGCATGCAGTACAGTACATACTGTATATACAGGGCATATAGTACATACTGTACACACAGTAGCTCTTGCATACTCATTAATCACGCAGGAGCCAGTAAAGCTGACATTATTTAATGTGTCTGCTGAATTTATGCTTGGTTTACTGCCATTTGCTTCTTTTATTCCCCCTAAAACAAGTGAGTGGGAGGAAATAAGTCGAGGGGAGGAAAAAAAATGCCCCCTCACATTTCCTCATATGTGACGCCTCGCAGCGTTTGCCGCCCAACTGAAAAATACGACCATAAGAGGAGATGGAAGATTTCACTTGTTTCTCAGCATCTTATGAAACCCTGCAGGGAATATTACTGCACTGCCGAGTACCCTTAATACACAAAAACACATATTTAAACCACAAAGTTGACTTTTCCATCACAACTGAAATGGCTGGAAACGACATTTCTTTCACCAAAGTGGCCAAACTGTGGCGCACCATGTGGGTGCTTTGTCTATCAACTGAAACCTGTTTTGACCCGGAGGTCCACCAAAATGCAACAATTCACTGGATGGAAATTTAGCATAATCCTGCAAACTAAGAAACAAACCAAACCATCAATCGTAAATACTAGTTTATGGCCGATTACATACTATACAGTACATTAACGATGATTATAATAATATAGTAATAGTCATGCAGTATTCTTGTAAATAATTGACACAATTACTGCCGTACTGTATAGTAGAGTGTGTTTAGTATGGTATAGTAGTGTGGTATTGTTTTAGTGTATTGCAGTATAACACAGTGCAGTATAGTGTAGAATAGGGTGTTATAATGTAGTACATTGTGATAGTGGTATAGTGTAATGTAGTATATTGTGGTACACTATAGTGGTATTGTGTGGTGTAGTTCATTGTAGTATAGTATAGGGTGCTATAGTCTCGTGTGGTATTATATAGTAGTATAGTGTGGTATAGTATAGTGCCATACTGCATAGTATAGTGTATTATAAAAAAGTACAGTGTTGTATAGTTGCATGGTATTGGTATTGAGTGTAGTTTAGTACAGTGCAGTGAAATGGGTGGTATTATATAGTGTAGTATTGTGCCATACTGTATAGTGTATTACAAAAAAGTAAGTAGTAAGTATAGTGTGCTATTGTTGTGTGGTACAGTGCAGTGTAATATACATAGTGTAAAATGGGGTGGTATAATATAGTGCATTATAAGAGTAGTATAGTATAAAGTGGTATAATGTAGTTGTACGGTGTGGTACGGTATACTGAGGTATAGTGTGGTGTACTCTATTGTAGTGTAGTACATGCATGGGAGGCATAGTCTGTGGTAATATGAATCAAAGTAACAATTTTTGACTGTGTGTGTGTGTTCGTCCCCGCGTGTAAAAGGACATTGAAAGAGAGAAAAAAACAGATCAAATGAGTTTTCATTGACAAGAGGAAAAAAAGACATTGAAAAGATGGACATGATGGGGTTTGAGCAGCACCGTGCTAACATGAAGGGCCCTTCACGGTCGCCGCTTCACAAAAGTTCATCCATATTTTGTTTGAAAAGGATGCAGAGCTTGCTAATTACAAGACTGTTCATTCTATCCGCTCTGCTTGAATTGTGGTAAAGGGGACTTATTATGCTAATTTTCAGCCCTTTGTATTGAGTTGTGGACTCCTATAGAGCAGCTACACACAATAACCCGCGCAGAAAGCTTTGTAGATCTTCCAGAATCTGCACCTATTCCAGCTGTATTTCTTTGTATTTTCCAAAACGGTCTGTTTTAATTTATTCCACCTCCGGGCACGCCTACTGCGCTGTGATTGGTCGCACGCACAAGCGCTCCCGAGGACTTCCAGACTACTGCCGAACCACACTTTCTAATTGTGTCGGTCTAGGAGTTGATATACATGAATAAGGCCATTAGAGAGCTAATTGAAAAGTGGTTAGGAGCTGCTGGTAGCTCATGAGCTACCGTCTTGAGACCCCAGACCGTATATGAACTCAAGGAGTGGTGATGTAGGTCCTTGTTTATTGAGTGGAGACAATCTTGACGCAACATCGGTAGTGTAAATTAGGTCATGTTTTTTGTGAGACTATCCGTGTTTTAAAAAACTCAGGTAGATCCACAGATTGGGGTGAAAAAGGTTATTAGCATGTATGCATGTATTCTCCCTGTATGCACACTCTATAATGCTACACAGACAAATGTTTACTTACACAAAATAAACACAGTTAGAACACTGTTCAATTGTTACTTATTACTGGTAGGCGAATCTATCCAAATATTGATAATATCGATCCCAATGTTGGTGTCAATATTGATCAATACTGATCAATGTATAAAGATACCTACATTACCTACATCAATACCTATGTTTCCGTTGGTTTCCTGTCCAACTGCAGCTGTTTAATTCATAATCCATGGTACTTGAACGAAAGGTTTGTTGTAATATTAGTTGTGGAGTGACAATTTTCAAGGCTTTGTTTATTTAAGTCGAAAAAATTCTGTGTTTTGTGTTGTTTCCAAATAAAAACTTTTATTGCGCTAATAAAGTGTTTATGTTTACTGTATTTTCTGGACTATAAGTCGCACAAAGCCAAAAATGCATAATTAGGTAGAAAAAAACATACATAAGTCGCACTGGAATATAAGTCGCATTTTTTTAAGGTTAATTTATTTTACAAACTACTTAACCAAAACAGACATTACGTCATCTTGGAAGGCAAGTTGTAACATTAATAAAAGAATAGAGAACAGGCTGAATAGGTGTAAGATATGCTAACACAATGCTTATTCAGCTAAAATAAACATGAACAGAAAAGGTGTCCAGTGTTTATGTAACATAAGCAGTTTTTTTTTTTTGCTCTGGAGTATCAGTTGCAGGAACAGCCAACCTATGAAAAAAAGTCTGACTTATAGTCCGGAAAATACGGTACTTATAAACTCTATCCAAATTCTTTCCTGAATTTTAACTGATTAATAATCTCAAAGGCCAATCACAAAAAGGTCATAATAATTCATTCAGATTTAGATTGATGATTCATCCAACTTAGTTTTTAAAAAGTATTGGTATCGGCGATACTGGCCCTGTATTTGCTTGGTATCAAATCTAGTGGGATCACAGACCACTATTACTTACACCTTGTACTTCTGACTCTTCAACATAACCAAGTAATGTCAGCAAGTGTTTGGTGGATAGTCCAGCTTTGCCCATGCTCACGAAACAGCCCCATATTTCTCTCTTGTTGTAGAGAATCTGAAACTCCAACCACTTCTGCCTGATGTTTGCCTCTTTAGGCAAATTAGCCTTCCGTCAAAACTAAACAAATTCTATATTTCCTGGAAGCCATTGCTCTGTGCTAACACTGAAATTTTCAACAAACATCAGAGCGGGGGAGGGCAAACCTACAGCTTGTCCCCAGACATGCCCTTGATGGAAGTCACCGAATTGATGGACAGATTGACTTCTGACAAGGCTCGATGTGATGTCACAGTGAGCTGGTGTTAGAAAACACTCTCTGAAACCATCCCAAACATCTTTCAGGGCTCACTTCCAAATGCGCAAACCTCATTATCTGAAACTTTGGCATCGTTTAACACAAGAATACAACATTCTAACTACATTTATAGGTCAGAAAAGTGTGATGTCAAGTCAAGTTTTTGAAACCTAATTGAACTCCTATAAACACACATACAGAGTGTTGTGTTTACAGACCCAATTACATTTATATTAACTGAGGGCCGTTTGTATACTTTATATCTTTTCATGTCAACGTCAGTCAGTCATTTTGAGCGGCGTCGGCATAAACAGGTTGCGCTGTAATTTAAAATAGATTTGTAATGACTTGGTCCGGCTTGTGTGCACCCAGCCATTGTTCTTTGTCTGCGAGCAAGAACTTTGAATGATGTTTGTCTATTCCGTTTGACTTTCCTCAAACTTTATTTGAACTGAGTTCTTTTTCCTCTTAACTTTGCAGTGAGTCATGAAATAGTCATAGCCCATTCATGCTGCGGCACTGCACATTATTGTTCACCCTCATTGCTGCGTCTGCGGACGTTGGAGGAATTTCTAAAGAATGCCAAGACGTCAAAACCGAATACAGCCTGCACATTTTTGTATGAATGAGAATGAAAATATGTTTTGTAACCTCTTTTTATCGCATTTGCTTATACATACCATGTCGTTTCCGTACAGGCCGCTTCATTAGGTCTAATCAGTCTCTGCCTAACGCTGATCTTCAAAACAATCTGAGTTTAAACTGAATGCTGATGTGGTTAGTTAATGCACGACGTCATACTGTTTCTAATATTTTGACCCAAGTGTGTATTTTTGTGTTATATAAAGGTGACTTTTAATGAAGGCGTGTCCTTTGGAGGGAAATGAAATGTGTCACATTGTCTCAGCATGAAATGAATATGTGGATTAACACCACTAATCTAATACAGGGAATAATCCTTTAATCTGTGCATTAGGTGCAATTAAAGCGTGCATGAGCGTGCGCGGAGAGATGATCAGGCAGGTCAGTCAGGTCTCAGAAGGAGGCGGAGCCAACACCCGTCTACTCGGTGACCATTTTTTCTCTGGGAGTGAATTATGCTATGATACTCACACTAATCCGCTGACCCGCCTGCGTCAGAGTGACACATCTCACCCATCAAATAATCTCCGAGGGATATCTTTGTCCTCTGACCTGCCGTCTTCATTTTTGATGTTTGGTTTGAGGCTTCGTCGCCAGTGTGGAAACGATCCCCCGCGCTACTTCCTCATTTGTCTTAATCGCACGTTCATCTCATGTCCTTGCTCTGGCGCCTGCTTTGTCTCTCTCTCTCTCTCTCTCACACAGGGAACCATATTTGGCTACCTCAGTGGGAGCTCTCAATGGATGGCAAACATATTCAGCTTCATAAAAAGAAGATATACCTATGATATATACATGTATGTATATACCATATTTTCTGGACTATAAGTCGCACAAGGCCAAAAATGTATAATTAGGTAGAAAAAAACATACATAAGTCGCACTGGAGTATAAGTCGCATTTTGTGAGCTGTTTAATTCATAATCCAGGGTGCTTGTATGAAAAGTCTGTTGTAATATTTGTTGTGGAGTGACAATTTTGTATTTGTTTATTTAAGTAGAAATTCTGTATTTTGTGTTGTTTCCAAATAAAAACCTTTATTGCGCTATTAAAGTGTTTATGTTTACCATATTTTCTGGACTATAAGTCGCACAAAGCCAAAAATGCATAATTAGGTTGAAAAAAACATACATAAGTCGCACTGGAGTATAAGTCGCATTTTGTGCAGGTCATTTATTTTACAAACTACTTGACCAAAACAGACATTACGAGGAGTCATCTTGGAAGGCAAGTTCTAACATTAATAAAAGAATAGAGAACAGGCTGAATAGGTGTAAGATATGCTAACACAATGCTTATTCAGCTACACAATAAATAAACATGAACAGGTGTCCAGTGTTTATAATAATAATAATATATTTTATTTGTATAGCACTTTTCAAAATACTCAGACACTTTACAGAAGAATGGAGTTGAATAAAAGCAAGTAAACAGAGGAAAAGATACATTAAAATACAACATTCATTCATTAATACGCAGTTAAGACGTGAGAAAAAGCGGGGCGGGGCACAGCAGTCAGGTATAAAAAGTTTGACATTAAAAACAGATTTAAAGAGGTGGGTTTTTAGTTGTTTTTTGAAACTGGGAAGGTCATGGCAAGCACGGAGTGAGTGGGGCAAAGAGTTCCAGAGGGTGGGGGCAGCGATGGAGAAGGCTCTGTCTCCCCAGGTTCGGAGCTTGGTCTTACAGGGGAGTGCCAGGAGGTTGGAGTCTGAGGAGCGAAGGGGGCGCAGGGGATTGTGTGGATGGAGCAGGTCTGTGAGGTATGGGGGGGTCAGATTGTGGAGGGCTTTGTAGGTTATGAGAAGAACTTTGAAGTGAATGCGTTGGGGAACGGGAAGCCAGTGGAGGTTTTGGAGGACAGGGGTAATGTGTTGACGGCAGCGGGTGGAGGTGAGGAGGTTGTGAATATATTGTAGTTTGTTGAGGGTTTTGGAAGGTGTACCGTAGAGAATACTATTGCAGTAGTCCATTCTGGTTGGGATGAATGCATGGATCAGGGATTCAGCGGCAGAGAATGGAAGTGATGGACGGAGTCGGGCTATGTTCTTAAGATGGAAGAATGCAGTCCGGGTTAACTGTTTGATGTGGGGTTCAAATGAAAGGGTGGGGTCCAGGAGGATACCAAGGTTGCGGATGAGCGGGGATGGAGTGAGGGTGGCGCTGTCAAATTGAAGATAGAAGTTATGGGTGGGCGTTGTGATGTTTTTGGGATGATAATATCTGTTTTGTCACTGTTAAGTTTAAGAAAATTTTGTTCCATCCAAGTTTTGATATCAGCTAAGCAGTTGGTGAGGGTGGAGTAGATGTTGGAGGTGATGGAGGTGGTAGAAATGTATAATTGAATATCATCGGCGTAGCTGTGGAAATTGAGGCCATGTCGACGGATGATATTGCCAAGTGGAAGGATGTAGAGGATGAAGAGAAGAGGACCAAGCATCGAACCTTGGGGAACACCTTGAGGTAAAGGGGCTATGGAGGAGGAGCAGCTATTTATGTGCACAAACTGTTGACGATTGGCGAGATATCATTGGAGCCAGGACAGAGCAGAATCGGTGATATTGAGGCTGGTTTTGAGGCGGGACAGGAGGATAGAGTGGCTGATGGTGTCAAAGGCTGCGGTGAGGTCTAGGAGGATGAGGATGGTAAGATGGCCGGAATCGGAGGAGAGAAGAAGATCATTGGTGATTTTAAGAAGAGCTGTTTCAGTGCTGCGTTTGGGACGGAAACCGGACTGGAAGGATTCAAACAGGCTGTTGGAGTTGAGGTCAGTTTGAAGTTGAGCAGCTATGACACGTTCAAGGATTTTGGACAGAAAGGGGAGGTTGGATATGGGACGGAAATTGGAGAGGTTATTGGGATCGAGACCAGACTTTTTGAGCGTGGGGGTGATTGCCGCCAGCTTGAGACGCTGTGGGACGGATCCAGTGATAAGGGAGGAGTTAATGATACTTGTGATCAGCGGGGAGATGATGTGGAGGCAGGGTTTGATGAATGCAGAAGGGATAGGATCCAGGGAGATGTTGGAGTCTTCATACCGGTTAGTATTTCAATGAGTTGCCCGGGTGAGATAGGTGTGAATTTGGAAAGTCGTTGGGTGGAGCCCAATGTAACATAACAAACAGTTTTAAGAGCTGCTGCCTGACTCTTGAGGACCTGATCGTGCCTCCAGGATTAGTGCCATTGTGTGAGGCTGGTCCTACAACTGGTTAAGATTTTTTTCGAGAGGTGCTGGATTTGGGCACAGGGGGCAGGTTGGGTTCTCTCCATACCACTAGTGATGGTTTTTGGGGGATGAGAGCACATCATATGTAGCTCTTATGATGAAACTGATGAGCTGCCTCTAAGTGGGTGTTCTGTCCACACCTTCCCACCTCATCCATTGGCCCTGCTAAGCAAGAGAGACAGCCTTCTTTCACCCTCTTTCTACCACAATTTTCCTCCTATGTGAAGCTGAAGCTTTGCACCAAGTTGGTTTATTCACTGCAATGCCAAATCCTCCTCTTCCCAACTGGACTTCTCCCACAATGTCATTGTGCTTCAGGGCTGATGTAGCATGCTGTACTATGTTGGATGGTGTCCATTTTCACGCCATTGACAGTGGTGGTCTTTCAATGGCATCTGTAGTCGGTAGTCGGTAGTCGGTAGTCGGTCGTCGGTCGTCGGTAGTCTTTGTTCCGTTGTGATTGGCAGTTCAAAGACTATTTTGCTGTTGATGCTGATATTGGACAGACTGGGATGTCAAGCCACTTCTTCACATACACACAAGTCATGGTTCGCTCCATCTTCTTCCACTGTTGTTATTGGGACCTCGCAGATTGTGTCCAAATTGTAGACACCAGATTTTGAGCTTTTCCCTTCAGCAGGTTCCGTTCTTAGTTATTTCAAGTTCATATTGTCCATCATTATTTTCAAGCAAGTGTCAGGCGTCCTTTCTCTCCTCCCCTTCCCTGCCTTTCATTCCTTTATGGCAGCACCCTGTCATATGAATCGTCCTTGATGCCATAAAAATTCCACTTTTTATAAGCATGTCGTAATGTAGATGTAAACAACATAGAATCCAGTGTGTATCTTTGTATTAAAGTGTAAAGAGCATGAAAAGCAGAGCAGGCTTCCTATTCATTTTGTTTCAAACACGACGCATATCTTTTTACACGTGGCGGCTTTTGACGAGACTCGCTGTAACAGGCAAGCCTTTCCAGTCTTCAAATGTCAAATTCCATTACATTTCACACGTCCCCCCTCTGGTCCATGTTTACTCGGAGCGTCCTCTGGGCATCCGGGCCCCGCACCTGTCGGAGAATTCATGTCAGTGAACATCAGTCGTGAGCAGCCGCAGTCAAGCGTTCACCCACCCGGTCCCCCCGCATAGCCCCCACGCTGCCTCCGGAGCAGCAAACATTTACCAAGAAAGTGGTCGGGCAGTGAGATGACCGGAATGCTGACTCCAGACACTCGTTTAATGTACGCCTCTTTTTTGTTGTTAAACGCTACAGCATTTGTTTTCTCAAGAGTCACTTAAGATTTTTAAGACGCTCTGCGGTCACGTCTGAGTTGTTACGACCTGCGGGCTTCATCCTGCCTGCATCTGTAAATCAAGCCTGCAGTCAGTCAGGCCGGTTAACGAGCTGCCGCCAATTAAGAAGCTGCTGGAGATTTTTATGCCCTGAAAACGTCCACACATACATAGTAGCTTTTCTTTTTTTACACCATAGAGCCCATCTGCAGGGTGTAAGCAACGGGATACAGGATCACATACAGGATACGAGCCCTAACTGGAAGGATGGTTTAAAGCAGGGGTGCTCACACTTTTTCAGCATGCGAGCTACTTTTAAAATGACCGAGTCAAAATGATCTACCCACTACAAAAATGCAACACATCTATTTATTTTCAAATGTATTGAGGATTATTTGTACGTACAATGTATGTTGATGTACCTTACATAACCAAATGAGCCAATATTGCAAAACACACATAATTAACTATTAACATTTTTTGTAATTACCTGAGTTTACTTTGATGACTTGCACTGAATTGAACCAGCCAGGGATGCATAGTCCGGACAGTAGCTGCTGATAGCCAGCCTCAAGCACACTTCCAAATGTTTATCAGTCATGGATAATATCCGTATCATAATATCCGTATAATATTCCATATCCGTATGGAAGTGATATGTTTTTTGCCTTTTTACTTGGTCCAGTTTTTGCCTTTTTACTTGGTCCAGCTCCTTCACTCATTTTAGTGACCATAAACTAAATAAATAACGCGGGGTTAAAATCTCGCAATTCGCCGACTAGCTTAGCACTTTGCATCGTTGTTTACGCATGAGCGGTGACCTAAAGGTCAAAATTCAGTTGTCATCTGACTGGTTGTCCTGTATGTCAATCAAGTAACGGGGATGGATGATAGGCTGACATCGTAAGTTCTGGTGCACTTAGAGACGTTGTTTGATTTGATTGGTCGCCCGAAGGGCAACATTCAGTTGTCATCTGAATGGCTGCCCTGTATATCAATCAAGTGACGGCATTGATGCTGGGATGATATTTTTTTAATGTCACGCCGCGATCGACCAGCGATCGACCAGCGATCGACCAGTACCACCTCCGCGATCGACCGGTAGTTCGCGATCGACTTTAGGTCACTTCTGGTAAGGCTGGCATGTTTCCTCAGCCACACGATACAACAGGGACGTACAAAACGACAACAATACAACAGCAAGTGAGAAAAGGAGCAAAACAGTTGATATAACCAATAATACTGATAACAACAAAAATAGCACAGCATGGTGGATGTGTGCTTAGCATGCAGGCCACACAGCTAGGAGACCTACGTTCGATTCCACCCTCTCGGCCATCTCTGTGTGGAACTTGCGTGTTCTCCCCGTGCATGCGTGGGTTTTCTCCGGGTACTCCGGTTTCCTCCCACATTCCAAAAACATGCTAGGTTAATTGGCCACTCCAAATTGTCCATAGGTATGAATGTGAGTGTGAATGGTTGTTTGTCTATATGTGCCCTGTGATTGGCTGGCCACCAGTCCAGGTTGTCCGGCCTGTCGCCAGGAGACAGCTCTAGGATAGGCTCCAGCACACCTACGACCCTGGTGAGGATAAACGGTAGAAAATGAATGAATTCATGTAACACAATTTTGAAGGTGATTGACACGGACAAGAAACATGTAGCCATCAATATGACCTCTGACCTTACCTACTTACCTACTGCTGAGTTGTCTCTGCTCCCATATTCTTAAAAGTCAATAAAACTCAAAATCATTAGACAGCCCAATGGATAGGAGTCAAAATAAGATGAAAAGTCATAGCAGCAACATTTGGGGCTGTTATTGAAAATCAGTAGGGTTCTTGTTGGGCATCCCTGGAAGGTTGGTGAAAGGTCCATCTACTTCTGAAAATGTCTTGACTCTGACACCAATCAAAATCAGTCGGGATGTTTCTTCCAGTCTGACCTTTCATCCCTGCTTTTTATGACTTAAAATAATATATTTTCAATTACATTTCAATGGTATCATAAATATAAAAAATATGATGTCAGTACTAGAGCCAAGTGAATAGCATGTTGGCCACACAGTCGGGAGATCGGGAAGACCTGGGTTCGATTCTCCCCTTGAGCACTCTGCCATGGAGCCTGTGTTTTCTCTGGGATAGGCTCCAGCATACCTGCGACTCCAATGAGGATAAGTGACATAAAAATGGATGCATGCTAGTATCATTTATGTTGATGTACAGTTGTCAGTGGTGGGAGGTGTATTTGGTCAGGGGTTGCATTGTGGAGGGGTTTATGCAGCTTTCAAACTGCCATTGCTGGGCGAAACTCCCGCACAATCTGAAACGGCTCAACTGCACTTGTGGATACTTGTGGATACTTCACCTTGGTTGGCCACTTGTATTTAATGACCTAGTGAATACATGACTCAAGAAACACTTCCTGTCTTTCAGTTTTAATGCGCACCCCTACTCGTAAAATGGAGTAATCGTGTCACTAAATTGTCAACATGGATGACACCCACCTAACACTTTATCTTCCATTGCATCATGATATACCTGACTTTCTGTTCCAGTATTACTATCACAGCCAAAGTAATCAGCCAAACGTAACGAGCCTAAATAGAAGCACTCAGTGATGAAGTCCAAACAGCTACAGCAAAGTGTTTTGACCAGACCAATCTTAAGTAACTTTGATCAAATTTAGAATAACTACAGCTTAACACAGTGGCAGCTGTTCAACTCTGATGGAAATAACAGACACACAGCACTCAAAATGATTCACTTAGGCAAAAAATATATGTATCATTTGCTTAAATGCACATTTTTTTAGTGGCTCATATTTAAAAACAACATTTTTAGTGATGCCATCTAATTTGAGGGATGTCAACAGAGGATTAAGAACACAATGGTGCTTCTTGGATCTCTGTCAGAGACAAACACAGATCATTAGCATTAAAGCTACAGACTAAAAGACTTTTTAAATTGGAGGAATTCCAGCATCATGGCAAAATGTTCACTTGCAGTGACTTACTTATTTGTGATCATTTGAGTTTATTTGTTGTGGTTTTCTTGACGAGAGCATGTGGACAAGAGACACACGTGACAGAACTGCCACATGTCTGTGCTTCCCGTGCTAACATTTTCCAGGACATGAAAAGCATCGACGATCAATGCCAGGGCGCACGGCCCATTAGAGCGTGAAAGCGCTACGCTTGGACGTGATGATGACTTGCTAAATGATAACTTGTGGCGGCGATGGCGGCCGATTTAACACCACGCTCAGGCAGCGCTCTGTGAGCCAAAATACGTAGAAGCCAATAGCAAACTTTTATTTGTGTCACATTGTTCCGCTGGCGTGAGAGACACGTCAAAACACAAGTCCAACACATCCAATAACGACAATTAAACAATTAAAGTGACATTTACAAAAAAAAACATCATCAGTGTTGAGTCGCTGTAGACATGTTGGAGAAATCAACTAAAAGCTCACCCTGAGATGGGAATAGAAGCGGCAATGAATGTCATTGAATAATACAAATGCTATAAATTATTCCCCCGGTAATGTTCCCCCCTTACAGTGAATATTTGCTCCATCTGTAAATACATGAATGACAAAAATTAAAACAATAAACCAACATGACGCTGCTGCATGTGTTGGAGGAGGAAGAGGAAGCTGCCATCTCATCATTTATGGTATAGTAATATCCTCCACATTGTATTGGGGCCACTTTGATATTTACATTATTTATCGGAGTTGATAAAACACAATAAAAGCAATCCAGTCTCGGGCAGCTACCTACATATATTTCACTACATACAAAAGACTCATTTTTAAAAACCTTTACATACCTTTTATAAGAGCTAATGAGCTATAATTAATTTGTTATTTTCCATACTTATTAATAAACAAATTATGTCAAAACTATTTTTTGACAGTTTTTAAATAAATAAAATGCATTTATGTAATGTGTTTTTTAAAAATTTGTCATCTTAATGAATAAATAATAATAAATACATCTTTGCTCATCCAAATTCTACGTATGGTAGGAACATCCAAATATTTACCACCATCAAGGTCATATACTGAAAATAGTGCTCTGAAAAAGCGTTTTTAAATGAAACTTTTTATTGTTAAGGGGAAAAAAAAATCATACCGACATGATCCTGTATCTGAAAGTGATTGTCCCTCTGCTAAAACTTAACTAAGATTAATTTATGTCTGTCAGTCTGGAAAAAGGTATAGTCATTTCTGAAGCTTTGGGACTCCAGCCAACCACAGTGAGAGCTATTATCCACAAATGGCGAAAACATTCGAACAAATGTCCAACCAAAATGACCCCAAGACCGCAGCGACAACTCATCCAAGAGGTCACAAAAGACTCCACAACAACATCCAAAGAACTGTAGGTCTCAGTGGCCTCAGTTAAGGTCAGTGTTCATGACTCCACCATAAGAAAGACACTGGGAAAAAACAGCCTGCATGGCAGAGTTCCAAGACCAAAACCACTGCTAAACGAAAAGAACATGAAGGCCAGAAAACATCTTGATGATCCCCAAGACCTTTGGGAAAATACTCTGTGGTCTGACGAGACAAAAAATTTTGGAAGGTGTGTGTCCCATTACATCTAGCGTAAAAGTAATGCTGCATTTCAGATAAATAACATCATACCAAGAGTAAAATATGGTGGTGGTAGTGTGATGGTCTGAAGCTGTTTTACTGCTTCAGGACCTGGAAAGAACATGAATTCTGCTGTCTACCAAAAATTATGAAGGAGAATGTCCGGTCATCTGTTGGTGACCTGAAGCTGAAACCAACTTGGGTTCTGCAGCAGGACAATGATCCAAAACACACCAGCAAGTCCACCTCTGAATGGCTGAAGAAAAACCAAATGAAGACTTTGGAGTGGCCGAGTCAAAGTCCTGACCTGAATCCTATTGAGATGCTGTGGCATGACCTTAAAAAGGTGCTCCAATGTGGCTGAATGACAACAATTCAGCAAAGATGAGTGGGACAAAATTCCTCCACAGCGCTGGAAGAGACTCATTGCAAGTTATCACAAACGCTTGATTGCAGTTGTTGCTGCTAAGGATGGCCCAGCCAGTTATTAGCTTTAGGGGACAATCACTTTTTCACACAGATTTTTTTCTCCTTTAATAATAAAAACTTTCTTTTAAAAACTGCATTTTGTGTTCAGTTGTGTTGCCATTGACTAATATTTAAATGAGTTTGTTATGGAAAATTAAAGTGTGACAAACATACAAAATACTGAGACATCAGGAAGGGGACAAAGCCTTTTTCCCGCCACCGTGTATATATATCTATATATCTATAAATATATATATACGCCATGTGGCCTCTCAGCACAACAGATGGGGAGTGATAAAAACACACACAGGAATGGACTTATTAACTTACTATGTATTATTGCACAACAAATTTGAAATTATTTATTCCCATTCTGTTTCTCATTACGTATTGTGATATTTTTCCAGAGCTGCTGGTAATGTGATATTCTCTTGGAGATTAATAACGTGTCTATCTTTCTCGCTATCTGTCATATAATGAGAAAACAGTCTGCATGTCAGCTTTGTGCTGAAGTTGTTCAAGTGTATTATTATTGTAAGGGTTACTAGGAACAATATTTCAACCTTTCCCGTTTATCCTTGTATCCCTGGTATTAAGTGCTTAAACATATACTTCATTTAAATCAATGTGGATTATGACATTCTGTAATATAGCTAATCATGTGCTGCGTCATGTGTACTGAACTTCATACCATTACGGTACTTCTACTACACTGCTATCACTGCATTTTACTACAAAACTATAAACAAGGAATTGAATCCTGAATGTAGAAGTTGTGTGAACAGATTGACAGCATGTTGGGTACCGAGCTGATTAGCATGCAATGTGTTTATAGTCAAATCCTATTTATTTAGTAGCTTTAAATCCACTGCTGTTTACCTTTAATTAGAAATCTTATTGACACAATGTTACGCCGTGTCTACACCTCACATTGCTAATGGACATGATGCTTTTCAATCAGGGGTGACCACAGTGCACGGCCATCTTTGGCCCTCCGCATATTCTGAAAATATAATCAATTGATTATTCATGAGACGTATTATACCAATTTGCTTTGTCGACTACAACACAAAACTAAGATACTTAGCCTAGCATATAGTCGTACCGCGCCAGGTTTTTTACATAATATATTTATTTATAAATCATGATATTCCAAGGTTGACTACAGCTTATTATCAGTCAAAAAATGTGCAAATTTTAGCATATTTTTAAGATTTTTAGCCTCAACTAAGCATTTCCAAGCATACAAATGATTAAATGAGCTAAAATACATATATTCAACATTCGGAAAATGCACTGAAAACACAGTGATATGTAGTAGTCAACACTAGTAACTAGGTGTCAGTAATGTAGCCACTGCACCAACTGGCAGTAAAAAAAATGTTAGATGCGGACGTGTGTGAGTCTTATTTTCTGTGATTGTGTCTACCATATTGGGTTATACCAATTTAAAGGTGACTATAGGGGTGTTATTTCATGTCTGGCTGTCTCTCATAATATTAAAGCCATATTGAGAAGGTGGTTAACGGGCTTTTTATATGGAGGACCAAAACTGTCAAAATAATAAATAACTAAATAAATAAATAAAAGTGGAAATAAAAACAAAAATGAAAAAAAAAATCAAAAAATTAAATACAAAAAAATGAATATAAATGGAAATAAAAACAAAAATTAAATACAAAAAAATTAATATAAATGGAAATAAAAACAAAAATAAAAAAATATATACATAAATATAGGCCTATATTGGATTGCTTTTAGTATCTTTAAGGTACAATATCTATCAAAGTGGCGTCATTGAATTTTTCTGACCTTGAATGGAGAAAGTTTGGACACCCGGCTTTAGAGAGGAGGCGTCCTCATCCTGCTTCACCACATGCAGCGTCTGTTTGTGCCATGTTTGCTCACACATTGTTTGTGGAAAATCACTTCCTGATTGTGTTTTTACTAAGCATTACTACGTTTCTGGTCCTTCTGAGTGCTGCACTGACTCCAGCTAGAACGGGACGGTACGGTTTGCACATCCGGAGGCTGCTCTTGCGAGAATTTAGGAGGATTTCCTACAAAAAAAAGTGCACCATCATTAGTAGAAAATCTTATAGCGCAGTTTGTCGCCATGTTTTTACATGGCTTCTGGGGATGTTTTTTTTTTTAATCACTTCCTACTAAATTCTCGAGAGAGCATGTTGCACCATGACATCATCCCTTGTGTTTTTTGTTACTAAGGTGGCATTCAAGTGAGGCGAGTTAGACAATTTGAGGCTTTGGAAGTTGCAGTTCTCATAGTGAAACACGCGTGAGAAAGCACATCACACGTGTCATGTGATCTTAATGTAGCATTCACGTTGTTTTTTTGAGTCGTCGTGGAAATGGCACCGAGGCGCAAACCCATAGCTCAGTTCTCCTGGGATGATGCGGCCTCTAAGCAGTCTTAACGAAATGAGCACTTGAAGAAAACAACGATTTAGTTGGGTGTTGAGTTTTTTTTTTCAGTCTTTGTTTGTGCGATCCCGGAGCGACTCGTTGTTGTTGAGTGCTGGCGGTGGCGACTGCTTGCTGCGCAGGCTGCGACCGTCGGTGGCGGCCCGTGACGTCTCGGTGACGAAGAGCCGCGTCACCCACACGGAGGTGACGATACGCTTGTACTCGTTCCTGAAGTTGCGGTTGAGCAGGCCGTAGATGACGGCGTTGAGACAGCTGTTGAAGTACGCCATGAAGTAGCTGACCACAAACAGCCACTCAGGGATGAGCGGGCCCACGCGAGACGGGTTGATGGCCACCGCCAGGCCGATCAGGTTGAGCGGTGCCCAGCAGATGGCGAAGAGCACGAAGACCACAAACATGGTGATGAAGTTACGAAGGTCACTGGGTCGGAGGCGAGGGCTCTCCTCCGTCTTGACTTTGCGTCGCACCTGCAAACCACGACACGTTTACCGTTAACAATGGTTGGCTTCTTTTCACACTTACTGAACATCACAGTTAAGACTTGAACCCTGTTTACGTGACGTTCACAATTTTACAACTCATATGCGCATATTTTTAATTAGGGGTGCTCTGATCGATGGGCCACAGATTGGTATCAGTCGATATCAGCGAAAAAGGACAGTATCGACATCAGACACTATGTAGAACGTTTAGTGCAGGAGGAACTTTTGTTGTGTGCAGGGCTACATCGGCTACGAGTGTGACATGTGACAAGTGAGCATTTGTGCCGCGCTTGTAACAGTCGTTGCGTACATTGACATCACACTGATCTCCTTTCCGGGAGACACAGATGCGGGAGTCAGCTGCATCTGCGGTCAGAAGGCAGCGGATGCGGCTGGAGGGGCCCAGCAGAGGCGCATAATGGTGCTTTTCATTCAGGTTTTTAGTTAATAACGTGAGAAGACTAGATATAAATACATTGTGAAATACAACAGGTGAGTTGTGGATACGCTCATGTTCTGGCTTGAAATAAGCTATGAAAATAAATGTTGAAAAAATGTATTGCCTGCAATTGCAGCTCTTAACTGGACATTATTCGATGCAAGAAGTTGTCCTCAGCATTTTTTCATCATTCATTCGCTTTTCCTCACAAGGGTCGCGGGGGTGCTGGAGCCTATCCCAGCTGTCTTCGGGCGAGAGGCGGTGTACACCCTGGACTGGTGGCCAGCCAATCACAGGGCACATATAGACAAACAACCATTCACACTCACATTCATACCTATGGACAATTTGGAGTGGCCATTTAACACACAGAGATGGCCGATGGTGGAATGGAATCCTGGTCTCCTAGCTGTGAGGTCTGCGCGCTAACCATTATTAACCATAACAATTATATAATAGTTTGTTTTTTATATCTACTTGTCACCTTGACTTCTGTTCCTAAGCATCTGTTTGTCGGTAAACAATGGCAATAATCCAATGAAGGGGCAATTATGTAATAATGAGGTTATTATACATTTATATGGTTTTGGCGTTACTGCAATGTGGCTCACAATGAAAATGAGTTTGGTGACCAAACCTTCTCTTTTCCCAGGACATGTCCTGTTTTCACTCTTGGTCATTTTCATTTTGTAAAAGTAGCTCTCACAAGAAAAAACATTGGTGACCCCTCATATAGCCAGTGGCACATTTTAACATTTAGACTGTATGTGTTGGTATCGGTATCCGTATTGGTATCGGTATCTGCTGATTTCACTCATGGATTATGGGGATCGGTAGGGAACATCCTTAGTTTTGATTTTTCTTTGGCCTTTTGCGGCTTTTTTGCAGCTCTAACTATATGGCCTAATACCGCTCAGGTTAATGTGCCAATTTTCCACACAGACTGCCACATTGCAGTAACCCCAAAACCATATAAATATAAATGTATACATATAAATTATACATATAAATGTATAATAACCTCATTATAATAATATTATTATTATATTATGTGATGCGCTCAATTGTAATCTGATGCATGTTCAAATGAAATAAAACCATTACCATTACATAATTGCCCCTTCATTGGATTATTGCCATTGTTTACCAACAAACAGATGCTTAGGAACAGAAGTCAAGGTGACAAGTAGATATCAAAAACAATTATAGCATTGAATACAAAAAGGTTTGAGGTTTGATGATGAAAAAATGATGAGGACAGCTTCTTGCATCGAATAATGTCCAGTTAAGAGAAGCTGCAATTGCAGGCAGTATTTTTTTTTTCGTCAAAAGTAATTAAGGCCATGAAAATAGTCCAGCTATTGGGTTTGACACCTGTACCCTAAACAGTGCAGAATGTTTATGGTAGTTTTATTGTAACAGAGAGACGGACTGTAAAAAAAAAAAAGAATTTGTGTTTGCATTTAAGAACTCAGCTTTATTATACTCTAATCCCAAAACGGGGCACTTTAAGTTGATCGTTTCATGCCTTTTTTTGTCATGAAGTTAATTATTTTTTACAATTGAAGTAATTTTTTAATTTCCAAGGCCTGTTTTGGAGAGCAATAAATGAGATAGCGATGCTGCGGTGCTGTTTTACGCCTTTTGTTTCAAACAAAAAAGGCTTTTTCTTTCACTCCATCATTTGACTTGAAGCACTACTGGTTCCGGCCTCGTACGGGTCACTACCTTTGCAATCCAATAATAAGTCTGTCTTTTTTCTCAGGGTCTTTAGCGCACGTGCGCTGACATTTGCGCACGTGCAGGTCCGACACAGGTAGCGAGACATCTTCAGTCATTATGGATCAAGATGGTCAAGCTAAATGTTACGTGTCACAGAGGATTTCAATGGAAGCTTGTGGCATTTACTGAATTTACGCTGACTCATCCAGCAAAAGGGTCAAAAATTAAAAGGTCGTCATTTCCCCATTGCGAGAAAGACAGCGTGCAACCTGCCCTGTGTCATTCGGCCCAGTTGTGGATCTTTTTGGTCCGCTGAGCCGAGCACTATTTACAGCCGCTGCCACGTTTTTGGGCGTATTTGCTTTGGCCAGCATCAGTACCTGCCTCGCGCCTCTACGGTCACAAATCACTGCTCAGACTAAAGTCCACCCTGACCTGAATCACAAGAATCCAGATGCGCAGGTAGCAGAAGGTGACCACGGCAATGGGCACCAGGAAGTGCACCACCACCACCGCCACCGTGTAGGAGCTGCTGACATTCTGGGCGAACGTGCACGAGTAGACGCGGGGGTCGTAGCGCAGCGAGCCCACAAAGAAGTTGGGCACGATGGCCACCACGGTGAGCAGCCATATTAAGGCGACGAACAGCAGCGTGTTGCGGTAGCTGTACAGCCGGCTGTAGGAGAAGGAGTGGCAGATGTAGCAGTATCGGTTCACCGCGATGCCCGTGATGTTGAAGATGGAACCAATGACGCTCAGGCCCATGAGGAAACCGCTGACCTGAGCAGAAATTGAAGAGTCATCAGTGAAGTGTCGGACCGCTGGACACGTGCTGTCCTCTCTCTGCGGACTTACCATGCATTGAATGTTTCCTAGCGCCCAGCCGTCATGGAAGAGAGCGTAGAGAACCAGCGGGTACGGGTAGAATGCCACCACCAGGTCGGCAAAGGCCAAACTCACCACAAACACGTTACCTGGAATGAAAGCACAAAGATATATTTTATAGCACATGTGTCAAAACGCAGGCCGAGGGGCATAATCTGGTTTGGAAAATAGCATTGAGTTGGCCCGCCTCACGGACCTTATCAAACAAAGTGCTTAAAGCGATATGCGTAATTAAGCAACTCCTCTGGCATTTTCATTTTAGAAGTGGAAACAATATTGTATCCGGCAGGAACCATTCTTCATAAGGGTGTCACACCAAAAGTCAGAATCATTTATTTAGTTGTACACGGCAGCAATTTAACTAGTACACCCTGTCTGTGCAAAATTATACCTTAAAGAGGCATAACACAGTCAAAGATAATCATTTTAACTACAGCAAAGCATGCTGGGAAATGCATAATCTGGCCTTTCCACACGTGCAAACTCTTTCAGGTTACACGGCTCATGAATTTGATGTTTTTGGGTCGATATAAAAAAAGTCCAGGGCTGCACGGTGGAGCGTGCAGGCTGTCACAGTTAAGAGACCCGAGTTCAATTCCACATTCCAAAAACATGCTAGGTTAATAGGCGACTCCAAATTGTCCATAGGTATGAATGTGAGTGTGAATGGTTGTTTGTCTATATGTGCCCTGTGATTGGCTGGCCACCATTCCGGGGTGTACCCCGCCTCTCGCCCGAAGACAGCTGGGTTGGACTCCAGCGCCCCCACAAACCTTGTGAGTTAAAGCGGTTGAAAATGAATGAATGAATAAAAAAGTCCAACCACTGAAGTGAAGTTGTTTTTAGAAATAAAAACACATTCATGTGTTGTCATGCGCGTTTTGTCACAACCTGAAAATGCGTTATATTGGGGAACCAGGTATGAGGAACCAGGAACTACTATTTTTAGTATTTTTTCCAAAGGAGTCAACTAGGTTTTTAGGTTTTTTAATACTTTTGATATGCAGAAATGTAGTTTGACATCCATGGAAGGAACCACTGACTAATGATGCCTCGGACTGTGCACACTGCACTATGAGGCATTCATGCACACTCGTAATTGTGGGTGTTAGTGGGAACCTAGGATGTAACAGATGCTGTAGGAAGAAAGCATGAGCTTGTAGGAGAGACTAAAAGTAAAAAGACATTAAATATGTTTAGAACTACAAATAAACCTCATTCTTGTTTGATCATTTCAAATTTGCCATCACTTCATCAAAACAAAATAAATGTAATATTTGCTCTCAGCCAGCGTTTCTCAAATTCTCGACAGCATAATAATTCACTGGACTGGCCTCCAGCCGCTACCATTTATCTTGCACTTAGGACTACTTGTTTACTCATCACGCAACTTTCTCCCATCACACGTTATACCACACTGACAGGTAAGTGACTGAGTCTGAATGAGACTTGAATGTAATGAGTAGGAATTGAAGCTGCGGACCTGACGACTTGTGACTGCATTGGGGCAGGGCGGACCTGTCAGTGAGATCTCAGTGAGCATAAAAACTGTAGAACAATACGTGCTTTCACTTTTAAGTCCCCAAATTCTCCAACAACGCCAGAAAAAGTTGCTTGTCGCTTTTGAGAAAATATGTCGCCAAGAGGTTTTGGAATGTCATCAGATTTAGCGACAGAGTTGCCAAGTTGGCAACACTGCCATCCGCTCAGTGTAAAATACATCCAATAGCCAGTGGCGGTTCTAGCTATGGGCCACATGGCGGCATTCCCAAGGGGGAGCCGTGAGGGGGGAAAGAAAAAAAAATCTTATTTATTCATGCTCAGTCCTCATTTGCTTATTAAGAAAGCATGCGTGGCAGACGGGCGCCCCCGACAGGCGGGGCACTCGCGCTCCAAAGCTGCTTTAACATGTTCAACGCCCACCATGTGATGTGCCACTGGGCCTCAGCCCTCGGGATAATTACAAGGCAAAATAAGTAAATTACAACAGCAATTAATTATTCATTCATTTAATTAATGTAATAAAAATGTATGAATGAAAATGTATTATTTACTGTAATTATAATTAATTAATTAATTATATTATATTAATTATATTGGACACCAAGAGTCTCAAGCGTGTTATTTCACTACGAAAATATGAAATAAAAGCAAAGGGCAGCATAGCGTCGCCAGCCAGAACCGCTGCTTTCTGAAGCCGGTAAAGTCACCCCTTCAAAATAAAAGAAGAATGTCGGTAAACTAAAACGGGTGTGCCACAGTCGGGGGCTGGGCGTGTGGTGGAAAGCAGAATTTCTCACCCCACTTATATTTGACAGGTTCCATCCATTTTCTATGCCACTTATCCTCACTAGGGTGACGGGTATATCGGAGCCTATCCCAGCTGACTGGGAGATTCCAACCCAGGTCTTCCCGATCTCTTGGCCAGGTGCAGCAGCGATATTTTCACATTCGTGCTGCTCACCTGCTTCACCTAGCAACAGGTCTTTTGTTGGTCTTTTTGTTTCGGTTAATAATGCACATGGTGGTTTGTTGTGAGCTTTGTTACAATTTGTTCCTCATTCCTGTTTTGTGTTTTTCCTTTCAAATGAATGACCCCGTCCTCTCGCTTTCCCTGCCTGCTGCTGATTCTGGCACTCTGCATGCATCCGTTCAGGGTGATGTATTTTCTGCACTGAGGTGCTGCTTACTGTGCATTATGATTTGCCATATTTCCAACCTTGCTCATTTTTACGGAATACTCACTCTCCCAGTGCACTGGGACGGCGTCCAGTTAGCGAGCGCGTTGGCAGAGGAAGGCTGAGGTGACACACCAAAAATGTTCTTGGCTCCCGCGACACAGGCGCCACTTTGATGAAGAATTTGCAGTGTGTTGACTGCAAGGACTCGTGGGTGGTCACAGCAGCATCTGTGTCTACTGGGAATGCTGGACTTTTTTAGAAATCAACTTTAACCTCAGTGAGACGTTCAGCTGGTGTTGTGTGTCATATGACTAAAACTTTTTTCTTTTCTTCAATTGTCTATGAAGGCCTCCTCAGAGATCTCAGAAGTCTGGGTTTTATTTTATATTAAGTCAAATAGATTGGATGCTGGTTCATCCATCCATCCATTTTCTATGCCGCTTATCCTCACTAGGCTCACGGGGTTATGCTGGAGCCTATCCCAGCTTTGGGAATCACAAGCTGGTCCATCCAATTTTTTCCTGTAGGAAATTCTAATTCCTTTCTTAACTACACAGGCAATGATTTAGGTCCCATTGGCCTGTTGTTAAAGTGGACCTATTACGCTCATTTTCGGTCCTCTGAGTTAATTTTTGGACTCCTATAGAGCACAGAAACTCCACAGAAAATTTTCTAGATCTTCCAGAATCGGTTAAAACCTGATACTACTGTAACTAACTACTTAACTTAATTTTTACAACAATCTGATCAGATATGTGTTTATAGATATAAGCAGTTAAGGATCATTTCAACACCTCAACTATACCTACGCAGTATTTATAACTTTTAATGTACGTATTACTTTATCACCTGTATGATAATGAGTATTTTCGAACAGTGGAGACATGCACCAGTCCACATGATGATGCCCCAGTGACAGACACCGTGCTTTATTTGAAATACATGTTCAATAACAGTCACCGTATTCTTATTTGTGTGTAAAATAGCACTTGCTGCCATTTGCTAGATTTGTTTGAAATAATTGTCGTTACATATGAAGCAGAATACAGTGTATCAATTCTCAGGCCTGAATCTTTGCAGTTAACCCAAGAGCAGTAGTTTCAGCAGTATACAGACTGAAGCAAAAGAAATGTAAACAAAACATCCCATCAACACAAGTCCAAACATTCATAAAAGTTAACACCCAGACTTTCCCAATAAAACATGTACGTGATGCACACAAAAACCAACGACCTCATCTTGTAATATTAAGGGTCCTGTTTTTACATAAACACGGCGAACACGGTCTGAATGCAGGCTTCCATTCGATGGAGAAGGAGGACATATTTGTAGGCTGCAGACCCCGGATTTAGACACAGTCCACACGGATCGCTGCTGCTGTGCGACGTTGGCTTGCAGCCCCGCCACTCGTCACTGAGACAAAGAGACTGAGTAACTAACAGGAGGGTTCACTCACGACAATTCTGCTATAAAACCAACACGCACATTTATCCAGGCCGGCAAAATGATCAACTTTTGATTTATTTATTGTGCTTGCATTGTCTTTCAACACGTGCTGGAATGGGATGGATGTCACACGTGAAAAGATGTTCAATTCATAAACCTTTGAGGTGCTCTCTTAGATTCTTCCAGAGCTGTATGTATCACGTTATTCTCTAAGCCTTTTTTTCCAAAATAAAATCATGTCAATGTATGACAAAATGGATTTAAGAACAAAGGTGCCAACAACTTTACCCTGAACTCTGACTGACTCTGGTGAAGAACTTTCTGAAGAACTTTGCATCTGAAAAAAAAAAAATGATAGAAAAACTTGGGAACATTGGTAAAAGAAGCACATCTTCTAACACCTCCATCTTTGAATTTAAGTTGATCAGGAAGTGGATGTGCGGGACTGATAGGATTTAAACTATGTTCCAACTTTATTGTAAGTCGTTGTAGTTCCAACTTTATTGTAAGTCGTTGCATTACAACAGAATAGAATTTGAACGGCCGTACAGGACATTGAAAAAAGAATTCTACTCCGTATATAAAAACCTTCAAATGGGTCTTTTTAATTATCGAGGCTGCAGTAAAAGACACAATTATATTCCTGGTCTAGATGGACTCGTGTTCATTAGCTTGCTTTGTGAGAAGTAGAAAGACTTTAGACGGCAGGTCCAGTAATCTCACCTTCAGGCTACAACAGTCTGCACTGGGGGAGATTTTCGGGCCCGATTAGCGTCAAAACTGTCTTTATCTGAACTTTACATCGCCTCTTGTGTTACAGTTCATCCGGGTAATCGTCCTTTTATCTTCTTTTGGCAGAAGAAGAAGTTTTTTGGTGAAAGCGTCACACACACCGTATAATGATGACCGCTCAAACTGTCAACGGTGACCACGATAACAAATTGATTCTCCGCTGTGGAAATGACATGTTATTGTGACAGTGACCGCCTGCAGCAGTCAAACTACACTAAAAGCACGAGTGAAGAGTCAATGGTAAAAAAGACCAGCCTCATTTCATCCAACGTCACAGAAATTTCATAGGCAAAATATCGACGCTGTCCGATGACTTTGGACGTTATTACGGTTGGAACTTATTCACATCATACGTTGCTGCATATTATTTGACCTTAGTAATGTGAACAAACTGTTTTATGTGGGATTCCGAAATCCAAGAAGACCTCATGAGTACAGAAAACTGATCCGGGACGTTTTCAACTGGTGCAACGCAAACCCCCTGCACCTCAGGGAAATGGACACACAAAATGGAGGTCGTTCACACCTATAATTACCCGGGACTGCGTCCGGATGATAAACTGGACTGGAGTGCCAACATAGATGCTCTTGGCAGGAAAGTCTGTCCTGGTGTCCTTCAACGTATGCAAAAAGCTGCAAGAGATCTTTTCCCAGACTGCGGTAGCTAGTGTACTCCTGGCAGGCTCTGTCATTGGCACTGAGCTGGACAGCCTTGACATATGTCGCTGAGCAAAGGACGCTTGAGGAGGCTCCTTTCCATCATGGACAACCAGCATCATCCAATGCACGGCATCATCTCCCAACAGAAGAGCAGTTCAGTAGTGGCAGATTACTATCACTGTCCTGCTCCACTGAAGGACTGAGTAGATCATTCCTCCCCCAGGCCATAAGGCTTTTCAACAGAGCAGGGGTGATAAAAACAAGCATGAACTGGACTGAATCTCACAGAGACACATTTTTAGGTTTTTCAGGATGGGGCAATGCAGTTAATGTTGTGTACCTCGCTAAGGTTGGGGACTGTAGGTAGGTGTATTTGGTTTGCAATAATCTTGTTACTGTCCTACGTGACAAAGACAAAAGTCTGTTTTAATTTATTCCACCCATGGCCCGCCTACAGGCACGACCACTTCGCTGTGGTTGGTCACACTCCCAAGTGCTTAGAAAGGCGTTAGCTGCGTTAGCTGCGTTAGCTGCGTCAGCTGCGTCAGCTGCGTCAGCTGCGTCAGCTGCGAACCCAACATTATATGACTTGATAAACAGTATCGGAGTTGATAATAAGTGGCGATGTATCTTTTCAAAATGTCTGCCTTTAGCATCCCTGTATGCACACTCTATAATGCTACACAGAAAACCAATTTTGTTCCATGACTTACACAAAATAAACACAGTTAGGACCCTGGACAGGACAACTGCTTGCCCTTCGGACTCTTCCACACGACCAAGTAACATTGGAAAATGAAGCGTCAGGCTTCAGCAAGGTTGTCTGCATACTGGCCCATGTTCACAAAACAGTCCAGTGCGATTAACAGATTAAAACGCATTTCTTTTGCTGGTAGGAATCAAACTCCAACCACTTGTGCCTGATGGTGGCGTCTTTAGGAATTGTAAACAAATGTATCTTTCCCTTACACGCAAAGAAACACTTTTTATGAGCCACTGCTAGCAAAGTAAACAGAGAAGCAGAGCTTGGAGGAGAGCTCGGCAGAGAGGGCCTCCAGCCACGCCCATAAGGAAGCCAGGTCGTCTGTGACATCACAAAGGAACAGTTATTGCAACGCCCTGTGAAATCGAGTGTTTTGAGTCATCCCAAACTCCTTTCAGGGCTCACTTCCAAATATGCAAAACTCGAGAATACAACATTCTAACGACATTTATAGGTCAGAAAAGTGGAAAAAGTGTAATCGGTCCCCTTTAAGTCACAAGTGAATCATTTAGACTTATTTGTTGATATGATGCACACAGAGCAAGGAACAATTGACGTAACCTTGTGGGTACGCGTACCCCACTTTGGGAACCGCTGCCATAGCTGATCTAGAAAATAACCCACTGGGTCACGGCCGAGGTGTCAAACTTAAGGGATGGCGAGCGTTATGTAAGCTCCTCGGTGGCAGCGCTCATTGTGGACTTAATTGAACGAGAGCGGCTTTAGACGGCAGCGCTAATTACAGAACGTCGTCTAACTGTGAAATGGTTATTCATGAACCTGCAAGTGGTGGAGGCAATGAGCTGGAAGGTACATGGTGTTTCTTTTGTACACGTGAGTGAGTATTATGGGATGCTGTGGTCTGATACAGCCCTAAAGAGGATGTGAAGAGATACACGGGGGACCTGACTTCATTTTCTCTGAACAAAGAGAGTAATTGATAGACGCACCACCACTTCACGTGCGCTGCTTGGGTGCATGTGTGCTAGCGGAAGATGTCAATCGACCTCCACGGGAAGTAGCTCGTGTTCAACGCCTGTCGTCACACCTGTGCGCGCTCTGCAGCCATCTGTTCACCACAAACAAGCGCACATCTTTACTCTGGACATGGAGAAGATGAGCTTGTCTTCTCTCTTCCCGTTCTGAAAGTGGCCATTCCTTCTCCTCCAATCAATACACTGCACTGTCTGCCCCCTTCCCCGATCAGTTAGCCTATTTACGGCTACCAAAAAGACAGCTTGGACATCAGAAAAAAAACTCCAGCATTTGGCTACAGATTTTCATAATGAGATTACATTGAAACTGGTAGATATTATACATAATAATAACTATTAGCACCATTACATAAGGTACGACTCTAACCGAAACGTACTCTAACCAAATACATTTTTCCCATTATAAATAATAACTGACCCGGCTGTGTGCAAGCAGAAAATAATTTGCATCCCAATCTTTTTCCTACAGGCTTTGCCTGCTGTCTGCGGGTTTGAAAATCCGTGTGGGCCACATGCGTCTCTTGCGATTTTGCACGTAGGAGCACGTACGTCGGGATGTAACGCCCCCTTCAGGAAAGAATGACAGAGACAACCGCTGATGACCTCCGCTTCCTGTTTCCAGCTGGCTATTACATGAAATTAGAGGCTTCAAACAAGGACGTAACAATACATTAAGGACACAGTTATATTAATAACATGGCAAGACGTGTCCCATATTGTACGCTAACCGGAAAATGTATGTTAACCAAGGCCTATGCCAGTGCTTCTCAAATATTTTCTGTCATGCCCCCCCCCCAAGGTACAGAAATGTTTTCATGCCCCCCCATTTTAAATACTAGAGAAACTAATAATATTTATTCATTTATCTGTACGGTACAGACTGAATGTAAAAATGAAACCGAAAAAATGGAAAGCATACAAGCATATACAAGAGTCAAATTGCATGTTGAGTACTATAAATTTGTACATGTTGGTAGGTCTGCATTGAAATGAAAGCCTCTCGTGTCCCCCCATTCACTATTTGAGAAGCACTGGAGTATGCTAACTGAGGTTCCACTGTCGTTGATGAGAGTTGGTGTTACATCACACACTCAGATGAAGAGCTGAAGAGGGGTGTCCAAAGTGTCCCCGGGAGCCGTTTGAGCTCCATGAATCGTTTTTTTTATTGGCCCCCGTACAATGTAGAAATAAAATGAACCATCAAAAATGAGAAAAGTTGAACAAAAGGCGTCACGTAAGGAGAAAAAGTTGAAATATTAATACCAACAATAACATCTTTAAATCTTAATCTTAAATCTTAACCTTTAGCCGTTTTCACAAAATGAAAAAAAAATCAAAGTGGGGCGTGGGGGGGTGGTTACTCATGAAATGTCTTGCAGCTTGGCAGGTCTGTGTGGTTTGAAGTGTTGGGTTTAATTTGCGTTGGCACCTACTTTAGCTGCGGCAATCAAAACATGAAAGAGGGGGAAAAAAGCAGTAAACAGCATTTTTGAAATGCTTCTTTTCACGCCTGACGGGCGCATTGGACGTTCCTCGGACTGACGTCTGAGCGACGCTTGGCCGCCTGATTCACATGGCCGTAATTGTGTACGGGAAGACAATCTCCCTGCCGAGTGGAATCCATGAATGATTACTGTCGCAAACAACGTTAAGAGCAAATGTGATTTGTGCATCTTATCGCCTCGTCTGCACGCCACGCACGACTGGAAGAGATTGTGATGATTTTTGTTCTCATTTGCTTTTTTTTTTTAATGTCTTTCCTGTGGGAGGACGAGCGGGGCAGCTTTGCCTTGTTTGCATTTAAATTTGTTTTTAGTCAGGGAATTGTGGGAAGAGATAGACGGTGAGGGAATGATGACATGAACGGTGAGTAAATCCAGAAGGGAGGAATGTGGAAGGAAAAGGGGGTCAGCTGTGAAGAAGCCTGCATTTTCATGTGGGAACCAAATGAATGGCGGCCTGCCTAAGTCGCCGAGGGAACACATCTCCCGCTAAAGAAATCATACTTACAACTAAGGACTGGTGTCGTGCGGTCATTTCTCCCCTCCGTGGCTTCCATGCTAATTAAGGGGAGGGATCCCCGCTAACGAAACAAGCAGTCAACAACAGGAAATTGTGACAAACGGGAGGGTTAAAGGTCATCAGGGAGTGCAGGGAAAAGCAAAAGAATAGAACAAGATGAATCATTTTATCGTGCTTCTGCAGCAAAGACAATAAATGATCTTGTCATCACCGCTATACATCACTGCCAGCCCCCCCTCTAGTGTACATACAAATGTCTGCTTATGTGCCTTTGCAGGAAATGAGGTTGTTTTTAATTATTTCTCTGCTTCCACAGTAATCCCTGACAGCCTGCTTTACTCTCCTGGCTTGTTTATAAAGTATTTCTCCCGAGAACTCTCTAGTGGTGCTGGTGGTATGACTGGGAGCCAAATATTCCATTTGTGTTCTATTTAAAATACTAATGCTTTTATAACAAAACCTCAATCAAAACAAAGCAAAAACACGTGTGTCTGTGTACATCTCGTGATAAATGAATCGCTTCTCGCTTCTCTTACGTCGATGTTTTCCTGCTATATAAAGAAGTGAAGGCAGTGGCAGTGACTTAACGTCTGACTGCGTTGTCAATTGTTTGAAAGTGAAGCTGCTTTGCTTGACAGTGGCTCATTTCTTTTTACACTTTACATTCATCAATGATGTTTGCGTTCCCTCTTTGTATGTGTAAAGGAAAACTGCACCTTTTTTGGCATTTACCCGTTATGTGAAATAAGAACATATATGTCTTTCCCTTTTCTGTACGTTCTGCCTACAAAAAACACGCTAGTATGAGCTAGCTAACAATGCACAACATTTTGACACTACAGCCCTAACAAAAAAAAAAACTTGAGCTAATATTATTATTAAGAGCTAATATTATATTGCTACAGCAATATTGTTACACAGGTCTACAAATGTTTGGCAAAAAAGTGGCAAAATGTAATGGATTGTGATAAGATGAACTGAACATCAATTGCTAACTGTGCTAGTGGTTAAAATATTTTTGCATCAAAATCGCTTAAAATAAGAAAGTTCCCTTTATTGGGTATCTTCAGGAGGCTTTTTGGCTTGTACTCAGCAGCAGGGTTATCCCTGAGAACATCCCAACAGTAGTCAGCGAACATAGATGGATTCCACTTTCCCTGATATCTTTTCTCCGTAGCTGCAATGTCCTGGTGGAATACTTCCCCGTACCCATCGCTTACTTCTCCACAGTTCAAGGGAAAGAAATCTACATGGAAATGCTAAAGGTGTATCTTCAGTGACATATTGCAGCCAAGGGCTTTGTAGGGTTTCAGGAGGTTTGCCACCAGCTGCTTATAATTATCTGCCTTGTGGTTTCCAAGAAACTCTGATGCAAAAGTCAGTTTCTTCTCTCGTTCATGACATTTGTCTACATGCATTTTGTCAAAACTTTAGACATATGGTAATGGTAATGGTAATCAGATTACAATTGAGTGCATCCCATAATCAGTTCCCAGTTCCACATGTCCAAAAGGAGTAGGAAGAAGCAAAGCTTATTAAATCCTACCCCTCCATCTGGTACTTTTACAATCAGTAACTGTTACATTTGTTCACTTCCTGCTTTCCATAATACAGGTTAAGGTTATTTTTTTTTTAATAATGCACCTCGTACCAAAGTACAAGGTGATATGAGCATCCAATGCCATAATGGGTACCATAGTAAGTGTCAATATAGTGATATATATAGCACATCATGACTGGTTCAAGACTCTTCATCCTTGTATTTAGCAAACATCAACTGCTTGTATTGTTTCTTGAATTGGCTCATCGTTGTGCATTGTTTGATTTAGTTTGATTCCACATACTGAAATGCTATGGCTAGCATAACGTAGTCCTAGCATAGAAGTGTTTCAAATGTACTTCTTCCCTGAGATCATATTTCTCCTCTCTTGTAGAGAAGTATTGGATGACATTTTTAGCTAATTGCTTATTTTTAGCCTTATGCATTATTTTAGCTGTTTGAAGATGAACTATATCAGCAAGTTGAAGTATTTGTGATTTTAGAAATAAAAAGTTAGTATGTTCTCTGTAGGCGGCATTATGAATTATCCTTACTGACCTACGCTACAAAGACTTAACAACAATTGTTTGCTGTTTTTTGCATTTTTTGACTGATGACTGGAGCACAAGTATTGTGCTGGAAGACACAGCCATCCCAATGAGAGTGGACTTTGTGTCGTTGATGTTTCTATGCTACTGTTGTTGACAGAAATATCGTAAGCTCCTGGGCTAAATCAAGTTTCGGTAATATTTTAAATAACCAAAAAACGGCAGGATAGTGTAAGTATGACATGTTATCAT
Source organism: Doryrhamphus excisus (assembly GCF_030265055.1). Lineage (NCBI taxonomy): Eukaryota > Metazoa > Chordata > Actinopteri > Syngnathiformes > Syngnathidae > Doryrhamphus > Doryrhamphus excisus. The sequence goes on along the minus strand of NC_080476.1, from coordinate 3,340,220 downwards.
CACTGCACTTGTTATTACATGATCACACAAAGGATAAAATGTTGTTTTTTTTTCTTTTTTTTAGGGGGCTTCGGAGTCAAAATAGGCACCTCCCAATGACGTGCACTGTTAGCTAGCTCATGCTAACTTGTTTTCTTTTGTTAGAAAAGGGAAATAAATATGTGTTCATGTTTGACATAAAACTAAACAGATTGAAATGGAGATAAACACTGGCGAAAGTTGGTGGAACATTCCAAAAACATGCTAGGTTAATTGGTGAATGTCCATAGAATGTGAGTGCGAATGGTTGTTTGTCTATATGTGCCCTGTGATTGGCTGGCCACCAGTCCAGGGTGTACCCTGCCTCTCGCCCAAAGACAGCTGGGATAGGCTCCAGAACCCCCCGCGACCCTCGTGAGGATAAGCGGTAGAAAATGAATGAATGAATGAACTTCCAACACATGAAGAAGCATACTATAAGAAAACCAATACGTCATTCTCAAAACATCTGGCCATAAATATGAAGAAGCATACTATAAGAAAACCAATACGTCATTCTCAAAACATCTGGCCATAAATATAATATTTGTTTATCGAGTAGACGTGTAATACGATGCGCACTGTCTGTCCTTCCATGTGGGAACTTGGTACGCCTCAAATTGAACTGAAGCTTCCATATTGAAAAATCAGTTTAGGAATACGTGCAGTGTTCCCCCTTGTACCGAATCAGTGCATGCTGAATATTTGACCTTGTGGATGTACATATCATATGACTGTGTAGTCACACTGAGGAGTTTGTCAGAGTGGGAAATATACAGAAGTAACTAAATCATATTTTTCACCGCGGGCTATTTTGATGCATGGTGTTAAAGTTTAAACTCATAAGCTGATGGCGTCGGCTGCAAGAGCAAGGACAAACATTGCCTGCAGACTGTAAAACTTTTATTTCCAGACAGAAAAAAAAAATGACAATACCCGCATTTACTTTGCAAAAACAAAAACTGAGTCTGCATAACATCCAAAGTTGGACACCAAAATGACGCCGCAGTCCTAACGTATGGAGTGGGGTGGGAATGCTAACAAAACACATTGATCTGTCCGCTTGTTGGTGCGCTGCAGCAGTCCTGCTGTAGTTAATTGCTGGCAACAAGTTTATTTTTTAATTAGAAAAGTGTTGATCCAGGAATTGCTGAGCAGGAGATGACTCTCATTAAGGTGGTACAACTGCATTCAAAGAATAAAGCCTGACATTTTCAATACCGTGGAAAAACTAATGAGATATTCAGGGTTGCGTGTCATGAGACTGTTCCTTTTGACCGGCTTTGCATGTACGCTGGAGTGGTTCCTCTGGGGATGTTGGCCGACCACCATGTGTTCGAATTCGGAAACATGGGATCACATAGAATAGAAGTAATCTGGGGCCAATCCAGGGCCAAACAGAACCCATCATGAACCATTTCTTATCTACACAGCTGATGTTTGGAGTCCCATCATTCTTAACTGTCACACAAGTGTAAAAAGAAGTTACCCAATTGCCAGTTTCATCCGTTTGCCTCCTATGTAACTTCTTGTCTACGTTCGTCTTTCTTTTCTTCTTTCGTCTTCGTCTTCGTCTTCTCTTTACAGCGCTTGTTCACACAGTACCTTTCAATCATGTCTGCCGTGTGGAACTTAACTGCCAACACATGCCACAAATTACTCATTATATTCGTAATTACCTAGTCATTAGTAATTCCCCTTGTACACAGCACCTCTGGCTGGTCAATAGCAAACATTATGAATACATTGAAAACTTTATAATGAATCCAGTGGTGTCATTAGGCCTATTTTAGTAGGGGGGCTTCAGTCCCCCTACAATGTTCTTAAAGCCTCCCTAAATAATTAGAGATTTTTTATTGATTTTTTTTTACAAAAAAAAAATCTCTGACAAATTTCATATAATAGGGCAAAAGCAGGCTAATATGCAAGCCAATAAGCAGGCTAATACTAGCCTACTACTACTAGTAGTAGTAGTAGTAGTAGTAATCAGAAGAAGAATAATGATGATAGTAATAATAATAGGCTAATTAATAATACAATAATGATTCTTATATAATTGATGACTGTCCACTGGACAGAATGCGGTTTTGCAGTGTAGATTGTGTGTACTTGTGTAAATGTAATGGTGGCCTAAAACAATTGAGTATCTCGACTAAATCTGTCCAAAAGTGGGAAAGTGATATCCCGGTCCTTGTTCCTTATTTGTTTTTTGGATTTTTTTGAACGTCTACTACATTCATTCATATCCTGTGCATCTCCAGGGGGCTAAGCCCCCCCCCAAACCTAGTGACGCCCCTGAACGAATCCATGTGCTCAGTATCAGCTGATTTCAGTCCTGGATGATCGGCAGCATAAAACCCTGATGGGACCAACCCAGGTTGAACTCCAAGTGTGTACAACCCCCAAGGTTGTTCCACTTCATAGGTTTTACTCTATTGAAAAATTTAATGATGCCCTACTGCTGGAGTGAATCAATTTTATTTCCATTTTATGAAGTTATTGTGAGTCTGAGTCTGGTCCTGCCACATGGCCAGAGAGTGGACGAGTACGTCACCTTTTCCTTTTAAAGGTGAAATATGAAAAATGGATCCATTAAAGTGGACCTGTTGTAATATTGTTAACATCACCATTATTGCTAAGGAGTGGAACACCACAACAGCACCAAGCAGTGAGTCCTCCTTTGGAACTTTTCTTATGTAGTATATAAAAACAAGAAAGTAATTCCAACAATCCATCCATTTTCTTTGTGGGGTATGCGGGAGCCTATCCCAGCTGACTTTGGGGGAGAAGCCAATCACTGGGCACATATAGACAAACAACCATTCACACTCACATAGAACATACAAACTCCACACAGAAGCCCAAGTGGAGATTCAAATGCAGAAAGTAATTCACTTCCCTCTTTTATCGCAGTTACTTGGTTCCAGATACGACTGTGATAAGTTAACTCCCACATAGTAGGATTTAATATTTATAAACATGGTTAGCCTCTGTTTACACCCCATTACACAACACTTATGTACAGACTATGGGTTCATAGCAGGGACACAAAAGACGGCCACCGCTGTAAGCATAGCATGTTACCAAGCTAACTAGCTACTAGCATGGTAAACTGATTCCAGACACAACCGGGATAAGTCACTTTCAGCAAAGTAGGATTCAATATTAATAAACAAAATAATTTCATTGAGCATAGAAAACCTGTTTATGATTTTCTAAATACATTGTTTTACCATTATTAGAGCCCCGTAGACTTGAAATAACACCCCTATAATCACCTTCACACTCCTATTCTTTGTTTACATCACAGTGCACAGGCTACGGGATTACTGCAAGGACATAAGAGACGGCCAAGCAAACTTGTTAGCATCTCCTATTATTTATTCTAAACTTAAGAAAGTGTTCCAAACGGACTGCAGAAAAGGGACAGTAAGAAACCAAAAATGCACCACTTCCACACAGAATGGGAGGACAATTTTTTTCCACTCTACTGTCGGACCTGCCATGGCTGACTCCATGCGAAATCGAAGGTACTGTAATATTTCATCAATGTCACATTACTGATGCCTAGTGGCCAGATGCCTAATTTTTTAATAACACAATGAGGCCATCAAACCGCTACGTAGCGAGGGACGACTAATTGGAAACTGATGGCTTTCAAATGGAGTTTCAAGTCAAAAATGTACCACTTCCACATGTAATGTGAGGATAACTTTTTTTCACTATGTCATGTCGGATGTACCAAGGCTTACTCCATTCAGTGTTAAGGTAATGTAATGAAAAGTGATGAATGTAATATTACTGATACCGAGTGTCCAGAATACTACTACTAGATATGATATATACTATAGATATATACTAGATATGACTTCTCTTTCAGTATTTTTTTAAGTCAAAGTCAACCACGCAAAAGTGATTCATTATTAATGAAAAAATTAAAACTCAGATTGAGTGAGGGAACGATATTTGTACTGCGAAGTGGTGTTCTGATCCTTTGTTGTAAAAGTCTGATGACCTCCTGGTGACCCTGGATACTGTACACAATCCTCCATGTTGACAGTCATAGAATCACCACCTTAACCGGATGTTGCGTGCATCTTTATACTGTATAAAGATGGCTTGCTGCAGCTCACCTGAGGGGGCCAACGGAGCGACAAAATACAGTTCCATTGATCTCTTATGCAAACACAGCGTAGTTGCTGCCGCATCATTTACATATTAAACTAAAAAGTCAACAGGGTGGAGGGGGTTGTAGCTTGCAAGGTCACGTTCAATCAAAGTCACTCATCTTTTAGAGGATACTGTAACTAATTGCGCAGACCTCACAGCTAGGAGACCCGAGTTCAATCCCACCCTCTGTGTGGAGTTGGCATGTTCTCCCCGTGCATGCGTGGGTTTTCTCCGGGTACTCCGGTTTCCTCCCACATTCCAAAAACATGCTAGGTTAATTGGCCACTCCAAATTGTCCATAGGTATGAATGTGAGTGTGAATGGTTGTTTGTCTATATGTGCCCTGTGATTGGCTGGCCACCAGTCCAGGGTGTACCCCGCCTTTCGCCCGAAGACAGCTGGGATAGGCTCCAGCACCCCCGCGACCCTTGTGAGGAAAAGCGGCAGAAAATGAATAAATGAATGGTTTCAAACAGGGTTGCATGGCAAATGAGTGGTTAGTGGGTTCGATTCCCAAAGACAGCTGGGATAGGCCCCATTACCCCCCGTGACCCTTGTGAGGATAAGCTGTAGAAAATGTATATGAATATATATTACAAAACTGTGGCATATCTTTTTCCTACTTCACTAAAAAGCTAATATCGTCATAAATTAAAAACATAAACAATTATTTTACACATGTGAGTGTGAATGGTTGTTTGTCTATATGTGCCCTGTGATTGGCTGGCCACCAGTCCAGAGTGTACCCCGCCTCTCGCACAAAGACAGCTGGGATAGGCTCCAGCACCCCCCACGACCCTTGTGAGGATAAGCGGTAGAAAATGAATGAATGAACTGTAATCGGCCAAAAGTTGTAAGATAAACACAGATGGTATTTTTCTATAATAATAAAATAAAATGCACTCAAGCACCATCAGTGGTGTGCCAACGTCTGGCTGTGCAGTTACAGTATACTGTACATCATCACAGGCAACTCATGACATCCCAAAAAAAAAATATCAGAAGTACATTGATGATGATGATGATGATGATGATGATGACGGTGAACGGCTGCATCTTTCATTCTGCAAGACGGTCTTGTTGTTCGTATTAAGTGCTGTGGCCCAAATGATCTTTTCTGACACATCAACTCAAAGACTCCGTAAAAGCCAGACATGAAGGAAAGGGGATCCACAACCGCTGGTCTGCAGACCAAGGTTTAGTCCAGGCCACAGCACATGACATGTGACCACATCCGAAGAGACTTTATGACACAGTTCCTGTATTCCATAGTGCAGCTATACATAATGTTACGTCCAGCCAGGGCATGTCTGGCTGTGGACAAAGCCGTCCACAAACAGCAATGCTGGCAATGATGAATCACGTCCTCATGTAGCGTCGCATGCTGTCTGTGTTACACAATTGTCACACAACACAATGATTCATGAGCAGCGTGATGGCAAATAGCGTAAAGGAGGGCAGAAAAAAGGGAAAAAAGGTTGGAAATGGTGTGAACATCAAACTAGGTGACGCACTGAGTAGACAGATGATTGTGTGTCATGTGATGACCAGAAAGCATCACTTCATTATATATATATGTATATATATAATTATGAGGGCCTGCAGAGAGTAGGCGTTACATCAGAGTGAATTTATTGATTTTTTTCATAGTCTGGTGAGCAGATAGAGGGAGCATGTGGGCGACAACGCCAAGCAGGAAATGCTATTTAGCTTGTCAGGTGATGGCGGACGTGGATGAATGAGGGCTTCAGGGGCTACTGGTACTGGGCATAAGTCTTGGGCCCTCGTTAGATTTGTTGTTATGATATGCTGACCATATATAACAAAAATTTCAGACAAAATGAACAAAACGTCTTATTCCATCTGTGGTACTTATTGGTTCTGGGTCATGGATGCTTCCTTTAATGCTGGAGTGACTCAAACATTCATTCTCATTCATCCATTTTCATTATCCTCATGAGGGTCATGGGCATGCTGGAGCCTATCCCAGCAGTCTCCAAGCCAGAGGCAGTGTACACCCTTGACTAGTCCTGAGCCAATCACAGACAATAAAATGACATGTGTGTAAGTTGACCTTTATGCAGATACTCGCACACTTTTAATGGTCTTCAATTAGTCAACATTTAACATTTTTTCAAAAGACTCTTTCAAGGCACAGAGAATATTGTGTTACATGGTTGATGTAAACATGGAACCTACCAAAAGAAAGATTAGACTACTCTCTTTCGTCAGAAATATATATATTTTTTCTGTTTCAGCAATTGAACATAGGTTTCAGGTTTCAGGAAAATATCAGCTCCCAACTACAAAGGCTGTGGAAAATATCAGCTCCCAACTACAAAGGCAGAAAAACAGCTTTTAGTGAAAAGATACATTTCAAGCATAACTTTCACTTTGACACAAATATTTTTTGCTTTTGTGACAGCTGAAATACCTAAACAGCTATACTACAATATTCATTTATTCATTTTCTACCGCTTATCCTCATGAGAGGGTGCTGGAGCCTATCCCAGTTGTCTTCGGGCGAGAGGCGGGGTACACCCTGGACTGGTGGCCAGCCAATCACAGGGCACATATAGACAAACAACCATTCACACTCACATTCATACCTATGGACAATTTGGAGTGGCCAATTAACCTAGCATGTTTTTGGAATGTGGGAGGAAACCGGAGTACCCGGAGAAAACCCACGCATGCACGGGGAGAACATGCAAACTCCACACAGAGATGGCCGAGGGTGGAATTGAACTTGGGTCTCCTAGCTGTGAGGTCCGTGCGCTAACCACTCACGCACCGTGCACCCTACTACTAAGTAAAGAACACAAAAGTGTTTCTTTCTAGATGAAAATAACCATTTAGTTACAAATATAACCCTATGAACTATTTACAGTTTTCATATTTGAAAACTATATCATACTGTCCTGTCATGTGTTTTTCTCTTCATTAAATACAGGAAAACTGGGCATATTTCAGACATAGTAGCTGATGGAGATTTAATCCCAGCCATTTTTAATGGTTTTGACAGATTTTCACTTCCTGGTTGCTGCATAGTATTTCATTATGAAAGATGCATACGAGGCTCTTATAAATTGCACTTCTGCCACCTTGTAATCAGTTTTATCGACTTAAAACTGCACCAAACATGCTCCTCTATTGTGGAGTTGTATCATCACCTCCGAAAAAACGGAAATAATTTATGAATATGTTTTGGAAGCAAATGATGAATTAATCATGATTAATTAATATAGTCAGAAGTCAGACTCATCTGACAAAATGGTCATCATTTGACAGCCCTAGTTATTGAATGTGCTTTTGGCAGACTCAAAGCATGCATGACTCGGTGCCTTGAGAAGGGCGATGGATATTAATCTACAAGACCTTCCCTTTGTTCTACGTTATGTGGCTGCAGTGCTCCATAACTACTGTGAGGCCACCAAGGAGATGGTGGAGGAGATGAGAGTCATGGAAGCAATTCAATTCAGCCAGACACAGGATTATTACAAAGCTGACAGCATCACGGCAGAAGGAAAGAGAGTTAGGAGAGTTCTTTAGGAGTACACCTTCATCCATAAAAGGATGACACTCGAAGCACAGTCTCGATATGCAACATGTTACATTTTAATATGATACTGTACATCTTTTAATAAAGTTTGTTTTTTAAAGGTGAAATAAGATTCTATTCCTGTGGTTTGTAAGTAGAAGGTACTTATGGAGGCACCTATAAATGTAAACTCCACACAGAGATTTGAACCTCGATCTTGCCAATCTCCTGACCGTGTGGCAAACATGCTAACCACTTGAGCATCGTGCAGCCAGGTCCATAGGTGTGTCTGTAAAAATGACTATGTTGGTATGGTGGTGACATGTTGAGCGGTTGTGATGTCGGATGCATTGTTTGTCTTAACAAGATGGCTTCTCTGATGCCTCCATCGCGTTCAAAGGTTTCTCCAGTTCAGCTGGAGGTCTTTTCCACTGCATGCAGCAACTTGCTCTCAGCTGGACGTATTCATTTAAGTCTGTATTGCTTGTGGTTGTTGAGTTTTGCGTAAAAACAGACCATAAATAATTCAAAATAATTATTTAGAAGGAACTTAAAATATTTCATCGCGATTAATCACATTTTGTTCATAGTTACACAATTAATCACATCTAATCTCAGACGGAAATAAGTTTTTATGTATAATAAGTAGGGGAAATCTCTTTTTGGTAAACGATTCGATGTGCAACTGCAACGATAATTACATCAAATTTTATGTAAAGGAATATCAATTTGGCAACTTTGGGCCATTATTTAAAAAAATACAGTCAGCAAGCATATTTTTGTATTATTATTTTTCTTTATTATTAGCATATTAGCTCTTAAACTCGCCCACAAACATTCAGCAAATACAAAATGTGAGCAAGTGAAACCTCTCACACAAACATGTTTTTGTTTATTTGTGTCAGCTCAAAATAAGATTTGTTTATTTATGGTACTGGTTTTAAATTCAAAATGATTGTGAGTAAAAAGCCTATTTAGGAACATTCAGAAAGGATTATTATTCAGGAATTGCCTCAATGCACCTTTCCTTGAAATGTTAAAATGAAAATAACTAAAACACAGGGCAATAGTCATAAAACATTTCATCCAAATAACGCACCATTAACGCGTTAACTTTGACAGCCCTATAAAAAACATTTGTTTAAATTAAGGAAGATTTACCACGCTTCAGCACAGATGGTTTTCATTTCATTTAACTGCATTAGTGACTACCTGCTCCATGTGTCCTTTCCGCATATGTACAGTAACTGATGTGTCAAATATACTAGATACACAATGCACTCTTGTCAGAGGTGGCATCAATATCCAAAACACCAACAATGTTCAGTTTACAAAACGGACTTCTATATTAACTAAGCTACGATATTAACCAAACAAGATGCTCGTTTGTTGGCAGCATTTTTTACCCGAGGACTGCAACGCACGTCTTGTGCTGGAAGACACGGCCATCCCAAGGAGAGCGGACATCCTAAGTGTTGTTGCTGTGACGATGCTCTATGCTGTTGCTGATGGAAGTAGCGGAAGCTGAATGCTCCATGTGAAATCAATGTGTCAGCAAGATACAGGTAAGTATTACATTCATGTACTATCATTACTGTACTTGTTCTATGCCAAATGCAGTTGAAGTGGCTAGAAGGCGTCATGGCAGCTTGAAAAGCCTCTTTCATTGTTAGTCACCTGCTTGGGAACACTTGGCCTTCCTGCTAAAATACGTAAACAGACAAAGTGGATAAGGTGAAGGCAGTCCAAGCTAGCGGGAGCTATTAAATACTGCACTTCAGCCAATAAGGAGTTTTACTTTACTACAAATTAGGGCTGTCAATTGATTAAAATATTTAATTGCGATTAATCACAATTTGTTGAAGTTTTTGTGTACTATAAATGTACCCTTTAAAGTTTTTAATACACTTATAAATAAAGTGTCAACAAGTAGACAGGGCGGCACGGTGGTCTAGGGGTTAGCGAGCAGACCTCACAGCTAGGAGACCAGGGTTCAATCCCACCCTCGGGCATCTCTGTGTGGAGTTTGCATGTTCTCCCCGTGCATGCGTGGGTTTTCTCCGGGTACTCCGGTTTCCTCCCACATTCCAAAAACATGCTAGGTTAATTGGTGACTCCAAATTGTCCATAGGTATGAATGTGAGTGTGAATGGTTGTTTGTCTATATGTGCCCTGTGATTGGCTGGCCACCAGTCCAGGGTGTACCCCGCCTTACGCCTGAAGACAGCTGGGATAGGCTCCAGCACCCCCCGCGACCCCCGTGAGGAAAAGCGGTAGAAAATGAATGAATGAATGAATGAACAAGTAGACATTTGTAAGGTAAACGGTCCATCACTTAAATATCATTCTCTTAAAATAACTAAGTAAGACATCTAACGTTCCAAACAAAGCTTTGCAAAAACACCCACAAACTAAGTGAAATGAAAACAGGGTAAAAAAAGAAATATTGACAACGTACAACAAATAAAGACCAGTCAGTAGTTTTAGGACTGTGCCCATATACTGTAGTGCAGCCAGGCTTCACTTCCACACACTCTTAGAGACACACAAAAATTCTTGTACACGCACTTTATCATGCTATTTCTTGGTCTGGCGACTTCAACAGCCCGGAAGTATGATACAGCTAATAAATTCCCTTGCCAGCCTTGACTGCCATCTTATTAAGCACTGTGTAAGCCTGTCACCATAATCAATAAATCAAATAACCGCCCGATAAATACAATTTTGCCGGCCTCGATATATTGACATGTGCATGCGTGTTTGTTATCCTCTTCTATCTCTACCAAACATGCTGAATGACAAGATGTTTCAGTCTGTCTCAACACCTGGGTGCGTTGGTTCGATAACGGAACAAATCCTCCTGTTAATCATTGAGTCTCTTTGTCCCAGTGGTGAGAGGCGGGGCTGCGAGCCAGTGCACAAGCAGCAGCACCACTTGTGCACTCCCAAGAATCCCAAGAATCCCTATTAAATAATGTTGGGAAACTAAATTTACATGCATTATAATGCCATATGTTATTATATTGCTCAAAACATGGTCTGAAAATAGTGTTGACAATAATATCGTTTATCGGCAATAACTTGTGGACAATTATCGTCCAGCTAAATTTGCTATCCCGATAGGCCTAGCCGTGTGTCCCCACACACTAAGGTGGTACAAGCTAGCAGCTTGTAACCCAAATTTTAGCTAACAGGGAAAGGAATAATGACTTAGCATATTAGCATGCTAAAAGTGTCGTACAGTCAACATCGCGCTCGGGTGGCTAGGTGGTATACACGAGCGGAAAAGCATCAATGGAGCTGGGACAAGATGTGTTGCCATGGTAATCCAAGCCCAATGGAGACATCAAAGACCCCGTTCCCTTGATCCATGGGGGGCAGGGACAGTATAAGGATGATTCTAAGCTAAAAATTGACCGATGCTTGGTGAGATTTGTTTTGACAATCAAACAATTCCGCTCTAAATAAAATAAAAACTCTTTAGTTGGAATGCTCGTATGCCAAGGTGCCATGATATGAATGGCAGTAAAAAAATACCTGCAGTGCTCAAGCAGGTTCTCCAGATGAGCCCAGCAAGTGGCATCGCTCTGGTGACAATTCAACTCACAGCGACAGTAGATAAAAATAACTTTGGTCTTGTCGAGAGAGCCATCTGCCAAGTCTTTGAAGTTAAACTTGCCGTTCAAAATCCTCCTTTTCTTTGTCCATTTCGGCTCAATATTTGTTCCAGCTTGTGGCTGAACGTCAACTGCGATGTCACTGCGTTTTCTCAAACTACGGTGGGGGCCAAGGGTCAAACATGACGCATGCACGTGAATCGCGGATTACAAAATTAACGTTTATTAAGTAAGTTAACTTCTATATTAAGTAAGTTAAGTTAGTTAGTAACACGAAAAAACGATATTTATCTGGTGGACAAACACGACACCTCGCTAGCCATGTCAGCATCACTCACTGACAGAAGAGTGGATACCTAGCTCTCAATTTCACTACAGAGACTCAACAAGATGTTTGTTGGCTGTCAACATTTTTTTACCTGACGTCTTGTGCTGGAAGACACAGCCATCCCAAGGAGAGCGGCCATCGGAAGTGTTGCCGCTGTATCTATGTTGCTGTTATTGATGGAACTAGCATAAGCTAAATGCTCAGTGTGAAAACAATGCGTCTCGGAAAGAAGTTTTGGTAATGTTTTAAATCATCAAAATACGGTAAGTATTACATGTTATCATTAATGTACTTCTTCTTGCATGATAACATGTATATGAAACGATAAAAGTAGTCAGAATAGCTGTGTCCCACTGACGTGCATTGTTAGCTAGCTCATATCAACACGTTTTCTGCTGGGAAATACATTGTATACATGTTTCACATAAGGATTATGAATGATGGGCAAAATTCCCCAAAAGTGCAGTTCCCCTTTAACATTGAAGTACTGTTGCACTGCTACTATTAAAGAATAACTGCACTTTTGTGTGGAATTTTGCCCACAATGGGCACACCGATTCTTCTGAAAAACTGCCAGCAGATCTTCATTTACATATCATTTATTCATTAATCATTCTTCATTTATTACTAATGTTAACATTGTTACACCAAAGAACTACATTACTAGTGTAGTGACACCTCGCCACACCAAACCGACTAGCGACCGACTATGCGAGCTGCCGCCACTCGGCAATATATTAAGGTAAATTAGGTAAAGTATTACATGTTCTTATGAATGTACCTGTTACTACATGGTCGCAGCATGTATATAAAACCATAAAACCTTTATAACATTACGTGAAGTCATGATCTGTCCTTTGTATTTGTTTTCTATCTTTTCTAAAGACGTGTTCATGTCTCACATAAGGATTGTGGATGATTGCGGAAAGTCCAATTTTCCTCACATTTTTCTCACAGTTGCGTGTTCGGTCGTGTTGTTCGTGCCTTAGCAAGTTGTTTGTTTATGAGCAGGATTATGCAAAAACTGATTTACCCATTTGCATAAAACCGTGTGCAGCCATTGAAATACGGAATGTTTTTGCCATTTTCCTTACTGTTAATGCCTAAATCAAACGAAGATAAAATCCAGACCTGTGTGTGTGTGTGTTGTGAATGTGTTTAAGGAGGTGTTGCTTTAAATCAGGACTGTAGTTACCAGTCTGCACAATTTGATACAGCTCGTTATGGCACCTATCATTAAAGGCCTTATCGTGGCTGTAATTTGTTATCTGGCAGTAAGAGTCCTTCAGAGGATTCCATCTTAAATGCCAATCGCGGCGTCACCTCACTATGTGAAATGAACTCTCCCTCCCTCAGATCCGTTTTCCCTTCCTTCTTGTTTGGAGCCAGAACCCAAGAGAACATCTCTCACGGGTGTGGGCTGCCAAATCATTCCTTATGACTTGTGAAAGACAATGCGAAATTGGCTGGATAAGAAGGCAGCGAGTAAGAGCGCAGCGTCTTGCATAACGCCACTGGAACGGGACCAGCGGCAGCGAGTGCCAACATTCGACATTAGCGGCGTTGCAAGCCAAGGAAATGTAGAATCGTAAGGAGCAGCGGCGGCGTTGACTTGTCTCTTTAACTCAGGTTTAATGCAGCTGTCGGTGTTTTAGCACTGCAGATGTTCTACAAATACCTCCATTTGTCTTCATTCACACTGATGCATGCGCGGTGTACGTCATCTAGGCATGAAACTAGGCTCAAGAACAAAATACGCCGCTCCTTTTAGCTTTTATTTTTTCTTAGCTCTGAAACATTGGACTTTTTCAGTAAGAAGCTTGAGATGATCTTTTCTTGGCATTGCCAGATGATCACAGAACCTACTACACAGTGCTCAGTCACGCTTGCACTGCTCACAGCCTGTAGATTGCTACAATCATGGGAAGCTTTCATCTCATCTACCTGTTACTGTTCTTTAAAAATCAGCAGTGGAACATAAGTACGTTTCAGCAAAATATCAGTTCTCAACAAAAAACAGGAGAAAAACAGCTTTTGGGTACATTTCATACATTTCAAGCATTTTCACACTTCTATTAAACATGTTTTCCTCTATTGTGCACTTGAGTCATAAAAGGCGTATAAATATGTCTTTGGAATCAGGCATTCGTGTTGAAAAAATATATTTATTCTAATTCTTGTCTTATTTTATCTCACCTAAGTATTGCGGAGAAAAACTGTCACTTTGAGGTATTGTCACTTCAATTCACGGCATTGTTGTGGCGGATGAAAATATCGATATACAGTCATCACTCCTTTATCATTGGTAATTGGCTCCAGGCCTGACTGCCATAAGTGAATTTCTGCAAAGCAAGATTCAATATTATGAAATAATACTTTACTTTTAATACTTTCTCAACACGGTTATCGTTATTACAGCCTGCAGACATGAAATAACACACCTAAACAATGGCTCCTCTAAGCTGCGCGTGTGTGCACTCCTCTTGCATTAACGGCGTAATAATAATAAATCTATACAGCATACAATGATGTAAACACAGTTTATTCTGTACCATTTTGCAGTCCAGCTCAGTGAGTGCAAGGGAACAACAGGCAGTATTATAATACAGTCCCCTGTATGGCAGGGCACCCTGGACTGGTGGCCAGCCAATCACAGGGCACATATAGACAAACAACCATTCACACTCACATTCATACCTATGGACAATTTGGAGTCGCCAATTAACCTAGCATGTTTTTGGAATGTGGGAGGAAACCGGAGTACCCGGAGAAAACCCACGCATGCACGGGGAGAACATGCATGCAAACTCCACACAGAGATGCCCGAGCGGGGAATCGAACCCACTAACCACTCATTTACCATGCAGCTCTGTTTGAAACCAGCTTCAGAATGGAATTCTCAGTTCTCAGCTTTGGGTCGGGTGTTTTACTATGTGAACGTCTGATGCAGGTCACGGAGGTCCAAGGAATTCTCAGGTGGTTTTTGTGTATGCTTGTGTATGCCTGAAAAATGATGGGCAACGTTGCCCCTAAAGTCACCCTTACACTCATATTATTCTTTGTTTACATCACATTGCTAATGCGCATGCTAGGGGATCACTGCAGGGACACAGGAGACGGCTACGCCTTGAAGCAACATTAGTCAGACTGATACAACATCATGTTATCACATTCCTTGTGTGCAAATGCCACGGTGCTGTCGCCATGGCATCCTCGAGATGTCAGTTAATTGCGGGCGCTCCTGAGGAGGGGCGGAGGCCAAGGAGGCGGCATGCAATTAAAACCTGCCGTCCATCATTAAAGAAGCGTGGAAAGTTTCAGGGACGTTATTCTGCAAAGTTGGTCTGACAGGAACCTCATCTCTCCTCCATTTCTGCTCCACTCCTACGCCAGCCTTGGAGGGCAGTGAGATGTGAGATTAAAGTGGATTTTTGGGGCTCAATAGGTCATCTTTCCCACAGGACTGTAATCTATTTGTGGCATTTTAAGAATTTTACTACCCCTACCTTCCATAAGTGGGTCAATATCTTTGTAATGAAAAATTGTTATCATTTCATATTCCATGTATTCCTCAAAAAACATATTTTTGATATCATGCAATTCACATTTTTAATTGACCTTTATGCAACACACAATGGATCCTCACATTTTCTATTGTTGTACGGGGTCATTTTCTTTTTCAAAGATGGAAAAAAGTGAAAAATGAAGATGTTTCTAACATGAAATCATTCTTGTGCGGTCCTAAATATAATACTAAATATCATACAAGTGGCACGGTGGTCTAGGGGTTAGCGCGCAGACCTCACAGCTAGGAGACCAGGGTTCAATCCCACCCTCGGGCATCTCTGTGTGGAGTTTGCATGTTCTCCCCGTGCATGCGTGGGTTTTCTCCGGGTACTCCGGTTTCCTCCCACATTCCAAAAACATGCTAGGTTAATTGGCCACTCCAAATTGTCCATAGGTATGAATGTGAGTGGGAATGGTTGTTTGTCTATATGTGCCCTGTGATTGGCTGGCCACCAGTCCAGGGTGTACCCCGCCTTACGCCCGAAGACAGCTGGGTTAGGCTCCAGCACCCCCCGCGACCCTCGTGAGGAAAAGCGGTAGAAAATGAATGAATGAATATCATACAAGTGATTATTCCTAACCAAAATGGCAAAATTGGCATAAAAACGTATTGATTCTAGTATGGGTCATTTTTGACCCACTTATGGAAGAGTAGGGTCCAGTCACTCGTGCATCTAAGGGTTAAAGTAAGTGTAAAATGGCTGAATGAAGTAAAATACAAATATAAGGCATTCATAAGACGTTGTGATGATATGTAGTATTGTAGGTGTTACTGCAATGTTGGGTGAGACACACAAGCACCAGACCTGGGGTGTTAAAATCATTCTTAGAGCACTCTAATAATGTTTAAAAAAATGTTTTCTATGTTCTATGAAAATGTTCCATTTATAAATATGGTATCTGACCTCATGGAAAGTTATTCATCATGGCGTGGTCTGTTATCAGTTAACCACGATGAAGGAGGGATTACCGTAATGGTAATAGACGCCATTGTAGAGAGGAATAACGTCGAAAGAATCACAGACTCTAGTGATTGTCATGATGTGCTATCACGTATTAACAAGTGTTAAAGTCATCAGTTCAGTTTTGCTTACTGTGTGTTGTGTGACACATCATTTTTGCTAGTTTGTATCTTCATCAGCACAAGATGTCGATGTCAGAAGTCCTGAATGTAAACAGGTTTGCTACCTCTTTTTAGGTGACTAACCAGTGACGTCGGCTTCTCATTAAGCCTGAGTGCACAAGAAAGCCGCTAAAATAAGCCTCATTCGTCAGCACGTTTCTAGGAAACCAATTTATTGTTTATATCAGGCGTGACTGGATGCCCTGTCTGTCCGACATGCACACGTGCAACCCCGCCGGCCTTTTTGTCTCCGAAGGGATGAAGGAATCCACGTGATCTGCTGGGCATGGGTCGGGTTGGAGGATATGTTGTGCTCGGAGGGGTCACTGGCAAACAAATATGTGCGCTCACTCGCTGCTTTATTTGCTATACTTAAATAGCAGTGATGCAGAATAATCTCACAGCCCATATTTTGTCATTACAAGGCAGGGGTGCTGGGAATGGAGATTGTGTTGTTTTTGCATACAATATTGGCATCATGATCAGTGTATTATGGATACAAATATTCTCATCATCAGAATGTATATTTAAACACTATACATACACTTTAGAAAGCTCGATTTATTCTTGTTATTGACTGAAATGTCATTCTTTCAAGTCCAATTAATAGTTTGAAATGGTACAAATGTAAGTGATGAGGTGCCAAAGGTTAAAAAAAGGTAAGGTTACCCAAGACTGACTAATAATGTGTATTTCACAATTTAAGGGACCATAAAGTGGTCATCAGGAATATCATACAATATCATCAGGAATCATACAAACTTGTATGACTTACTTTGTAAAGTGGAAAGTTAGAAAAGGCTTTACCAAGTGACATAACTCAAAGAGAGAACAATAGTTAGCAACAGTAGGTCCTTCTTCATGGTTATGGGGTATAGTTACAGCCACAATGCAGTGGAGGCAAATGTAGGGAAGCTCAATGTGCTCAATGAGAATTTTAAGGCAGCATTACTCACTGCGGACAGGGGCTGTTCATTGAGCACAATATATGATCTTTTCTGTTGATTTTTTTTTGTCATCCTCTGGGAGTTTGCCACACTTTGCAAGTGTTTCAGGCAGTGATAATTTTGCCGGCTTCGATGTATTGACTTGTGCATGTGTGTTTGTTTTCCTCTTCTCTACTAATTAGGCTGGATGACAAGATGTTTCACCTTGTCATCTATCTCAACATCTGGGCATGTTGGTTGTATAGCGGAATGAACCGAGTGAGGGAGAGGTGGGGTACTAGCGAGTGCCGGGTGCTAGCTGTAACTGTGTGTGTGATGTGTTACACGATTGAATGCTGTGCATCTGTCTCAACATCTGGGCATGTTGGTTGTATAGCGGAATGAACCGAGTGAGGGAGAGGTGGGGTACTAGCGAGTGTGGGGTGCTGGTTCTAACTGTGTGTGTGGTGTGCCACACGATCAAATGATGTGCATCTATTTCTACACATCTGGGTGTGTTGGTTGTATAGCGGAATGAACCGAGTGAGGGAGAGGTGGGGTGATAGCAAGTGCCGGGTGCAAGCTGTAACAGTGTGTGTGATGTGTTACACGATTGAATGCTGTGCATCTCTCTCAACATCTGGGCATGTTGGTTCTATAGCGGAATGAACCGAATGAGGGAGAGGTGGGGTGATAGCGAGTGCCGGGTGCTAGCTGTAACTGTGTGTGTGATGTGTTACACGATTGAATGCTGTGCATCTGTCTCAACATCTGGGCATGTTGGTTGTATAGCGGAATGAACCGAGTGAGGGAGAGGTGGGGTGATAGCAAGTGTGGGGTGCTGGTTCGAACTGTGTGTGTGGTGTGCCACACGATTAAATGATGTGCATCTATCTCTACACATCTGGGCGTGTTGGTTGTATAGCGGAATGAACCGAGTGAGGGAGAGGTGGGGTGATAGCAAGTGCCGGGTGCAAGCTGTAACAGTGTGTGTGATGTGTTACACGATTGAATGCTGTGCATCTGTCTCAACATCTGGGCATGTTGGTTGTGTAGCGGAATGAACCGAGTGAGGGAGAGGTGGGGTGATAGCGAGTGCCGGGTGCTAGCTGTAACTGTGTGTGTGATGTGTTACACGATTGAATGCTGCGCATCTGTCTCAACATCTGGGCATGTTGGTTCTATAGCGGAATGAACCGAATGAGGGAGAGGTGGGGTGATAGCGAGTGCCGGGTGCTAGCTGTAACTGTGTGTGTGATGTGTTACACGATTGAATGCTGTGCATCTGTCTCAACATCTGGGCATGTTGGTTCTATAGCGGAATGAACCGAGTGAGGGAGAGGTGGGGTGATAGCAAGTGCCGGGTGCTAGCTGTAACTGTGTGTGTGGTGTGCCACACGATCGAATGCTGTGCATCTATCTCTACACATCTGGGCATGTTGGTTGTATAGCGGAATGAACCGAGTGAGGGAGAGGTGGGGTGATAGCAAGTGTGGGGTGCTGGTTCGAACTGTGTGTGTGGTGTGCCACACGATCAAATGATGTGCATCTATCTCTACACATCTGGGCGTGTTGGTTGTATAGCGGAATGAACCAAGTGAGGGAGAGGTGGGGTGATAGCGAGTGCCGGGTGCTAGCTGTAACTGTGTGTGTGATGTGTTACACGATTGAATGCTGTGCATCTGTCTCAACATCTGGGCATGTTGGTTGTATAGCGGAATGAACCGAGTGAGGGAGAGGTGGGGTACTAGCGAGTGTGGGGTGCTGGTTCTAACTGTGTGTGTGGTGTGCCACACGATCAAATGATGTGCATCTATTTCTACACATCTGGGTGTGTTGGTTGTATAGCGGAATGAACCGAGTGAGGGAGAGGTGGGGTGATAGCAAGTGCCGGGTGCAAGCTGTAACAGTGTGTGTGATGTGTTACACGATTGAATGCTGTGCATCTCTCTCAACATCTGGGCATGTTGGTTCTATAGCGGAATGAACCGAATGAGGGAGAGGTGGGGTGATAGCGAGTGCCGGGTGCTAGCTGTAACTGTGTGTGTGATGTGTTACACGATTGAATGCTGTGCATCTGTCTCAACATCTGGGCATGTTGGTTGTATAGCGGAATGAACCGAGTGAGGGAGAGGTGGGGTGATAGCAAGTGTGGGGTGCTGGTTCGAACTGTGTGTGTGGTGTGCCACACGATTAAATGATGTGCATCTATCTCTACACATCTGGGCGTGTTGGTTGTATAGCGGAATGAACCGAGTGAGGGAGAGGTGGGGTGATAGCAAGTGCCGGGTGCAAGCTGTAACAGTGTGTGTGATGTGTTACACGATTGAATGCTGTGCATCTGTCTCAACATCTGGGCATGTTGGTTGTGTAGCGGAATGAACCGAGTGAGGGAGAGGTGGGGTGATAGCGAGTGCCGGGTGCTAGCTGTAACTGTGTGTGTGATGTGTTACACGATTGAATGCTGCGCATCTGTCTCAACATCTGGGCATGTTGGTTCTATAGCGGAATGAACCGAATGAGGGAGAGGTGGGGTGATAGCGAGTGCCGGGTGCTAGCTGTAACTGTGTGTGTGATGTGTTACACGATTGAATGCTGTGCATCTGTCTCAACATCTGGGCATGTTGGTTCTATAGCGGAATGAACCGAGTGAGGGAGAGGTGGGGTGATAGCAAGTGCCGGGTGCTAGCTGTAACTGTGTGTGTGGTGTGCCACACGATCGAATGCTGTGCATCTATCTCTACACATCTGGGCATGTTGGTTGTATAGCGGAATGAACCGAGTGAGGGAGAGGTGGGGTGATAGCAAGTGTGGGGTGCTGGTTCGAACTGTGTGTGTGGTGTGCCACACGATCAAATGATGTGCATCTATCTCTACACATCTGGGCGTGTTGGTTGTATAGCGGAATGAACCAAGTGAGGGAGAGGTGGGGTGATAGCGAGTGCCGGGTGCTAGCTGTAACTGTGTGTGTGATGTGTTACACGATTGAATGCTGTGCATCTGTCTCAACATCTGGGCATGTTGGTTGTATAGCGGAATGAACCGAGTGAGGGAGAGGTGGGGTACTAGCGAGTGTGGGGTGCTGGTTCTAACTGTGTGTGTGGTGTGCCACACGATCAAATGATGTGCATCTATTTCTACACATCTGGGTGTGTTGGTTGTATAGCGGAATGAACCGAGTGAGGGAGAGGTGGGGTACTAGCGAGTGTGGGGTGCTGGCTGTAACTGTGTGTGTGATGTGTTACACGATTGAATGCTGTGCATCTGTCTCAACATCTGGGCATGTTGGTTCTATAGCGGAATGAACCGAGTGAGGGAGAGGTGGGGTGATAGCAAGTGCCGGGTGCTAGCTGTAACTGTGTGTGTGGTGTGTTACACGATTGAATGCTGTGCATCTGTCTCAACATCTGGGCATGTTGGTTGTATAGCGGAATGAACCGAGTGAGGGAGAGGTGGGGTGATAGCGAGTTCCGGGTGCTAGCTGTAACTGTGTGTGTGGTGTGTTACACGATTGAATGCTGTGCATCTGTCTCAACATCTGGGTGTGTTGGTAATATAGCGGAATAAACCGAGTAAGGGAGAGGTGGGGTTCTAGCGAGTGTGGGGTGCTAACTGGAACTGTGTGTGTCTACACGATTGAATGCTTTATTTGTGCTTGTTGTGTATAAAACATTCTGATGCTCCCCGTTTTTCCTTATTTTGTGACATGAAAAGGTTTGTGACAATAAAGACAATAAGACAATAAAAAACTACAACTTACCTTTCAACTGCCGTGATTCTGGAAGTATAACACCTCATTGTGCACCAAATGCATTTGCTGCACCCAAAACATCACACAACAGCACATTCTACACACAATGCAGCTAAAGGTGAATCAAGGAAGTGCATATGCAAATAGGCTGACAATGACTGATCCAGGCTGCATATTCTGCCCTAATTATGCAGACTGCACATTGACACACACCGTGAACTTCAGAGTATTTGTCCATTGTTTTTTGGATCAATATTCAGAAAATTACCAAATTGATTCAAAATCAGCAATATGGTGTAGTGTCCATAATACGCATGATGTTTCCTTTTTCTACTGATCTATTTTTTGTAATTAACACACTTAGGGGGACTAGTTTTGTTACATCATGTTTCCATGGAGCTGCACGGTGGCCGGGTGGTTAGCCAGCAGACCTCACAGCTAGGAGACCCGAGTTCAATTCCACCCTCGGCCATCCCTGTGTGGAGTTTGCTTGTTCTCCCCGTGCATGCATGGGTTTTCTCCTGGTACTCCGGTTTCCTCCCACATTCCAAAAACATGCTAGGTTAATTGGCCACTCCAAATTGTCCATAGGTATGAATGTGAGTGTGAATGGTTGTTTGTCTATATGTGCCCTGTGATTGGCTGGTCACCAGTCCAGGGTGTACCCCGCTTCTCGCCCAAAGACAGCTGGGATAGGCTCCAGCACCCCCCTCCCCCGCGGCCCCCGTGAGGATAAGCGGTAGAAAATGAATGAATGTTTCCATGGAAAGTGTTAGTCTTGTGCAAACTAAAAATACATTGAAAAACACTTAAATTACATTGAAGTGCAATTTTGTTTACAGAAACTTGATAATCCTTTGTATTTCCATGTATTGCCATATATTATTATCACATTAATGAAAAAAATGTTGACAAAAATATAGTTTATTGGCAATAATAGGCAGCACAATTTGTTATCGTGACAGGCCTAACGCCGGTTGTTTGAAGGAGACAGAGGGATTTTTTTCTTGCCTCCCTCGTCTTGCAAATATCCTCAGGTCATACTTTTGAGACGCTGCTTCAAATGCGCGACGAGGTTGCCATGTTACCCCAGGCTCACACTGAATCCTGAACAGCTCCGGTGTAGCCTGGGGAAGCATTCCGCAAGATTGAAATCCCTGTTTTAGGCTCTGCATTACTCTGACATTAGCTCTGCACGTGCAGCTCCGCCTACCGAGGCTGTACGGCACAACAGAAAGAAATCTGTTTGGGATCGAACTTTTTTTTTTCAGATGCCGCAGATGATAGAGCACTCTCTGGTCAAGCTGTAGATTTTCACAGCCGGAGCAGGGCTTGCCCAGCATCTACCGGAGTCAATGAGTGGCCATCTGGACTGGATCACAACTGGAGCTGCACCACAGTCAATGTGAGCCACCACGGGAAACGTGTGCATGACAAGTTTAGTAGCAACGTCTTTCTCGGCCTTTATCAGGAAATACGGCCACCCAGCTGACATCACTCGAACTTGCCGAGTCTGGAATGGACGGCTTGTATTGGAGTGCTTATATAACAGATGTGGGTCAATATAATACCATACAGACTGTTTTGCTGAAATAATATTGGGGTGCCCTGAATTTATACCAAATGAACTGTGAACTGTTTGGGTTTTAAAGAGGACCTATAAATGTAGTTAGAATGTTGCCAAAGTTTATATGGTTCATAGTTAGGAAGCACTTTTGGTGTGTGACCAATCACAGCAAAGTGGGCGTGCCCGCGAGTGGAATAAATTCAAACACACCGTTTTGGCAGGAAGCACAAATCCAAGGAAATACAACTGGAATAGGGGCAGATTCTGGAAGACCTATAGAACGTTTTCTGTGCGGGTTATTGTGTGTAGCTGCTCTATAGGAGAACATAACTCGATACAAAGGGTAGAAAAATGAGCAAAAAAGGGTTCCCTTTAAATGGTATTTGTTTTAAACAGGAGAGCGGTCATGATTGCTGGGAGTTGGTCGGGGTTGCTCTCGGTGTCCTTGAGGGGTCTGACTTGGACTTCAACACTTTTCCTGTGTGCTAAAGCAAGTGAGGCAAATTATTGTTGAGTCCTTCAGAGGTGGCGAGGGATGTGCGGACAGTTCTGCCAACTCTGCAGCTCAAAGTGGCCCTCAAGCCAGATGGAATCTTTCCGAACGCGTTGTGCTGCGTAAGTCTGCTTGCTAATTGGCGAGGCAAAATAAGCCATTGTCTCCAGTTTGAAGGTAAAGATGCTCTCAGCTCAGGGCCACCCTCATTCCACAAGCACTTTGCCGGGGGCCGCCCCAGGCCCCCACGTACTCTACTTTCCTGGCATTTAAAAGATGCACAAGAACTCGCCCATTTTTTCCACCTCTTGAATCCTTCACATCAAAAAAGCTGTGGCTGCCAAGCCGAGCAGGCGGCAAGCTTAAAGAGCGAAGACGCTTGCGCTGTCTCTTGGAGGGTATTTGCAGGAGCTCAATGTCTCGCTGAGGACGCCAAAGATACCAGCTGTGCAAAGTCCACCTACTGGATAAACACTACAACCGATGGAGAACTGACTGATACGTCTCTTTACCATCTTGCATCCATCTGTGCGTCTGCTCTCCAACAGGATTAGCAGCGGGCGAGATGTCTGAGTGTGTGGACTGACCTTTGAACTTTTGAACACCGCGCTGAGAAATAATCTGATGATTCAGTCGGAAGGCTGTCATGGCTCATCTTTATAACGGCATGCATGGAGGACATAACAATCTGGATTAAAGCTGCACTTTAATGAGGGGACCTTCAGGCCCAATCTACTTGACCACGAGCTGCACGTGGCGTGCGGATGCTTGGCAATGATGGCGGAAATTGTACAGTCTAAGGCTCGTTCATACATCATTCATACATACGGAAATATTAATAGTATTTGTCCAATGAACTGTATTTTCGGTATGATTCCAAATTTTTTTAAACACACATTTTTCTAAAGAAAAATCTTTCAAGGCACACCACATGTTGTGTTCAATGGCTACATAAACATGGAACCTACCAAAAGAAAGATTAGACTCCCTTCTTCATTCATTCATTCATTCATTCATTCAATTTCTACCTCTTATCCTCACGAGGGTCACGGAAGGTGCTGCAGCATAGAGGCGGGGTACACCCTGGACTGGTGGCCAGCCAATCACAGGGCACATATAGACAAACAACCATTCACACTCACATTCATACCTATGGACAATTTGGAGTGGCCAATTAACCTAGCATGTTTTTGGAATGTGGGAGGAAACCGGAGTACCCGGAGAAAACCCACGCATGCACGGGGAGAACATGCAAACTCCACACAGAGATGGCCGAGGGGGGACTTGAACTCGTTGTGTCTTAGCTGTGAGGCCTGCGCGCTAACCACTTGTCCACCGTTCAGCCTAGACTCCCTTCTTTCAGCAGAAAAAAACTTGTTTCTACCTTTTTCTGTTCTTTTTCTGTTGAACATTTCCACCGTAGTGCGTTTCAGGAAAATATCTGTTCCTAACTAAGAAAATTGTAAAAAGATATATTTCAAAAGCATAACTTTCACTTTAACACAACTGAACAAAAGGGGTTGACAATAAGTGAGCACGCGTGTGTGTGCATGTGTTAAAATGTCCCTAAAATGCACAATGAACGCTGTCGTGTTTGATTCTTCATTGAAATGATCCCTGCCGAGCTCTCATCAAATGCACTTCTGCCACCTTCTGGCCGTTTTTATGGCTAAAAGTGCTCTGAATTGTTAATGCATGAGTGCAAAGTTGCATCATTTCCTCTTTTTTTGCCTCTCACATAAAAAACACTTATCAATAAGTTGTTGAAATCGGGTATTTGGAAGTATAAAACATGGAAATATGTTTTCGGTGTTTTGCACATACAGTATGTGTGCAAAATGAGTGTGCAAGCTCTGCCTACAGTCAGAGTGCCCTGAGTGAATGCCGCCAATAACTTTGTACATTTTGTACATTTGATCCATCTGGCTATGTCCAGCTATGTTATATTGTGTTTATGACCAAATATATTATTGGCAGAAAACACTTTTTTGCTGAGCACCAATTGGGAACGGCCAACTTCATCCATTAATTGCTCTTACTGTGTGACAATGATTGTTGATTACTGATGCGATTGAAGCCAAATGGAAGCTTGGCTGCAACCAGCAGAGGCGTGTTGATTCGCCTCAAACGGATCGGCTGTCTAAAGAAGCAGGTATGCCATTAGATATGGAAAGAAGTTGCACTGCATCCATGGAAAAGGGAGTTAAGAACCTTCA
Organism: Doryrhamphus excisus; assembly: GCF_030265055.1. Lineage (NCBI taxonomy): Eukaryota > Metazoa > Chordata > Actinopteri > Syngnathiformes > Syngnathidae > Doryrhamphus > Doryrhamphus excisus. Next base: position 3,314,903 of record NC_080476.1, on the reverse strand, counting down.
CAGAGGGATTAACCATCCATACTTCCAGTGTGTTGACAAATGAAAACACTGTTGTACGGAGGAGCAGTCATCACATCGATGCTAGATAAAACTTAAACTACGACAGAAGTGTTTTGCACATGGTTGAATATTTATCCCTTTTAAAGTTGATAATGACGTTTAAATGTGTGTTTAAGAAAGCTGAATCCTACTCAAACATCCTTCAGTGTTTACATTTCAATAAATATTTGTTTAAACTTGAGACCTGTAATATTTGTTATCATTGTCATTTTTCCATATCAATTGAGGGAGCAAAAGCATATCGGCCCAAGCAAAATCGGCCATCGGCTGAAGGTGATGGGAAAAAAATCGGTATCGGTATCGGCATCGGTCGATCCCTAGTCATAACAACTGTTGATGAGTGCTTCCTGTACTTTCTAGCCAGATTGAATCCAATAGTTTCCGAGTGGTTAGCACGCAGGCCTCACAGCTAGGACACCCGAGTTCAATTCCACCTTCGGCCATCTCTGTGTGGAGTTTGCATGTTCTCCCCGTGCATGCGTGGGTTTTCTCCGGGTACTCCGGTTTCCTCCCACATTCCAAAAACATGCTAGGTTAACTGGCCACTCCAAATTGTCCATAGGTATGAATGTGAGCGTGAATGGTTGTTTGTCTATATGTGCCCTGTGATTGGCTGGCCACCAGTCCAGGGTGTACCCCGCCTCTCGCCCAAAGAGGGGCTCCGGCACCCCCCGCGACCCTGGTGAGGATAAGCGGTAGGTCAGCAATGGGTAGGGTGCTTTGTTTGGGCACTTTTCACAATACTGTACGGGGCAAACTGACTACTTTGGTATGTGCAATATTGTATGATAACCAAGACAGTAAACCAAAACCGAGGAAACATTTTTGATTTTCAATGAAAACCGAAAACTAGCATGCATAAAAACTAAGGTTTGACTTGCAGGAAAAAGTGTATTATTTAATTACCCTTAAGAAAGTAGTCGAAAAGTAATAGCTCAGCCGTGAATTGAGTTCTAAGCCCGAAGCAATGGCGATGCTATTAAGTGTGATAAAGCACGAGCAGTAAAATATCAGAAGGAATATAGTTTTAGCACTCAGAGCATACATGCTCGTCTCTCAGTGCTCACCACAAGTTAGGACTTTGCTGTGTATTGGCACACAACAGCTGAAGTGTAAACAAATGCAGCTCTTTTTAATTAAGTGTATTTAATTGGAATATCCAACAAGGCCAACATTCTGTCCGGCGTGCCAGATCGAGGCATGGCGTGCGCGTTTGCGATCAGAGATCGTGACACACGAGAACAGACAGCAGAGGACAGGAAGGCCCTCGGGAGGCTCCAGTGACTTTGCTTCAAATCTGTTTGTGTTTACTCACACGAGCTGATTGCGCTTCAATCCGACTCCCCTTAAAACATTGAAGCTAATATTCCCCAAAAGTTGAGCGGCGAAAGAGGAAAATCTTTCATTTATATAAAAGATGACGTTTCCGTTTCCATTCAAAAAGCAGGAGAGGAGCAGTAAATATCAGTGCAAGCTGATTAAATATTCAGCTTCCAAGATTTGCAATCAATCATATCCATTTAGCATGTGGACGTGGAGTACGCGAGATCTGACTCACCATAACACGTCGTGACCCGAGCCTCGGGCTTCACTGTGTAGAAAAGTGCAGGAAATGCACAGAAGCTGTTCAAACAAGCATCCTGAGGGACCTGACCGCAAGAGGACGAGTGGACAGCTGGCATCAGCATGTGTCCTCAGACTGGGACTGATGGGTCTCTCCTTCATTAGGTACACCTGTTAGCAACTAATGCACCGGCATAACACTGCCAAAGATTCTAATAAAGCTTTCAATAACATTATTCATACTGGAAAAGAAATGCTAAGAAGATATATATAGTATTTTCTGGATGAAATGCATCATGAAGAGGCAAATACATAAATCAATAACACATTTATTTCGACATTTCTTTCATAAAATTCACAAAAAAATTACCACAAGTTATTAAACTACACAATAGCACACAAAACAAAAGGATGAATGGCAACTTAACATATTCTGTTATTCAATTGCAGAAAGAACATACCTGAGAGGCTAAAAAAGCTAAATCAGAGATGTCCAAAGTTGTTTGTTTTTTTAATCGGCCCGCAGCAAAAAAAAAATATTTAAAAAAAAAAAGAAAAAAAAACAGCAATAAAATCTGCATTCATTTTACATGAATCAAGTCTAAATTTTAAGAGAAAAGTAGTAAAAGTGGTAATATTATGAGAAACAAACAAACCAACAAATAAAGTTATATTGTAATGAAGAAATGAAGAATGAATATAATGAAAAAGCTAAAGGCAAAATATTTGGAGAATAAGTCATAATTACATGACGAACTTGACAAGAAGAGACTTGAAATAATTGGATGATTTCAGAAACTGTAAAAAGAGCTGTCATTTTATGAACTTATATTATAAACTTGGAATAACCGAAGGAAAAATAAAGTCATTTTAGTAGTTGAAATATGAAAGACAAAAATCCATAATTAATTTTTTTAGGTGTAATTTATGGAAAATTATATGTTTTGAAATGGTTATAATTTGGGAATGAAGTCAAAATATTATGGGAACAAACTGAAAATGTTATGAAAAGAACATTTAAAATCTAAAATTTAAATAGTTGGAAAATAAAAATGACAGTGTGTGTTGGGGGGATTAACCAAATAAATTATTGCCAAAAAAACATTTTAGTGTCAACGTTATTTTGAGACCATTTTTTCATGAATGTAATAATAATACGGCATACTAATGCCAAAAGTACAAAAGCGTTAAATGAAGGGGAACTGCACTTTTGGGTGAATTTTGCCCATCATTCCCAATCCTTGTGTGAAACATACATTGTTTTAATATTTCTTTCCAATTTCTGTGCATTATAACACAAGAAAATGAGTTAATATGAGCTAGTTAACAATGCACGTCATTGGGATACACCTATTTAGACTACAAAAGCCTCTAAAAAAAACATCTAACAACGTTGCATGGTTTGATATCCATGCTGTGATCATGCATCAACACGTACACTGTAATAGGAACATAGTTGCAGTATCCTACCGTATTTTGATGCTTTAAAACACTACAGAAATGTCTTTCCTCAGCGCATTGATACTAGCTAACTAACACGGCGCCTCGCTAAGCATCAGAGTGTATACCGAGCTCTGGATTTCGCTACAAAGTCTCCACAAGTTGCTTGTTTGGCGTCAGCATTTTTTACCCGAGGACTGTAGCACACAAGACACAGCCATATTCCAGCCATATAGACTCATATTGCTCATATTAACTTCAATAATAATTACAATCTATCTGCATTTTTGTTGTCGTCTGGATATTCACCAACAAAACACACACTGACTTGATTCCTCTCCATTCAAACATGCGTTCCTACTTCTCATGTTTGGTCGTCTTTTATTACTGCACATTTGATTGTTTAGGTGTACCTAATGAAGTGTCTGCTAATTGAAAAGCCATCGAGCAGCTGACTTTTGTTTACAAGACAGTGTGACAGCCCGAGTAAAGGAAGGCATCTGTAAACAATCGTCGTCATGGCGACGGAAGCACACTTTATTCCTCCACAGGGAAATTCCGGGTGGTGGGATTTCTTTAAAAATACATATGCTGTGCGATAAAAGTGTTAATGAGCGTGTGAAGGATTATGAATTCCTCTTCTGTTGACTTTCCCACTGGAAGAAGAATGTGGCTGCAGGGACCTCGGTACCTCCTGTTCACACCCGCTCCCAGAACACACGTCAGTCACACAACACTTCTAATCAACCTTCGCTCCTAATGCCGCTAAGTAAGTGTCACTTCTGAGCAAGTCATAGAGCCTGGGACTCGGGACTACATAAGGGGGAAAAACTGACAACAGCTTTAGACAGGGCCTGGCTGGTCTTTGGATGAGGTTCTTCCACAGCAAACTCACCCAATCATCAACCTGTGACATTTGGTAGTCCAATACCATGATAGCCAACTGTCTCTCAAATAACCTCCACATTTTAATAAGACGTGTAAAAACCAAGTTAAATGTTTGACATGCTCTTTTTTGCAGAGTCAAGGTGAAGAATGTTGGCTGGCAAGGAAAAGGCATGTTAGCACATTTGTGAAGGTGGCTTTGCCTCAATTTGTGCGCTTGCATACTCACGCTTTAAAGGTCATAAGCAAAGATGCTAGATAGTAAGACCGCCCACTTGGTCGCAAATATACTGTATGTATGGAAAAAATGTATTGTATGCCGTGGTGCAGAAAGTCCAACACGATGGAAAGAAAAGACAATATTAATCATGATTAATCACATTCTGTCCATCTTATGATTCGCTAATTAATTGCAGATTTTTTTATCGATAAAAAGCTTACTTTTAAAAGATCATTCAAGTTTTCAATACATGACACCGGAAATGTATATGTCATATATCATGTATATGTTGGTTTATGCAAATTTGTATTGATTGTTTTTTTTTTCATTGAGGTTCTGAATGTATAAAAACAAATACATTGCAGGGCTCGACAATAACGATGTACCGATGGCCCGGGGCAAGTTAAAACCAAATCAGGGCAAGTAAATCCAATCAGTGATATTCCCGTCGGGCAAGTGCACTTTGGCATGCCATACTGCCAAGAGTTTTTTTAAAAGCGGTTCTTGTTGGGTGTTGGTAAAACCCGGACTGCGTAATTCCGGTGGTAATTTACAAACCAATCCTTGCAAATCTTGAAATGGACCAATCAGAATCGTTTATTTAGACCAGAGGTAGGGAACCTATGGCTCGGGAGCCAGGTAGGGCTCTTTTGATGACTGTATCTGGCTCTCAAGCATTTACCACAATAAAAATGTATGTTTGCTAACATTTTAAAGTAAACATCACAGAAATCACTGTTAAAAATATTAAAAATCAACAACTTTCTTATGCATTTTAATCCGTCCATCTATTTTCTACTGCAATACGGCCGACCATATCTATCTTTCCTGATGATATTTTCCAGGTCAAACACCAAAACTCGATTATTACTGGGTAATGCGGTAGTGTACCTCGGTCATTAAGATGTAAATGTAAACTTTCCTCCTTTAGTCACCTAGCTAAAGCTGCAGAACCAAGCCTTCTGGCAAAGATGGCCAAAAGAATTAAATATACTGAGTACGGTGCAAAACCATGCAGCAGCAGAAGTTGTATTAATGGCAACATGTATTTGATTTATTATTAGACACTGTGCTGCTCACGAAAGTGTGTTGGCCACACCCCATTGGCGTGGGGTAGTGTGCCCGGTCTACGTAATTAGAGCCCATTATATCTAAAACTGTTGGTCTTACATAAAAATGCACACATTTTATTGCATTCAATGTTTAAAAAAATGTATATGGCTCTCACAGATACACATTTTAAAATATCTGGCCTTCATGGCTCTCTTAGCCAAAAAGGTTCCCGACCCCTGATTTAGACCATAGTCCACAGTCCGCGTTTTACCCACACCCGTTCTTGTTGGCGATCAACCAATCAGCGATGGTTTGACTAGGAAAACATCTATCATGGCGTCCCTGCCAACATGGTCTAATTCTTCAACAACTTGTGAAGGAAAACACCAAAAAGTGATGAACCAGTGCCTCCTAAACAAGTATTTTATTAGCGGCAGCAAATCAAATGATGGCACAGGTGAGTGAATCACATTGCTGTGACAATTTGAAGTGGTCCCAATGAAACACCACCCATTAGATCCAATACCAAGTGCTGATTTTGCACAAGCTAAGAAATCTAGCGCTTCCATTTCTCGGTGTATTTTTCTCACCTTTGCTTCACAAATTCTGAATGAAAAACACTTTACTAGTACACAAATGTGTCTATTCAATAATGTTTCATTGTGGTGCACAACTTATAAATATCACTGCTTACTACGACTACGATGTCTAAGGTAGTATGGCACGCCATGTTAACATACATCCAGACATTTTCAGACATTCCTCCAAATACAATGCGTCAGTACTATTATCTGATGAATTATCAGCATATATTGATATATGATATCATTATGGAAGTCTTTTCATTTTACATGGGGCAAGTTCGGGCAAGTAGTTCTCACCTTAAGGATTCCCTATGGGCAAGTCATTTTGGTTTTTAATGTAGAGCCCTGCATTGGTAAGGTCAACTGTCCACTCAAATCTCCCTAAATAGAATTGTGACAAACATTAGAAAAAAAAAAGTTTCACCCATCAAGTGAAATGAAAAATAAATATTGACAACTTACAAAAAGTGTTCATAAATAGAATAATTAGTTAATAGAATGAGGACTGTAGGACTACAGTGCAGTCAGGCTGTAGCTTATACAGGGTCAGGCAAAATGATCTGACACATTTGTAGGTTAAATAAAAGGCAAATAAAGTCAAGAAACAAAAAAGTGGTATTATTTTCGAAAAGTACATACAATGCCATTCTTTGTCATATAACGCAATTTTGCTTTGTTTCTTTATAATGCCATTGTTTTTCGTTTCTTTTTCAGTTGCTGCCATGAATTGGACTGTTGAGCATCGCGCTTTCATTGTGGAATCGTTTCTGTTTATCAAAACAAACTAATCTACGACTGCAACACAACGGAAATCAACCGGCCGACCTCACAGGGCCAGAACTGATTTAAAAATTTTTCAAAACATAATGAAACAGAATAATATGTACTTTTCGAAAATAATACCACTTTTTTGTTTCTTGACTTTATTTGCCTTTTATTTAACCTACAAATGTGTCAAATCGTTTTGCCTGACCCTGTACTTAACTTCCAAACACTCTTACACACACTTGTCACACATTTCTTGGTCTGGCGACTCCAGCAGCGTGGAAATTTGACACCACGGGTCTTGCACCATGCGAGTTTTATTCTGTCCTCTTTGACAAACACAGCAATTCAAGCACAAATACGAATACATTGCTAATAAATAATAATAATGCTAAGAAATTCCTCGCCAGGCTTTACTGTCATCTCATTGAGCGCTGTGTGTGTGTGTGCTCGCTCGCTTCTGCCTTTGTTCCCTGCATACAAAGGTGACACCTCCTCTCCAAATAGCTGTCTTCGGCTATGCCTGCTGGTAACGAGCAGCTCATCATCCAAATTTTAGCTCACAGTGGAGAGACGGCTCGTATCTAAAAAACACTCATTAGTTGGGACACTCATATGCCAAGGTAGCACTAGCGCTGTATAAATGACAATAAGAAAAAGCTGCAGTGATCCAGCACACTTCTGCTGAGGCCATGAAATGGCATTTGAAACTCAATTCACTGCAACCGTAGATGCAAATAAACTTGGTCTTGTCGATAGAGCCATCTGCCAGGGCTTTGAACCTGAACTTAGCATTCAAAATACACTTTTCTTTGTATGTTTCTGCCCTCAAAATCTCTCAAAATTAACTTATGCTTGTAACAATATGCTTTTTTTTTTTTTTTACCAGAACATGAACAGTACCGGGGCGGCACGGTGGTCTAGGGGTTAGCGCGCAGACCTCACAGCTAGGAGACCAGGGTTCAATCCCACCCTCGGGCATCTCTGTGTGGAGTTTGCATGTTCTCCCCGTGCATGCGTGGGTTTTCTCCGGGTACTCCGGTTTCCTCCCACATTCCAAAAACATGCTAGGTTAATTGGCGACTCCAAATTGGTATGAATGTGAGTGTGAATGGTTGTTTGTCTATATGTGCCCTGTGATTGGCTGGCCACCAGTCTAGGGTGTACCCCGCCTTACGCCCGAAGACAGCTGGGATAGGCTCCAGCACCCCCCGCGACCCTTGTGAGGAAAAGCGGTAGAAAATGAATGAATGAATGAACAGTACCATACAATTCATCATTATCCGTAATTGTGTTTAAAGAATATGAATATGTTATGTATTGACTCTTCACGCTCTGTGATTGGCCAGTCACATGCATCGACTGCCTCTCGCTAGACCGCAAGCAGCAGCCACAGGAGCTCAGCGGTGCCTCATTCACATACACAATTGGGAAGTTGAACACGGCTCAGCCTTTGTCACAATGCCTCCACTTTATTAGCTTTTCATCAGCTCGCCTCTATGCTTGATAAAGGTATCCGACTTGGTATACTTCTTCCATAAGATGCGCCTGAATTGTTTTAGCATAACCACATTTGTTTTAGTTTTATTCCATGAACAAATCATCATAACACGGGCGTAACGGTAACCTGCATTTAAAGGTACACCTGCAGAGCAGCACAATAGCGGCATCAAGCATCCTGCATGCATGGCGCCATAAGCGTGTACCTTGCAGTTTTAAACTTGTTTCCATGTTTTTCAAGACAGCGGGCACAATTGTGCATCAGTCACTGACAGTGTTTTTTGTTTTCTTTTGTTTGCTTGCTTGGGCTGGTTTGGCTGGTGATATAAAGTCAGTTGGAAAAACGCTTGTCGTACTGAACACGTGCTTTTGAGGAAAATGCAGTCAACGAGGCTGACACAATATTTCCCTGTTTGTCATGTTTGCATGAATCACCACCAAATAATTAAAGGGTCATGTCTGAAGAATCACTTATGCACATATAGCTGAATAATAAACAATACATACAGAAACTTCTGAGCAATTTGCAGACTTTTCAGACTTTTTTGCCAAAGTGTTGCCAACAAGTTTCATAATCAAAACTGGCTGATTGAAATAAAGTTTAATGGGGACCTATTGTGCTCATTTTCCCGCCCTTTGTATTGAGTTGTGGACTCCTACACACGCGCACAGAAAGCTTTCCAGATCTCCCAGAATCTGCACCTATTCAAGCTGTATCAGAATCAGAATCAGAATCGCCTTTGTTGTCATTGTATTGCATACAACCAAATTGAAAGTAAAAATAAAAATAAGGGGCGGCACGGCGGTCTGGTGGTTAGTGCGCAGACCTCACAGCTAGGAGACCAGGGTTCAATTCCCACCCTCGGCCATCTCTGTGTGGAGTTTGCATGTTCTCCCCGTGCATGCGTGGGTTTTCTCCGGGTACTCCGGTTTCCTCCCACATTCCAAAAACATGCTAGGTTAATTGGCCACTCCAAATTGCCCATAGGTATGAATGTGAGTGTGAATGGTTGTTTGTCTATATGTGCCCTGTGATTGGCTGGCGACCAGTCCAGGGTGTACCCCGCCTCTCGCCCGAAGACAGCTGGGATAGGCTCCAGCACCCCCCGCGACCCTCGTGAGGAAAAGCGGTAGAAAATGAATGAATGAATGAATGAATAAAAAAAAGGAAAAGAATAAAAATAAAACAAGGAATAAAAATATAAATATAAAAGTGGCAGTGTAAATATATGTACATCAAAAACAATAAGCTATACAGTAACAAAATGTAGAATTGCAGTAACCAAAAATGTGTAAATCCTTGGATTTCCAAAATGGTCTATTTTAATTTATTCCACCCACGGTCTGCCCACTCTGCTATGATTGGTCCCACTCCCAAGCTTTCCCGAAGACTTCCTGACTACTGATTTATCATGGATACGAGGAAGAAGATTGATGCATAATAATAATAATAATCATAATATTGCACGGCGGTCGAGTGGTTAGCGTGCAGGCCTCTCATACTAGGAGACCCGAGTTCAATCCCAGCCTCGGCCATCTCTGTGTAGAGTTTGCATGTTCTCCCCGTGCATGCGTGGGTTTTCTCCGGTTACTCCGGTTTCCTCCCACATTCCAAAAACATGCTAGGTTAATTGGCCACTCCAAATTGTCCATAGGTATGAATGTGAGTGTGAATGGTTGTTTGTCTATATGTGCCCTGTGATTGGCTGGCCACCAGTCCAGGGTGGACCCCGCCTCTCACCCAAAGACAGCTAGGATAGGCTCCAGCACCCCCGCGACCCTTGTGAGAATAAGCGGTAGAAAATGAATGAATGAATAATATAACATGAGTTACTGCTAACCAGCTAAAACACAACTCTGAACCCCCAACGTCACATCCTGTTCACCCGTCTAGAACAACTTTTATTTGTCTTGAATAGCTTATTTATTCAGATTATATTTACTATATTGGGTGATATGAGTATAAAGGTGACTCTAGGGCTGTTATTTTCCATGTAGAGGTCTCTAATAATGTTAAAACCTGTATTTAGAAGGTTGTAAATGGGTTAAATACTCTATGAAAATATTCAATTCATAAGGAAGGAATCCTTCACTCATCACAGTCGGGTCTGGAACCCATTAACCGCAATAAACGAGGGATGACCGTGGAAGGTTTTGACCGTGAGTTAAAATCAAATATCATATAAGAAACAATCGTTTGACGAGTCAAACTAATCCAAAGAATAATTTGCGATGAGTCCACAGTTAAAAGAATGGATAGCTGCAGCCCGATAGTCAATGAGAGATGATGTGGTGAATTGCAGGTCCCATCCGCCACGACCAAAAAGCTAGAAATGAATCAATGAAGATGGTGTGAGAAGGGCGGGCGTAGTGACGGCGCTGACGCATAATTCACTACTTTAGTGCAAATGCACTAAAAAGACAAAGTACGGAAATGCACCAATTGAGACACAGCAATAGTGTTTGTCTTGTTTGGGGTTCGGTCTGCCCGCGTCACCCACCCCTCCCCCTCCCCTCCATTCTCATTTTGTCTCATCGTCCCCGATTTCCCTTCCCTCGTCTTCTGTCTTCCTCGCTGTCTTCCCTCCCGCTTCACTCGCCGCCAAGCCCTCGCCGCTCACCCACCTCCTCACCCACAGCCGCCTGAAGGTTCGGTGGAGCCGTTACGTAATGCACTTGGAATTACAGCCGTGTATCCATTATGGATGCTGGCTCATGCAAGCGGGCCGCGGCGGGATCCGATAAGGACAGGGAAATTACCGTTTGCTCACTTTGTAGATTAAACGGGTCAATCGTCCTCATCAATACCGCTGGACAGTGGAGGGGAACACTGCTGTCAGCGGCACAGCACAAACCACTGAGTCACACCAACTCCCTCCATCTCAGCGGCAAAGTGCACACAAGCAACGGGTGATGCTGATGACACATGACAGCAGTCCTTACGTCGTCTCTGCTGCTCGCCTCGTAAACACTTCTTCACTGAGAGGAATCTCTCTTTTATAGCCGCCGTCCTTGTCACTGCACTCTTTTGGAGCCGTTTACAAGCCCTCGCCTCATCCTCAAGCGTGGCTCATTTCTACTGCCGGGCTTCCTGCTCGGCCTCGCCACTTCCTGTTTCCTTAAACCACCCGTCCGTATTCAAGCGCACTCCCTGAACACTTAAAGCTGCTGGAAACATCCCAGTCACTCATGTCCAGGCGTCACTTCCACCAGAAAAAAAGAAAATCAAGCCAGATGATGAAAGAATTATATGGCAAAGCTTCAACACATAGAGGAAAATCCCCCAAAGCCCGGCGGACCCTCTCCCCCCATGCATTATAGATCAGTGGCAGCTCGCATGAATCCTACGCCAAACTACATCACGAAACGAGGCCGAGCGGCTGATATTTGTCACAATGGGACGTATAATGGGATGTCACATGCAATTTTCATGCGTGGTTCCAAATCATTCAATATCACGTAAATGACTTAATTCTCATCAAACTAGCAAAAGAAGCCCTGTGGCGAATGCACCCCCCATTAAACCTCCCATTTCTATTCCACCCGCGCTTCTTCATTTCCTCTGTTGCGCACTTAAAAAGGTTCCGACGGGGTCTGTGGTCGGCTGCCTTCAGCTGTCAGGTCGGGAGAAACCTTTTTCACACTCGGAGAGCGGCGAAATCTCTTCCGGATTAAAGAGGATCTGATTGATGTGACAACCCACTTGCGCAGCTGATTTGTGTTTAGATTTTCACAGATTAGAATCAAACAACCCGCTCGCTCCTGTGGCGAGGAAAACCTCGGCCGGGAGAATAAATTAGCAGAGCAACCCAGCGTTGCCCGATGGGTCGCGGTGGAAACGGAAGACATGGGTGGGTTTTTCAAAACTGATGATAAAAATATTAAAAACCACTCATAGCAACGCAGAGATGCTCTTTTACCGCGTGCACTTAGTGGACCCACTTCGCTGTGACAACGTCCGAGAGATGCCAGTCCATTTGGAGGTCTTGTTTTGCTATGTGGCCTTCTAACGCCGACCTCACATGGCTGACCTTCTTCTTTTTCACCAGCATAACAACCAACTTTTGTCCCTGAAGGAAAACTTCTGGAATCATGAACTTTCATATTCCTCAACAACACATCCACACAACACCACTCTCCGGAAGAAAGCTAATGATTAGCATCGGAAGGGTAATTATTCCAGGCCTTACGCCACAATCACGATTGAGTACGGAGTGTTGGTTTTAAGTCACGGTTAAACTCCTTTGGCTAAGTAAGGGAGCAAAAATGCAAAACAAAACAGCTAAGCTTTCGTGCTTTCGCATTAATAATTTTTCAAATGAAACTGCTAACAGGTACTTCATTAACTGTCAAATAAAACATCAATTACAGCTGATCAGGTTTCTTGTTGGCAACGTGAGACTAAGAGTTGGAAGACTGTGGTAGTTGTGTAGTACACCGTATCAAAAGCACCCATCCATACATTTTATATACCGCTTATCCTCACTAGGGTATGCTGGAGCCTATCCCTATGTCTTGGGGGGAGAGGCGGGGTACACCGTGGACAGGTCGCCAGCCAATCACACGGCACATATAGACAAACAACCATTCACACTCACATTCATACGTATGGACAATTTGGAGTCACCAATTAACCTAGCATGTTTTTGGAATGTGGGAGGAAACCGGAGTACCCGGAGAAAACCCACGCATGCACGGGGAGAACATGCAACTCAGTGCCACATTTGTTATTGTCTGAATATTGACATCCACCGTTTTGTATTATTGTTTACATTGTCTTTATCACAAGCTATTTCATTACCGTACCCTCATTATTTTATAAGTAGTTGAAAGGTTTAATAACTACTTTGTCAGTATTGGACCAAAAATGGAAGATATTCAAAAATTTTGGACGGTAGAGGAAAAAAATGAAACCATAGACAGGAATCCTAATTCTGTTACAAAAAAGAAACCATTGGTGGTGTCAATAATTGGAAAGCAAAAACATCAACTGATTGTAATGGAATTGAAATGGAAATGGTTAAAAGGTTACATCATAGAACCGCTGACATATATTTAGTAATTTATCAATCCAGGCCTACCAAAATGAAAACAGCTAAAATAGTTCTGAGACAAATTAGATACATTTATTTGAACAAATTCATTACAAAGATTGAATTACTAGTGGAAAGCCAATACGGATACAAAGCTAACATTTCACCCTCAGTGGCACTGATCGAAAGTACTTGCTATAGACCACAGTATGTGCACAGCTGCAGTATTTATGGATCTGACACAACATCCACTCATTCATTTTCTACCGCTTAGCCTCATGAGGGTCGTGGGCGTGCTGGAGCCTATCCCAGACATCAAAATGACAAAAATGGAAAGGTACGGAATCAGAGGATTAGTTTTGAATTGGGGCAATAGCTGCCTTGCTAGCAGAAATATGTCCCAAGTTTAAATATTACATGTGGAGCACCCCAGGAGTCAATCCTGGGACCAACACTGTTCAACTTGTATATCAATGACTTCAAGACTTCAAGTTAGTATTATTTGCGAGTGACATGTTTGTTCAGGCCGGCACGGTGGTCTAGGGGTTAGCGCGCAGACCTCACAGCTAGGAGACCAGGGTTCAATCCCACCCTCGGGCATCTCTGTGTGGAGTTTGCATGTTCTCCCCGTGCATGCGTGGGTTTTCTCCGGGTACTCCGGTTTCCTCCCACATTCCAAAAACATGCTAGGTTAATTGTCCATAGGTATGAATGTGAGTGTGAATGGTTGTTTGTCTATATGTGCCCTGTGATTGGCTGGCGACCAGTACAGGGTGTACCCCGCCTTACGCCCGAAGACAGCTGGGATAGGCTCCAGCACCCCCCGCGACCCTCGTGAGGAAAAGCGGTAGAAAATGAATGAATGAATGAATGTTTGTTCAGGAGAAAGAACACAAGAACTAATTGAAAAAATGACCAAACTAAGAAGATGGTTTGATAAAATAGATCATCCTATTACTATTATTATAGTAAAACTAAAATAATGCTATTTGGTAACAGCAGAAAGATATGTATGAGCAAATACAAATAGACGGTGTGGACATTGAAAGTGAATCTCACATGTGTTGTTCTCTGGTTCTACCATATCTGACTTATTGTGTGGAGATATGGGGTAACAACTATAAAAGCAATCTTCACTCCGTGAGGATAATCCATAATCCGCGTGTAGAGAACATACTCATCTTTTATACATCCAAATCTGACCCTGACCCTCATTTTAATGCCAACCTTAACCTTCTAACTGTGGTCGAAGAGGTACTGACGTCCTCCAACAAGGAAAACAATTTTGTGTTAATATTTTTAAGTGTCCAGGTGAGATTAATTGATTTGTGTTATGTCTTTTGGGAAAAATTGCTTGGAGTGTTTGAGTTTGAGTCAGGCCCTCTGCAACACATGAATTGTTATGATTCTGTTTGGGTTCTGTGCTCCCACTGTCTGCTTTCTGTCTGTGTGCCTTTCTTTGGTTGTTCCTGGGCAGAGCCACACTGCTGCCTGCTGTATACCTGCCTGGCATTTGCAATTAGGCCTTCAAATACCCACACTGGACTGCACTTTCATGCCAGACTGTCTTCTTGTGCCATTCTATGCACCTTGCCTCTCCTTGCCGCCAGTCCTGCTACGTCTATACTTTTGCTTTATTTTTTATGTTTATGGTTCTACTTTGCTTTTTTCCACACTACCTTTGTCTTTGCAATTTTCCCATTTTTACATTCCGTTGATGTTAGTGATTAGCGCGCAGGCCTCACAGCTAGGAGACCGGAGTTCGATTCCACCCTCGGCCTTCTCGTGAGCATCGCGCTTTCATTGTGGAAACGTTTATCAAAACCAACACAACGAGCGTTCCGTTTGCATTTCAATCTTGATCATGATCCCGTAGCAGCTCCAAACGCCATCTTGTTATGGGTTACCAACTTCAGAGCTACTGGATCTGCATTGAAACCAAGATCAAGCAAATCCGACCTCGCACCGGCAGAACTGATTTTATTTTTAATACAAAATAAAACAGAATGGCATTATATGTACTTTTGGAGAATAAAAACACTTTTTTGTTTCTTTACTTTATTTGCCTTTTCTTTAACCTACAAATGTGTCAGATCATTTTGCCTGTACTGTACTTCACTGAGGCTGCACGGCGTTCGAGTGGTTAGCACGCAGGCCTCAAGAGACCCGAGTTCAATTCCAAACTCAGCCAACTCTGTGTGGAGTTTGCATGTTCTCACAGTGAAGACAACAAAGACAATGTAAACAATAATACAAAACGGTGGATGTCAATATTCCGACAATAACAAATGTGGCACTGAGTTGCATGTTCTCCCCGTGCATGCGTGGGTTTTCTCCGGGTACTCCGGTTTCCTCCCACATTCCAAAAACATGCTAGTTTAATTGGCCACTCCAAATTGTCCATAGGTATGAATGTGAGTGTGAATGGTTGTTTGTCTATTTGTGCCCTGTGATGTACCCCACCTCTCGCCCGAAGACAGCTGGGATAGGCTCCAGCACCCTAGTGAGGATAAGCGGTAGAAAATGAATGATGTTAGTGACGCTAACCGAGGTTCCACTGTATCCGATGTATCCCTTAACATATTTTCACTGTTTTCCTGGTTGCACACTTAACAGGACATTCGGGGTCATGTAAAAAATGTAAACAAATTATGAAAATCATAGGCAGAATGAAAGTACGTTTCAATGATATTGCCTGGCACCTTTGAGCTCAACTAACTTGGCTGTCAATAAAAATCCCCATTCTTCCTGCTCAGATGGCAGAAAAATCGACAAAAGGCCTCCGTGGCTGCCGTCAGCTGTCACTATTCCACACGGTGGCGTCACTTCACAGGAACGACAACAAAATGATTTAGCGGGCGAAGACCCTGCCCGGTGGGTGAGAGCCCTGTGAGGCATTTTCTTCTGCTGAAATGCTCAGTTTGAAACCTTGTTTCCAAATCACTGCATGCGGTGATTATGTCTGATGCGCCGTGGGAAGCGTCCGCCCCAGTCGATGAATCCATGTGCTCCCAGACGTCTCATACAACCAGAAAATATTAAAACAGCACAAGCCAAGACAGATAGAGAGGGTTACATTTCTAGCGGTAGTTAATTGGACTCGTGGCTTTGCACGCTGAAGGTGACACATTAATCCACGTGTCTCCAGTCCGGTGAGTGTGCTGGGGGGGGGGTTACCGTCTGAAACCCTTGATTGCGAGGAATCATCCCGACCTCCATCACTGTATGCGCTGTCTATACCTATTACTTACGTCATTTGTCATCCCGAGTGCCACGCCATTTAAGTGCGTGACGCACGCTGCTTGTAAACAAGAGTGCGAGGACAAGCGGGGGCTCGCTACTCCTGTCAGGCCCCTTCGAGGGCAGGCAGCGGTGCACTATTTCAAATAATCAAAAGGAAATGAAAAAAAAATGTCAGCCACTTCTGACAAAAAAAAGATTCAATTTATTCCTACATAAAAGCAAACGTGTTTCTTGTGAAGAGGACTTTTATCTCGGATGGAATTTTCTTAGCGGAGCAAAGCACAACAACACTTTAATATTGATATGTTTATATATATATATATATATATATGTTAAACTTGGCTTTTTTATTATCTGCTGGAAACTTGCCTTGTTTTTGGAAAGGTTTTGGCGCAGAGTTCAAATAGAAGATGGCAAAAGTCAAGCATGAGGAATTGAGGACTAAAGCTCGTTGTGCACACGTTTGTTTCAGTGATCAGCAACTGTCAAAATCCTAATCTCGAGGCTTGGATGACGATGGATGAAAGACCCAGAAGACAAATTGACACTAACTGTGCTATTACTAGAACATGTAGTCCTCACAAAATTGACGTACACTGGAAAAACACACAATCTCACCAAGTCTATTTTTTCCAATTTTAAGTCATAATATATCATCAAACTTCATATATCATCTAAAGTCCCGGTTCCAGAGCCCTCTGCAGCCGAGGATCAAACAAACCGCCAAGGTCCCCGCCCCGCCTTTGGTCGACGCCCACTCTCCACCTGCCCTCTTTGGCCCTGAGTGGTGACCTCAGGGGAGGCAAATTAAGAACGTGTTATAGATACTAAAAATCTTGTTAAGTCAAAGGAAATGCAAAAATTGCCAATGTGAATGAAATGCTGTCATGATGAGGAGAAGGAACGTTTGTGTGGGGATGTATTTCCTCGGCGGACCGCTCAGTTGTGGCAAACTAAACATGCAAGACTGGCAAAAGTTGGTGAAAAAAACTTCAAAATGTCTCTCTTACGGAGCGTGAATGGAAGCTAGCTAGGTTAGCTTAGTTTAGCAGAGCATTCTAGTTGCGACTCAGGCTGTATGAGTGTGTTTACAGATGTTTTACAGATTAAAGCTTCCTTAAGAGCCAATAGTGCAAAATGTGAATTCTTGTCATTTTTAATGAGTTCTAAACTTTTCATCAGTAATGTAATCGTTTTCCTTTCTCTGTTTTGTTTACTTTTTGTGTGTCATGTGGGACACGCTATTCGAGACTCTATTACAGGGGTGCTCACACTTTTTCAGCATGCGAGTTACTTTTAAAATGACCGAGTCAAAATGATCTACCCACTACAAAAATGCAAAACATCTATTTATTTTCAAATGTATTGAGGATTATTTGTACGTACAATGTATGTTGATGTACCTTACATAACCAAATGAGCCAATATTGCAAAACACACATAATTAACAATTAACATTTTTTGTAATTACCTGAGTTTACTTTGATGACTTGCACTGAATTGAACCAGCCAGGGATGCATAGTCCGGACAGTAGCTGCTGATAGCCAGCCTCAAGCACACTTCCAAATGCTTATCAGTCATGGATAATATCCGTATCATAATATCCGTATAATATTCCATATCCGTATGGAAGTGATATGTTTTTTGCCTTTTTACTTGGTCCAGTTTTTGCCTTTTTACTTGGTCCAGCTCCTTCACTCATTTTAGTGACCATAAACTTTAGCGAGGTCTTAAAATCTCGCAATTCGCCGACTAGCTTAGCACTTTGCATCGTTGTTTACGCATGAGCGGTGACCTAAAGGTCAAAATTCAGTTGTCATCTGACTGGTTGTCCTGTATGTCAATCAAGTAACGGGGATGGATGATAGGCTGACATCGTAAGTTCTGCTGCACTTAGAGACGTCGTTTGATTTGATTGGTCGCCCGAAAGGCAACATTCAGTTGTCATCTGAATGGCTGCCCTGTATATCAATCAAGTGACGGCATTGATGCGAGGATGATATTTTTTTAATGTCACGCCGCGATCGACCAGCGATCGACCAGTACCACCTCCGCGATCGACCGGTAGCTCGCGATCTACTTAATGAGCACCCCTGCTCTATTATATATCATTTCATAATCAATCCTTTCTCTATGCCGCTTATCCTGGAGCCTATCCCAGCTGACTTTGGGCTAGAGGTGGGGTACACCCTGGACTGGTTGCCAGTCCAAATTATGTTTTTCATTTTGTTCCTCTACTGTACTCGAATTTACATACCAAGCGTGATTATGGCATACAATCCCATAACAAGTACCTCCATTTGCCAGAACACGGGCTAGACCACACCCCCTTCTATGACGTATTGAAGAAAAGTGACAAGACGCGACAAGTAGAAGATGAATGTCATAGTAAGAAGCTTATAGATTTTCAATGCTATTGACAGACAGATCAAAGTGTACAAACTAACTGTGCATGTTTGTGTAACAGAGAGTATTACGGTCGTTTGCGCAGTAATTTAACAATGCGTTTATTTTTGTGCTTGTAGTTTGAAGGTTTTTTTGGGGAAGTATTATCTTCAGAAGAGAGCTTTGGGAAAATGTAGCTGGGAGGAGGGGGGCATAGATTTGAAATAAATAGAGTCTCTTTGAAGCGACTAATATGTGATCGCTTTGACGGTAATCCCCTTCATCTCAGGCGAGCCAAAAAACTTCTGACCCGCACATAAGACCACAATGGAGCATGATGACAGAAGGCTTGTTCATAAAATGGAAGCGCAACGTGAGATGTGGTGCAAGCAACGGCAACGTTAGCGTCAAAGTTTGTTCGTTTGTGTAACAAACAACTTTTTCCCACGAGTTGAGTTCTTTTGAAACGGGACGGAATCGGGATGGAATCGATACGAGCGGGACAAAATTGACTCAACTTCTGAGGTACTATCAGAATTCCTGGGTGAAAAGGGAATTTTGTACAGTGGAACCCTGGTTAGTGTACGCTCTGGTTAGCATATTTTTTGGTTTAAGTTGAAAAAAGTTGGAGATTAAATTTCTCCTCACTCACGTAAGGCTAAAAGGGACATTTTAGAAAATTAATTACACCCGAAGACAGCTGGCATAGGATCTAGTGTACGCTCTGGTTAGCATATTTTTTGGTTTAAGTTGAAAAAAGTTGGAGATGAAATTTCTCCTCACTCACGTAAGGCTAAAAGGGACATTTTAGAAAATTAATTACACCCGAAGACAGCTGGCATAGGATCCAGCACCCCCGCGACCCTCATGAGGATAAGCGGTAGAAAATGAATGAATGAATGAATGAATCTTTGTCTTCCCTCTTTCATCAACTTCAAGCCGTGGTCATTTACTCAGCTAGTAATTTAACAATGCATTATCTCTATAGACTACTTGTAATCACTCAGTAAATACATTAATTTAGCATATTAATTACTAAATCAAATATTCTAAAAAATCCACTCAAATTCGTCAGTGAAATAGTTTTTAGCTTACAAAATTTTCAGTTTGCATACATGTCCTGGTTAACGTACAATATGCCATGATTAATACACTGTGTGAGCCCAGCTGTGTTTATGATGATGACTTTATCAATACGTCCTTGTTTGCATCCCGTTGCTTTGACAGAAGTTGCAGAAGTTGCAGTTGCATGGGTGACTACATCTTCCTTCATCACAACACAGGCATTACAGACCTGCAGACTTGTGATGTATGTTAAGTAAGTTATTTTTAGAGGTTTATTTAAAAAATGCATACAATGACATAAAGCAGGCTTTGCAACACATCTTAAAATCAAGCTCTTCCAACTACCTGTGTTGTAAGTTTGATCATTTTGTTTTTCTTCAGCGAATAGGCTAACCTAGCATTATTGTGTAAGTGTTGTATGTGCTTTATGGCAAGTATTACGTTGGCCATGCAGTATGTAGAGTTACAGTGTATATGTCAAAAGTTAATCAAGTTCACAATCTGGCTTGAAGACACACTCTCTGTCGCAGACACACAACTCATTAGCATTAAAGCTGAACCCGCACGCACACACACATAGTGGGGCTTAATGAAAGCACTTTGAAACTCTACATTCCAGCATCAAGGACAACACACTCCCAATGCACAAGTAGAAAACCAACGTAAAAGTGCTGAAAAATAGCAAAATATGGTGGCTTTAAAATCAATAGGTTGAATAAGAAGCAAAGTAGCGGAGTGGAGTGCTGACAGTAAACGTCTCCATGAAGGCGCAGGAACGCAACGTCGCTGCGATGAATGAAAAAGTGGGCAGCTGTGTATTATTTAACTTCCTTTATGCAGCTATTATTATGAGCGCACATGTGTAGGAGCGAGTGAAGCCCAGTTACTCATCACAGTGTCGTCCCTCTCCACTTATGCAAAGCCCACTGTGGTGACTAATGGCTTGGCCTGTGTAAACAGTCCACTTCCATCAGGTGTTTTCCCACCTGAAGCGTGGAGTGGGTTGCATGTGCGCTTCGCCCTCAGCCCCTGTGGGCTCGGCTGAGTGGGCCGTGGGACAAAGACGTAACGCGTGCGTGGCTCAAAGCAACGCGGTGCAGGCTCCGATATGAGAAAAGGTAGGCTACGCAAATCAAGCGATCTCTCAAAGGAAGGTCACGGCGGCCCAGAGAGCGAAGCGATGCCTGGAAATGGTGGAAATGTGATTAAACAAAACAACAATCCCTGTGCACTCAATCAATCTTGATCCACACTGAAAGGTGTCTGATGCATGAAGCACGTATACAGCAAAGGAAACATCATCATCCTCTCCAGGTGTGTCCTCTTGGAGCACAATGTTGTTGACTGTCAACTTTTACCTGCTGTGCATTTCCAGCTCAGTCAATGCCATCACACTCAGGTATTCTTGGTGGCCTTTACTCAGCTGAAACATGTAACCACTACAAAATATCCATTTACCACACAAATACTAGTACATTTGGCCCTGTATCGTTCTGCAGAATGGAGTTCCTACATAAAGCATCCACGCGTTGGTGACTCTGTGAAGAATGGATAGTGGTTCTTTTCACCGGTAGATCACCAAGGTAGTTTGGGTCGATGGTGTAAACATCACTTAGGCCGGGGGTCGCCAACGCGCGGCTCTAGAGCCACATGCGGCTCTTTAGCGCCGCACTAGTGGCTCCCTGGAGCTTTTTGAAAAATGTTTGAAAATGGAAAAAGGGGGAGGGAAATATATTTTTTGTTTTAATATGGTTTCTGGCGGCACGGCGGTCTGGTGGTTAGTGCGCAGACCTCACAGCTAGGAGACCAGGGTTCGGTCCCCGCCCTCGGCCATCTCTGTGTGGAGTTTGCATGTTCTCCCCGTGCATGCGTGGGTTTTCTCCGGGTACTCCGGTTTCCTCCCACATTCCAAAAACATGCTAGGTTAATTGGCCACTCCAAATTGTCCATAGGTATGAATGCGAGTGTGAATGGTTGTTTGTCTATATGTGCCCTGTGATTGGCTGGCGACCAGTCCAGGGTGTACCCCGCCTCTCGCCCGAAGACAGCTGGGATAGGCTCCAGCACCCCCCGCGACCCTCGTGAGGAAAAAGCGGTAGAAAATGAATGAATGAATGAATATGGTTTCTGTAGGAGGACAAACATGACAAACATTCTTAATGTTTTCCAATGTTGTAAAAATGTGTTTTATTTGTTGCCAAGATAAGGGGCACTTTACGCACGTTCCATTTTGTTGTTTTTTCGAATCCTCAAAATAAAAATGACTTCAAAAATCGGATTGCGTTTCTTTAATTACAATAAAACAAGGAAACATAATTTATTAATATTGTAATGAAGTTAAACTTGAGGCAACATCGTGCAACAGAGTAGTCACGTGGTGCGTCATTCCCTACAGGATGCGCTGCATTTAATCATGAAGGCTCATTATATATTTGTAGCCAACTTAGTCATTTTGATAGTAGGCTAATCTAGCTAATATAGATACATACAACATGTGTTGCCTTCATTGTAAGGCTTATATAAGGTTTTTCTGTGGCTCCAGACATATTTGTTTTTTTGGTTCAATATGGCTCTTTCAACATTTTGGGTTGCTGACTCCTGACTTAGGCCATCAGCCAGCTGACATTAAGCTCACCTTCTGATTCGCTCTTGCTTTCTTGAAGTACACAACTTTCAACTTTATTATTCTGATTATGGATAAACTATTTATTCAATCATTTTCTTCCGCTTATCCTCACAAGGGTCGCGGGAGGGTGCTGGAGCCTATCCCAGCTGTCTTCGGGCGAGAGGCGGGGTACACCCTGGACTGGTGGCCAGCCAATCACAGGGCACATATAGACAAACAACCATTCACACTCTTATTCATACCTATGGACCTATGGGTCTCCTAGCTGTGAGGCCTGTGTGCTAACCACTTGACCGACGTGCAGCCATAAAAGTCATCCACTTATTTATAAATATAGCAATATTTCTATATTTATTGTAGAAGCTAGATCTTTGGGACTTGGGTCATTTTAAAAGTAGCTCACAGACTGAAACAGTGTGAGCACCCCTTCTATAGACAGATTCAGGCCAGGGAATCCTTTAATCATCTTTATTATGTGTGTGTGTCTGGGTGCTTTATTCACGGGACACACACAGGCCGATGAAAAACTCTGTATCTGTCCCTTTCTATCCCCCGACTAAGCATTGTGCGCCCCGTGCTGATGAGGCATTCAAGAACATTGTGTATTTCCAAGTGTTGGTGAAATCTGTTTGAAATTTATGATGGCTTCAAAAAAGTTGCATTAAAGTTGTTTACACACAAGCTAAGCAGTTTTGGGTTTGAATGTTGCTCTTTTCCTGTACCCAAATGAACCAAACTGTGACTTTAAAAGCGTACTGAACACCTCCAGTATCTGAGGATTGCCCCTAGGGGGCATCATCAGGGTCTTACTATGGTTTGTAGTGATATATTTTCAAATATTACAGTCCTGCATTCAATGTGTTCTGTGCTCTTTCAGCTTACCAGCAGCGTTCAGGCAAATTTCAAGGACGTTCTAGAATGTCAGACTTGAATTTGTGCTCACGTCTTTCCATTTCTGCGGCTTCTGAAGCAAAGTCATTGCAATTTGTTCTCATGTAGCGCTGCCATCTTCAAGCAAAGCATGTGCTCTTTGTCTGCACTCTTGTCTGCACGTTCAATCTCACTCTCACCCAAGAATTCTGTTTGACACCATTAAGTCTTTTGAAGGTCTCAAACACACGGCTCGCTGGGCGTCGAGTTCAATGGCGACGGCTGCAAATACGGTTTCTTGCCTCCGTTGAATATCGCACTTGACTTGACTCTTTTTGCTTTTGACATACAAACCCTGCTTCCTCTTCATCACTGCATTATCTGGGGTCAGGGCGAAGGCAAAACACCTTTGAGGACGGAAAAGCCTTTCAAAACATTCACTTGATTGAAAGTTGGGGGGGGGGGGGTGTTGTGAAAAGAATTTCTATCTACTACAACTTGGCAAAGCACAAAACCCTTCACCTTCAATTAACACAGTCCTGTTTCACGACACCACCATGCTCTGAATAAAACAATAGTTCCCGTTACACAGCATGAATACATCTATTCTTCCAAAGTCACTTAAATACATGTCGCAGTTTTCCAATATCATCGGTGTTCCCCATTAGACTGCAGGGTATTTGTGCCGTGAATCATATATACTTTGTGGCGGCCTTGTCTAATTTGCATAACTGGCCGTGATGCATTTGCATGTACAGTGGAACCTTGGTTGGCGTCATTAATCCCCTCCAGAAGGTAAGACTCAAAAAGAAACATACTTTCACCAAGTATTTTCCCCCCATAGGAAATCATGTAAATTCAGTTAATCTAATGAAAACAAACCATTTTCAGTTAGATTTACATCCAAAATTATCCGCAACCGTTTTGTAAAACATGAACACATATTTTGTTCCATTTTGTGTGTGTTCTTAAGAGAGAACGAGTTAGCATGGGGACACAGGAAAAGACAGGAGGCAGAACTGGAGGTAGCCGAGATGAGGATGCTGAGGTTCTCATTGGGAGTGACCAGGATGGATAGGATCAGGAACAAATCCATCAGAGGGACATTACATGTTAGAGATCTTGGATATAAAGTCAGAGAGGCCAGACTGAGATGGTTGGGACGAGAGAGAGAGGGGAGGAGGAGAGATAGTGAATATATTGATGGAAGGATGCTGCGTTTAGAGCTGCCAGATAGGAGGCGTAGAGGAAGACCAAAGAGGAGGTTTATGGATGTAGTAAGGGTAGTTGCGGAAGACAGGGTTGGATGGAGGAGATTGATTTGCTGTGGCAACCCCTGAAAAAAACCCAAAGAGAAAGAAGAAGAAGACACTAACAATGAACGTCATCGGACACATTTTTATGATAAAGGCCTAAAAAAAACTAAAACAACCGCCAATAGCCATTTTCATAACTGAGCTACAGTGATATTGCTATTGTTGCAGCTAACATGAATACTTTTCTTCGTTTATTTCAAACATGCATACCTTAATATACATCATGTATACACATAGTATACAATACACACGTCATTGCTACAAATGTCTGAAAAGGAGCGGGAAGAAGCAAAGCTCATTAAATCCTACCCCTTCACGTCAACAAAGAAGCCAAAATGGTCCTACCCACAAGGGTGCGTGATCCCTGGACGAGCCGACATGGATCTGTGATGGTTTCTTTGTCATTCAACAGTCCTCTTGATCATGCCACCAACATGTCAACAACGTGTTCAAAGTCACGCCTAATACCCAACCACCAGTGTACCTCATCACTGCGAGGCTCCACGCGGGATGCTCCCAGAGCGGCTGCTCACATAGCGTATATGACATGAATGCGCCGTGCCTGGCCATAGCGGGCGGCTCTTCCTGCTGGTTCTCCGCGTCATGAGAACCACAAGTCCCATAGGAAAACCAGTATCCCCATCTTGTAATCAAAGTGAGTGGGCTGTATTTTTTACCTGAGGACTATGTTAAATGTACTAGCTCAGCGGGGAGCACAAGTCCCATCAGTCAGCATCCCAATGACAGCGGACATTGTAAGTGATTATACTGTTATCTATGAAACATTTAGCACTAGCGCTAAGGGCATGAGGGGGCTTCTTACCAGATAACATGTAGTTCATTCTCCATATATTCAGGCTCTAAAGATAAGCTTCTGGTTCCTCATTTGGCGGGGGCGGGGGCTCTCTCAATCTACCATGATTAGCAATAGCAAACAGACACGCTGTTTCTATGATGTTGTTGTTGACGGAAGTAGCATTAGCTTATATCGGCTATGTGAAATCAATATGCCTCATATAGAGGCTCCGAAGTTTTTGTTTCAATGATCAGGATAAGGCAAAATACTTTAAGTATTCCATGTTATCTTGAACATATATGCTAATGCATCATCACAGCATGTATCTTCCACCATGTTTCTTTTTTCTCTTTGGGCTTTTCCCTTCAGGGGTCGCCACAGCAAATCAATCTCTGGACATGTCCCAACCATCTCAGTCTGGCCTAAAGGACTTTATCTCCAAGGCCTCTAACATGGAATGTCCCACTGATGTACTCCTTCCTCATCCTATCCATCCTGGTCACTCCCAATGAGAACCTCAGCATCCTCATCTCTGATACCTCCAGTTTTGCTTCCTGTCTTTTCCTCAGTGGCACTGTCTCTAGACCAAACAACATGGCTGGTCTCACCACAGTTTTGTATACCTTCCCTTTCATTTTAGCTGAAACTCTTCTATCACGCACCACGCCTGACACTTTTGTCCACCCATTCATTCCATCCTGCTGAGATTGTGAAAAGGAAGTGAAGAAGCGTGTGCAACGCTTCTTCACCTCCTTTTCACAATCTCCATTGTTTTGAACTGTTGACCAAGTACTTAAAATTCTCCACCTTCTGTATCTCTTCTCCCTGTAACCTCACTCTTCCACTTGGGTCACTCTCATTCACACACATATAGTCTATCTTGCTGCGGCTAATCTTCATTCCTCTCCTTTCCAGGGTAAACCTCCACTCTTCTAGCATCTCCTCCACCTGTATACTTGGTTCCATGACGTTCATTGTTAGCACCATCATACTCATTTTCAATCTTTAGAACACACAGAAAAGGGAAATAAATATGTCTTCATGTTTCACATAAGGATTTTGAATGATGGGCAAATAAAAAAATGTGCCGCTAGTGCGTCATGGTGCCATGAAGAATAAGTGTCATTTTTGCAAATATACAATTTCCTGTCAAACATCGATTAATTTAGATCAATGACGAATAATGTCAGGGTTACTTCTATCTATCTTGAAAACTTGATTGTTGCCAAAGATGCAATGTGGCAGCGAGATCAACACTTGAATTGAATAATGTTTCTCACTTCAAGTCTCTTCTTTCAAAATAAGCCAAAATGGAGCCAAGGAAAATTGCAAGTGCCCAGATTTTAATAAAGAATGTGAGAAACACCGTTGCACCATTCAAGAAATAATAAAGTAAAACTACTCTTGAATGTTGATTTATGCTTATTATTCATTATTTACATGCATTTAGAATAGTTTAATGCACGGAACACGATAATTGTAAAACTAGAAAAACAACGGATGACAACGGAGCTGACTTCTGGTTCCTGTTTCCACGTAGTTGCAAGCTAATAGGATGCTAACAAGGATGTTTTCTAATGAAAACACCTTTGGACAATTGTCTCTTCTTTTCAATAAGGATATTTAAAAATAACATATGTTAAGCTGTAATTATAATATCGTGTGAACAGCAAAGATGATCATATCATAAGAATCTCTGTTAAGAGATTCGTGCTGATAATTCAGTGATATCAACGCTGAATTTAGTGAGTCGCGGCCCGCATTAAAAGTGAAAGACAGGAAGTGTTTTTTGCGTCACGCATTTGCTCGGTATTTAAATACAAGAGGTCAACAAAG
This sequence comes from Doryrhamphus excisus, assembly GCF_030265055.1. Classification (NCBI taxonomy): domain Eukaryota; kingdom Metazoa; phylum Chordata; class Actinopteri; order Syngnathiformes; family Syngnathidae; genus Doryrhamphus; species Doryrhamphus excisus. Next base: position 3,287,662 of record NC_080476.1, on the reverse strand, counting down.
GTAAAGTATCCACGACGTAGGAGGACGGTTCTATTGCCTTGTATTGCTGGTCAGAAAGCTGCATAAACCCCTCCACAATGCAAGCCCAGAGATTTGGACAGAAGAGCTTGGATACACTCCTCCGTCCAAAGTGTGGCACAGCAGCCGTCTGTGGAATGCTGTTCATTGCAGGAATAAAATAAACAAAAACAAAAATTTGGTTGTCAAATGCTTATGTCAATGTGGGCCGTCAACATAAACGGGTTCCACTGTATAATTTATTTTGTACGATCAGGATGCTGCCGTGAACGGGCACGAGTGCAGAATGCAAGCAGATCATGTCAAAGGATGCTGTTCTTCATGCGCAGAGAGAGCAAGAATCCTGCTTTCATCCTGCTTGATGAATAATAGTTGCTGATTTACAAAATATGCTAATATGTTTTTTTTTCTTTGCCCCAAATTGGAGCCCGGAAGAAAATACACACAAGCCAGCCGGACGCAAACATGAAAGATTTCAGCACCAAATTTGGAGGATATGTCTCTCAGGCCATCTCTACAGGAAGTGGTCTGCATAGGTTTTACCAAAGGTCCCCTCCGTGTGCCCCCAAAGCTGACAATGATGAAATTGTGGTACATTTCTACTAGGTTGCATAGGAAAAATCTTGAAAGCCAGCTCCACATTCTTTTTCACCACGCCATGAGAATTCAATAAATGATCAGTCAGGCTTTTCATGAAGCCTTCTGGGTAATTTCACCTGCCGCTTGGAACCCTTTCGAACTCTCTGGCTGGTGGCGAGATGGGAGGCTAAATAAATAAGTAACACAGAGTGGAGCAGCTCCGGTGGCGTTTGGGAGCGATCAATCTGTGCTGTCAATAAGGCAGCATAATAGCTTGTGATGGCTTAATTAGCCCACGATGAGTCCTCAACACGGTCCATTATGACAGGTGCAACCTATCGTGTGTGTGTACGTGCGTGTGGATGTGTGTAGCAGCTGCTCCATCATGCATAGACATGAAATCCACACTGACATGCTCTTGTTAATGTCAACATTTTTGCCCCGATTGCAGCCTGACAGGCATGCTGCAAATTAAACAAATGAAACGAAAGTGACGCCGCAGCTTTAAGGGACCTTGTCATGTTATTGGCATACATGCTTCTCTCACATTATATAATACCTCCACATGTTATGTATTGTAGCACAGCCACAAATAGACAACGGGAGTCGTGCAAGTCTCTACTCCAATGTATAGCAGAGGGCTGCTGATCGCAAACGGCTTTGGTTCCAGGTCCAAACAGTCAACTGGCAAAGGTGGCAAATGATTCTTTTGCGGTCATGACACTTCACAAATAAAAACAAACAAAGTGCCATATTTATTTTCAACGCAACAAATCTTTAAAGGGGACATTTTCCGCTTTTTCCACTTTTCTGACCTATAAATGTCGTTAGATTATTCTCATTCTAAACGATGCCAAAGCGGCAAGTGAGTTTGAGCATTCGGAAGTGATCCCTGAAAGACGTTTCAGATGGCTCTGCATGCGTGTTTTTTTTTTCCTAACAATAAATTCTACTGCAGTAGAACTCTGGACTTCCTTATATGGGTTGAAGATTGCCTGCACTCAGTAAACTCAGCAGACCTACATATCCCAAAGTCCTCGGGAACTCTTGGGAGTGTGACCAATCATAACGGAGTGAGTGGAAGCTTCTGTTTGGGTCGAAAGCAGGAAATCCATGGAAACACTGCAGAAAAAGGTGCAGAATCTGGAAGCTTTCTGTTCGGGTTATCGTGTGTAGCTGCTCCACAAAGCACCGAAAATGAGCATAATAGGTCCCATTAAAAAAAAAATAACATGACACGCTCACCTACTATCAATAAGTACTTGTTAGTCTTAATAAATTCATTAATAAGAATCGATTAAATAATGCTGGTAAACTATACAAATTGGAAAGTTGGGCATTTCTGTGTGGCACAAACATCCTGATAAAGAAAGTGCAAAGTATGAAACTGGAAAGACTAAAACATTGAGTCAAATTAGAACCAAATTCTGATTTCAGATCTCATTCAGTTCTGCCCCCGCGTACTATTTGGCTGCATTTAAGAGGAGGGGTTATTCCTCCTGATGTGTGCTATTAGTGTAGAGCAGGGGTCGGGAACCTTTTTGGCTATAAGAGCCATGAAGACCAGATATTTTAAAATGTGTATCTGTGAGAGCCATATACATTTTGAATGCAATAAAATGTGTGCATTTTTATGTAAGACCAACAGTTTTAGATATAATGGGCTCTAATTACGTAGACCAGGCACACTATCCCACGCCAATGGGGTGTGGCCAGCACACTTTCGTGAGCAGCGCAGTGTCTAATAATAAATCAAATACTTGCTGCCATTAATGCAACTTCTGCTGCTGCATGGTTTTGCACCGTATTCAGTATATTTCATTCTTTTGGCCATCTTTGCCAGAAGGCTTGGTTCTGCAGCTTTAGCTAGGTGACTATTTGACTAAAGGAGGAAAGTTTACATTTACATGTTGACATCTCAATGACCGAGGTACACTACCGCATTACCCAGTAATAATCGAGTTTTGGTGTTTGACCTGGAAAATATCAGGAAAGATGGATATGGTCGGCCGTATTGCAGTAGAAAATAGATGGACGGATTAAAATGCATAAGAAAGTTGTTGATTTTTAATATTTTTAACAGTGATTTCTGTGATGTTTACTTTAAAATGTTAGCAAACATACATTTTTATTGTGGTAAATGCTTGAGAGCCAGATACAGTCATCAAAAGAGCCCTACCTGGCTCCCGAGCCATAGATTCCCTACCTCTGGTGTAGAGTGCTATGCTTGCAGCACTTTATAGATTTAGCAAATTGCATATCTCTTGTCCTGCGATTGGCTGGCAACCAGTCCAGGGACAGCTGGGATGGGCTCCAGCACCCCCGCGACCCTCGTGAGGATAAGCGGTAGACAATGAATATATATATATATATATATAGATACATATACATAGCTGCAGGTTGAAAACTTTGGACACTCCTATAGGGACAATAATGTACTTTTTTTAAAGACAACATACTGAGGATGGCTCAGGGTTCGGTTTAAACAAACTGTAAGCCATATGTTATTTGTGTTGATTATCGTTTACAGTATGTGGATGATGGTGGTGTCCCATGCATGGAAAAACATGTATCTCCAGATCTCGTGAGGAGGTTGTTCTCTCCAGAAACAAGTTTCTGTTGTGTGATTTGGAGTTGAAACAGCCCTGTGATTATCTACTTTTCCATATTAGCTGGGTTGCTGCAAGTCAGATCATTGCAGCAGTGCCCTGGAGCAAGGTATTTGATGATAAGCTGACTTCTCTGTGTTTGCAGTGCAGCATAAGTAAGATGATTGAAGCTTGTTCTAGAAGACATACGTGAGGATGCTCCTGATGCTCCTGTAAGCCTGACTGACATTTCTTGTTCAGTGCATGCAGCCGAGTGAGTACAAGAAGCTTCTCACCAGAGTTCCTCAGCTTTCGGTTGCGGAACACGGAGATGATGACGAGCAGGTTGCCCAGTACGTCCACCACCGTGGTGAAGATCAGAACGCTGGCCAGGATGGCGATGACCCAGGCGGGGCGGCCGCTCTCCTCCCCGGCCAGCGCCCGCTCCAGCTGGCCCATCCGCGGCTCCTCCGAGCGGTTGCGGAGGACGGTCAGAGTGTCCGGCATCACTCGCCTTCACTGGCCGCCGAGTGAGCGCGATGTCCGGCGGGCGCCGCCGCTGTCGGTGGGTCCTGCGCGGAGCATCGTGGCGGAGGTGATGGTGATGAAAGTGGGTGCCTTCCACTGGATCGCCAAGTGCTGCTTTTAAAAATGTTGCAAAGACACTTGATATGAGGAGGGAGGGGGTCACGTGTGACCTACATAAAGTTACACGAGTAAGTGTCTTTCTTCATATTTGCACCAAAAGTCCTCCATTAGATGTCCCTCAAGCTGAGAGGAGCTGCTCAGATGTTTGAAGGGGGGTCCTATCCTCTTGCAGGCTGCCATCGTTGACTCTCGCCATCCATTTGTGTATGGGGGGGGGGCGAAAAAATGCGTCAGACAACTCTTGTGTGCTGAAACAAAAAAGCCAAAGAGGAGCTTGGAGATATCTTCTCGAAACCATTGTGACGCCTCTGCTGCAACGCACGTGCCTCCATGCTCCCGCGATGCGATCCCGGAGGAGCACACCCCCCCACACACACACACCAATACACGCGCTTCCCGTGCACGTGCACACGCACGATCCCCCCGTGAGGCGCGCAGCGGTGGAGACACCCTGCGAGTAACAGCACAGCACCTCCTACGCGCCTTTATATCTTCTCCCCCCGTCTCTCCCAGCATCTCCCAGCATGCGCAGCAGTGCCCACATCAGCACCCGGCCCGCGGGCCAAATATGGCGCATGAATGACATCAGAGCGGCTTGCAAGTTCAAAAACTTGTGAGAGACATTTTATTTTTGCTGCACATTCATTCAGATAAATGATATATAGGTTATCTTTGAGCTGTATTTTTTGCAATACATCTTCAAAAACAGAACTGCGCTCTTGTCACATACACAATCTTTGATCTGCTTTTGCATTAAGTCCTCAATCACATACACAATCTTTGATCTGCTTTTGCATTAAGTCCTCAAAGTCGTTTCTGCTTGTCTTCAAAAAGGATTGTTCTGCTCTTTTTCAGGACAAACTGAACAGTCAAAGATCCTTAATATGACAGGAGCACCTTGTTGTTTTTAAAGGGGAACTACATTTTTTTTTTTTCAAAGAAGCTCTCACACACAGATAGCATTGCCCTGCTGAGTTTAAGGACCTACCGCGACAACGCTAGTCAAAGATCCTCTATATGAGTGGAGCGCCCTGCTGTTTTAAAGGACCTATAGTACAAGATACAAACATCCTCTGTTTTTAAAAGTAAAAAGCCGCCCACACATTGAGTAGGACAGTTGGTTCATGCATGACAACATATCATAGCAAGGCTTTATCTCGCCTTTGACCAAAGTAAACAAAATGTTTTACTGAGAAGACAGACATTTGCATCTATTCTTCCTTGAAAGCGGAGCTCATGTTTAGTCACAAAAAGTCCTCCATTGCCAAAGGATCATAACACTTCTTGATGTTTATGCACATCCTACTTACATCCACTAGAGGGCGTACATGCATGCTAGCTATTACTATAAAAGATGTAAACGCTGAGTATTTTACACTGATGAATGTTGTCATGGTGAACATACTCACGGCCACAAGAGGGCATATTGCATAGAGGATTTCTATGATATGCTCTGATATATTGACCAGCCGCCAGTGCGTATACGTCTCCGCTTTGGCAACAACTGACATTTCTGCCTGAGCGAGCAATATATGCGCATGCTGGAGCGCAATAATTGCGTGTAATTATCACATCTCGCGGTCTAACGGCATGCAGCGGATAACTGGTGGGAAAAGTACAGTGGCGCCCTTCATCACATCCACTGGATTTATGTGTCGTCGATGTTGCGAGCACTGACACATTGAGGCCAGCGCTATTGTTTAACCCTTCGCTGCCGCTCGGCCTCATGCGCCAACAACCACCCCGCGGGGCGAGAACAGATCCTCTGTCAGCCTGGTTGGCCTGATGTGATGACGTGGAGAAAGACAAACAGTACATGCCAAACCAAAAGGTCCACGCCATTGATGGTGAAAACAATGTAATTCTACTCATAAGGCGACTGGCGGTAAGTGACGTGCGTCACAAGGGTTTCGGGGATCAATAATCCCTGTGGTGATGCAAGGCGTCTGCCCTGAATGAGCTTTTCAATAATCACGCTGGAGATCACCAGCTAACAATTTGGACAAAGCAGCTGGATGTTATCTCACTGACTGACCTACAAACGCTTGCATCAGGTGATCATTTACATCCTATAGGAAAACTCATGACCTTTAACCCCTGCTACTTCAAAGCATTGGTCAATCACTGCAGCGCTTAAGAACAGAACATGTAAACCACCAAGTGAGTACACACACTCTCTATTATTTCCTATTAAGGGACAATATTATGGAAAGTAAAGGGTATACTTTAAAGTAGTCAAAGTCCACCAGCCATTATTGCCTACATAGTTGGTGGTGGTGGTCACATGTACACGTGTACTTCCTCAGGGCTTCTTGTCATGTTGGAAAACTTTCACATGTCCCAGCTCCAGCTTCACAAAGCACACGCACATGTTGGAATGAATCTTTCTCCTTAATGAACCGCGGCTCCCCCAGTGCCGGTAGCACTCGTGCAGCCCCAGACCGTGAGTGACGCTGCCACCACCAGCGGCTCTTCAGAATATATATGTTGGCCCCGAACCGCAGCTCCCCAGTGCACGCTACCACCACTTGACAGTCCCTGAGACACAACAACTTTACAACTCAAGTGTGTTGTCAATAATGACTGTGTGCTGACTCATTTTCAGTAGTACATAGTACATTAGGGTGCATCAAAAAACACAATTATTGGATTTTGATATGGCTGGGTACTAAAAGTGTTCCAATATATGTAGAAACAACACATACAAAATATTTTTCCAATACATAATTATTTAGGGGTGCCACCATACATCTGTTTTTGTGGAATAAAGTGGTGAGCAGTTCAATGGTCGCCATGGAGATTTGAGGTCAGCAAAGAATGCAGCTCAAGAACTCTGAGACCTGAGTGATCTTCATATTTTTGTTGGTATTTATACTCCTATTACATATTACTAGCAAATTTGTGGTTTTGTCTTTGTAATTTGAATGATTTGTAGTCATATTTATAGGTATTTAGCGCTCATTGCCTCTACTGTAGCTAACATTAGCTAGCTACAGTTTGCTAATGACAGTTAGCTACTAGCTGAGCAAGCATAACATCAACAACAGTAATATAGAGTAGACTGTATTACTGATGCCTCATATTTATTGAGAGTGGTACTGTAGTCCTACATAATGTGATATACACTTGTCCATTTATTATTTTAGTCACTGTGCAGCACAACCCACCAACTCTCCTAAGATGGTGCCCTCGACAACTAGTTCCTTTCAGACTAGCAGTGGCAGCTTGGTCTTTGGTCTGGGCCCCCTTTGATAACCCTATAGAAAATGATGCTGTATAGACGTTCATTGTACTCAACATTTCCAGGTCAACCTTTTGGCAATTAGACTAGAAATTGCACATTTTCCGAAATGTTACAAAAGTTTGTGTGAGGTGGCACCCATAAATCTCAAAGGGTTTCCTCAAAACTTTGCAAAAGACATTTTTATGTCCATTAGAAAAAAAAATGGAATGCCAGCCAAATTGATATTCATTCATTCATTCATTTTCTACCGCTTTTTCCTCACAAGGGTCGCGGGGGTGCTGGAGCCTATCCCAGCTGTCTTCGGGCGAGAGGCGGGGTACACCCTGGACTGGTGGCCAGCCAATCACAGGGCACATATAGACAAACAACCATTCACACTCGCATTCATACCTATGGACAATTTGGAGTGGCCAATTAACCTAGCATGTTTTTGGAATGTGGGAGGAAACCGGAGTACCTGGAGAAAACCCACGCATGCACGGGGAGAACATGCAAACTCCACACAGAGATGGCCGAGGGCGGGGACCGAACCCTGGTCTCCTAGCTGTGAGGTCTGTGCACTAACCACCAGACCGCCGTGCCGCCCCAAATTGATATTATGAATTTAAAATTTCGCATTCAAATTTGATGCAGCCTATAGTACATAGTACATAGTACATATCTGTATGTTATGGTAGCTGTACACTGACTTCTCTAAAGTATATCCAACTTGACTTACTATTGTAGGCAAATGTTTGCCTGTGCTCACTGTCGAAAATGCAGCCCGCAGGCCTTTCTATTTTCTCATTGGCCCGTGCCACTTCCTAAAAATATCATTTAACAAGAAAACTACAAAAAACAACACCAAAAGTGGAAGCATCAGTCATTTTATAAGAATAATGTCAAAATATTAAGAGAAAAAAGTTGTAAAATAAGAAAAAAAGTTTTATATTTTACCACAATTACAATGTTGCAATATTATGAGGAATAAAAAAAAGCAATTTTGGAAAATGAGGTTGCGAAAAAATCCAAAATACGATGACAATAAATCATAATTGCAATATAAAAGTTGAAAAAGTTAGAAAACAACAACAGCTGAAATGTACCAAAAACAGATGCAATTTTACGAGAGTAAAGTCAAAATATCAAGACAAAAAAATTTAATCCTAATGAGAAAAAAGTCCAAATTTTACAAGAAAAAACGTGCACCATTATGAGGATAAATTGGGGAAGAAAGAGGAAAGACCAAAGTTCATTCTAATGTTGGTCTTTTTCACTTACATCAAAAGCTGATGCAGTTTTTTTTCATTCATTCATTTTCTACCGCTTTTTCCTCACAAGGGTCGCGGGGGGTGCTGGAGCCTATCCCAGCTGTCTTTGGGCGAGAAGCGGGGTACACCCTGGACTGGTGGCCAGCCAATCACAGGGCACATATAGACAAACAACCATTCACACTCACATTCATACCTATGGACAATTTGGAGTGGCCAATTAACCTAGCATGTTTTTGGAATGTGGGAGGAAACCGGAGTACCCGGAGAAAACCCACGCATGCACGGGGAGAACATGCTAACTGCACACAGAGATGCCCGAGGGTGGAATCGAACTCAGTTCTCCCAGCTGTGTGGCCTGCGCGCTAACCACTCATTCACCGTGCAGGCCATATATAGATATATACATATATACATATATATATATCTTATACTATATTTCCACGTGTTGCTTTCCAAAATATCAAAGTGGCATCCTTCCATCCTTGCATTCCCAGTATGTGGCTCTGACTGGAAAAAGTTTGGACACTAATAATATTTACATTGCCAACGATAGCACAAAGATCAGTCGGCTGTTTGTCCTAAATATATTTAGCTTTACTGGGATGGCTTTTGCATGTTTAATGAACAAACGGCCCCCCCAGCATTCTTTAATTGTTCTATCTGCGGCCCTCGGAGGACACCCGGGTCATGTTTATGACTATTTTCTGTAGTGTAATTAAAAGTGGAGCAGATGATTTTCATGGGCATTAGAGAACATTTTAAACGCTAACTGAGTCTAATATCGTTGTTTATCCTGCAAATGCGTCTCTGTTCATGATTTCCAAGTTGTTTTTGGCTCCACAAAAAGCGGTCTGCTCTAATGGACCGCTCAGCCACTTAGCGCCTGGAAGCAACCGGACCCGTATCAATTTATGTGCGCTCGTTTACATTCGCAGCTGCATATTTGGATTGAGCGCGCCGGTGTGAAATGGCTCCAAGGACTGCACGGTACTTATAATTGCAAAAATAGAGGAAGCCATTAACCTTTCCCAACTGCGGAGAAGATGGTTTGTTTCAACTCTTTGGGGAAGAAAATCGAAAGGCAAAGTTTGGTGTTGAGAAGGTGCTTTCATAGGCTCTGATGAGAACCAATTAAGGAGCCGCTTCATTGATTTGCAACCTTGTCAAAGTTCATTTGCAAACAGCGTTTGAGGTCATCATCTTGCAAACATTTGCAAAGAAAAGATGAATCCTTGCGGCGTGTGTGTGCTCATAACAGGTCGTGAGGGGAGAAATGTAAGGGTCATCCAGGAGGGCACCGAATCACCCTTCTTGGGGTGTTTCTTTGTGTCCAGACTCACCAAGCGGCCGTCAATTTCACATTCACCGTCTTCAATTTATTTTCCAGTGTGATTGATGGAAGCAAAACGGCACCATCTCGAGAGGGGAAAACATCTTGCCACGTCATGGCCTCTTGTTTCCACTGCCAGATATCATCCTCGTGCTGCTTTGATATCCCATTTGGCTTGGTTTCCCATGGCAACTCGTCCCATCTCGGTTTGAAGACAATAAAGTTTTATGGTAGACTGCAGTGTGTGGGACTTTTAGCCTGGCTAAAATCAATAGACTCATTTTAACACTCAAGTTAGCATGCAAACTAATATACAGTCGTTCTTCAGCTGATGCCTTGCACTTGACTGGCAGGTAGCGTTGGTTCTGCCATTATCAGTTCAGCCGTTTCAGGTTGCTTGTGTCAGCACACTTCAAACACAATAGTAATACCGTCATTATAAAAATAATAATAAAAGCAGGCTGCACAGCGGAGGAGTGGTTAGCACGCAGGCCTCACCGCTAGGAGTTCAATTCCACCCTCGGCCATCTCTGTGGGGTGTGGAGTTTGCATGTTCTCCCATGCTAGGTTAATTGTTGACTCCAAATTGTCCATAGGTATGAATGTGAGTGTGAATGGTTGTTTGTCTATATGTGCCCTGTGATTGGCTGGCCACCAGTCCAGCGTGTACCCCGCCTCTCGCCCGAAGACAACTGGGATAGGCTCCAGCACTCCCGCAACCCTTGTGAGAATAAGCAGTAGAAAATGAATGAATGAATAATAAAAACTGTAGAAATGCAGTCGGCGCTCTGCATGGCGAGCAACAAAACAAGTGTTCTGCCAAACCAGGGCACAATTACGACGTCTCGCCAGTATCGCATCCCACAATCCTCTGGGGCCAGGGCCGACCAATCTCCCCGGCTAAAGCAGATAACGAGCTGATCCCCCGTGCCGACGCAGCCAAATGTTTCAGCCGTTCAAAAGAGGCTGAAATGCATCACGCTTCTTTTGGCTAGAGCGCGACTGTTGGCACCTTCACCCCAACCCCCCCCCCCCCCCCCCCCCCGCCAAGAAAAGCTCACACTCACGTTGATTGTGTAACCCCAAGTATAGCTTTGCTTCAGTGGTTACTCACCACATACGTACATACTGTAACAGTGTGCCCTTTCAGGGATTTTATCCAAGCAAGAACCCTATTGATTTGTCTTACTCAAGGCGGAGGTAATGCAACAATGGTTTTTCATGATGTTCTAATAGTAACGTGTCCCTTTATGAGCAGCTAACATAACATAACATCTATCAAGTTGTGTCTTTTTGTGATGTCATGAAGGGAAAAACCTCCTTCCTCATGGATCTGACCCCTACTTAGCTTAGCTTAGAAGACCCGCATATACGTCCACCAAGGACAGCTTGAATTCATTAATTAATACACACAGCCCATTAGTAGTCCAAATGATACATATATCAGCAAACTGGCACAAATTAGTGCCAGTGACTGGCATGAGTTGTGGCTGACAGCAGCCCCTGTGTGAATGTTCCCTGCACCATTAAAGTACAATTCCACTGCACTAGCCACTAGGTATCAGGAAGTCACCAAGTATGCCGTCCATGAGAATGTTTGAGTCTATCTAATGACTTATTCATGTCTCAGAGGTCTTATTTTCCTTTATTATGTCAACCATTTTGGGCAATAGGATTGTAAAAGTGACTATAGGAGTGTTATAGGGCTCTAATAATGCTAAATGCTAAAAAAAAAAAAAAACAGGCTTTGCTACACATCTTAAAAGAAAGTTCTGTAAACTATCTGTTAGTCAGCTATACATGTGGAATGTCAATTGTTGACAGAAACCGAAAGCACGCTAACTGTGGCATTTCGTACAATTATGTAAAGCAGGCTTCACTACACATCTTAAAATTCATTCATTCATTCACATTCATTGAAATTTCACCTAAAAATCGATCCCGAATCAACATCCCAAACTGATGAAAGTTGACATGTTGGCAGCAGTGACATTGAAACGACATTGCTCCATTCTATTTGCCCATGATAGCAGTATACTACAGTCAGCGATAGCAATAGGCCACAGATATTCTTCTTTTGGTTTGAATTGAGCATCTAATATGCTGATTGGCCAGCTGGGCACTTAACAAGCATTCAGTGAAGGACATTTGGCACGCAACAGGTGAGCTATCGCTGCCATATTAGAATACATTTAGCAGGTTTTCTCCGTGTAAAAATACTGCTTTGTACTGCTACTGGCTGGAAAACTCTTGAATTTCTCTTTCCGTAGGTTCCTACATTGAAGCATATCAGGAATACCTGAAGTGGATGACACTTGGATGACTCCTGGGAGCATGACACCACCATCCCCGCATCCTGGCAGCATGGACGCCCGAGCAGGTTCCATTCACACTCCTGTAGCGATACATACCTCTTTAGTACAGACTGCATTAGTTACACACTTCAGTATTCTTTCCCAGAGAGTACATTTCCTGAATGAAAAAGTGCCTGGAAGCCATGTGGCTAACTTACAGTATATAGTTATGAACGTTTGTAAGGAAATTGCTAATCAAGTTGAATTGAAATTGTGTCTGTTTATGGTTATGAAATCAACGTTGTTGCACTATTAGCACACGGATGCTAAATCAACATCAAAGACCTACATTGATTCAATGATCCAATGTTGAAAATTCAGTGTCCATTCTTTGTTGTATGAATGTCACCTAGCTAGCCAGGCTAGCGTGATGAGTCACACTTAGCATCACATAGCAATGCTAATGTTGCTAATGTTTGTGTGTTCCTATCCCGCACTGTAATGTTACATGGCTGTATGTGATATATGTCATCTGATACGTTGGATAAGTGCAGAGTTCATTTCAAATTAAGAACAAACAACAACAAGCAGCAAGCAAGCACTTTTCCTGGCATATGTCACAGGATTTTCCCGCTAATCATCTGTCAGATAGTCGGGTGGGGGAAGGGGGAGGGGCTTGAATGGCTGTGATTCGCATTCATGTTGTCACACATGCTTGTGGATGTGGTAGACAGACACAGACGTGGTCCCCCCCCCCACCCCACCACACCCCCGGCATGCCGAGCTGCAGCTGATTACACCAGTTGAAATTAAAGCATTGGTGAATAAAACATGGCCGGCGATTGCACGAGAAAGCGTCTGTGTGTTGCGGTCGTGCGCGGTCGCGTGCACGATGAGGCAGATGTTGGGCACAGAGATTAGGCCGGGCTGGATGTGTAATCCCGCTGTTACCGAGAACACCTCCTCCACCAGGATCTCTGCATTCTCATTCTTCTTCTTCTTCTGTGACTTCTCAGCATCCGCCCTCTCACTCCTCGTGGCATCCAGCATCAGCACCTTTGAGGAACACCAAAGAGTTTAGGGGGTGGTGGAGCTTTAAGTGGCTTAGTTGACGCTCCGGTGGAAAATCGGGCAGAGCAAAAGCGACTGGCAGGTCGTCATGGCTCGAGACGCATGCATGCTGTATGAACACTGTGCACATTTGCCACATGCACGACTTGGATCCAAAATGTTTGTCAATGAGGCTCAACACCCTCAACCTACATTGGAGGAAGGACCAAATGGAACATCCAGATTTCTAACTCAGGTTACAGGTAAGTCAGTTAGGAAACATAAATAGTGAGGTTATTGAGGCATACACAATACAGTTCAAGTAATAACATTTAAAAAAATCATGCGTTCCTGTATTATCTAATCTAATCCAAAAATTTCCGCCTTAGTAGTTGTCAGTCCTGCTAACTGACAAGCCAAGAAAACATTACGTCATCCTGATCAGCCCTGCTCAGATGGTAGGTATTGTATGCTATACAATATATCTACAGTGGAACCTCAGTTAGTGTACGTCCCGGTTAGCATATTTTTCATTTTATGTCAAAAATGGGGTGGCACGGTGGTCTAGTGGTTAGCGCGCAGACCTCACAGCTAGGAGACCAGGGTTCAATTCCACCCTCGGGCATCTCTGTGTGGAGTTTGCATGTTCTCCCCGTGCATGCGTGGGTTTTCTCTGGGTACTCCGGTTTCCTCCCACATTCCAAAAACATGCTAGGTTAATTGGCCACTCCAAATTGTCCATAGGTATGAATGTGAGTGTGAATGGTTGTTTGTCTATATGTGCCCTGTGATTGGCGACCAGTCCAGGGTGTACCCCGCCTCTTGCCCGAAGACAGCTGGGATAGGCTCCAGCACCCCCCGCGACCCTCGTGAGGAAAAAGCGGTAGAAAATGAATGAATGTCAAAAATGTTATTAACAAACTCCAAGTCCAACTGTGTTCTTCATGTATTTTGATAAAACCCTCAGCTTCGTTGCCTGTCTATGATGTCATCAGCATTTGACGCTGTAATTGTTTGCTAACTTAGCACAGTTACGCTTCAAGTCTCTGCTTTTCTTATCGATCACGGCTGCAAAACGAGCTATGGCTAAGTCCAAGAAAGTTGCAGGTGCCAGCATTTGATAAAGAGAGAGAAATAACTCAAAAATTAGATTTGGTTTTTGTGCGTTTTGGTTAGAGTTGGACCTTCTGGAACGGATGAATGATGTTAACTGAGGTTCCACTGTTCAGTGGAACCCCTTGGACTGACTGACTCAAACTAGCCTTTGAGTGCACATTTACTTGAAGAATGGCTGAATGGTACACTAGCAACCTAGAAGTTGCTGTGGTCTTTTTTTTTTGTCTCGATTACACAAAGTGATAATTTTAGTACATGAACACATCTTCATTCCAGTGGCTAACAATCTTGTAAATATTCTTGTAAATAGTAAATAGTCTTGTAAATATGTTATAATTGTATGTATGTATGTATGTATGTATAAAAGAATGCTTGGTAGACTCCAGGGTAACAACATCGTTAGTGCATCGTAAGTCTTTTTATCTCAAGTCAAGTCTCAAGTCAAGACGAGACAGGTTGAGTCCAAAGCCATGAGTCCTTTCAAGTCATAAGCACTTTTTAGTGTTTACCAAATAAAATGTCATTTTTATGATGTAACAATCTGTGAATGTATTTTGAAATGTTTTATTTTTCACATAAAATAACAACATTTGGTGACACAGCATTCATATTGGACATTAATAAATACATTCAATGAAGCAGATTGAAGGGAAAATCTGTTGTCTTGCTGGAAATGACATAATAACGATAACATATTCATTGAAACGCTCGATTATTTTCAAGTCATCAGACCAAAGTCTGAGTCACTGATGAAAAAGTGCAGGTCAATTGCAAGTCTTTAATGATATTCGCGAGACAAGTCGAAAGCCTGATTGACGTGTTTTTTTATTTTAAAGCTTACTTTGCACTGAACAGAAAGTGCAAAGAGGACACGACCGCCCCTCGTATTTTACGATCCACCATTTATGTCAACGTCGATTTAAGTGATTCGAAAGAGCTTGATGAATTGGTCTGATGGGACATATTGTTTTCATCTATGACGTGTGTTTCTATGGATTTATTATTGCGCTAGTAGTTTACAGTAGAGTACAACTGCACTGCATCATACCGGGAGCTGTCTGGAATGTTTTGAACCCTCTCAACACTGACCAAAATATAAGAACCAAGCAATGCCACATAATAGTCAATATAATTTTCAGACTGTTTTTTGTGTGGGACTTCATCAGGCATCCTTAGTGATAGGTCCAGCACAGGGCCCAGGTCACATGACGTGCGTATGCGGTGTAACATTTGCAAATGGAGACTGCGAGAAGGCTGACGTGGCTGTCAGCCAATTATGCTAATTGAGCAAATATAATTCATGGCGGTGACAGGCCAGCATTCAGGTGCCAAGCTCACATTGACCACATGATTGAACGCAGTTTTGCATTCGCTGCCTCGTCCTTCTCTGGCAAGAAGCAAACAAGATGATTGCGAGGAGGGTGGTTGGAATAGAACAAATAACTGACACAAACTGGCAGGCACTACAAGATATATGAACAACAACGGTTCGGATAAAAAGATGCAACGGAAGCCTGAGCTTTAAATATTAGCTATTAATAAATGATAGCCATGTTTGTGCCAGGTGGCCACAAGGGGGAGCAAATGAAAAATCGCATGCACGACACAAATCCGGCAAATGTGCTACAAGCCACAAATGGGCCCCGGGCCGCACATTGGACACCCCTGCTGTAAAATAATTCAGGCTTAATACCGACGACAAATAACCATCAGGTGATGGAATGTGGCGACACCTCCCTCGATAGCCATGGCGACATCGCTCATTTTTATTGGCATGAACTTTAAATCAATAGAAATCTTTGACACTTAGCAGAGGAAGAGAAGAGAACGGTCGCTAGTTAAGATATCGGAGAACATCTCTGGTCCGATGCAGAGACAGATCAGTGAAGTGGGTCGGTGTGGAAGTGGTCATCATCGGGGGTGGGGGCCCTCTTGTCTGCACACGGATGACTTTAAGCTCTTCCGAATCAAACCGCCACTTTTCCATAGCGAGGCAAGGCAAACGTATAAGAAGTGTGACAAGACTCCCTGATTGGATTAAACATTCCAGAAGGGGAGTATGGGGGTGGGTAGGGGGGGATTATTTATCTGGTGCACACTGTGAGATAAAGCTCACCTGCTGTACACAACCAGCTCCGTGTTTACCCTCAAGACAAAGAAATCTGCTTACTCGGTTTGCTCAGAAGGTGCTTCTTCACGATAGCACAAGTGGAAATAGTGGCACCGCAACCTCCCACTGGGGGGGGGGGCCACCATGCCTTATCAAGGTAACCAAAGAGCTGCCCCACTTTGAAGATTCTTTCTTTTCCTCATCATTAATGCGGGATGCATCTCCATCGCCCTACCGTCCTAAACTAAACGTACAACTAAGACATAAGCAGTGTTGGACATTATTTAAATTACGTTTTCAAACGCCGTTACATTCTAACATTATCACATACTACAGTACTAATTGGCCCTGTACCCTAGAAACCGCCCATGAATGATACGGGAAAAGGCCCAAATGATACTGTGTCAAAGCCCAGAGCAGTGATACTGATAAAATATAGAGTTTAACCATGTCCAGTATCAGCCCCCGTAGCTGTCCACTCAGAGCGCACTGCTCTGGTATCGTGCCCGTGAAACAACCAATCAGAGAACAAAACATGAGTGCTTAGTGCCTAGTGCTTCTCCAGTCACCAAAAAACCCAAACTTGATTAATGGAACTTTAATTGTCAGACATTGATAAGATAAGACTGTTGATAAAATATTATTGTTGAAATATTTTTGCAATTGTTGTGTTTACACTGTTTAGATATAATACATGTAATAAACTGAACATTTTCTGGAAACAAAATGGTATTTTCATTAAATAGTACGTGATAATAAGCCCATGATTAAATAGTATGTGATAAGATCATAATAAGATAATAAGATCAAGTGTAGGTTATCCTTCGGTCACGAGCTGATACTGGCACGCGGGGGCATGATACCTGGCCTGATACCAGACAAACCATGTGATTACCTATAATTATCGCGCTATGTGGTAAGAATTGTGAGAGTCAACCATCACAGACGAGTCATGCAGATTCATTTCATTTTTCTTTTTAGACATTAAGACCATAGTTGGACTCATTCTGTGTATTAATAACATCACCAGACGCTCACTATATTGGACGCAAACCGGAAAATGTACGTAAACAGAAGCCAAATTTTGGCATAAATTGGCTATGTTAACTTTTAAGGGAAAGTAACAATAGTCATCGCATTTTCATAAATGATTATTAGTCACAAAGTACTAAAGGACAAAGGTATATGTAGTATCCTGAGACATGACATTAGAATACCGTCACGCTCCGTGGTGTCAGCCATGGCAGCAAAAAGAAGTTCTCCTCCAATTCGGTGTGGAAATGGTAAAATTCCACATTGAAATTGACCTTCCCCACTCCGTTTTAAAACCTTTCTTATATTTAGAACGGCACAGCGGTCGAGTGGTTAGCGCGCAGACCTCACAGCTAGGAGACCAGGGTTCAATTCCACCCTCGGCCATCTCTGTGTGGAGTTTGCATGTTCTCCCCGGGTTTTTTCTCACCAATTAACCTAGCAAAACATGCTAGGTTAATTGGTGACTCCAAATTGTCCGTAGGTATGAATGTGAGTGTGAATGGTTGTTTGTCTATATGTGCCCTGTGATTGGCTGGCCACCAGTCCAGGGTGTACCCCGCCTCTCGCCCCAAGACAGCTGGGATAGGCTCCAGCACCCCCCGCGACCCTTGTGAGGAAAAAGCGGTAGAAAAACACAATACATAAATTAGAGGCTAACTAGTTAGCTTGCTAATGATTGAAGCCATGGTGGACTCTTCTGTCCCTGCAGTGATCTGGTGCATTACAATTGAGCAATGTGGTGTAAACAAAGAATTCTGAACAGTTTGCATTAACAAGCAGTAAAACACAGCACGGTGTAAACACACTCGCACATCTTGAGTGGCACACACACAGGCCTGGAATGCTCTGCTAAACTAAGCTAACCCCGCTAGATTCCATTCCTAGCTTTTTTTTGGTGAAAGACAAGAAAAAGACAAAAAAGTATCTTTCTTTTGGTATGTTCACTGTTTATAGCCATCAAACACAATATTCTGTGTGGCTTGAAAAATCAGTCAAAATCTGATCATGGGGTTTTGATTGATGGATCATTTCGAGTCTTTCTATCAATTACTATTATGAAATGTGTCCAAGATCATGCAAAACTTTCATTCAATCATTCATTTTCTATCGCGGGGGATGCTGGAACCTATCCCAGCTGTCTTGGGGCGAGAGGCGGGCTACACCCTGGACTGGTGGCCAGCCAATCACAGGGCACATATAGACAAACAACCATTCACACTCACATTCATACCTATGGACAATTTGGAGTCTCCAATTAACCTAGCATGTTTTTGGAATGTGGGAGGAAACCGGAGTCCCCGGAGAAAACCCACACGCAGAACATGCAAACTCCACACAGGGTGGGATTGAACTCAGGTCTCCCAGCTGTGAGGTCTGCGCGCTAACCACTCGACCGCCGTGCAGCCTCATGAAGATCTTACAGTCATTCTGTGACTCGGCTCTGTTGTGCACACAATCATTCCGTGTGACGGGCTTTAAGTTTGAAGTGAGCCCAGGCCTGGTACGTCATCTCTGTGGAACGACATCAGTGACCTCCAACGGACCGTGGATGTGATGGGAAATTGTAAATCAGAAAAGCAACAAGAAGTAACTCCAGTCAATCCTAACAGTGGGACCCTTTGAGGGCTTAGCGATGTTGCTGCTAATCCAAATTAGGAAGCCTTGGTGGAGGTCTAGTCTGAACAGCCAGGGATGACAAACACAGGTTCCACCATGTCCACAATTTATTCATATTGATAAAAGAAGACACCTAACGAGTAGTGGAGTGAAATTACAGGGTGTGTGTGTGTGTGTGTGTGTGTAGTCTTCAAAGTGTCTTATTGAATTATCATTCGGACAACTGCTGCTTTGATGCTTGTGCTGCTCGGCCGCCATACGACCTCCATCGTTATGAAATAAATAATTGCAGAGTAATGAAATGATTAAACAAAGATACCCCCCGCTCCCCTCCCCGCCACTCCTCCCCGGCGTAGGAGCTAATCTTAATAACATCTCCGAGGCAACGTGCGGGATGAGGCCCAGAACTTCTATCCTGACAAAACAAGCGCCGCTAACGAGGCTCATCATGCCATGTCTGTGGTGGGTTTTTCTGAGACGGGGGTGGGGGTACGCTGCTGCAGTCGGATGTTCTTCAGGTGTTGGCGGGCACGAGTATGTGCATCACAGATTGAGCCAAGGATTGATTGGCATTAGCAGTGGCTTCCTGCAGGATATGACTGTGGACTCATCACCATATGTTCGAGATGTTTACATTTATACGCTAAAGTCATCCATCTCAGGCGCATATTTAAAGATGCTGACTCAAGGTCCCCCCCCTTGCTGTCATTTATGGAAGTTCATTTAAATCCATCCCAGCCCGCCGCTGGCTCTGACCCCGTGGAGGTTCTGTTGGTCCGTGAGGCCCTCCTAGCTCGTAGCGACACCAGGTTCAACAGTCTCTCCAGCTCATCCCCAGAACCCGTCACATTGCTGGAGCCCAGACTGCCTCCACTCCCCTCTCTGGACCCCTGCCAGTTCTCCCCGGCATTTAAGTCCCACGCCCTAAGAGGGGGTAAAAGCTGGGCCGGGTGCAAACTTAGGCCGGCTGGGCTTGACGGGTATCCCTCATAGGCTTCTCGTGACGGGGGCAGAGTGTCATAAAGGCCCTCCGAGTCTTCGCTCTGCTCCGAATCCCGTCTGGGCTCTCGGTATTCCTCGTAGACCGGCGAGGAGCAGCTGCCCCTCCGGTCCTGCCGAGCCCCAGCATCCCTGCTCCGATTCCAGCCCTCGCCTTCTTGCCACCTCTTCCTCTGCCATTCCCCCGACTGGTTCTTCTCCCACTGGAAGGCCCTCCTCCCAATCTCCTGACCTGGCTCTCGGCTTCTCTCGGCACTCGGGACAGGGGTCCGGTAGTCCAGCTGCAGGGAGCGGGTGCTGTCCCCCCGCCTAATGCTCTGCTGGGTATCGCTCAGGTTGTAATGGGAGCCCACCTCCGGCAGACGTAGACGGGACGGCGAGAACCAACCGGAGGTCTGGCGGGAGGAGTCCCATTGGTAGGCTGCAGGGAGAGGGAGCAAAATTTTAGGCTGACTTTTATCATCTCCTCCACTGCTGCCATAGCAACCAATCAAATATCAGCGTGTGTCCGCTGAGAGCAGAACCTCCTGATCATGATCATGTGATGTGATGTGAAATCTTTACAAACACACCCTGGTGTGCAAAAACTTGTCACACCAGCTCCCGAGCCATCCTGCTGGCCGTCTAACGAGCCTTTACCGATTACAGTTCCAAGGGGTGGAGAATTACAGATCAATGTTAGCAAGCGTTGCAAAAACCTTGAATGGAAAGTTTAGCTGCAGGATTTGGGAAATACGTACTGGCCTTCTACATGGATGCCGACCTCCTCCAACCACCCCGACCCCCAGTTGTTGTGAGTGTAGCTACTTTAACACGCTCCTTCCCATGAAATTGCATGACTGATTATGGTTTGATTAGCACTCGTGATGATGATGATGATGATTATGATGAGACGCCTTCTGTCAAAAGTGACAAATACAACACTTCTGACACTGCAGTCTTCAGTTCAGACGCCCTCAGAGTTTTCTTCCTTCCCCTTTGTCTTTTGTTTGCTCTGGAACTCTCAATCTCAAAGCTCGACAAGATGCGCCAAGAGAGCAAACCGCATCCGTTGCTAGGAAACAGGACATCAAAAGTCGATAAGCAACGTCGGATGGAGCGTTTGCGGCCTCCGTAACCTGATATAGGAATCCCAGACGCTGACTTAGCCGAGGTTTAAGAAGAGACCAACCATATTGCTGAATCCCGGGAGACCTAAGTCATATCTGTGGTGCACTTATAGTCTTTTCAGTGGCGAAGTGTGTTGACACTCAAAATAGTGAGTGTAGAGTGATGAACACCACCTTCCATATTTGCCTTCTTGGCTACGCAGCAAAAGGGGAGGCACTGACTTGAAATGAGGGTGGGTGGAGGAGCAACCCATAGAAGTGGGAAGTAGTGAACGGAACGAGAAGAAGCGGGTAAATGTTGCGATTGCCATTACCGGTAAGTGAGCAACGACTAATAGATTAAGGAAGTAAGAACTAAGGACTAAGAACTAAGAACTATTAGAACTAAGGAGACAATAAACACAGCCTACAGTGAAACCTTGGTTAGCGTAATTCATCCATTCCAGATGGTCGGACCAACCGAAACAGACGCTGAACCAATCCGGTTTTCCCGTAACAAACCAGGTACATTTGTTCCAGAAAGCCAAAAATGTTAAGACAAAACACCATTTTCAGAGTTTTACATTGGTAAAACAATTATAAATACATAACTGACAAATGAACGTGATAAATGAACAATTTAAGCTTACGTTAACCTTCATTGAAGGCATGATTCTTGACGTGATTCTTCCCAAAGACACCATGTGGCAGCGAGATCAACCACTACCACCACCACCACCACCACCTTCCTGTTTTGACATGAGTTACCGTATATTCCGGACTATAAGCCGCACTTTTTTTCATAGGTTGGCTGTTCCTGCGACTTATACTCCAGAGTGACTTATAAATGAAAAAACTCTTTATGTTACATAAACACGGGACACCTTTTCTGTTCATGTTTATTTTTTTGTGTAGCTGAATAAGCATTGTGTTAGCATATCTTACACCTATTCCTGTTCTCTATTCTTTTATTAATGTTACAACTTGCCTTCCAAGAGGATGTAATGTCTGTTTTGGTCAAGTACCGTATTTTCTGGACTCTAAGTTGCTCCGGAGTATAAGTCACACAAGGCCAAAAATGCATAATTAGGTACCAAAAAACATACATAAGTCGCACTGGAGTATAAGTCACCAAAACATTACATCCTCATGGAAGGCACGTTCTAACATTAATAAAAGAATAGAGAACAGGAATAGGTGTAAGATATGCTAACACAATGGTTATTCAGTGCGAAAATACGGTAATTTGTAAAATAAATTACCAAATAAATTACACACAAAATGCGACTTATATACTTCAGTGCGACTTATGTATGTTTTTCTCTACCTAATTATGCATTTTTGGCCTTGTGAGACTTATACTCCGGAGCAACTTATAGTCCAGAAAATACGGTATTTCTTGAATTCAATTGTGTTTCTCACCTCAATAACCCAAAATGGAGCCAAAAAAAGTAGAAAAGTTGCAAGTGCCAGCATTTTGGTAAAGACTGTGAGAAACACGGCTGACTAAACAGAAAGGTGGTGTATCAAATTCACTTTCAGTTATTGCAAAACTGACAGGTGGTAAAAAAAAAAAAAAAAAAAAAGCTACAATTCAACTAACAGCCTCGATAAATATGAAGGATCACATCATCATGTCAACAAGAAAAATGGAGGATACAACGCACAAAGAGAGAACCATACATTTGGAAGGATTACATTCAATAAGATTTGCCATCACTACCACCCAGCAAGGGGCTGCTCAACAAGACGTACTGGAATTAGAAAGCCATGTATCGACATTCAATAACACTCACAGCACAGAAAAAACGGAAGGACGGGAAGACCTGGAAGACCTGGAAGTGGAAACCTTTACTTATCCAGACCACAAATAAATAGCAAAAACATGTTGAATACAGGAAGTGAACAAATGTATTAGCAATTGATGTGAAGTTTTGCTTCTTGTGTGGTAAAGTGTGGGAAAAGTAAGCTGTTTTAGAGGGCGATCCAAATGCTGGCGATAATGTTCCATCGAGTGGTTGCAATTCACCATTGTAAAGGAGAGAAGAAGAACAAGTGGGTAAATATTGTTATCGTCCACTGTAATGGATTTGGGACATGACCGCACTGACAAAATTCATGCAGGAAGTCAGTGTAGACAGAATATTTACTGAAGTGTTCCGTCTGAGACACTGGGATGGAGAGTTGCTTTTGTGTTGTGCTTTTTTCGTTTCGGCATGGTAATGACATTAGCATTGATGCCATCATGATGGCTAACCTAAATCCTTACTTTTATCCAGATCTGCAGCCAATCACAGGGCCCCTGCACATGTTTTTTGCCTACCAACTAATGCTCTAAGTATCTTACAAATTACAATACAACAGCTGTTTTGTCCCCTGGTGTCTCTTACCTCCACCAAGGCAGGACTTGCGTTTTCATTTCAGGATTATGCCAAAAGGAGTTCCATTTTCCATAAAGCTCTCAGTGAATAATGCATGAAGCTTAGTGAGATGCGGTGTACAATTCAGATGGTTTCGGCCTTGGGGGAGGTCTGTGCTATACGGAGCGCCTACTTTCCATTCATGTCTTCACGCATCAATGGGGAGTTGTGTTTCTGCCGCGCATTACAACCACGACAGCAGGTTTTTGTCTCTCCAGACTTTACTACAACTTCCGTGGGAGCTCCCCTCGTGTGTTTGCGTTGCGTAATCGCTCCACTTCCTTTTCGAGCGTTCCGTCTCGTCAAATGTGAACTCTTTCTCCTCCCGTGTGCAAGCGACGCAGCAAAACAACAACAACAACACCGACGGTGCGCTGCTCCTGCTGGCGGCGACAGTGCGGCGTGCAGGCTGCATAATTCATGAGGGCGTTAATGAGCTGTGAGGGAAATACAGTAGATTTCATATTGATGAAGTGTGAAGAGGTCGACCTCTGCCTGAGACTTCATTAGCGAACGTGGTTTCATGCACAAGGCTAAGCTGGCTACTAAGTTAGTAGGCCATAGTCACGGCTCCGTACGTACCTCGGTTCTGAGGTCAGCTCTTGTGTTAACAGCCAGAATTATTTATTTATTCCATCCATTTTCTATAGCGCTTGTCCTCGTTAGGGTCAAGGGTGAGCTGGAATTTGACTCTGGGATATTGAGAGGTTGAATTTTGACAGTTTTGACAATTTTGTGGCTTCACTCGATCATAGTTTTTCAAAAATATATTAATAAATAATGCTGTTTTGGGGTTGATTACGGACTATTATTAGTCCAAAAATATGCACATGTAATCAAATTGTACATTTTGTTGCCTAAATGAAGCATTCAAGCATAAAAATAGCTAAATGAAGTAAAATACAAATATAAAGCATTCAGATGGCACCTTCAAATATGTAGTATTCTACACTAGTCACTAGGTGTCAGTAATGTTACTATAATGTTGCCTGAGACACACAAGCACCAGACTTCATTGGCAAAACAACAAGTTTCATTGCAGGTTAGAATGATCTCAAGTTGCGGTCGTTACCCACTCCAAGCTAAAACTCATCTCTGAACCCCTGATGTCACTTCCTGTCCCCCCGGCAATTAGCTCCCCCTCTTATATGTCTACTATATTGGGTAATATGAATATAAAGGTCATAATCAATTTTTTCTATGAAAAGTTTACATATCTAAATAAGGAAGTGGTTAGTGACACAGCCACAGGCCACACAGCTAGGAGACCCGGGTTTGATTCCCCGCTCGGGCATCTCTGTATGGAGTTTGAAGTGCCGGCTTCTCCTTGCCACTATCGCTAGTCATGACTCCCGCTATCCCAAGGCTGGGCTGTACTGGATGTGTTAAATCCCCAGCAGCCACACGTATGGGAACTTAAACAATCCGATTCCAAATACATGTACCCTAACACTCCTACATTTACAGCAGCTACTGTATCTGTCTTGCTCTTGTCATAAACAAACATACTTGACATGAAAGACCTCAGACAGGGACTTGCACGCAGTTACAGCCTCCTTGGTGGCAGTTTATCTTCTAGTGTGTGACGGTGCCTGATGTAGCGTCTACTCACTCTGTTTTGTTTTGTTTGTTTGTTTGTGCAGGTGGATGACCCGCTCAGCTGAGTGAGGCGTTGAAAAAAAAAAACCCACAACGCTTATCTTGCCCGACAGCCAGGATGGGAGGGGGGATTGTGACAGGGAAGACGACACTCCATGTAACGAGAAGCACACACACACACACACACGTGGATGCAAACGTGCACACTGATGACACTGCATGTCACTTGTTAATATGAAGACGTCCATATAGTATATTTGAGTATATTTCTGTATTTGTATTTATTTGTATCCTACTTACCAGGACTGTGCTGCCACTGCTCCTTGTCCATGTTGGACACTACAAAAACATGAAAGAGGTATGAGAACAGCCAACAGCCATGCAAGGCCCACCACGCTGACAAACATAACAATTAGCAAGATTCTTTTCATTTATTTATGTTTTATTTAGTGGGGCTTATCAATATTTGCCTTGCTCCCTGCTGGTGTAATGTTACACGCATATGCCTTTCATGGCGGAGGGCATGGGTTCAATTCCCAGCGTGTCAGTAAGGGCTTAGTTGAAAACCAAAACCATTCATAAGAATGACCCACTGTGGCGAGCCCTGACAGGGACAAAAAGAAACATTTCCTCCTGTTTCTAATCCAACATGATAATCACATGAAGCATTTATTCCTAGAATAATAGTATTTCTTGTTTTACTATAATACATCATGAAAATACCTCATCAAAATGAACTCATACTGTATTTTATATTTATTTATGACCTCCTATATCTTGTGTAACAATTGTCACACGAGCAGAGCTTCTCACGCGATCGTTGATGGCTGGCTTTTGTTACTTGGGCGTAAAGCGGACTGTTTAAAAGACATGTTAGTGTGCAACGAAAAGTTCGAGGATCGTGCTTCTTACCCTCACTTTCAATGTGGTCGACCGTGTCGTTGACCAGACGTATGACTGTCACTATGGAGGCTGCACACACACACACACACACACACACACGTGAACGCAACATTAACAAACAATGTCACAACATCCTTGAAGAGGGATAACGTTTCATGTGGTGGGCGGAACCAAACTGTGTGTGTTTGTGTGTGTGCACGTGTTAAGAATGGGGTTGTCATGTCTTCACCTTAGTGTGTTTGTGTGTGTGTGTGTGTGTTCAATGTATGCTTTCTACTCAACTGCGGTAATTACATAGGAAACAAAGTGTAGATCATACACACACACACACAAACACACACACGTATAGGATCATTAGGGTGTTAGTCTTGCACCTTCCTGGTAGCAAAGGGGAAGATCAATGGTATTGAGTTCTCTGGGAAAACAGAGACGGCAGAGTTCAGGAAAAGTGTGAGCAAGAATGGGAGAAAACAAAACAAGACTTGATTTGTCCTCCGCTACGTGCCGTCATGAAGGGTGTTCTTCGTGCTAATCATCGCCTTAACGACTCCATCTCGCGTTACAATTGACAATTAATTAATGATCACAATTAGCCGCCAAAGTCATCAGTCGCATCATTGCATCACTTTGTTGTTGTGGGGCATCCTGGCAGCTGCTACTGATGCTTGCTACCTCTACTTCAGGAGGCCAGCAGAATAATAGAAACAGTTCTCAGCAACCTGCGAGCACCGTAATAAACACATTATCATTATATAGTATTACCTGTGTCAGGCAGAACGCTCTTGTATGGAATCCAGTGTTTCCCACAGGACTGTAATGTATTTGTGGTGGTATTACAGTACATGTCAAAGTAATGGGCCAAAGAGGAATAACATTATGGGAGACAAAATGTGACTACAGAGCTGCACGGCGGCCGAGTGGTTTGCGCGCAGGCCTCACAGCTAGGAGACGCAAGTTCAATTCCACCCTCGGCCATCTCTGTGTGGAGTTTGCATGTTCTCCCTGTGCATGCGTGGGTAAGCGGATCCGGATAAGCGGATGAAAATGGATGGATGGATGTGGAATATGAATCATTTTTCCATATCAGTTAAATGATATTCCATTCCTAATTATTTTATGACTTGTATTTCAGAGACTTGAGTTTGACTCGACTTCATGATCACTGTCGTTATCTTCAGATTAGCATCATAGGGCTAACCTAAATCTGCTAAGGGTGCATTGACACGTGTCATATTTGTAGATAAACATGTTTAAACCCCCAGACATCAAACAATAACTGCCTTTCCCAGACTTTTTTTCTTGGTGGTCAATAATATCATCTCCATATTTGGGTAAAACGGGGTGATGTGCGTCAGAGTTTTACGTACCATTGTCGTCAAAGGACTCTGACGTGTACGAGCTGAGATCCTCAGACGTGGAGTCTGACGAGAGAGCGACTGCGTCGTTCTCCAGGCGCGACGCCTCACCTGTCCACACAGGACAATACGATGTTTTAATTGGTGCACACACAATGCAGGGCCCTGTCAGTACCAGGATATCATTTGGTAAGCTGGGGGGGGTAAGGACTAGAATTGGGATTCAGCCTCAGGCTAGAATGTTAGTGCATGTTGTTATCTGGACCTCAGCTTGAGCTGTTTTGCGTCCACAACAGTTGGTCACGGTCTGATGCCTTTGGATCACGTGTCCAGCCTCGTGGGGTGGACAAGAGCTGCCAATCAAAGTTATGAGCGCAGCCGCTGGTCTGATTGTGCATGCAGCCGAGGAGATGCTGGACTCGCATCCAAAGTCAACTTTCTTCCTTTTTTTTTTTTTTTTTTCTCCACTGTAGCGTGGCGCTCGGCGTGCTCCAGCGCTGGCAGATGGGCCGGCGGTCCCGCTCTAATCCCACCACCAAGGTGTTCTCTAATCTTGCCCCCAAAACTCTGTGAAACACTCCGCACCTGTGATTGTGGATAGTCCTCAGAGACGTGACATTTACACTCAAACATCTTCGGGAAAAGGTCACATTTCACTTTATGCATTAATGTCCCACTTGACCTCGCTATCAATGTTATTAATAACTTTCAAAACTTCGAAATCTTCTCTCACACCTATTAACTCATTCAATACCAAAGAAGTATTTATATGTTTGTTGTATTTATATGTTCTCGTACCACAGGAACGAGGAAGTGAGGGAGCATTGAGGAGTGTAGCAAAATTTTGACATATGTACGCATGTTTTTAAAACTATATTAACTCAGTCGCAACCAAAGATGTAGTTATATGTTGTTTTTTCAACCCGAACGCCCAATCTCAAAGACGTATTTATACGACTTTTACATATTTTGCACGAGAGGCAAAAAGAAGTGATAGTGCAACTGCACAATAGAGATCATGTTTGGTGTAGTTTTAAGCTGAAAAAAACATCCATTGGTGGCAGGAGTGCATTTTATAAGAACTCGGCATGCATCTAAGCCATAGAAATCCATGCTCCGCAGCAACCAGGAAGTGAAAAGGCATCTCGCCATGGAGCGTCCGCCAAAGTTAAGCAAGAAAGAGAAAATTGGGACGATTGTACATCGAATTGTAAACAGTTCATGGTGTTGTATGTGTACCGTAAATACATTCTTATATTCATGTAAAACAACCATTTTTTGTGTGACCCGAGTTCGATTCCACCCTCGGCCATCTCTTTGTGGAGTTTGCATGTTCTCCCGTGCATGCGTGGGTTTTCTCCAGGTACTCCGGTTTCCTCCCACATTCCAAAAACATGCTAGGTTAATTGGCCACTCCAAATTGTCCATAGGTATGAATGTGAGTGTGAATGGTTGTTTGTCTATATGTGCCCTGTGATTGGCTGGCCACCAGTCCAGGGTGTCCCCGTCTCTCGCCTGAAGACAGCTGGGATACGCTCCAGCACGCCCTGCGACCCTCGTGAGGATAAGTGGTAGAAAATAAATGAAAGAATGTTGTGGTGTTGTTGTTTACAGTATATATTTTGGCTAAATATTCAGTCGATGGCTAAATTTAAAGTGAATGTTGTGCTTGAAATGAATCTTTTCACAAAGAGTTGTTTTTCTCACTTTTTTGGTGAGAACTGGCAGCACGTATAACTGCACATTTTTGGAGTGAGGAGAAAACCAACCATCTCATTAATGTGGTGAAATGGGCCGGGGCTGTTCATTATATGCCTTGCTGGTGTTTTTGTACACAGGAAGAAGAATTACCATTTATACAGGGATAGGCTCCAGAATGCCCGTGACCCTTGTGAGGATAAGCGGTACGGAAAATGGATGGATGGATGTATACAGGAATAACCCTGTTTGCTCAGGTATCAAAAAACAAAACAATATATTGACCTTAACCGGCATATTGACTACATGTCAACGAAGTGAGTGTTTTGCAAGTCTCAAGTAAGTCAAGTCTCAAGACATGCAACTCTAAGTCCGTGCACAGAAATGTATTTGTTTGTGCTCAGGGGCGTCACTAGGTCCCCCTGGAGATGCACAGGATATGAATGAATGTAGTAGACATTCAAAAAAATCCAAAAAACAAATAAGGAACAAGAAGCGGGATATAACTTTCCCACTTTTGGACAGATTTAGTCGAGATACTCAATTGTTTTAGGCCACCATTACATTTACACAAGTACACACAATCTACACTGCAAAACCGCATTCTGTCCAGTGGACAGTCATCAATTATATAAGAATCATTATTATATAATTAATTAGCCTATTATTATTACTATCATCATTATTCTTCTTCTGATTATGACGACTACTACTAGTAGTAGTAGTAGTAGCAGACTAGTATCAGCCTGCTTATTAGCCTGCTTTTGCCCTATTATATGAAATTTGTCAGATATTTTTTTTTGTAAAAAAAAAAAAAATCTATTAAAAATATCAAATTATTTAGGGGGGCTGTAGCCCCCTGAAGCCACTGTTTGTGCTTAAATCTGATTGGCCATTAATATAAACATTCAGTCAGGCAGATTCAAATGGAGAACATGTTAACTTGCTGGAAATGACATCATAATAGTCATGTTTTTTGAATACTTTGGAAAAAGACACATTTTATTCAACAACTTCAGTGAAAACTTCAGTCCTTGATGATGCGGTCAAGTCGAGACCAAAGTCATCTAAACTGTGAATGAAGTCTGACTGGAGTCCAAGTTTCCGAGTTGCGTGACTGGAGCCCACACCTGTGGTATTTGATGCCTTACGGATGAATTGGCGCACATTTGACTCCACCATGTCTCATTCGATATTATCACTTTGTCACACTGCCAGACCTTCTTTTGTGTCTTTTAATGTGAGGAAGTACAACAAACATTACATGTTGCATTCTGCTCTTTGTTGGCTCTAATCTTTCCAATTCTGCAATATTCACAAGGTGTTAAATATTCATGAAGCAGCAGATTGCGATGGATAAATGACCACTAAAGTCATGGTTACAGAGCGTCTGCGTACCTATCGACCGCGCGCTGCAACATTCATGGCGTCCTGGCTGCCGGTTATTGCTGTGTTAATTAACGAATGGAGTCTTTTAACAAACACCGGTCCCTGACGCAGCAGAGAGTGTATTCATTTGTCTCAGTCGCGCCCTAATTAAGCCGCTGCGATGTGGCCATGGCCCCCAAGGGGGGGCGCGCTTTTCCTCCTCAGCAGGGGGTCGGAGTGCCGATAGAGAGCATTTCCCGCTCCCGCAGGAAGAAATCAATGCGTAACCGGCAGGAAGTAAGACACCAGTGAGGGTCCCATGCCATAAACCAGCAGAGAATTGAAGATCTTTATTCTTGTAGCTTACAACGATGGACTGCAGTTTTCTTCTTGTTATCATTCCCTGTCCACCAATTCTTCTATATTTATGGACGTGGTCCCTGGAATACTAATATTAATATCTACCAACTCTATTTACTTGACTTTTACACATTCTTTGCTCGTTTGGGTGGGATCCCATTCAGATGTGCCTTGTTTATTTGTTACAGGCTGAATGACGGCAGAGATGTAAGGACAGTGTTGTATGTGGGAGATAGGCGGTGTCGCAGACCTCCCCCTCTGTTGAGAGGTGGCTTCTCAACCTTAACATATATAGCCTGCTCAATGGTTGCTTGGTTTTGCTAAATGCTGAATATGGCGAAGGGCTAACATTAAATAAGCTTCTTGTCCCGTCCGGACACGTACGTGGATGTGAGTTTGTTAGGCATGTCCCACAATAAAGTCAACGCAAGCTTGGAAGGGAAATACTGTGTCCTTCAAGCCTTAACGACTCCATCTCGCTTCATTAAGCACCAGTGTCATCAGTCATGTCAGAGTGACGCATCATTGAATCGCATCGTTGTGCAACATACTGAGTGCTGTTACTCATGTTTTCCACCTTTCATGTCGCTAAGTGAGATGACCAAAATATTACAACGAGCTCTCAGTAACATGAAGTACACAAACTGCAACAACACTAACACTATTGTTGAAAAAATTTGCGGATTCGTGATTTTGTGGATGAATATGGCCTATTATCTTGCCCAAAGACAGCTGGGATAGGCTCCAGCACCCTCCGCGACCCTCGTGAGGATAAGTGGTATCAAATGAATGAATGAATATGACCTATTATTAGTCAAAAATATTTATTTTTAAGCAAATTGTACATATTTCCGGCCTAAAAAAATAAAATAAAAAAATGAAAAAAAGTGATTGTAAAAGTACCAGATGGAGGGGTAGGATTTAATAAGCTTTGCTTCTTCCTACTCCTTTTGGACACGTGGAACTGGAAACTGATTATGGGATGCACTCAATTGTTGTCACGATTGGGCTTCACTCTCTCGTGACAGCTCTTTTAGTTTCCTTCTTTGCCTCTGTTCCGGTGTCCATGCCCTTATTTTGTAACTACTTCCTTTGTTGTTCCCTTCTGTTTTCTCTATCCTGGCTCGTTTCGCGCACCTGCCTCTAATTTCACGCTCCTTATTTAGTTCAGGTGTGTGCTCTTTCTTTTGTGGCTTCATTGTGTTTGGTTTGCCTTTTGCTTGGTAGATGTTGTGTCCTGCTGCTGCCATTAAAGTCAACGTTTTATCTGCACTTTTGGTCCTGCTCTCTGCATCCTGGGGTCGTACTGCAACGTGACAAATTGTAATCTGATGCATGTTCAAATGAAATTAAACCATTACCATAAATTAAACAATTTCAAGCATAAAAATGTCTCGACAAGGTAAAATACGAATTTAAAGCATTCAGAGGATGCATTCAAAGAATGTAGTATTCCACACTGGTCACTAGGTGTCAGTAACGTTACTGTAATCTTTGGTGACTTGATCAGGTTGGAATTATATCACGACAGGCATGGTCATCCCTAACTGTTGCAGCTGTAACTCAACTCTGAGCCCCAGACGTCACTTCCCGTTTGCCCCCACTCAGCTACCCTAGCACCGGAACACATTATTGATGTCATAAATGGCTTAGTTCCTCAGATTATGTCTACTATTATGAGTAATATGTGTGTAAATGCAACTATAGGGGTGTTATTAAATGTTGATGTGGCTATAATAATGTTAAAGAAAACATATTTAGAAGGTCTTAAATAGGTTTTCTATGCGCAAACTACAGAAAACAGGTTAGGTCCGGAACCAATTGAAACCACTGAAAGACTGAGCAGATCGTCCCCCCTCATCACCCACCCACCCCACAGCATTTGACTTTTCAACGCAACACACAAATGACTGGACTCATTATCTTATTATGTATTATTGAATTGGAAGGCGCGGTTCTCCCCGTGCGAGGGTGGGTTTTCTCCGGGTACTACATGTGTAATGTGTTAGTTGCTGTGGTAGAATCCCTGTTCATTTTTATTTGCACTGAACAGGATGTGACTGTGTGCTGTGGTACTGCTGCGTACATAGAGAGTAGTTATGCTGCTGTTGTGGTTTCATGCTTTTCATGCTTAGTGATTATGATGAAGCTAACAATACTGTAACACACGTCGATACAAACAGAGCCATTTTTCATAGAAATGACTCCCTTGGCTCTCAGAGGTTAACAACAATAGTCAGCGTTGACTTATGTGGCCACCTTTAAGTAATAAGAAGAGCCGGACCTGATGAGTTGGTCCACATAGACGTGTTGTCGACATAAGTGGCTGAACTGTACTTCATATTTGCCGACTGATTCATCACTGGTTTGCACCCCTGGTTTAGCAGCTCCCATCACCCTGTTCAAAAGGTCAATTACACTTGGCAACTGTAGAGGGAGCCCTGGAGGCAAAAACAAACACATTAGCTGCTGCCTTCCTCATACTTTCTGCTGAAGTAGGTCAGCAACATGTGACCATTTATTTATAATTGTTTGTTTTCAACATCTGTTTGCATAAAGTGGAGCCAACGAAAACTTTTGAGGCATAAGATTAAACAGCATGAGGTCACTGTCAAAGAAGCCCTGTCCAACAAGAGTGTGTGTGTGTGTGTGTGTGTGTGTGTGTGTGTGTGTCCCACCCTGCGGGGCGCCGTGGCTCTCATCCGTCCTCTCCATCTCAAAGGCCCTCTGCCGCCACTCGTCCTCCCGCCCGTCTCGCCGCCTCTCGACTGCCCGCTCCTTGGCATCCCCGCCCTCCCAAGACACCTTGTGGATGGGACTGTGCTCAGGTCGGCAGGGCGGGGGCATGTTGGGGGCCACGCTGCACACGGCCACGCCCTTCCTGTTGGCTCTAATGTTGGACATGTCGGCAAGGAAGCTGCTCAACTGTGCACACGCAAGACGGTGGAAAATAATCAGCAGATGTTCCCCACAGCTGGTGATCTCCCCGACTTGAAGCGTTCATACCCGACTGCCTTCACTCTCATCCTCCTCTCTGCTCTGGTGTCCCCCCAGCAGAGGGGAGTGGGCGTTGGGCCGCACTATGACCTGCGGGGGGCCCACCTCGCCGCTGGCGCTCGTCTTCCCCGGCGAACCCGACACACGTACCGCCTTGAACTCGATGCCCTCGGCACCCATACCCGTCTTGTGCAGCATGTAGCTGGTCTCCGTGATGGCTGACACACCCATCACACCGTCTGGGGGGCACACCCCCGCCGACGAGTCCTTCCTGAACTGGATCTTTTTCCTGAAGATAATGAAGAGGATGAGGAGGAGGACGATGACGAAGGCGAGGACGCCGATGCCGATGATCTCGCCGGGCCCGATGTATGACAGAGGCTCTGCCTAAGGAAGCAAGGAGAGAGAAGATCCCGGGTTTTTGGATCATAAATGCTTTGTCTTCACTTCCCGAGTACATGAGTTCATGTTCACAATGCACACACCAAAATGTTAGCAGAGCCAGCTGGCCCCTTAGGCCATATAGGCGCCAAAAAACGGACAAACTCTACCTTCTATTTAATACCAATATATCTAAACTAGTAACTACTATGAATTAAAAAGCTCACAATGATTCAAATGTAAAGAAATGTGCTCCTGTGTGTTGCTATAAAAGTGTTCCCTCTGGGAACTGAGGCATTGATTTCACATATACTGCAGCTAACACTACATCTGTCAGCGACAACACTTAAAATGGATGGCTGTGTCTTCCAGCACAAGACTCCAGTCCTCAGGTAAAAAATGCTGACAGCAGTTCTGACTGTGAGAGACACTGAGATAGCGAGGCATCGTGTTAGTCCGCCAGAGAAATATAGTTTTCTGTGTTAGCTGCTACAATAATAATATCGCTGTATTTTGGTTAATAAACAAGTCAGTCACGAAAATGGAATATTTTTGCCTCTTTTTAGAGTTTTTTTTGTGGGCTTTAGCATCAAAATAAGTATCTATGATGTCCATTGTTAGCTAGCTCAAACGTGAGCTCGAAAACCGCATACTTACCTACTGCTCATACTAACTCTTTGAGTATGCAGTGTGTCTACACTGAAAGTAATCGATTTTTGAGTATGCAAGAAGTTCCCGGATGCATACTGCATTCACCAGAAATGTTGAGTATGTATCGTCAGCTTACTACTCACACCCAAATTACCCAGGATGCGGTAATGCGGTGACGTCATCGCGAAAAAAAAAAAGTTGGCTGAACACTGAGCAGCAGGAGAGACCAAACGGAGGTGTCAAGCAGGATATAGTGCGAATTGGTTTGCTTCTTTTTTTGGGGGGGGCAAATATATGAAACATTACAGTGCATTTCTTACATCAATCAAAATATAACTTTCCATTATTTACATTTGTATTCAACTATCTGATCACAAGCTCAAAAGGAGTAGGCTGAAGCAAAAGCTTTTAAATGCCTACCCCTTTTTGCAAGATATAATCATGTTCATGCCACAGTCTTGTTTTTATCTTGTTATTATTATCATTGTAATATTATTATTGTTATTATGATTATCATTATTATCATTATTGTTATAATCTTTATCATTATTACCATTATTATTGTTATTGTTATTATTATCATCACCATTAATATTACCATTTTCATCATTATAGTTGTAACAATTTTTTTATTTTTTTAAATTATTATTTAATTTTACAGATTTCAATGCTTCTTGTAGAGTGCTGTATCATTCCATCTGTTGTTTTCTGAAATCCACAGTATTTGTGCTTTTATTGTCAATTTATTAGCCCACTTTTTCCCCCTAAGTGTAACATTTATTATTATTTATTTATATCATTTTATGGATTGCATGTGTGTAGTCTTGTGCATTAAAAAACAAGAACTTGAGATTGTGAGACTTCTTCTTTTCAAAGTAAAAGCAGTGATTTATCACTAGGTTTTTTTGTATGAGAAAAATAAGGGGGTGTTTTTGTATTTTGTGAAAATAACTGGAAGTGCGTTG
Organism: Doryrhamphus excisus; assembly: GCF_030265055.1. Taxonomy (NCBI): domain Eukaryota; kingdom Metazoa; phylum Chordata; class Actinopteri; order Syngnathiformes; family Syngnathidae; genus Doryrhamphus; species Doryrhamphus excisus. Next base: position 3,251,996 of record NC_080476.1, on the reverse strand, counting down.
CTCACTTCGGCTCGCTTAAATTTTGCCGAATTCGTCTGAACGAATTGATATTTGGACAAATAAATGACAAATATACTATATCTAAACGGCCACTATCTTGCCTGATTTAAAAAAAAAATCTCAATTAAGTGACGTATTTAAAGAGTTTAGAGCAGGGGTGGGCAAACTACGGCCCGGGGGCCACATGCGGCCCACTAAGCGCTTGAATCCGGCCCGCCAGTTGCTTTCTATAGGAATGGTCATGGTTTTATTTCATTTGACCATGCATCAGATTACAATTGAGTGCATCCCATAATCAGTTCCCAGTTCCACATGTCCAAAAGGAGTAGGAAGAAGCAAAGCTTATTAAATCCTACTCCTCCATCTGGTGCTTTTACAATCAGTAACTGTTACATTTGTTCACTTCCTGCTTTCCATAATACAGTTTAAGGTTTTTTTTGTTGTTTTTTTTAATAATGTACCTCGTACAGAAGTGATGTGACTCTACAATGACATAATTTGATCACTTCCTGCTTTCCTAATATGGTGTAAGGTTTTTTTTGTCCCGTACCGAAGTACGAGGTGATATGACCATACAATGACGTAATGGGTACCATAGTAACTGTCAATATAGTGATTTATTGTATTTATTAGTGATTATTTCACAAACATCAACTGCTTCTAAATATTTCAAATTTTAACATACAACAGCTGGCAACATAAGTCAAGTCGGCTATATGATTCAGAAAAAAACTGTAAAATTCAATTTCGTAATTTGCTGTGGTCTGATGTTTAAAGCTCCTGAAAAAAGTGACATGAGAACATACAGCTGATAGTTTTTACAGATAAAATTAGACTAATAATTCAATGCTGACTGTTAGAATTATAAGAGTAATATAGTGTGTGTTAACCCTTAGATGCATGAGTGACTGGACCCTACACTCTTCCGTAAGTGGGTCAAAAATGACCCATACTAGAATCAATGCCTTTTTATGCCAATTTTGCCATTTTGGTTAGGAATAATCACTTGTATGATATTTAGTATTATATTTAGGAGTTGATAAGTTGATAAGAATCAAAGGTTCTTATGGGATTCCATAGAAAATGCATACGGGTCATTTTTGACCCACTTATGGAAGGTTGGGGTAGTAACACAAAAACTAAAATTTGTTAAAATGTATAAAAGGTAAGTTAAAAATGTGAATGGCATGATATCAAAAATATGTTTTTTGAGGAATACCTGGAATATGAAATGAAAAAAAATTCCAAGGGTTAAATATATATTCTGGCCCCCCGGACAATTTTGTTAACTCAAAGCGGCCAGTGAGTCAAAAAGTTTGCCCACCCCTGGTTTAGAGCTAAAGTGAAATCAGCTTCAGCCTGTCGATTTCATTGCACAATGCATTGTGGGTTATCATGTAGTACACTGTAGTGTAAACGCTTTGCATACTGTCTGATGGATTGGGTATGCAGTATGGAGTATAGATATTATGGGCATGGAAGTATGTAGTAGTAAGGATGCGGTTTCGAACGCACAGAAAAGGGAAAGAACTATGTGTGCATGTTTCATATAAGGATTGTGAATGATGGAACTCCCCACACACGCCACATAACCGTACTTGCCGTGTAGCATGTTACAAAGCTCTAATTTATTACAGCAACCCCTTGACACGGTATGGTGTGTTTTTGAGGCTCACAGTGTGATCATCAGTTATCAGCTATACGGACAACACTCATCCGTATGTACGTGCCAGTCAGAAGGCTAAGCAAATAAGCCAAAAATAATTGAATTTGTCATGTTCTGTGTTGTCGCTGTTCTGCCCTCTGTCGCGCACAGCAGCTCAGTGCCAGATTGTTACGCTCAGCTTCATGCCTGTTTCCCCTCATCGTGTATTCCCTTCTTGGCTTCTTTCTGGTCACCTGCGTGACTGGTGTTGGGAGTATTCCCTGCTTGGTTCCTCCAGCACTGGTCTGTTTTCTACTTATGCTATTATTAACCTCCTGCCTAAGCGGCCTTAGTTAGTTTTCTGTACATATTGTTCGATACACATGTGTACATTGATACATTGTGGTCTACAACCGTGCTTTACTGTGCTTATAAGACCTCTCATGGAGCTTCATAAGGTGCTAAAATATGAGTATTTTCTTTATAAAGGCATCTTTCAAGCAGTTATGTGATTGCTTTATGATTAAATAATCATAATCTTTAATTACAATATTTTATACAGCAAGAAATCTGTGTACTTTTGTGATTGAAGTTTTCCGCAACAAAATGCCGACGCGGTCTTTGTTTTTGAGCTCTTGCGGGGGAATAAACACAGCACCTTTCCCGCTAAACAACATGCATCGTTAATTGAGCTTGCGGGACGAAAGTGCAAAACAAAAGTCATCAAGTGTGACACATTGAAATGGAAATGAGCGTTTCAGCCATTACTGCTGCTCTGGCGTTACGCACACAGTCGGGAAGAGAAAGCCGCTCGGTGAGGGAAATCTTCCGGGAGGCAGTGGCGCCGTACTCTGAATTCTCAGCAGCTTTACTGAGCACGCTCCAATTAGTCCAATTAGGAGCGAGCTGGATGTGCACAAAAAGCAACCACACAGACAGAGAATATTTGTGACCTTCTTTCACCCTTTTTTGTTTCTCCTGTATTTATTTATTTCCATTTTTTATGTATATCGTAATCCCTTGCTTATTGAGGTTAATTGGTTCAAGACCTGAGCGTGATGGGTGAATTTCCTCTAAGTAGGATTCCTTATTTTGAATTGGAATATTTCCACCGTTTTAGCCTGTTTTCAACCTTGGAGTCCTCCATCCAACCATCTTTTTCACTCATCAGAGGTCGGGACAAAGGAGTACCAGCCTAAGCAAAGAAGCCCAGACCTCCCTCTCCATGGCTACTTCATCCAGCTGTGTCTCCCCGAGGCCTCGTACCGGTCGGATGTGCCCTTAACACGCCCCGAGGGAGGTGTCTGGGAGACATCCCGACCAAATGCCTGAGCAGCCTCATCATGATCTCGCCCTTTTGGTCACTACATTATTCACGCCACCTTTACACTTATATTACCCAATATAGTAGACAGAGTAGAAGAAAATAAGCAATTTAAGATAGTGGCGGTGGGACTCACCACTGCCCCTCAATGACAAACAGCGACCCAAATTCCGGAAATCTTTCAACTAAAACTTCTTAAATATTTTATATTTGCCTGTTTGCAATAATTGCACCACTGCTTAGAGGGTGTTTACTTTCCAATGTGTTGCAAGAATTATAACCCTCCCTCTTCCTGCTCAAGAACAAATTCAAAAATGATTTTAGTACATGGTGTATCGGAGTGGAATGACAGCAACTGGACTTGGACCAGAATGAGGTTAAACATCTTTATGAAAATCAGGCTCGTCCAGTCTCAGCTCAAGAGCTCATTCGTTCACGCATTCATTGGGTCAGTCGATGTAAGTGGGTATGAATGGATGGAACTGGGCGATAAAACTACCTGCAAGGCTTCATTGTGGGCAGAATTCCCTATGTAACATAACGTAAGGTGGAGCGGTGAGACTCTGATCATCTCCTTAGCCTGCTTTTCTCCAGCACATATAAAAGCAGTCCAGCTGTGTGTCAGAAGGACGGCACAATAAGTTTCACACCCAGTGTCCTTCCGAAGTCGCCTATAAACATGGCACGCACCTCGTAGTGGCATAACAAGCACAGAGCACAGACACGTAGTGCTTTTAGTGACATCGGGTCCTTACGCAACCTTTTTGCAAGACCGGAGACCCACTGAAAGCAATTGCTGTAAATGCGTTCAGGTGCTTGGGGAGTTGAGTGAGAGGTGAACAGGAAGTGATGGGTATTCAGAGCTGAGTTTAAGCCTGGCGTGGGTTATGGCCAGAAGAATATTTAATAATAGTAGAGTCCTCTAGCCATGATATAACACCCCTACAGTCACCTTTATACTTGTATTACCCAATAGAGTAGACATAATAACTATCATCCGAATAACCGGGAAGGTTAGACCACAAAAAACACTAAGAATCACGCTTACATGTCAGAGTTGTGTTTTCGCCTGCTGTGGGTTACCGCGGCAAAAGTAGCCTATATTAGGGTTTTTTATTCACAATTATCATGCCTGCTGTGAGATAATTTAAACTTGTAATAAAAGCCTGTTGATCCGGCAATCAAGTCTGGTGCTTGTGTCTCTCACCAAATATTACAGTAATGTTACTGACACCTAGTGACCAGTGTAGAATACTACTTATCATCACAACGTCTTTGAATGGGTCTTCCCAATGCTTTATAAATATATATTTTATATATTATTTGTCATTTTTGCCTGAACATGCTTAATTTAACTAAAAATGTTGTATTGTCGTGTTAAACGATGCCAAACTTTCAGATAATGAGCTTTGGGCATTTGGAAGTGAGCCCTCAAAACACTCGGTTTCAGAAGGCGTGTTAAAACTGCCTCTTTGTGATGTCACAGAGGAGCAGACTTCCTTATATGGGTGTGGCTGAAAGCCAGATAAACTCTCTGTCCTCCCCCAAGCTTTGCTTCCCCCGCCCTCCCCTAAGCTCTGCTCCTTTGTTTACTTGCTAGCAAAGCCACATTTGTTTACAATTGGTCGGAGTTCCTGATTCCCTACCAGCAAAAGAAATGCATTTTAATCTGGCAACGGCATTTCACACTGGTCTGTTCTGGGAACATGGGCCAGTATGCAGCTGGACAAGCCGACAAACTGAAGTTTCGAATAACCGTTTCCCACCACAATGAGGTTTTTTTTAAACACTAATAGTTTTGCAAAAAAACATTACACGTTACCAATGCTAAAATGCTAAAGCTACTTAACATTGAGAGACGTCTTGAAGTAACGTCTTTTCTTGAGAAACTCCGGACTATGCAGTCTCTACTTCCAGATCCAACACACATGGCTGTTTGTTAAAAGGGGACATTTTCAAAAGAAAAATCATCGTTTATTATCAACTCCTATACTGTTTATCAACTCTTATAAAGTTGGGTTTGCAGCTAGTGGCATAAACCGGAATTTTGTGCCACAGACTGGGCCGTGGGTGGAATACTGGAAGAATAGGTGCAGATTCTGGAAGAATTAGAAAGCTATTGTGTCTAGCTGCTCTATTGAAGTCCAAAACTCAATAAAAAGGGCTGAAAATGAGCATAATAGGTCCCCGTTAAGACATGTTGACGTGACTAATCAACGTGCACACCTTGTCAGCAATGTCCCCACTGATACTACGTGTCCCAGGATGCTTAGCAGTAATGCTAATTAGCTCTGGTTTGGAACATTTTTCAAAATTAATTTTTCAAAATTCAGGACTATTCCCACGAGGACAGGGCCTTGGTTTACAAAGATACTTTTCATGACACAAATCATGTGTTTTTTCTTTCAAATGAGTCAAAAAGCAAGTTTGATTGCATCCAGAGCGGCTTCACTGGCTTGCATGCGGCTAGCAGGTAAGCTAACTCATGTCTCTTAGTTGTGTTTTCACAGGAAAGATTTGATGACCTAATGTAATATTAAATGTGTTGGGTTTTTGCCAGCTTTGCTTTAGTTATGTGTACACTCCATCTTTGACGAACTTGGGTAAGTGTAGGCCATTGACTCAATAAATATGTTCATCTTAGACGCTATAAAAACCTGCATGTCGTCGCCCAGATCGCCGTCGCCCTCGTCGCCGCAGAACTGTCCCTCAAAGCCCGGCGTGCAGTTGCAGTAGAACGACCCCAGCGTGTTGACGCATTCGCCGCCATTGTAACAGTCGGCCAGGTCGCACTCGTCCACGTCCTCGTCGCATCTGCGGGAGAATACGCCACAGTCTTACTATAGTTTGGCAAACTATTCATTACCCCTTAAACTTTCCGTTTAAACATCAAATGAATACTCGCTCGCCCACGTGCACGCTCCTGGTTTTCAAAGGCAGCCCCCCGCTGCGAGCCGAGAGGATGACACTCTTATTTTTTTCCTTGCAATTATTTTTTTCCCAACCCCCTTGATGGAGTGCAGGAGAGTTGTCATGACGCAAACAAAGCGAAAAAGTAAAGTTAGTCTTTGAATGAATGAGCGTGTTCATCCTAATTAACACACTGCATCAACCCGGCGAGATGGAGTCGAAAGTGAAAAAAAATCAACCGAGCAAGACGTCGTCTTTCTTGTCTTGCTATTATTGGTATTATATAAATGAGTTGTATTATTGCTTTTCAATCTGAATCCATTTGAATGTAATCACGCCGAGTAATATTTGCTGAGCGAGCGTTTCCTCCTGTTTACTATTCACTGATGATAACTCGAGCAATCTGCAGCCGTCTGATGAAAAAAACATTCTATTATCTTCAATATTAAGTCCATTTTAATGCAGCTTTGACCTTTTAGAGGGCACTCAGTCAAATACAATTATGGGAGCGCAGTGCGTTACATAAATTTTACTGTTGCATATTATTACTTCTTATTTAATGTACTGATTTTAGTCTCTGAAAACTGTATATTATTATCATTATGTATTTTCTTATTGTATTTATTTATTTTGTACTGATGGCAGGGGCAAATGTTATTCATAAGGCTGTCATTTTTAGGACACATCAAAAGTCCCTGTTGGTGCGCACAAAGGGGTTTGCTGCCCTCTAGCGGCTCATCTTGCAACAACAACATGAGCAAAGTGAGTCATTCATTCATTCATTCATTCATCATTTTCGACCGCTTATCCTCACGAGATTCGCGGGGGTGCTGGAGCCTATCCCAACTGTCTTCGGGCGAGAGGCGGGGTACACCCTGGACTGGTGGCCAGCCAATCACAGGGCACATATAGACAAACAACCATTCACACTCACATTCATACCGATTTGGAGTGGCCAATTAACCTAGCATGTTTTTGGAATGTGGGAGGAAACCGGAGTACCCGGAGAAAACCTACACGCGCACGAGGAGAACATGCAAACTCCACACAGAGATAATCGAACTCGGGTCTCCTAGCTGTGTGGCCTGCGCGCTAACCTAAAGTGAGTGATGAGCTGTATAATTTTTGATTAAAGTGTTTTTAATGTGATTCATCTCCACACAATAAGCACAGTGTGGCGCCCGTGTGAGCGCTGCCCTCACTGTCACTGTACACAAGCAAACACACATCTTACATGAGACCCCCCAGTCCCGGGGGGCAGCCACATACGAACCCGCTGCCCAAAGCCTGGCAGTTGCCCCCGTTCTGGCAAGGACTGGGGTTGCAGGGCGTAACTTGGAACTCACAGCGCCCCCCAGTGAAGCCAGAGCTGCAAGTGCATGCAAAACCTGGTAGAGACACAGCATAAGAAACACTGGACTGGAAATGTTTGGAAAAAAAGTCCAAATTGAACATCATCGACAAATGAAATAGATTATCTGGACAGACCTCCATAGGGCAGACTGCTGCACATGGCTCCGTTGAGGCAGGGCGTGCCGACACAGGTGTCCGGGTAGAGCACACAGCCCACCTTGACCTCACTGAGCCCAGCTATTTGAGCGTAGCGGCTCCGCTTGTTCTGGAGAGGCAACTCCTTGCCGTTAAGCATCAGTGAGCTCAGGCAGCCTTGGAAGCCATCCTGGGCTCTCGGTGCCCCCGCCGCCTCAGGGCCTGGCCGCTCACCTTGCCCACCAGCAGGCGGCCTCACCTGCGCACCGAAGAAAAAGGACGATTCCGGGGCTACGGGCCAGAGTCGGACAGGTGCTCTGGCCGCACGCCGCCGCTCCACGTAGCTGTCGTCCAGCGAGAGCAAGGTGTAATTCCGTGTCAGCTCCAAGGCAACGGCGTGCCACGAGCCGTCATTTATTTGTCTCCCAGAGATTCCCATGATGCCCAGCGTGTTGTCACAGTCCAGTTGGAACCACAGGCGACCCCCTTCGATCTGAAACGCAATGATGGTCTTGTGAAGCCTTGCGGTGATTTGGTAAAAGACGCACGTTACCTTGAGCATGGTGCAGGGGTTGACCCTGGTGAACATGATGACCCCTCTCGTCTGCAGTGTGCGGACCTTCAGGCTGAGCTTCATCTCGCCGCTATGAACAGTCTCCGTCACTTTGTACTTGATGTAGCTGTTGCCCGAAAAACTCAGCGACGTTTGACCTTGGATGGGCGAAGATGGCCAAAGGATTCAACATACAGGGAGGTCTCATCCTAAATTTAAAAAGGAACATACCGGCACACGCGTCCAAGTGCTCAGGTAGACACTGGCAGACAGAGGGCGCCATCGGGCCAGAGCGAACACACTGCATATCTACAGGACAGGACTGACCTTCACACAGCTCCACAGGGGCAGAGCATGACCCTCCTGGTGAGAACGTGGGGACATCCCAACATTAGGGTCACCTATGATCATTTAGTGTGATCCACCTACCTGGACAGGTGCATGTCTCAGTCCGTCTGAACCGTGGTGCCACCAAGCTGACCCGTTCCGTGCTGTAAGCGACCAGTGAGCCAGTCTCCATCACCATCACCTGCTCGCATACATTGTCTCCACACGCCAGCTCGCCAGAGCAGACACTGCCCACCACTATGGCCCCTGCCAGGACCCCCCGGAGTTGCCCCTCTGCCAGCTTTGCAGCCACCTCCGATTCAGAGTAGAACCCTCCTGTTCGTATGGCGCGGGCTGTCTCGGGCCGCTCAATAGCCACGAGGAGGTCCACGTCAGATTTGCCTTCCACTGGCTGAACACCAAGGATGTGAAGTGGATCCTGCTGTCCCGGTGACCATTTCCAGCCCGCTAGCGCACGCACGGTGAGTTTGATCTGGCTGAGGTAGTTTCCCAGCAGGTCTTCAGGGGACAAGGAGCTGAACCTCAAGGTGACAGCACTACGCAGCAGAACGTCCGTCACCTGTTCCACTTGGATCGAAACATCCGCAATCACTGCAAAGCGCCCATCGCTGACTGTGGCATTTATCTGGTACCTGTGATGAAGGATCATAGAAAAGTTTTTTAACAAGAACTTCATCATCCAACAGTGTTTTTTGTGGTCTAACCTTCCCGGTTCTAAGCCTGGCAAAGCCGAAACTCTGCCGTCCTGTCTGTTGATGCTAAACATGCTTTTGGATTGAGGCTTCTGGGTAAAGGACAGCGCATCGTTGGGGTCGCGGTCTGTGGCGTGTATGCGACCGATCAGGCCGCCCTGGAAGGTGTCCGTTGCTGTGACTATGATGATCTCCAAGGAAGAGACAGCCGGCTTATACTGACTGTTCCCAATCACGCGTATAAAGATCCAGGACGAGGAGACAAGCGGGGGTCTGCCAGAGTCGCTGGCCTGGAGGATCACAAAGAAACTGGAAGTGACTGAACTCATGGAAATGTGATTGCACTCAAAAAATGTGGATCTCCAACCTGGACCTCTAGGGTGAACTCCCGGGGGGATTCAGGCCCAAAAACACGCTCAGACCTCAGCGTTCCCGTCTGGTCTAAGGTGAAGAAACCTCCCTCGTTACCAGAAATGAGGCGAAACTCAAAGGGGGGGCCATTCCTGGTGGAGTCTTTGTCGCTAACAGACAGCTTGAGCAGGACACTGCCTGAGGCCTGGCTCAGCTGGAAGTTCGCATGGAGGGCGTTAGGTGTGAACATGATCAAACACGAGCACGCGATAGAACCGTTACCTGGACGACGGCCGTGGAGTTGGGCGGGGTGAAGACGGGCGGGTTGTCATTGACATCAGCAATGTCAACGTTGATGGTGACAGTAGAGGACATGGCGGGCGAGCCGCTGTCAAAGGCCTGCACTGACAGAGTGTACCGGGACACCTGGACAGAGTGGGGGCGGGCAGAGGGGGGGCGGCGGTATGAGTGCATCTGTATGCATTAGGCCATACGTGTCAAACTCAGGCTCGGGGGACGAATCTGGCCCACGCTGCAATTTTATCTAGCCAACGGAACTGTTTGGAAAATAGCAGTGAGTTGGCCCGCCTCGCGTATCTTATCAAACAAAGTGCTCACAGCGATCGGCGTAATTAAGCTATTCCTCTGGTATAACTACTCCTCTGGAATTTTAATTTGGAGAGTGGAAACAATATTGTTTCACAATCATTCTGAATATGTTTGCCAGATTCAGACCAAAGGTCAAAATCATTTAACTGTACACCACTAAAAAAAGGGCAGCAGTATAACTACTACAATAACACCTTGAAGACGCCTAATATACGGTAACCATATGGTGATGTAATGGTGATTTTTCACAGTCATAATAAATAAGGACCATAAACCATAATGGCAATAGATAATAACACAAGGATAAACATAACATGACTCGTCCAAGACCCTTCTTTCTTGTATTTTGCAAACATCAATCATCAAACCACGTATACATGGAGCCAGATATTCCAATTGCATTCGGTTTATTTGCTCAAAAAAAAAAAAAAAAATTAACCTTTGTATACACCTCATTCCGAAAGAAAAGTGCCAATCCGAATGAACATATAATCGAATTCCCAGGGGTGGAATATTCCTTTCCCCAATCCGATTGAGGTATCTTGTTCCCGCTCAAACGGAAAGTTGGCAGGATGTGTTCTTCTTCGCGGTTGGCAAGCAGCTTTCGTGTGCATTAGCGCCAACCGTGGAACAGAATCTAAACCCTTCTACACTTTATTCACAAGTCCAGTTTTTCTTTAAAAAGAAAATATATATCTATATAAAACATGTCCCGAGTTTAATTGTAAAATATTAGCAAGATTGAATTTGATCTTTTCCTGTTTAAATTCATCCCGGGTGCGTTCTTTCAGCGCATGCTCAGATATGACGTAACACGCAGCTCGAGACGTTCTTCAGTTTTAAAAATGGAGGCGCGCAATCGGCACTGGAAACTTTGTTTTTGATCCAAACTAAATTTCAAGACTGGACGAAGGAAAAACTGGCAATACGGAGTTATTCCAAGAAGTGAAAGAAAAACTCAGGGAAGTCGGTATCACGTGATGTTGGTGCTTTACTGCGCATGCCCCATTGACTATGCTGTTTCATTATAGCGGTTCATGGAGACAAGGGATTGGAATATTCCTTTCCATGTATACCATTGTTTTCGAAAAAGCCATTCGGAAAGATTCCATTTGGAAAGAGGAAAAACTCCTCTTGTAAACATGGCTAGTTAGTGTTAGTTTTTCCATGAGAACATATTTCTCCTCTCTTAGAGTGTGGAGTGATTTTTGATTGAGAACAAATTTTGCTTTGTTCAATATTGAAATATTTATCATCACCTTATGTTGTATATTTTTAATATGATATTTCCAGGTAATTTTTTCATCTATTATGATCCCCAGAAGTTTATTTTTATTCACCCTTTCAGTGTCTACACCGTCTATTTGTATTTGCTTGAACACATCATTTCTGCTATTACCAAATAGTATTATTTGTTTTACTCGAGGATAATCTGATTATAAAACCATTTTAATGATCGCTTTTGTACATCAGTAGTAGTAGTAGTAGTATCATCCACAAATAAAGCCATCTAAGTCTTTCGGAACTTTGCAAAAGTCATTGATATTCAAGTTGAACAGTTTTGGTCCCAGCATGGACCCTTGGGGTACTCCACATGTAATATTTAAACTTGCAGATTTCAGTTCTTGCAGTTCTCCTAGCTTAGCTTATTGCGTCCTGTTAGCTAAGTAGCGTTTGACTATTGAAAAGGAACAACTAAACCAAAACAACCGTAGTTAGATAGTACGTATCCACAGGCTACTGGAAAGTCGATGTTTGAAAAAAATGTATGTCTACATAAAGATGAATTCACCAGCTGTCATACACACTTTGTCCTGTTGGCAACTTCAAATGAGCATCTGCGTGTGTGCACTGATAATGCTTCATTCACCAAGTATGTTGGTTAAAAGGATTTTTTAATACTTTCAATATATAAGTGTTGAACATTTAGGATAAATAATGAAAAAAAAATACAAATGTGGGGGGTAATGTCCCGGTTGGACCACAACCTAAGCTAGGTTTTGAATTTTGGTCTTTTGTGTGATTAGTTTTGACACGGCGGTATTAGGCAATATGGCGGGCACGCTTTGTCACGCCTGCATAATGTGATCCACGAGTGCACGTTGACCTTGAGCTGACTCCTGAGTCTGGGCTGTGCTCATGAACCAGAAAATGACTATTGATTCCTGGTGAGATATTTTGTGCTTATGGATGCACCCTTACCAGCTCCCTGTCCAGACGCTTATTGACTTTGAGGAGCCCCGTCACCGGGTCGATCCAGAAGTGGTTAGTACGGTCGCCTCTCAGGATGGAGTAGGTGATGCGTCCATTAACTTGGCTGTCCAGATCCTCCGCTAGCACCTGGGACAAACCCATTCAGCTCACTAATACGTACTGGCAGGTCAAGTTAGCGAGGCTTAACATTGAACGGTACCTTCGTTATTGACTGTCCAACCGGCGCATCCTCGCCCACCAGGACGTTGTAGACGTCCTGACTGAATGCTGGGGTGTTGTCGTTGACGTCCATAAGCTCGATGGTAACCATGGTGGCGGCACTAAGTGGAGGGCTCCCGCCATCCCAGGCCTCCACTGTCAGATAGTAGTCCTTGCACACCTCAAAGTCCAAATCATCAGCCACAGAGATGGATCCTAAAACACCAGCATGTCACATCTAGAGCCTCTATGAGATATGGATCTATCAAAGCTCACCGAGGATTCTGTCGATGGAGAACTTTTCCAACTCATTGCCAGAGCGGATCCTGTAGGTGATTTCGGCGTTGGGACCGATGTCGGCGCTGGTCGCCAGCACTCGGAGGACCTCAGCGCCCACGGCCACGTCCTCAGGGACGGTCACGGCGTAATCACGCCTCTGGAATACCGGTGCATTGTCGTTTACGTCCAGGACCAGCACAGTCAAGTCCACCTAGTGGGCACACAAGACAGGCGGGAATATAAGTAATCAGAAATACTCTTAAGGGATTTAATATCAAACTTCCTTGAATACTTATTTGCCATTTCTAGCCTTTCCAAACAGCCACCAGTGGGCGCCAAAGAGCTGCTTTTCTGCTGGCTTCTCCTGCAGCTGTCACCGTCCTCATCTTTCCAGCTCCATGCTCGTGTGATAAGCATTGATCTTAATTAGAATCTACATGGCTCTTTATCTCATCTTCTCACAGCACAGCTTGGGGGTGCTTCCTTTCACTCAGACGCGCGTACAGAAAAGGAGAACATCTTGTGGTAAATGATGAACTCGCTTGTTAATCCCAACAACTCTAGGGTTCTTACATGTTCTTACTTGTGGTTTATTGTGTATGTCAGACATGTTTTCGCACCATTCCGACATCTATGACCTCAAATGACTTTGAATGCACTCCAAACTGAATCCCACCAACCTGAGAGAACAGCGCCCCCTGCTGCCCAGCTTGGTCACTGGCGCGGACGCGTAGCCGATAGGAGTCCTGGCTCTCTCTGTCCAGGGTTCTCTCTAGAACCACCACCCCTGAAACTGGATCAATGGAGAAGAAGCCGTTGGCTGAGTCCACCAGAGAGTACGCCACAGTCCGGTTGAGGCCTGTTGGGGACAGAAGAGACTTTGACCTAAACCACGCTACTGGCTCAAAGGTCGTCACGGCCTCAACTGACCTTCATCAGGGTCGCTGGCCTGCAGCCGCGTGAGGAGAGTGTTGGGGACGGCGTTCTCGTAAACGCTTGCCACGTAGTGCAAGGACGCAAACAAGGGCGCGTTGTCGTTTACGTCCAGGACCTTGAGGGAGACGTCAGAGCGGCAGAAGAGCCCACCTCCATCCGTGGCCTGGGCGATGAGTTTGTAGGTGGGTGTGGTTTCACGGTCCATGGGCGCCGCCGTGCGCAGCTCACCTGAACACAAACATGACTCGACAGTCGACACTAACCTTCCATCCTGTGTGTTGTTTTGGAAATATTGAAGACAGTCTTCAGGATAGCTAAGTGAGTTTGTAAATCAGGCCGCACGGTGGACGAGTGGTTAGCATGTAAACCATACGGTGAGATCGGGAAGACCTGGGTTGGAATCTCCGCTTGGGCGTGTTCTAGCGTTTCTTCGAGTACTTTTCTTCCTCCCACATTCCAAAAGCATGCATGTTAGGTTTATTGGCGACTCCAAATTGTCCATAGGTCTTTCGCCCAAAGTCACCTGGGATAGGCTCCAGCATACCCTGCAAACCTAATGAGGATAAGCGCCCTAACGGATGGCTGGAGTTTGTAAATCATATTCATCAAACTGTCTTTTTGTATTTTTTGTATTTTTTTACAAATACAATTTCGCCTGACAACACTAGCCTGGCTGCACAGTGGATGAGTGGTTAGCATGTTCAGCCACACAGTCAGGAGGTTGAAACATGAACACATATTTATTTCCCTTTTTAGTGTGCATTATAACAAGAGAAAAGGAGTTAATATGAGCTAGCTAACAATGCAAGTCATTGGGATACACCGATTTCAACTACAAAGCCCTCTAAAAAAAAAAAGCTGCCACAAAAACAATATCGCTGTAGCTTGGTTAATACAGAAGTCCCTTTAGGTAAATGGGACACTGTTTTTTTTGTGAGGACATGAGCATCAAAAGAGGTATTTCCCATGGCGTACTATTGTTAGCTAGCTTATATTAAATAGTTTTCTCACGCTACAATGCACAGAAAAGGGAAAGAAATATGTGTTCCACATAAGGAATGTGAATGATGGGCAAAATAATAAAAGAAAGTGCAGTTCCCATTTAAGCTAGCTATTCATTTCTTAAAATGCAGAAGACTTTTGGTCTTACAGTCATCACTGAAACTAAATACTGTGGAACCTTGGCTTTCCAACACTAACCTAAACATCTAAATCTGTTTCCCCAGAAAAAAATAATGAAAATCCAACCTTCAGTTGCCTTTGATTGTTGCCAAAGACATGCTGTTGGAGCGAGAACAACATGGACATCACCTTTGTGTTTTACCATGAGTTATTTCCTCAATTCAATAGTCTTTCTCCCCTCAAGTCTCTGCTTTCCATTTGATTCAGACAGCAAAATAATTCAAAATAGAGCCCAAGAAAGTTGAAGGTGCCAGCATTTTGTTAAAGTAAGTAAAAAAAATCACTATTGAATTGAAGAAATAACTCATTGCAAAACACAAAGGTGGTGTCTTGATCTCATGGCCACATTGTGTGTTTGTTAACATTCATTCATTCATTCATTTTCTACCGCTTTTTCCTCACGAGGGTCGCGGGGGGTGCTGGAGCCTATCCCAGCTGTCTTCAGGCGAGAGGCGGGGTACACCCTGGACTGGTCGCCAGCCAATCACAGGGCACATATAGACAAACAACCATTCACACTCACATTCATACCTATAGACAATTTGGAGTGGCCAATTAACCTACCATGTTTTTGGAATGTGGGAGGAAACCGGAGTACCCGGAGAAAACCCACGCATGCACGGGGAGAACATGCAAACTCCACACAGAGATGGCCGAGGGCGGGGACCGAACCCTGGTCTCCTAGCTGTGAGGTCTGCGCACTAACCACCAGACCGCCGTGCCGCGAGAGTGTTTGTTAACATGTCGAGATAAAACTTAAATGTTCATTTAGCCATTTCATCCATCCTTTATATGCATTTAGAACTGTGTTATGAATATAAAACTATCATTGTACAACTACAAAAACGTGTTTTGTGTTAACATTTACTTGTTACGTTACTGTGTTAAATTGTAAAGAACTACAGTCAGCCTCTGATGACATCATAGACCGGCGACAGCGTTTCCGTGTATTAGCAAGCTAACAGGACACACAGTCGATTGATAACAGAATGCCACATTGCTAACTGGAGAATGGACGCTAACCAAGACATGAATAGTAAAACACACTAACCAGGGCAGATGCTAACAGAGGTTACACTGTATATATTTTCGTAAGCATCGAAGGCCTCGTCCTTAGAATTGTATTTTCTATGTAAAAACACCCCTCCCCCCAAGGAAGTTGTGATTTAAGGTACCAGTATTAGCGTCCATGTAGAAGTCTTCCACGCCGATGCCAAAAAGTGAATATTGGATCTCAGCACTGGAGCCTGAGTCAGC
The DNA here is from genome assembly GCF_030265055.1 of Doryrhamphus excisus. Classification (NCBI taxonomy): domain Eukaryota; kingdom Metazoa; phylum Chordata; class Actinopteri; order Syngnathiformes; family Syngnathidae; genus Doryrhamphus; species Doryrhamphus excisus. The sequence goes on along the minus strand of NC_080476.1, from coordinate 3,236,010 downwards.
ATCTGTCGCTCCCACGGTCAGGACACCCTTGTTAGGGGCGATGTCCTCGGGAAAGGAGGTGCTGTACACGGCCTGACACACACACACACACAAACACACACACACACACGCAGTGAGCAGTCCATCCATTATCCCAGCTGACAGAACCAAACCCAACAAGGTTAAGTGGTCTTTCCCTGCCCAGAACTCCATCGACTGTATCTCGGAATGACGCCTGTGACCTCAGTCACCAAACACGGAATCCTGCACAGCGCTGCCTCTCCCTCCCTTTGGCTTTTGCTCACATCTGACACACTTCTCATCCAGCCTAATTAGCAATTATATGAGTTACAAACAACGTTTGTTTTGACCCGCATTAGCATGTGACTCCTAATGACTCTTAATGATGTCACGCTAACATCTCTGGCCTTTTACAAGCCAGCACGACACCCAGACATAATTAGTGAGAGTTTTAAGGGAGAGTTTCCAAAAAGTTTCTCAAGTCATTAGTGTAAATAGTGCAAACTTGGAGAACAAACTCGAAACAAAAACTGGGCTTTTCCAGTGCAACGTGCACTGCATTTTTAAGGTTCACTTTCCACCACGTTTAGGGAGGGAAGCCAAGCATCACGGCGGAGCAATTTGCATAAAATAATACCTTTTTCATTTATTTGTGTCAGCTGTGAGCAAATTGTGCATGTTAAAGAGCTGCGATTGAAACTGAGGTGAATGAAAGGCAAATATTAAAGCGGCAAAGCATTCCCTGGTGTGTCATGTCGGTAATACGCAAAGATTGTTGAAACAAATACATATTCAATGCCCATCTAATGTGTTTTGGAGCATAAATTGCATACATTGCCATACATACATAGCTTGCAATGTGGGAAATCCACACAAAATGTGATGTTTTGCATTGTTTGGAAATGAGAAATGAATTATAACAAGTTAATGAGTAGCTACAATGTAGCTTATTTTTGAGAGGAATTGTACTTTTCTTTAGGGCAGGGGTCACACACGTCACATGAGGCACCAGCGAGTTTGGTTTCCATTCAGGTTTTCAGTTCATAATGTGAGATACAACTTTTGCTAAATGCAAAAATACTACATTCAGATGGACAACAATGTTGTGTTAATGTTTTAATATGAAATGTGAGTTGTGCTGGGGGACAGCTGCACTTTTTTGGGAGTGTTGTCGCTCTATCTATGCTGCTGTTGATGGAGCTAGCATAACTAGCATGTTACGTTAGTGTTTTAAATCATCAAAATAGGACAAGATACTGTGAGTATTACATGTTATCATCAGGGTACGTGTTAATGCATGATCACAACCATGCAACGTTGTTAAGAGATTTTTGTCAAAATAGGTGTATCCCGATGACGTGCATTTTTAGCTAGTTCATATTAACTTGTTTTCTCGTGTTATAATGCCCAGAAAATGGAACAAAATATGTGTTTATGTTTCACATAAGGATTGGGAATGATGGGCAAAATTCCCAAAAAAAGCGCAGTTCCCCTTTGATGTTCGGTTAAAAACAAACATATTGCATTTGTTTGTGTTGTAAATAAGTGTTACAAACTCTCTCTGACATTTTTATTAGAGCTTGATAATCGATGACTAATCGATTATCCAATTGATCGACTATTTGTTATACGAAGTGACATGTGTCATTGAACACATCGTTGCACACCTCCACAGGGAGGGGTAAAGTTATTATTAAAGTTACATACTGAACATTTACATGTGCTGATTAAATGTTGGTTAAAAAGGAGTGGGATGAAGGCCAACGCAACATGATAATGCGCTGCTAGCTTATTTCACTGTGGACATTAAGCTAACAGGTTCATTTCCACGACACGAAGACCGGGCAGGCTACAAAAAAAATAAAATGGCATATTAGTTTGACTCTGCTGCAGATTGACAGGCACCATGCGAAGGTAGTCGTGGACCAAACCATTTCATGTAGCTACGGGTTGGTGCTCAGTCAATGTAGTTGGACTGGGGTCCTTGGAATTATTGGACAATGAGAACATAACCTTGGCTTAATATCGTTAACGCTCATCCATCCTGCTGACCTGGTTGCAGACGGGACTGTTGTCGTTGGCGTCCATGACAGTCACCTCCACGGCGGTGCGGGCCACGTACAGCCCGTCGCTGGCAGTGATATTGAGCAGGTACCAGTCCTGCTGCTCACGGTCCAGCAGCCCGCTGACGTACACCTTCCACTCGCCCTGCACCAGCGCTAGGCCGAAGACGCCCCGCGGGTTCCCTCCTGGAAACGATACGATGCAACATGAAGACGTGCATGTCAAAGTCTGGCTGGGGTGAATAAAGATGAGCTCTGCGGCCGTCCGCGGTCAATAACCATCAGTCATCGCCACGGAAAGCACGCCGGCGGTGAAACAGATGTGGCCTTTCAAAGTTTCAATAGGTGACCTTTTATTACACAGCCTCCATTAGGCCAATCAGCGAGCTAAATGCCAGAAAAACAAGGGCAGACTACAGCGCCCTTCGTCATTACTGCAGTACGTTAGGAGAATGAAAAACATCTTGCTGCTTTGAAAACACCACTCTCGAAGAGGCGGCTACTTAGCGTGGAAACCAGCACATCTTCATCATTTCAAGTTACTGGAACACCTCATTTCTTCTCATCATGGTATCTGATTCACTGCAGAATAACAATCATCAAAAACAAGAAACAGACGCTCAGTTTAATGAGCTAATGGCTTCAACTTGACAGGAAACCAACATGGATTTAAAGATAGTTGGCTTTTTTATGCAACAACAAAACCAGAACTTGGACTGAACTAAGAGAACTAAATCGAGTTTGACATTTACACCTAAAATTCATTTAGGATTTGACCTTCAATAACGGCGCCCTCATTAACAGCTGCAATATCTGCACTTTCTCACCAGTGATGTAAAAGCTGACTAGGCGGTTCTGATCCGCCCCGTCTTGATCTCTGGTCTTCAGCACCGCAACAACCTCGCCGAGGGGGTCGCTCTCCTTGACGGCCCCACGGTACAGCTGCCTCTCAAAGTGCGGCGGGTTGTCGTTGACGTCGGACACGGTGATGGTGACCACGGTGGTGGAAGAAAGGGAGCGTGACTCCCCCAGGTCGGAGGCCAGCACCTGGAAGCTGTAGCTGGAGCAGGCCTCGTGGTCCATGGGGCTGGTGGTGGTGATCCAGCCTGTTTTGCTGTCGACTGCAAACACAGAACTGGTGGTGACGGTTCCAAGGGGTTGGAGGTCTTTTGTCAAGTCCCGGTTGTTGGTGAGGAGAGGCCCCAGACTGTAGGTGACCTGCAGGAAGTGAACATTGTCAAGGACGCTTACACACATGAGGAAGCATTGCTCTTGTTACACACTTGTCCATTGGAGCCCCAGTCGGGGTCCAGGGCTCGCACTTGTACCACTCTGGTCCCGACTGGCATCCCCTCCATCACCGTGGCAACATAGGCTTCAGTCTCAAACGCTGGATTGTTGTCGTTCACATCCAAGACCTGCAAAGTGGAGAAAACAAGAATCCTGATGGCATCTAATCAAGGTTGACAGTCGTTTAGAAGGTAAAAATGAGGCTCTTACTGACCTTGACCTCGAGGTCCACGCTGGTAATGGACTCGATCAGGTCCCTTCTGGTCGTGGCTGCAACCTTGAAGCGATAGATGCTGATCTGTTCGTAGTCCAGTGGCTTGACGAGGCGGATCAGGCCGGTGTCACCCTCCACCAGAAAGGTCCCACCGTGGTTGCTGTCGGGCGTCTCCCCCCCGATAGAGGTGAAGGATCCGGTCTGCCCGAGGCCCATGTAAACGGAGCCCAGTGCCATTCCCACCGCCGTGTCCTCGGGAATGGTGAAGGAGTACTGCGGCTGGCTGAAGGAGGGAATGTACGCGTCCGGAGGAACGACGTGGATGAAAGCTGACACCAGTGAGTGTTTGGCCGGTGAGCCGCAGTCAGTGGCTTTGACAAAGAAGGACAACACGGTGCCCTGGAGGTGGTCCACGTTACTCTTTGTCATCATCCAGCCACTGTCTGACTCCACCTGGACACCGGGAACAATTAGGACATATGCTAACAGTGGTACCGCTAACAAAGTTATTTGTCATGCATTTGTAATTCATAACTCTGTATACGTTGTTGCTAATCCACGCCAGGTCCACACTGACCTCCAGAACGTCAACCAGCGACAAGCGGGCCTCACTGTAGAGGGAGTAGATGATCCTCCCGTTAGCTCCGGCATCGGGGTCAGTGGCCTGGATTTGCGTGACCAGGGATCCTTTACCAACGTTGGCTTTGATGCTCATGCGGTACTCCACTGCCCTGAAACGTGGCGCGTTGTCATTCTCGTCAGCCAGAACCACTCGCACCGTGCAAAAGGAGGCACGTCCTGGAAAAGACAGCAGGGAGTAAAATACGGAGAATCAGAGTATATCCTACGTGTGCTAATGAGGAACAAAGCAAGCCACAAGCTACCGAGGGAACTGACAGTATAGGACATTCATTCATCCATTAATTTTCTACCGCTTATCCTCACGAGGGTCGCGGGCATGCTGGAGCCAATCCCAGCTGTCTTCGGGGTACACCCTGCACTCACATTCATACCTATGGACAATTTGGGGTCGCCAATTAACCTAGCATGTTTTTGGAATGTGGGAGGAAACCAGAGTACCCGGAGAAAACCCACGGGGAGAACATGCAAACTCCACACAGAGATGGCTGAGGGTGGAATCGAACTCGGGTCTCCTAGCTGTGTGGCCTGCGCGCTAACTACCCAAACACCATGCAGCCCTATATCATAACATTCATTCATTCATTCATTTTCTACCGCTTTTTCCTAACGAGGGCCGCGGGGGTGCTGGAGCCTATCCCAGTTGACTTTGGGCGAGAGGCGGGGTACACCCTGGACTGGTGGCCAGCCAATCACAGGGTACATATAGACAAACAACCATTCACACTCACATTCATACCTTTGGACAATTTGGAGTGGCCAATTAACCTAGCATGTTTTTGGAATGTGGGAGAAGACCGGAGTACCCGGAGAAAACCCACGCATGCACGGGGAGAACATGCTCCATTCAGAGATGGCCGGGGTGGAATTGAACTCGGGTCTCCTTGCTGTGAGGTTTGCGCGCTAACCACTCACACGCCATGCAGCCATAAATACATACAAATATTGGAAAATAAAAGCTATTATTTAAGTGGAAAAATAATACACTGTTAGAACAAACATATTTATGTTTGTTATGTTTGTTTTGCAGAGCGTTTATTCGTAATGGTCCTGAACGCACCATAGGTGAGTGCACAAATAGACTTTTCTGTTTTTCAACCTTATTCTCAAATGCTGGTACTGGGTGTGAATACATAAAGGTGAGCTTTGATGTCATTATTATGCGTGTGTTGAGTGCTAGCGCTTGCGTTTATTGGATGTCTAATTGATGCAGGCTAACACCATCTGTTACCCATACATAATAAAAAACGATGTCATGATCAGCGCAGTCAAACATCTTCATGTTAAGCTTTCACATCGACAGTGCTCATCTTAAGAACACCATTGGTGTTATAAAAAAAAAAACTGCATTACATTAGAGTGTGTGAGGTGACATCAAACACAACTCTTATCGACTATTTATCTTTGTGGCTTCCTCAGTCACACGTGAACTATGGTAATTAAAGACCAAAGGAGAGTGTTAGTTTAGCAGGAACTAACCGATGCATTTATTGCAAATGTTGATCCAAAATCGGAAGAGAAGATGTTACACTCAGGATATAATGTTCCAGCCGTTACAGTCCGATATACCAGAAGATCTGCAGGAGGATCGCATACACTGGTTCCCAACACGGGCGCATTATCCAAGATTCAGACCCTGAACTCAACACTGAAACCATTGAAATGCAACAAAATGCATGCCTGGCAAGCAGCAAAGCTTACAAGTGTATTGAAGGGTCAAAATGTGTGAGTATGAAAGTCGCCCAGCCTTGTATACTCCCTGACTCATCACCGAGCCCCCCCTAAGGCCCCCCCCCCCAGGATTTGAGAAGCACTGGCATCAAGTATGAAAACAAAATGAATGATGCTATTGATACCTCCGCCGTCCAGGGCCATGACAGTCAGCACAATGTCCATGTTCTGAGGATTCTCTCGGTCCAGCTTTTGCAGGGTGGAGATGACTCCATCAGCATCGATGGTGAAGTGACGTTTCCCAAAGTCGTTGATGAAAGAGTAGGTGATCTGGCCAAACAGCCCGGAGTCCTCATCTGTGGCACGGACCTGGGGAACGGGGGACACAGTTTGAGCTGGTCGCATCAAGACCACGACCACAAGGAGAATAGGTCGACATACCTGGATAACCTTTGACCTTGGCGGTGCATTCTCTCTAACCTCCGCTAAGTAGAACCTCTGGCTGAATACTGGACTGTACAGGTTGGCTCCCAGGACTCGAACCACCACCTGGAAATCAGTGGTCATCAGTTCGCCATCATCGTAGTTCTTCAACTTACTCAATTATTTTCTTATTATTGTCTTATTTATCTGTATTGTTCACACTGAACTCAAACAAAACAAAATGGAAAGCAGTGAAGCATACAAATTGCAAATTGCATGCTGAGAATGCAGGCTGCACGGCGGAGAGTGGTTAGCACGCAGGCCTCATAGACCCGAGTTCAATTCCACCCTCGAATGCATGCATGGGTTTTCTCTGGGTACTCCGGTTTCCTCCCACATTCCAAAAACATGCTAGGTTAATTGGCCACTCCAAATTGGCCATAGGTATGAATGTGAGTGTGAATGGTTGTTTGTCTATATGTGCCCTGTGATTGGCAGGCCACCAGTCCAGGGTGCACCCCGCCTCTCGCCCGAAGACAGCTGGGATAGGCTCCAGCACCCCTCCACGACCCTCGTGAGGATAAGCGGTAGAAAATGAATGAAATATGAATGCTGAGAATGACAAATTCATGTGTTGGTAGGTCGCCACTAATATTGGAAGTTCTCCCTGCCAGTGCACCACGCCTCCCAGAGGTGACCCCCCCCACTGAACTAAGTCAAGGAGAAATATTCTGGAAAGACAAGATCTTGGATGCAATTCTGGATGCGTGTGACCTTTTTTGGCCTCCTGGTGGAATAAAGTCTTCTTATTATTCCATAAGTGTTCACACTTAATGTAGGCAATTAGAAAAGAGCCGATGCTGCAAAACATGCAGCTCCGAGACGGAACGTTCCACTTGGCAGCTGGTGCTGTCAGTAAATCTGACGTGATGTGAACGCGCATTAACCTCTGGCCACCCCAGCCGAGCTGCTTGCCAGCCATACTGGATATCAGTAATTGACGCCGCGGAGGAGGTCACCCCGGCCCACATGCAGGCATCAATCCGGATGGTTGGTTCACCTGCGCCGTGTTGGTGAAGACGCCATCTGACACGGACACGTTGAGCTGATATGAGAGCTTCATGCCTTGTCGCCTCTTGTTAGACAGACGCAGCACGCCAGATTCCTCCTCCATGCTGAACGTCATCCTCTCGTTCCCGGACACGATGCTGTACCTGAGGGCGGGAAGCTTACAGCACTGGAAGTGATGGAGAGATGACAACTTCTAGGATTTTCAAACTCCTCACCTCAGCCTCTGGGCGTCACCAATGTCGGCATCCGACGCCTGGACGCAGGTGACAAAGTGTCCCCGGGGTGCGAGCTCGCTGACGAAAGCCTCATAAAGAGACTGGCTGAAGTTGGGGGGGTTGTCGTTGGTGTCGGCGACGGCCACCGTGACGCTGACGTCGCTGCCGAGAGCGGACTCGCCGCTGTCTGTTGCCCTGATGATGAAGTTGAAGCGCTGCGTGAGCTCGTAGTCAAGCAAGCGCGCCGTCAAGACCAGGCCGCTGTCACGTTCGATGTGGAAGTAGTCGGTACTGTTGTAGAGGTCGGATACGATCTGGTAGCTCACTGCAGAGTTCTTTTCGGAGTCTTGGTCCTGAGCGGAAACCTGCAATGGGACGTGTTTGACATATTGACAGTTCAAATTATATTTATTTAGTTTCAGGTTTACAGGCAATAATAATTTGGATTTCATGATTTGATCCATTGTCTTTCTGAGGCCAGACGGTTTAATTATGTTGGTCTTAGAGTCATCTTGTGTAAACCTCACCAGTGTATTATTCGGAAAAGGTCAAGAGCTTTCCCTGAGCAATTCTTGGGGAAATATCAAGATCCACTCAGGAATAACGCGGCCGCTGATATTATAACTCAACACTGCACACACCTGCAAGACGCTGGTTCCGATCATGGCGTTCTCCGCCAGCACGGCCGAGTACGACGGCTTTTGGAACAACGGCGGGTTATCGTTGACATCCAGCACAACAACATCCACGTCCACCTCCGACTTGGCGCCCGTCAGTGTGTCGGTGGCCCTGGCGGTGAGGCGGTAGTACTGCGTTGTCTCATAGTCCAGCGGGTAGACCACGCTGATGACGCCCGTGTCGAAGCCGATGTCGAACTGGAGCGAAGGGTCACCACCAGCAATGGTAAAGATGATGCCCTGTCCTGTCCTGCTGGTGGCGTTAACGCTCAGGAGTGAGGTGGACACGGGCACGTCCTCTGGGACCGTGACGCCATAGAAGGGCTTGTCAAACACCGGCATGGCTTTATTGAGCACGGTGATTGGAAGCTCCACCTCACTAGACAGGGACGGGGTGCCGCCATCCGCCGCCACGATGACCACCTTGTACTCCGCGTTAGACACGTCCGTCCCAAACGCTGTTTTTAACATCAACTCCCCTGTTACAGGATTCACCTGTACAGTAGATTTTTACATTATTATATAATTATCTACTGCTGTTTCAAAACACTCCTGAATAAGAAAAGGAATCACCTGGAAGTTCCTGTGTGGTTCTTTCAGGCCGTAGGTCACCTGCCCGTTCACACCCAAGTCCCGGTCAGTGGACAACACCCTGAAAATAGACAACCCAGGTTCTGATTCCACCTGTACTGTGGCATAGTAGGGTAGGTTCACAAATTCAGGGGCGTTGTCGTTGTCATCTTCAATCTGAAAGATGACAAGATGATAAGTCAACTTAAGTCTTCATAAGACGACCAAGCCACATTTGGACGTTCATCTCACCTGCACCCTGACAGTGACCCTTGCCACCTTAAGTACCTCATCCTCTTTACGGACCTCCACCACCAGCTCGTAACTGTCCCGCTCCTCACGGTCAAAGGGGACCCCGGCTGTGAGCAGCGCCCCGCACGTGGGCCGTATGGCGAAAAGCCCACCAGGATTAAGCAGCGAGAACATGAGCGGCTCATTGAGGCCGTGGCCCACGGCGTTCACCACGGCGAGTGCGGTCACGTTCCATGTGTTCTCTCGAACGGAGGCCGAGTAGAACGAGGCGGTGAAGGAGAGGCCACTGTTGATGGCTTGACGCACGAGCACCGTGACCAAGGCTACGCTGGAGAAACGGCCATCCCAAACCTCGGAGAAGCAGATGTAAAGAGTATTATTACAGGTGAATTGCAAGATGGTACAAAATTTGGCCTTGTATTATTATTGTATTCTCATTAGCGTTTGTGCAGCGTTGACTAATTAAGTGCCCGTCTATTTATGTCAGCAAATGTGGTTCAATTGTCTGACCTTCACGTTGAATCGATAGCGGTCTTTGCTGAGGTTCTGATTGATGACCGTTACAACCCCACTGCCGCGGTCCATGGTGAAATGCTCCAGGTTTCGGTCCACCAGAGAGTAGGCCAGCTGATGGGTGTGGGAGTGGTTAGGCTCCGTTGTCATGTCTGGATCAAACGCTTCAACTCGCAGAACCTCAACACCCATGTAGGTTGGCAGCAGGAGGATGGTCTCGTACATGTCCTGAGAGAACTTTGGGGGCGAGTCGTTGATGTTGATGACCTAAGGTATTCAAAAAGGGGACACTACCACAGTGAGGTAACTGCTTGAAGACGTGGACAAATGTGTCGGCTGTGCACCTTTATGAACACCTCAGCAGGGCTCTCAGCACTTTTTGGAGGCTGGCCACTGTCGCTAACATGAACTCTGAAGACGAACTCTGGGAAGGTCTCGTAATCCACACTGGAAATGGTCCTGAAATACCAGAACCAAAAAAGTAAGACGGTCTCAGCTAAAAAGGGTTTTTCCTTGCTCCTACCGGATGGATCCAGTCCCTGGATCCACGCTGAAGAACATGCGAGCGGTCTCGTCTATAATCTGAAACACCAGCAGGGCGTTGTGACTGCTGTCGGCGTCCGTTGCCCGGATGACCAGAGGGTTGCCGTCATCCGCCAGAACCACACTGTTGACTGGGGCTGCCTCACTGATGGACCCCACGTACCTACCGCAAAAAAGTCCAACATGGGGGTCCACGGTTTCGGTCCAAGGGCACCAACACTCATTTTCATACCTTAATTGCTGGAAGACAGGAGCATTATCGTTGACGTCCCCCACCTGCACCACGACTGTGGCGCTGGCCTCCACGCCCGCCATGCTTAAAGAATGAACCAAGAGGAAGTAGGATGGTGTTTTCTGACCACAAAGAGACACGTGACATGTTGTAGACACCAAATGTCATATCGCAATCTTAGCACTTCTTAAAATGAAACAGAAACCAACCTCAAAGTCAAAGAGTGTGCGTGTGCTGATGACACCAGTGTGATGATTAATGAAGAAGCAGTTTTCCTCGTTGCCCCTGGTGATGTCATAAACCAGTGCTGAGCGGCTCAGTGCGCTAACGGCGGTCACGTAAGTTCCCACGGTGCTGTTCTCCATAATCTGCATGAATACGGAATCATCAGTGAACTACTAAATGACACTGAGATGTTTCCATCTTTACCTCCGCTTGATACTCCTTCTGGGAGAATTTTGGTTTGGACAAGTCGGAGAGCATCAAGGAGACACGGACAGAAGACGAGGCCATTAGCGGAGGAAATCCGTTGTCGGTGACTTGCACGGTGAGCGTGTAAAAGCCCACGGAGGTGAGCTCCAGCTCCTTGGCGATGAAGATGAGCCCTGTGTTGTTATTGATGCCAAACACACCCCCAGTGTTGCCTGAGAACAACAACACACGTATTACCTTGGGAAATACACAGAGCACAATTCCAGCAGGTATTCCTACCTGCTTGTATGGTGTAGGTGAGTTGTCCATTGATGCCATTGTCTTTGTCCAGTGCCGTGACTTGCAGCACTGACGTGCCGACGGCAGAAGACTCATAGGCCACAGCATCATAAATGGTGCTGGTGAAGTACGGAATGTTGTCATTTGAGTCCTCCACTGCCACCAGGATCCGGGCCAGGTCCCGGTTGAATGGGAACTCCTGATCTTTGACCTGAAGCAACATGGGACCACATGAGGAGGGTGCTTGGAAACAATTTAGGACAGAGGTAAGCATGTCTTCTTCTCACCATGACAGTAAGGATGTGCTGTGTTCGAGCCTCGTAGTCTAGTCGGTCTGCTGTGTACACGACACCCGTGCTTGGGTTGACCCTGAACAGCCTCATGCTGGCCGGGTCCACGCTGCCGTAGATGGAGAAGCTGAGGCGGCTGCGCTCGTCCATGTCCGACGCCCTGACACGCAGCAGCTCCGTGTCCACCGGGACGTCCTCTGACACGCTGATGTCGTAAGCCGGCTGGGAGAAGACCGGAGGGTTGTCGTTGCTGTCTTGGACGCGGATGAAAACCTGACAGGAAGGTACATCTTCATTACCTTTGTGGAAGTAGGAAGTCAAGAAGGCAAGAGCCTCAGTGATGTTGATGGGTCTGTCATGATAGCAAACAACAATGGCAGTTTTCTACCAAACTTACCATCAATTACTTTATGCAAAGGCAAAAGTCCTGTTGAAAGGTTAGCGAACTCAGATCATTATTCATTCATTCATTCATTTTCTACCGCTTTTTCCTCACTAGGGTCGCGGGGGCGAGAGGCGGGGTACACCCCGGACTGGTCGCCAGGCAATCACAGATACATATAGACAAACAACCATTCACACTCACATTCATACCTATGGACAATTTGGAGTCGCCAATTAACCTAGCATGTTTTTGGAATGTGGGAGGAAACCGGAGTACACGGAGAAAACCCACGCATGCACGGGGAGAACATGCAAACTCCACACAGAGATGGCCAAGGGTGGGAATTGAACCCTGGTCTCCTAGCTGTGAGGTCTGCGTGCTAACCACTAGACCGCCGTGCCGCCCCAGATCATTATTATTATTATTAATATTATTAGGTAGCAGAGATCAGGTGTCCATCCGATCAAAGGTCAAATCTCAGGGAATACTCTCCAATGTTCTTTGGGTTTTAAGGACAGCATGGGTGTGAGAGTATCCCGCCTGTAGAGGGCGCACATCTGCCACACATATCCTTACATGAGGAGGAATTAAGCACTGACCGAAAATTTTCTTTCCCACTAGCGGTGCCTTCAAGAGAATGCCACCCTGGGCATTTCCCCCATGTGGCCCGTAGCTAGGACCGCCGCTGTATTCAATCAATAAATAGCACTGCATGTCTACACTTATTTTCAGATTGCATAGGATATGTTTTGCCTGCGTAAACTGCATTTAGAGGTAAAAACAACATGAAAACCAGAGAGGTGTCTGTGGGTGAAAAACAAGCAATTGTCAATGTGACAGAAGATGGAAAAGCAATCACAACCATTGTACGATCATAGCCACCACAACAGGGGTGGGCAAACTACGGTCCGGGGGCCACATGCGGCCCACCAAGCGTTTGAATCTGGCCATCCAGTATTTCAACTTTTAACATACAAGCTGGCAACATGACTTGCAAGTTGGTTGTCTTATTTAGTAAAAAAACAACAACAAAACTGTACAAGTGGTTAGCGTGCAGACCTCACAGCTAGGAGACCAGGGTTCAATTCCACCTGGTTTTCTCCGGGTACTCCGACTCCGGTCTCCTCCCACATTCCAAAAACATGCTAGGTTAATTGGCCACTCCAAATTGTCCATAGGTATGAATGTGAGTGTGAATGGTTGTTTGTCTATATGTGCCCTGTGATTGGCTGGCCACCAGTCCAGGGTGTACCCCGCCTCTCGCCCCAAGACAGCTGGGATAGGCTCCAGCACCCCCCGCAACCCTGGTGTGGAAAAAGCGGTAGAAAATGAATGAATGAGTTCAAGGAAAATTATAAGCATAATAGTGTGTGTGTGTTAAATATATGTTCTGGCCCCCCAGACAATTTTGTGAACTCAGTGCGGCCCACGAGTACAAATATTTGCCCACCCCTGCACCACAACCATCTGGCAACATCTGGACTGTCCTGAAGATGAAAGGTGTACCGGTGTTCTAAGTAGACATGGAGCAAGCAGACCAAGGAAACAGAAATATGAGAGCTGGAAAGAACCTAAAACAACTGTAGTACCAGCAACAACCTGCAGTGGGCAGGTATCTACTCTTCATAGACGTCATGAAAACAATGGCTACACCAGAAGATGCAAAGCACTCATTAGCAAGAAGAAGAGCAAGGTCAGGCTGGAAGTACAGAGATGTTGAACTTTTGAGGATCAAGGTCATGTCAAAGACAAAATACTAATGCTCGCTTGTTCGTGAGAGCGACAACTGCTAAAAATGTTGTTTTTGTCTTCACGTCCTGTGTTAGCATACCTGCGTAGTGGCGACGCTGGTGCCATCAGTCACCTGCACCGTCATGTTGTACACGGTCTGCACCTCAGCATCCAGCGGGCGGGCCACCACCAGAGTCCCCACCCCCACTTGGAGGTCAAATTGCATGTCGAAGCTTCCTGCGGTCACACACACATTAGCCCGTTAACATCCACGGCCATCTCAACTCCACCGTGCAATGATTGCGGCCATCTGGGCCTGCAGGCGGAGCGTAATAAAGTGAAGTGAAACGCAACAACATGGCGGCGCCCGTCAGCCCTGGAGCGGTTAGTGGCCACGCAAACATCTGTCTTATCACTCCCCAACACCAGCCATTGTGCAGATAAAAAAAAAGCGAGCATACAGTTTAGGGGCTTAATGTTTGATTCCAGTCCGGGAGAGAATTGATACGCGTTAGCTATTCAACACCATCCTCGCTCTCATCCCTCCACATATCTGAGGGCTCCGGCGCCTCTCGGCACATGAATACTGATGGGCCACTTTTTCACAGAACCAGCGAGGCGTGTTCAGCCAGAGCCAAACACTGGGCTCCCAATACGTTGCTTTTTATGCTTGTTTTCCCCCAAGGAGAAGAAGGGCAATATTACAGTCGGGCTGAGGCGTCTGGCAGCGTTACCGAGCATCAAAGAAGGAAGGAAAGAGGGGACCCAATTATTAGTAACGCAAGTCAATCCTCTTCATCCTCCATGATGGTCACCACGGTCGAACATTCATTCATTCATTTTCTACCGCTTATCCTCACGAGGGTCGCGGGGGGTGCTGGAGCCTATCCCAGCTGTCTTCGGGCGTAAGACTGGTGGCCAGCCAATCACAGGGCACATATAGACAAACAACCATTCACACTCACATTCATACCTATGGACAATTTGGAGTCGCCAATTAACCTAGCATGTTTTTGGAATGTGGGAGGAAACCGGAGTACCCGGAGAAAACCCACGCATGCACGGGGAGAACATGCAAACTCCACACAGAGATGCCCGAGGGTGAAATTGAACCCTGGTCTCCTAGCTGTGAGGTCTGTGCGCTAACCCCTAGACCACCGTGCCGCCCACAGTCGAACAGTTAGGACCAAAAGAGTGTTGGGCATCGTTCCTTTCTCTGAGCTTTTTATCATGTTCATTTTCACTTCCGTGGTCATGGCTTTCCTTTTCTTTGGCGCACATAATGAAGAGTAAAAGGTGAACTAATAAGCAATGTGCAGGCACACACCGCACTCAGCCTAGTAGTGTGTCGGTCATGAACGAACAGTCAAAAGAACTGGTTCTTTTTTGTGAACGGAATGAACGAGGTCACCGCCCCTAAAATATCCATTCAGTCCGTTCAGTTGCAAATGTTTTTTTGATTGGATGGAGAGTCAGTTCACCGTTCCTTTTGCAGGGCGGGACTATCTGCGTGCTTGCCTGTTTTATCCTATCGTCGAGCCTCGCTCTGTGGGTGGGCGGGGTTAGCTGACTGAAAGACCGAGATCGAGAAATTGATCGTTCATTCCGTTTACAAAAAAGAACTAGTTCTTTTGACCCGTTCGTTCATGACCGACACACCACTAGTCATCACGTGTTGTTGCGCTGTTGACTTGGAACGAATGTGAACATGAGTGAACGGACTCAACATGGCTGACCGGGTCTATGCACAGTTGGACATCACAATGTAACGACCCATTGACTGAAATGAATGAAATGAACGGCTCTTTTTACTGAATGAACCGGAATGATCCAGTCCATTGGAATGAACGGTTTTGCGGATTTTTGGATTCACAAACCAAAATTACACCGACAATTTATACCAAAACCGTAGTTTAGTTTCGTTTTCACCTGACCTGTGTCGAGCGAGCAGTTTCTACCGCATGCATTCTGCGGAATGTAGAACATTTCTCTTGCCACTCGTCCACCTGCATGTGAAGAAAGTGTAAAACCATTAGAAACAAATACCAAGAAAATCAATTGTAACAGGAAGTGAAAAGTGACTGGATAGACTTTTTGATGTGCGACCTGTTCTAGTTCTTAGAACTTCCACAGCATACTCCATTATGGACACAGTTGGAGGTATACCATTGTCCCAAATGTCCTACAAAGATGCAGAACTCAGGTTGAGGGTTGGAATCTCTATCGGAACATCTCTGTGTGCGGTTAGCATGTTCTCAGCGTGCTTGCATGGGTTTTTAACAGCTACTCTTTCCTCTGCCCACATTTCAAATACATGCATGTTCATCGAATTGGAGACTCAAAAAGGGGGTGTCCAAACCTTCTCCAGCAGAATACATAAAAACTGACGGATGTTCCATGTGACAGTGGGGACTTGGGGTGTTTTTTTTCACAGTTTCTGACATTATTTCTGGTCTTTTCATTCTGTTCCACATGTTGTCTGTTTAAACTGAATGCTTCACCTTCACTCTTGGGAGTCCACCTTGGTGTTCATTCATTCATTTTCTACTGCTTATCCTCACAAGGGTCGCAGGGGGTGCTGGAGCCTATCCCAGCTGTCTTCAGGCGAGAGACGAGACGAGAGGCGAGAGAGTGGCCAATTAACCTAGCATGTTTTTGGAATGTGGGAGGAAACCGGAGTACCCGGAGAAATCCCACGCATGCACGGGGAGAACATGCTCCAACACAAAGATGCCCGAGGGTGGAATTGAACTCGGGTTTCCTAGCTGTGTAGCCTGCATGCTAACCACTTGTCCACCGTGCAGCCGCACCTGTGTGTATTGATTTTCTATTTAGTTCTTCCTTTAGCTGTTTTCCTGTCTCATTGCATTATATTCCTTTTCTTGCAAGTTCCTGTTTCCACCTCCCATGGTGAGTTTGATCATTTCCTGTATGTATCTGCCGACCTTCCTCATTATTTTTTCAAACATTGCCGTTTTGCGTGGCGCGCTACTCTATGTGAGCTTATCTTTTGTTCATTAAAAACTTGATTGAACCATCCCTCCACCATGACCTTGCATCCCGGGGTGATGCTACACCAAGTCATAACCAAATATGACTCGCTGATATGCTAAGCTATCAGAACTAGCATCTTAATTGACCAATCAAATTGTAATATTTAAGTGTAATATTTATTACTGCAGTAATTCCTAGCCTGCACATTCCAATACATTCATTTAATATGTCTAGAGTTTTTATTTGCAGAAATCTATCTCTTGGGAGTTGACAAAATCCATGTGGAGAAATTACAGTAGCATTAGTAGTCTTTAGTATAGTAGTCTTTCTCTTTGGGCTTTTCCCTTCAGGGGTCGCCACAGCAAATCAATCTCCTCCATCCAACCCTGTCTTCTGCGTCTTCTGTCTCTCTCACACCAACTCCCCTCATGTCCTCCTTCACTACGTCCATAAACCTCCTCTTTGGTCTTCCTCTACGCCTCCTACCTGGCAGCATCCTTCTACCAATATATTCACTATCTCTCCTCTGGACATGTCCCAACCATCTCAGTCTGGCCTAAAGGACTTTATCTCCAAGGCCTCTAACATGGAATGTCCCACTGATGTATGTACTCCTTCCTCATCCTATCCATCCTGGTCACTCCCAATGAGAACCTCAGCATTCTCATCTCTGCTACCTCCAGTTCTGCTTCCTGTCTTTTCCTCAGTGGCACTGTCTCTAGACCAAACAACATGGCTGGTCTCACTCCTCAAGTTCTACAAAGCCCTTGGCTGGAATATGTTGTAGTTTTGAACTGTAAAGAAGAAGAAGTAAAGAAGTAAGCGATGAGCAAAAAGGAAGGATTCCACTAGGACATTGTAGCTTTGGAGAAAGGAGAAAGTTGGAATGTGGTCAGGGATGACCCTGCTGCTGAGTAGAAGACATGTGGGCACCACGTGTGATGATGGGGGGGCTCACCGTTGCCTGTGGACCCCTGGTCTCGTCCAACCTCTGATTTAGTTTTTAATTGATGAAAATGTTCTGTCCCGCTACTTTTGTCCATGTAGTGTACTCGTGACGGACATTGCATCCCAAACCGGTGATCTAATAAGTATTCAGACATTGAGTACAGAAAGATGTACTTTTCTTCTCCCATCATTTTCCAGCCTGTTTTGGGGGCCATTGAAGCGTGAAAGAAAAGCCAACGATTATAACGATGTTTCCCTGTTCATCAAGTCATTTTTAATTAATGCGTGTGCGTCGTGTTGATTATTTTCAGAGCGAACCACAGTGAAGTAAAAGGTCATAAAAATCAATTAGTGCTGCATGTTGTCGCTGCACGGATCCAAAATTGGAACACAGTGGTGCACATCAAAGTATTGATGCTGACACGTTGCGATACAATGCTGCTTGTGCAAAGTGGTGCCTCATGCAAACAAACAGTCCCACTCACATGCTTAGCAAGTGGTCTTACCGACAATGTTGAACCAGACGGGGGTGTTGGACTGTCCCACGGCCACCACCCCCACAGGCTGGGCCACGGCGGCTGTTTCCGCTACGGAGAAGTTGTAGCAGCGCTGCGTGAACAGCAGGGGCAGCGGCGAGGGAGTGGGCTTGCGGATCCACTCCACGTGGAGTTTGACGGTGGACCACAGAGGGGGGTCGCCGCCGTCCTCCGCTTTGATCTTTGAAGACAGAAAATGAAGAATACTTCGTTGTAAAAACATTTCTATGACATATGTAACACAGTCCTGCACGGAATATACTGTAAACCATGATTCTGGAATACACCAAAATTATCCATTGGAATTTCACTTCTACTTCCTTCGATTTGAATTTGAAGTCTGCAATTATACTTTTGCAATTTAGCATTTGCAACCTCAATTCAATTTGGATTTTTTTACAAGTTTGACAGCAACATAAGGAAAATCCAATAAAAAAATATACAGTATACGTATATATATATATATAAATATACGTACACTAATCCCCTGTTTATGATGGTGTGTGAATTTCCACGAAGTACGATCCCTTCGTTATAAATGGCATATTTTTGTAGTTAGAGCATAGATGACCTTTTTACAACCTTCTAAATGCCGTATTTTCTGGACTATAAGTCGCTCTGGAGTATAAGACAAACAAGGCCAAAAATACACAATTAGGTTAAAAAAAAACATACATAAATCGCACTGCAGTATAAGTCACATTTTTTGCAGACAATACGTCATCTTGGAAGGCAAGTTGTAACATTAATAAAACAATAGAGAACAGGCTGGATAGGTGTAAGATATGCTAACACAATGCAGCTACACAAAAAATAAACATGAACAGAAAAGGTGTCCACTTTATTTAACATAAACACTTTTTTCATTTATAAGTCGCAGGAACAGCCAACCTATGAAAAAAAGTGTGACTTATAATCCGGAAAATACGGTATGTTTTTTAACATTATTAGAGTCCTGTAGATGTGACATAACACCCCTATAGTCACCTTTATACTATCTATCCATCCATCTAACAGTAAAAGGAACGTGATGTGGCTTTTTGTGGCATGGTGGGCTAAAAAGTAGCAAAGCCTGATGAAGTCCTTTATGAGCAGGACTTTTGTTTTGAGACGGAGGCCAAAAACTGCTGTTTGAGCTCATGGTGTTGATGTGATTGAGTGCCAGCAGGCTGAAATATAAAAGCAATTTTATCCGCAGGTATGAAATTTATCTTTGCCAACTCATAAAAAGAAATTCAGACAATAAAAAATGGATTCGTGTCTGATGAAAAATGGCCGGTGTGGGTGCCGACAGAGGCTTATGAATAAAAAGAAAAAGGAAAACATGCATTTCCATGCAGGTCAGAGGTCAAACCTACAGTGAGGACATGGTAGTGTCCCGCCGGTACCGCCTTCTTGGACGACACCATGGCGGTACGGGGGTCGATGCCGAACGTCTCGTCCGGGTTGCCATCCAGGATGCTGTAGCTGACGTTGGCGTTGGCGCCCAGGTCACGGTCGTGCGCAAAGACGCGGTAGACCGGCTCACCCCGTCTGTTGCGGTCCCGCTCGGGCAAGCTGATGCGGTAGGTGACCTCGGGGAAGACGGGCGGGTTGTCGTTCTCGTCCTCCACGTGGACCATGACCCACACGGTGGACTGGCGGGTGGTCACCGGCCCATCTATGACTGTCACCTAGGAAACCATGTGACACGTTTGTGTGCTTTTAGCAGATGCGGGGCGGCGAGGAGCTGAGCTCATGGGAAATCTCTTTTGTATTAGCGTTGCCCTGCGGGCAGAGGCAAAGGTCTGATCACAACATCGATTTGATGGCATCGGGGTGAACACTGGTGGGAGCAGCCTGACGGCTTACTGGACTTTTAATGACTTTTTGTGCTGGCTGCTTTGCATGGACCGCTATCCTTGACCTGCATTCACACTGCTTTGTGTGCCTTTATTTAGTAACTATAGTCTTATCTACTCTCGAGCCACTCATACTGTGGCCCTGGGTTCCACTTGAAATGTTTATAGTCCTACAACATTATTATACAAAATTAACCAGTATTGTTATGACATAGGGCTGAGACCCGAGTTCGATTCCACCCTCGGCCATCTCTGTGTGGAGTTTGCATGTGCATGCGTGGGTTTTCTCCGGGTATTCCGGCTTCTTCCCACATTCCAAAAACATGCTAGGTCAGGGGTGCTCACACTTTTTCAGCATGCGAGCTACTTTTAAAATGACCGAGTCAAAATGATCTACCCACTACAAAAATGCAAAACATCTATTTATTTTCAAATGTATTGAGGATTATTTGTACGTACAATGTATGTTGATGTACCTTACATAACCAAATGAGCCAATATTGCAAAACACACATAATTAACTATTAACATTTTTTGTAATTACCTGAGTTTACTTTGATGACTTGCACTGAATTGAACCAGCCAGGGATGCATAGTCCGGACAGTAGCTGCTGATAGCCAGCCTCAAGCACACTTCCAAATGTTTATCAGTCATGGATAATATCCGTATCATAATATCCGTATAATATTCCATATCCGTATGGAAGTGATATGTTTTTTGCCTTTTTACTTGGTCCAGTTTTTGCCTTTTTACTTGGTCCAGCTCCTTCACTCATTTTAGTGACCATAAACTTTAGCGAGGGCTTTAAAATCTCGCAATTTGCCGACTAGCTTAGCACTTTGCATCGTTGTTTACGCATGAGCGGTGACCTAAAGGTCAAAATTCAGTTGTCATCTGACTGGTTGTCCTGTATGTCAATCAAGTAACGGGGATGGATGATAGGCTGACATCGTAAGTTCTGCTGCACTTAGAGACGTTGTTTGATTTGATTGGTCGCCCGAAGGGCAACATTCAGTTGTCATCTGAATGGCTGCCCTGTATGTCAATCAAGTGACGGCATTGATGCTAGGATGATATTTTTTTAATGTCACGCCGCGATCGACCAGCGATCGACCAGTACCACCTCCGCGATCGACCGGTAGCTCGCGATCGACTTAATGAGCACCCCTGTGCTAGGTTAATTGGCCACTCCAAATTGTCCATAGGTATGAATGTGAGTGTGAATGGTTGTTTGTCTATATGTGCCCTGTGATTGGCTGGCCACCAGTCCAGGGTGTACCCCGCCTCTCACCCTAAGACAGCTGGGATAGGCTCCAGCACCCCTGCGACCCTTGTGAGAATAAGCGGTAGAAAATGAATGAATGAATGTTTTGATCTAATAATAATCACGCATGCACATGCAAACATGCAAACTCCACACAGCGATGGCCGAGGGTGAAATTGAACTTGGGTCTCCTACCTCTAAGGACTGCGTGCTAACCGTTCGGCCGCCGTGCAGCCTAAATAAATATCAATAAAAAAATATATATATGTACTTATGCGTATATATGTATATTTATATGTACTGTATGTGTATACACATACCAATCACCCATGAGTGAAATCGGCCAAAACCAAC
Source organism: Doryrhamphus excisus (assembly GCF_030265055.1). Lineage (NCBI taxonomy): Eukaryota > Metazoa > Chordata > Actinopteri > Syngnathiformes > Syngnathidae > Doryrhamphus > Doryrhamphus excisus. Next base: position 3,214,582 of record NC_080476.1, on the reverse strand, counting down.
ACTAATATCAATCATATACATGCAGTGAAATTATTTAAATGTACTACTGGCTATATTAGAGGTCACCAAGGTTTTGTCTTGTGAGAGCTACTCATTTTTCAACATTTATTTTCATATCATATTTCAAGCCAAATAAAGTCAATATGCTTGTTTTACCAGAAGATGAACAAAATGCTGGTATCCACAACTCACCTTTGGTATTTCACAATGTATTTCTTTCTAGTTTTCCGATATTATGAAAAGCCTCATATAGTCATGGGAGACGCCCTGGTGTCAGTGGACACCATGCATGTTGGTGACCCCGGGGTATGTGATATGAAAGGGGAACCATATAATTTAAACATATTGGACTTACTTTTTAAAATCACCGCTGCAACTTAGAGGATCAGCGTCTTTAAGGAGAACATGGATGCAACATCAGCTTGATTTTGCCCCCAAAGGGTTGTGGTTGGCGGGGCTCATCGCCGGGGGGATGGATATTTTGATATGCCCACGTTCCCTCCACATCTGACAGCCAATCTAAACCATAGGAGACTCGTGTAATTTGTGCTGCATGTGGGGGCGTCGCCAGTGTGGCTGGTTGCGGTTGTTTGTTGCCTCCCGCACACACGGGCGTTACGTTAGCTGATGATCACATCGAGAGCTTCTATAACTCACCAAAAACCTATTTCTATCTGCGATTAAATGAGATTAATTTGAGTTAACTGTAGACCAATGTGATTAATCACGATCAAATACATTCTTTTTTTTAAAAGACATTTTTAAAAACTGCATGTTGCCTTCAATTGATTGCTTCTATTGTGGAAGGAGGTGGCTGTCATTAATTACTTGTGAAAGAAAGAAAACATGCATAATTGATTGACATGCCCATAAAAATGTGTCCTGTGTCCTCTGCTGCCATATTGCCCTGACATCACATTCTTACTGTACATGTACGCTGTGTATTTTATCTGTATTATCACATATGAATTATTAACAACATAAGTGTGTGAAATATTTGCCCATTTTGGGGAAGAAAGAATATAGTCAATACATTTTTGGGGCCAGCAATCTGCACATTTGGGGCAAATGTTGATGAGATCCACTGTCTTATAAAATGTGTTGGTTATCAATGATAACTTGCAAGGAGTTATGGCATTAATTGAAGTTACTATGCACACTAATGTAGTCACAGGTGAGCCAGCGCACTGTGGGGTTTAGAGTTTGGGATTGTTTTGAATCTTTGTACTTCATTTCTATGATGAAATGTGCTGGCTATTACAATGAACGTGTTGGTCTCACATCAGAGAATTCACACTACCCAAACACACGCTAAGTGTGGGCCAGAACAAGTGTGGACATTACGCCTTACCGTAATTCCGATGTATAAGATGCTACTTTTTTCTTAAACATTGAACCCTAATTTCTAATCATGTTTTAAACCTATCTTTAATCTCCTATACATCGACTACTAATTGTTTAAATACTGTGCCACTCACAAGTCAGTGGGAAAACAGTAGCTCTTTCTTTAGCAGGAGCCAATCACAGGCTAAAAGGAGACTCACAAGGTCATTACTCAATATAACAGTCTGACTTACAAAGAAGGCTAAAATCAACACTCAAAAGTTAGCTAAGAAATATACAAGACAAGTACCAATACGATTTAAAAATAACATGAACAGCTATTTAACTTCTTCCGGTAAGTAATGCGTTATTCCCAGCAGAGCAGTTGATTGGCCATGGCTGCCGGGCCAATTAATCAGCTCATGGCCACCACCGGCGCCCTCTGGCGGCAGCCACTGGCCAATGACGGACGTCATCATCCTGCCATGCCACTAACAGGGACATGCAACATACCTTATCATTAACAGCGAAAGGATGCCCATTGAAGTACATTGTGGTCATCTACCACTTTGCATTTCTTTGCAAAAGCAGACATTTTGAGCTCTCGCCTTGCCTGGCGTTATGGTGGTGTGCCTAATGAAGTGTCTGGCGGGTGCGCTATACGATGTTATTATCTCCCCTCGAGTCCTCTCCCTGCGCACTGGAGCCGAACAAAGCACAGCTATTGGTTCCAGACCAGACAGTTGGCAATAGATAAACACCGGGGGTGGGGGTTTTGGGGGGGGGGGGGGTCACTGGGGGGGGCTTATTTCATTTCATTGCTGCCGTAGATTCGGAACCACTTAATAAGTTGTGTGAGACGTCCGTGCGGGGATAAAGTTTTCTTGTGTCTGTGAAGTGGAGGCCGTGCGATTATCAGCTTCATCTGCATGCAGCACCAGCACCGCTAATGCTAATCGCCCGGCTATCTGTGTGCCCGCTGTCTGCACTTATCAAACGCTCGGCACGCCGACTCCTCTGCGGGCCCCTCGCCGGCACGAGTGGAGGAGATAACCGATGATGAACGATTACATTTAAGAAATCCCAGAGCCCGGGCCCCAAATATAAAGGCATTCATCACATCTGGCGGGGGCCTTGAGGGGCCCGTCTGGGTTGTCCTCCAGCCAGTCTCTGTTAGCGGCTTGGCAGGTGGCGGCGGCAGATAAACAGGCCAATGGTTGTACTTTACCTCCAGGAAGTGTTCCGCTTGCTGTTCTCTGTCCAGTTTCCTCGCTGTTGTTGTGATCAAGCCTACGAGCCAAAAGAGGAGGAGATGTGATGGAAGCGTACGTGTGATTGACAGGCTGGCTGCATTTTTTTAAATACAGAAATAGGATAAAGTACTCTCTCATGTGTCGTAAATCACAACACAAATCATTTGCCATTCATCACAACATACAGTGGCACCTTGGTTAGCATACACCTTGGTTAGCATACACCTTGGTTAGCGTACACCTTGGTTAGCGTACACCTTGGTTAGCGTACACCTTGGTTAGCGTACACCTTGGTTAGCGTGCACCTCGGTTAGCGTACACCTCGGTTAGCGTACACTTCGGTTAGCATACACCTCGGTGAGCATGTTTATCAGTTAACATTTTTCAGCCAACATTTTGCATTCTTTATCAAAACGTTGGTACTTGCAGCCTTTGGTGGTTCCAGTGTGGGTAATTTTGTAGCCCGGATCCAAATAAAAGCAGAGAATTGAGGTGGGACGTATGTGAGAAACACTATAGAAGTCAAGAAAAAACAAACCAGGAAGGTGGTGTCCATGTTGATCTTGCTGCCACATTGCGCCTTTGTCAACAGTCACGTCTTCAATGAAGGTAAAAGTAACTTTAAAAGTTCATTTATCCTTTTTCATTCATCATTTATATGTATTTATTTTCATTGGCAATTGTTTTCTGTATATAATACTATAACTATAAAAGCACGTTTTGTGCAAATATTTATGGCTTTCTGCAACAGTTTGATTGGATTTATATGATTTCTTATGGGAAAAATGTATTTGGTTGGAGTATGTCAGGTTATAAGTTGGACTCTAACCAAGGTTCCACTGTACAATTGTCAAACCACACTCTGATAAGTTAATTTATAAATGGAATATTTCCGTTGTTATGGCATAGAAAACCTGTTTATGATCTTCTGAACAGGGCTGCACGGTGTTCGAGTGGACGTGTTGGCCACAGTCAGGAGATTGGGAAAAACTGGGTTCCAATCTCCACTCGGGCATCTCTGCGTGGAGTTTCCCCGTGCGTGCGTACTCCAGGTACTCCGGAAAAAATGGATGGATCTTCGAAATATATATTTTTTCACATTATTAGAGCCCTCTAGACATGAAACAACAGCCCTATAGTCACCTTTACACACCTATTACCCAATATCGTAGATATAATCATAGAAAGTAAGCCATTTAACACAGTCTACCTTGTACGGGAGCAGAATTGATGGCAGACAGGAAGTGACACACACAGTTTTAGGTTGTTGTGACCTATGGCTGTAGTAACCCGTATGTATGTCGAGTGCCCTCTGCTGCATGGCTATGCTAGTGGCGTAAAGTACTATTATTTTTCTAGTGTGGCATTCTGGTACGCATTTTAACATTCTAGTGAGTAGTAAACTTCTTTTTGCAGTATTTCCATAATAGTTGAGTGGTAAGGATTCATGGCTCTGAATCAATTTCCTGAATGTCAATATGCTAGTTTGGAGAGGCTGCAAGGTCGAAGGATGGCGACCTGCTCCATCTCCTTATCTCGGAAACAATTCCTAGATTTGCCATCCTAATCCTTCTTAAATCCCATCACGTCCTCCGTGTCCAAAGACCTACAGTGTCTGCACGTGTGCTACATTGAATTAGCATCCCTTCAGCATCTTTTTGCATCTTCCACGCATGACATGAAGCATGAATGCAATCAGAATGAAATTAAACGCTTGTTTCATCTATTTAGTGACAGCCTCGTGAAGGCAGCAGGATTAGTATGTTTGTGTGTGTGTGTGTGTGTGTGCGTGTGCATGTGAGCTGGAGTGGTAGCATGGAAATTTCAGTCCATAATGCACACACACACACACACACACACACATACGTATATGGCAACGTAACCTTGAGCATGCATACAGTCCACCTTTTATGCATCACATTGGGACTAAATGATTAGCAGCACAGAGAAGGAGGGCCGGTTGGGAAAGGGGTGTGGCCTATGGGCCTCATAAATCGATGCCATGATAATGATTCATTTTGATTGGCCAGGAAAAATACTGTGATTTTTTTTAAGGTCCCCTAGTGACTTCTTATTGATGTTCTAACTGAAACATATGTCCCCTACATCCTGTTTATGAGCACCACACATAAGAATCATCTCCTTCACTTGTTTGCTCCACACCACTGAGAGATGCAAAGGCTTCACTACACATCTTAAAATAAAGTCGTGGGAGCTGTAAATTTGATCATTGTTTTTTCTTCAGCAATTAGCCAGAGGAAGGGAACTAGATATGTGTCTTTTGATGATTGTAAATGGCTCTCAAACATTTCTCTGACATTCATTCATTCATTCATTTTCTACCACGTATCCTCACGAGGGTCACGGGGGTGCTGGAGCCTATCCCAGAGTCGGGGTACACCCTGGCAAGCCAATCACAGGGCACAAATAGACAAACAACCATTCACACTCACATTCATACCTATGGACAATTTGGAGTGGCCAATTAACCTAGCATGTTTTTGGAATGTGGGAGGAAACCGGAGTACCCGGAGAAAAACCCACGCATGCACGGGGAGAACATGCAAAGAGATGGCTGAGTGTGGAATTGAACCCCGATCTCCTAGCTGTGAGGTCTGCGCGCTAACCACACGACCACCGTGCAGCCCATTTCTCTGGCATTTAAAAGTAAAACATGATAGAAATCGTAGTGTGTAACGATGAAATTATTACAACATACAATAACGTTCTCATGCATTTTAATCCATCCATCCATTTTCGACTGCAACATGGGTGGCCAGATCCAACACCATCTGTTCTTCTTATATTTTCTAGGTTAATCACCAAAACCTGATTATTAGTCATCTTCTCTCCATTAATCAAATCATCAGCGAGTTAATCCTGTATAGCAAACCCTTTCGACAAAGACATCTGTCTGGTATCGTTTATCACCAGCCATGAATGTAAATAGGCTAACTTGGCATGATGTGAGTGTAATGTTAGCACCTTAGCATCACATATCTATGCTAGTATTGCTAACTTGATGCTACATTGTTGTATGTGATATGTTACAATGTTACAGTTACAGTTAGTGCTCATTGGCATTAAAGCTACTAAAAGCACTTTTAAACTGTCAAAATTCCAGCGTCAAGGCTAACACTTCCAATACAAGATGGCGGCATACACACTGGTACACACCTCCTATATAATTGACTTCCAGTGTTAGACATTTACATGATACATTCAATGTAGTCATTTGGGGCGGTGCTTGGGTGGTTCTGATGTGACTAAATCAACACAAGCTGAAACAGACAACCAAGACGCTGGGCAAACATTCCAGCATTTTCTTGGAGCGCCTGGTCTTGGACCTTGTGTCAACACTCATCTCTTCTGTTTGCACCCCCGTGAAGGGGGTTGAGGGGGTGGGATTGGGATGGGGGGGGGGGTCTTGCACTGCGACAAAAGCAAAGCACAGCGGCAAAATATCGTGCTTGTGTTCTGCTTGGCTACTTTGGAGGAATAGCGTCACGTGTCACACGCTCCAATGCGCTCTGATGGGGAACTTTAACACGGAAAAATTACAAAATGTCGTTTGGGAAAACAAATCAAAGCGGCAAGGGGGGGTGGGGGGGGGGGCAAAGTGGGCAAATCAATCAGACTTGATTTTGTTGGTCCGTCGGGTCGCACAGAAAGTGCTGGAGAGATGACTCACCACAACAATCATCACATCACACTAGCACCTTTGGGGGGCGGAGCCAACCGGCCTCCCTTGTAAATCCAGCACTTTAATATGAGTGTTATTGGACTCGGCGCGGCGCGGCGGCGGCGGCGGTGGCGGTGGGGAAGGCTATAAAGTCAGGAGCGCCGGAAACATTCAGCGCTGAGTAGAAGCCAATTTATCAGCCTGTGTAGGTGATAGTCGTCGATACGAGGGCGACAATGAATGAAGATTACCAAAAAGCCACACAGGCGAGCTCAGATGGCGAAAAAGTCTCCCCTGTGACACACACACACACACACTTTAGACAGTGTACCCAAAAACGGCACTGTGTTGTGCATGCAATCACGGAACATTCCTTTGAATGTGCAATAAAAACACGAAAATGACAGCTGCTCATTTTAAACAAGACTCTTGAAAAATAATGAAGTGAATACATGCGGAATTCATTCAGAAAATATACTGTACAGTGCCTGAACCTCTTGAGCAATCTTCCATTTTGAGATGGAATTCAGGATTTTTTAAAACTTCAGCGATTCTATTTTCATCTCATTTGAGCAAACATTGGGAGTATTTAAAGGGGAACTGCACTTTTTTAAAATGTTGCCCATCATTCCCAATCCTTTTGTGAACACATATTTCTTTCCCTTTTCTGTGCATTATAACATGAGAAAATGAGTTAATATGAGCTAGCTAACAATTTCAAGTTCAAGTTCAAAAACACTTTATTTATCCCCGAGGGTCAATTTAAAGGACATATAAAAATAGTTTTTCATGTTAGCTGCTACAATAATAATAATAATAATACTATAATAATCATATTTTTTCCCATGACGTCTGTTGTTAGCTAGCTCATATTAACTCATTTTCTCACTCTAGAATACACAGAAAATGAATAGAAATCTGTGTTTGTGTTCACATAAGGATTGGGAATGACAATGGAAATGGCAAAGTTCCCCTTTCAGGCAGGGATATCCAAAGTTTTTCCAGTGAGGGCTACATAGTGAAAAATCAAAGGATGTACATAATATTCTCGAAATCAACACATATGTATACATACGTTATACATACATATGTTAGTGAGTTGTATCGATTTCAAGAAAACTGCATCTCAGCTTTGTGACAAAGGTGAAATGGCGCATTATTAGTATGGACGTCTTTCCCATCTCTAGTGGGTTTTTGGGGGTTATTTCCAAATGTTAAAATTTTCTTCTTAAATATTTTCAGAAATTTTCTTTTTGTAATATTATGACTTCATTCCCATAATATTTTGACTTTATTTCCATAATGTTATGACTTTTTCCCCAACCTCCATCCATCCATTCATTTTCTATGCCGCTTATTCTCACTAGGGTCGCAGGTATGCTGGAGCCTATCCCAGCTGTCTTCGGGCGAGAGGCGGGGTACACCCTGGACTGGTGGCCAGCCAATCACAGGGCACATATAGACAAACAACCATTCACACTCACATTCATACCTATGGACAATTTGGAGTGGCCAATTAACCTAGCATGTTTTTGGATCTCCTGACTGTGTGGTCATCGTGGTTACCAACATAATTTTCCTAAAGTTCCAAATATTATATATATAAGTATATATATAAGTATATTCTTTAGTGATTTACACCACACCATGCGGCCTACCGACAATAGTAACCAACATAAATGTACTGTAACAATCTTGCCTGTCTTTGGGTTGATATAGAAGAAGTTCTGAGGGTTGCCAGCGGTGATGCGGTAACTCAGACGACTGGGCGTGGCGGTGAGGTCGGGGTCCTGCGCTTGGATGCGGATGACGGACACATCCTTGGGCGAGTTCTCCATGACAACCGGGTGGTAGATGGGGTCGGAGGTGAGCGGCGCGTTGTCGTTGACGTCCTCCACCTCCAAAAGGAGGAAGAGGAAGGTGAGTGTCTTTATTTATTCAAAAATAAATACCATATTTCTGCATTATTACTCTATATAACATTTTTTAATTTATCAGCGGGAACAGCAAGGTATTTTATCGCTTCAAAGCCGCAGTTTGACAGGATCCAGTCATGAGCTATTAAAGAAGTCACAACCAGCTTGTCAACCCATTGGAAAATCTCTATATAACAGCTTGACTCACAATGTCATCATACAAAGAACTATAAACTCATCACACAGCAGCTTAACACTCAAAATGTAGCTGGAAAATATACAATGTAAGTACCTATATGAGTTTAAACTAGTATTTTAGCATTTTTTCCGAGCAAAGCATTTCATTGGAGGACAAGCGCCATGGAAAATGGATGGATGGCCACCAAGGCGCTGCAATGCTGCCTCTGTCCACCGGAGGGAGGCTGACATCATTGCAGTAACCCAATGGCACCAATACAATGCTTTGCTTGGATGAAATGCATTGCATATTTTTTTAACTTTTACTGGTACTTATATTGCATATTTCCTATCTCCTTGGTGTTAAGTTGCTGTGTGATGAGTTTAGTGTTCTTTATATTGAGTAATGACCTCATTTGACAAGCTTTGCGTGTGTTCACTGATAGCTAGTGATTGGCTCCTGCCAAAGAAAGAGCTCCCGTTCCCTCAGTGACTTGCAGTAATGACATCATTAGTAGTAGTTCTGAAGTAAAAAAAGATATCCCTAAGTTATAGGTATAGGTATAGATATCCCATTGGCTAGAATGAGAAAGGTCGACATTTGTGATGTTCTCCCTTCCGGAGAAGGCCGCTGGAGAATCAGTGTGTTAAATAAATCTAAGATGGTGAATTTGAAATGAACAGCCTCCAGGTGAGTCTTTCTTCGAGATAAATGATTCTGGGCCTTCCAGGATGACTGTCTTTGTGTCCCCCATCGAATGAATGATGAAATGCACATCAATGTGTTTACTCTTGTTTATTATTTTTTTTGCTCTGCATCACACTGAGAGCTGTTTCTAATATTTCGTCTCTGTATCTTGAAGCCAAATATCAGCTCGGTTCTCAATCAAAGAGATGTAGCACATGTCACGCCCTGAATGCGTTACAAATGAATGAAGCTGCTGCCAAGGCGCGGATGTGGAGTATTTACGAGTGTTGGCTGCGAGCGACGTGGCGCCGAGATGCTCGAGCGGGTAATTGAGGAGCACCTGTGTCTGATTAAACTTCCTCTTTTGGCGCGTGATGAAGCGGCCGCCGGCGGAGCAACCAATCACGCCGCGCCACACCTTAGTAACCTCAAGCTACAGCAAAACACGGCCCTTAAATTCGATGTCATGTTTGCGCTGTTGCAGAGCAACCAAACTTGTGATGCTGAGGCGGAATGACCTCTCAAGTGGAAGAGACTTTGCGTACTAAACGCATCATTACACACGTACTCAGCTCTATTTTGTCAGTGTGTGTGGACGACGTTATTTTCAACTTTTCTTAATGTCATTAATATTCTAGTTATGTAAATATTATACATATGGTTATATTTAAGCTCATTTTGACTTACTGAATATGGTTCCTTGGAGGATGCTGTGTGGTATGCATTGTGGTGGTGTCGATATCATGCCAAGGTTGGCTGTTACGGTTGTCATGCGCACATTGTGGTGGGTTATATTCATGCATATTGGCCTTGCTGCGTTTACATTTCCGTGCAAAAATGCAAAGACGTCTGCTGCATTGCAATGCAGTGGTTGTCATGCAGGAAGTGAAGCCAGTGTTTGTACCTGGATGAAGACCTCAACAGAGGCTGACAGGGGCGAGACCCCTCTGTCTGTAGCATAGACTGTCAGCCAATAGGAGTCTTTGCTCTCACAGTCCAGGATGCCTGCAGTGTAAATCACCCCTGTAGAAGCACACACACTGTATATTAATAATAGGGAGAGCATACAACCATCAGGTGTGCGTGCGTGTGTGTGTGTGTGTGTGTGTGTGTGTGTGGTTGTGATTCATCCCCTAAACACTTTCACAGGGAAACACTTTGAGTGTAATTTCCCTGAGGCCCACACAACAAATCCCGACACTACTTGTGGCTGCAGTGACATTCACGGCCATTAGTGGCACCGTCGTGGTCACCTTCAGCCAATCACAGCTGGGGGAGCGCACTGGCCCTCACTGACACTTGGTGCCAACACTGATAAAGTCACGCACACACACACACACACACACACACACACACGCATACACACATGGCCTCAAGGAAGATGATGACAGCTTTGGTGACCTCTTAATGGACACACTCCATTCCAGACTTTGCCTCGATTTGGCCCATTTGATTGGCAGCCCGCACACATCCTTTCATGGGATCCACACTCAGAAAGACCTCCTCCAAGGTTGTTACAGCCTGATTTCATTGCCGTCTGTTTGTTTGTTGGCAGTATTGCACACAACGCAACTTAGCTGGTTTCCAAAAATCTTTGCAGAGGGGTGAAGGTAGGGGCGATGAAAAGGCATTAAATTTTAGTGCAGATCTGTATGATGATCCATTAACTTTAAAGGATGAGGCATTTTTCGGCATTTCCCCCTCATTTCTCTGTGAATAATGCATGAGTCTTAATGGTGAAATGTATTTTAATGCGGGCTGAGGGTATCTTTCAAGGCGTACATTTTGGTGTTCATCCAAATTAGGATTGTTTGGTCTTAGCAGAGGTCTGCACTCCACTGAGTGCCATTCTAAGTAATTAATGAACCAATCACAGCCCTTAGTTGCCCTTGAATGTTAATGCTGGACATTTCTAAGTGCCATCTTTTTAGTTTTTTACCTCTTAAGTATACTTTAAGGGCTTTTTAATTAGGCGGAAAAGGAATCTTCCCATCAATGACACAAACACATTAAGTGTGTATAACAAAATACAATTGTGTGGAAATCTACATTACATTTTACAGTCTTTTCACTGATGGATGATTTGACATTGATGGTCCACCATTAAACAAAACATTGGAAGCCATATGAATGCTCTCTATAGGAAAAATGTTACAAACATAGGGCCATGAATGAATGTAAATGTAAATATAACCTAATTTTGACAGTCATTTCTGCAAAAAAATTGGCAGTATTAAATACAAAACAAAGAATAAAGTTGAATTGTGAAAATTAGGTTTGGATTGATTATTTATAACATTTTCAAATTTGAACAACAACACAATTACAGCAAAAATGGAAAAACAAGCAGTGAAGAAAAAGTTGTCTATCATCCTTAGGCTGCTGCTGATAAACAGAAGATTTATGGATGGATGGATGGATGGCCAGATGATTTTATGTGGCCTGCAAAAGTCTGCCATAGTCAATGTCAACAATGCACTTCACCTTTTTCCTCCTGTATTATAGGAGGATATCCAGTTTTATATCCTCCTTTCATTTTGACAGAAATGATCATGCAACAAATACTCCCAGCAATTTTTGTTATCAAAATAAATACTTGAATGTCTGCTTGACATCTTGACATTCTCACTTCACTTCTCACTTCAAAGCAAATTATGCATCAATTTGTTAAGAAAAATACAATAATCAAGTGTATAGTTTAATAATACCACAAAGTAATATTCATATTTTGACAGTAACAAGTGATCGTTCTAATGGCAGCCATAACTGTGATGGGGCCATCATTGAAAACGAGTTTGACACCCCCGTTAAAGTTATTTTAATATGCAAATTGTTTGGAAAATAACTTGCAATTTTGCTTGCTATGTCACGTTTCTGATACCCATCTCAGGGGACTGATCCATATGTATCTCCAACTCACAAACACATCTCTCATTCTCACCACACTACCGCAAGATGCATTCGATGACACTCCGACCTCTGAACATCACAACAAGATCTTTTTTATGCGTGTGTGTGTGGTCTAAATTAGACAAAAATAATGATGACAACAAAAATAGCTAATAAAAGTTGAATTTAAGTGCTGATATCTAGCCATTTCCATGTTTTTCTTGATAATACAAAATAAAAATCCCTTACGTTTTTACATGAATAGCTACGGCAATGTACTGCCAAAAAATGTGTCCAAATAAATGAACCTTTAGTTGTAGCAGACCATGAACAAGAAACTGAAGAAACAAGGGTGGTCTAGTCATTTCAGAAAAAAAATGTCATGTTCGTCACACTTGTTTCAAACACAAATGTTTCAAATCATCACACAAATTTAAATATTAGTCAATGACAACACCACTGAACATAAAAATGCAGTTTTAATTATATTATTATTTTTATTATAAAGGGAGATAAAATCCATACCTGCATGGCCCTGTGTGAAAAAGTGATTGCCCCGCTGTTAAAATATAACTGAACTGTGGTTTATCATACCTGAGTTCAAGTGGAAAAGGTCATAAGGCCATTACCACAGCATTGGGACTCCAGCAAACCACAGTGAGAGCCATTATCCACAAATGAGGAAAACATGCAACAATGGTGAACCTTCCCAGGAGTGACTGGCCAACCAAAATGACCCCAAGAGTCGCTCGACAACTCATTCAAGAGGTCACAAAAGACCCCACAACAACATCCAACTGCAGGTCTCTCTCAACTGCATGACTCCACCATAAGAAAGACACTGGGCAAAAACGGCCGGCATGGCAGAGTTCCAAGACCAAAACCACTGCTGAACAAAAAGAACATTTTGGAACTTTTGGAAGGTGTGTGTCTCATTACATCTGACATATAAGTAACACCGCATTTCAGACTTCAGAAGAAAATCATACCAAGAGTAAAATATGGTGGAGGTAGTGTGATGGTCTGGGGTTGTTTTGCTGCTTTAGAACCTGGAAGACTTGCTGAGATAAATGGAACCATGAATACTGCTGGCTACCAAAAAATCCTGTTGGTGACCTGTTGGTGACCTGTTGGTGACCTGTTGGCTTTCGGGGGCAATTACTTTTCCACACACGGCCATTTCTCCTTTAATAATAAACCTTTTTTAAAACAGCATTATGACTTTGTGTTGTCATGAATTAATATTGACATTATTTTTGTTATTTGTTTCATGATCTGGAGCATTTAAGAGTGACCAAAATTTGTAAATGGTGATTAATCATGATTAATTAATTTAAAACTGTGATTAATCTGATTGAAATGTTGAGTCAATTGACAGAGCGGCTTTAAATTGAATTATGTGACTGAGTGGGTCATTTCATAATTAATTGCATAAATGAATTAATCACTCGGGAGTTGAAGCTTAGTGGAACAGTTTGGGGAAGGCCCAAGGCAAAGTCGGGCTTGTTTAGAGGATTTTGGTGTGGACGCTGGTGGTGGACTTGCCAACATCCTGTATAGAAAACCGTCCCGGAAGAGTGGAAGATGTTGAATCTGCAAAGTTGTCCTCGCATTTCCGTTCCCGGTGCTGTCCCAATACTTTTGCTTGTGCCATGTGGTGTTTTGCAGTGCTTAATGTGATCACTGGAGAGCATGTGTTTACACAGTGTGATGACAAAGGGAGGGCATGTCGGCGATGTTTGGAGTGTTTTGAGTGGCCGTCCTTGACTTTGTCCCTTTCAGAGAGCGTCTCTGTCAGAGAGCGAGACGGAGCGAGGCGGGACGACACAGACGGCGTGTTCAAAAGCTCTTTGAACTGAAGGACCAGCAGGCGCTACCCTGCGTATTTCATATAAATGTGACTTGACAGCCTCCATTTTCACCATAAATAACACACTTGAGAGGGAGAGAGTGGGGCGCAAACAAACATGAGGCGTCATCATGCATCCTTTTTTTCATCTCAGAGCCCACCCATCCATCATACATCACTTTTCTGTCTTGGTGCTCTCACCATGTCCAGCAGAGAACGGTCTGTGACCAATCCCGGATGGCACACATTAGCCTGTATGCCTTTGCTTTCTCACAAGATGACAAGAATACCAATTTGTGTTGTGTTGAGGATGTGGCGCGTGGCCTCGTGCCTCACGTACACGTGCAAGTACGCAAAACGATAAGGCCGGCCTTTCAGGGAAACGCTGCAAATTGCCAATATGTGAGGAGAAGCACAGTGTTTGCACTCTATCAATAAGTCCACGATAAACACAATGTAACAAAAACACAGACCAGAGCGGGAATGAGCTCCAGCTCCAGCTCCATCTTGGATTTCTTCTATTTGCACGGGTCCTGGTCTTGAGTGGTTCACGAGCAGGCCTCACAGACCCGAGTTCGATTCCACCCTTGGTTATCTCTATGTGGAGTTTGCATGTTCCCGGGTTTTCTCTAGTGAATGGTAGTTTGTCTATATGTGCCCTGTGATTGGCTGGCGACCAGTCCAGAGTGTACCCCGCCTCTCGCCCAAAGACAGCTGGGATAGGCTCCAGCACCCCCGCGACCCTCGTGAGGAAAAGCGGTAGAAAATGAATGAATGAATGAATTGGCCACTCCAAATTGTCCATAGGTATGAATGTGAGTGTGAATGGTTGTTTGTCTATATGTGCCCTGTGATTGGCTGGCCACCAGTCCAGGGTGTACCCCGCCTCTCGCCCAAAGACAGCTGGGATAGGCTCCAGCACCCCCCTCGACCCTCGTGAGGAAAAAGCGGTAGAAAATGAATGAATGAAGGGATTATTTTTCAAAACACATTCTGCCTCGGGGCTGCATGGCGGACGAGTGGTTAGCGGGCATGCCTCACAGCTAGGAGACCCGAGTTCGATTCCACCCTTGGTCATCTCTATGTGGAGTTTGCATGTTCTCTCCGGGTTTTCTCCGGGTACTCCGGTTTCCTCCCACATTCCAAAAACATGCTAGGTTAATTGGCCACTCCAAATTGTCCATTGCTATGAATGTGAGTGTGAATGGTTGTGCGCCTCTCGCCCCAAGACAGCTGGGATAGGCTCCAGCACCCGCCGCAACCCTTTCGGTAGAAAATGAATGAATGAATAAACATTCTGCTTCTTTATCCAGAGATTTGAACTGAGTGCACAAACACCAGGTTGCTGCTTCAAGATTCTGTTAAAATAACATTAAAAAGTGCATTTTTTCAGCTTTAGTTTGTGTCTTGTTGGTGTCAACTTTGCCCCCTCCCTCTGGCTTCATCTTCTCTTGTGAATTTAATGTTGTTAGGTGCGGTGCCAGGACACTGTAAATAAAAGCTGGCTGTTATGATAGGACCATCATAAATACCGCTAAATGCCACCCGCAGTCCAGGACCACTTATATATATATTTTATTTTTTACTGTTCATGATGCATTTTTTCCCTGCTGCAACTCATACCCCTCCACTTATAGTCTGGAAAATACAGTAATTGGATTTGTATAATTTCTTAATGGAAAAATTGATTAGGTTAGAGGAGCGGTTGTCAACGTTGACAAGTGCCGACCCAAACTGTGCATGTTTTTTAACTCTGAATTTTTAAACCCTACAGTAAATTTAAAGGGACCTTTTTGCTTTTGTGGCTGGCTGCCTGAGTGAAGAACACAGACAAGAACGCAAGGTGCATTCAGGGACATCAGATCATTACCATCCATTCATCCATTTTCTATGCAGCGTAGCCTCACTCAAGGATATACTCTATGCTGGAGCCTATCCCAGCCTGTCTTCGGGCGAGAGGTGGGGTACACCCTGGACTGGTGGCCAACCAATCACAGGGCACATATAGACAAACAACCATTCACACTCACATTCATACCTATGGACAATTTGGAGTGGCCAATTAACCTAGCATGTTTTTGGAATGTGGGAAGAAACCGGAGTACCTGGAAAAAACCCACGCACCGGGACAACATGCAAACTCGATTCAAACCCAGGTCTTCTCGATCTCCTGACTGTGTGGCCTACATGCTAACCACTTGTTCACCGTGCGGAATTGGATCATCACATTTTATTCATCTATTTTTGCCAAGCAAGGACCCGGTGGGACCACCCACCAGTTGTCATCACTGGGTTAGAGCATGGGGGTCCAAAGTGCATCCTGGGGGCCATTTCTGCCCCGGAGTACATTCAACAAGAAAACGAAAAAAAAAACACAGCAAAAACTGAAAAATCATCAGTAATTTTACAAGAATGAAAGCAAAATATGATGACAAAAAATTGTGATCTAAGAGAAAAAGTGGGAATTTTATATAGATAATAATGTATCTATGTAATATTATGAGCAAAAAAATAATTTAGGTGACCAGGGTTCAATTCCACCCTCGGCCATCTCTGTGTGGAGTTGGCATGTTTTCTCCGGGTACTCCGGTTTCCTCCCACATTCCAAAAACATGCTAGGTTAATTGGCCACTCAAAATTGTCCATAGGTATGAATGTGAGTGTGAATGGTTGTTTGTCTATATGTGCCCTGTGATTGGCTGGCCACCAGTCCAGGGTGAACCCCGCCTCTCGCCCGAAGACAGCTGGGATAGGCTCCAGCACCCCCTGCAACCCTCGTGAGGATAAGTGGTAGAAAATGAATGAATAATTTTGGTAGCATAAAGTTGAAATATTAAAGAAAAATGATGGAAATAAACAAAATAAAGTTGTAATTTTTGGAAAACTAGGTTGGGTTGAGTTATAATATTATGGGAATAAAGTGAAAATTTTGCAAATTATTTAAGAAGAAAGTTGAAAAAAGAGACAAAGAGGCAAAAGTCCATACCAATAATAGACTTTGTCACCGATATCACTA
This sequence comes from Doryrhamphus excisus, assembly GCF_030265055.1. NCBI lineage: Eukaryota > Metazoa > Chordata > Actinopteri > Syngnathiformes > Syngnathidae > Doryrhamphus > Doryrhamphus excisus. The sequence goes on along the minus strand of NC_080476.1, from coordinate 3,197,789 downwards.
AGCTACGTCAGGAGTCTGACCTTCCAGAAAGGATGAATGATGCTAGCTGAGGTTCCACTGTACTTTTAAAGAGACAGGACTCATTTGTGATTTTTCATGGATCCTTGTGTCATCTCTCTATTGTGAACCGAGTGTCAGGTGACCCTAACGAGTAGTCCTTGAGTGATGTTTCTATATGAGTGATGATGTATTGCAAAATGTATTGCTGCGTTCTTCATCCGTAGCTGACAATCCAAGGCGGTGTGTTCTCATAAGATAACGTTCAACACTACCATACTATAACGTGTCAAACAACTTAGTCGTAAAAAAAATATAGCTATCTTATTTCCACACTCCCAACTTTTGCTCATCTTTCTTCACTTTCTGCTCCAACAAGCTTGGACCTCCTTACCCCCACCCCTGCAACATCCTGCACCTCACCTCCAGCTGCGATGATGCGCCCCGCTGAGTTGGTAATGTTAAGGTCCATAACGGACGTGCGTTGCATCGTTACACATTACTGCAGGGAGAGGATAGAAACACACGGTACAGGCTGCACACGTCTTCAAATACTTTCCCTTGCTCCAATCTCATCACTTGTATGTCCGATGCTGCCTTTTGCTCATACCAGTGCACGCGTTTCATCGACCCTGTCAGTACCAAACATGGAGCATGCCCAGGAAATACAGTCCAATTTGCTCTTTGCTCTTTGCTCTTTGGAAAAACTACATTTTTACATTTTCTTTCTCCGATTCATTCATTCATTCATTCATTTTCTACCGCTTTTTCCTCACGAGGGTCGCGGGGGAGCTGGAGCCTATCCCAGCTGTCTTCGGGCGTAAGGCGGGGTACACCCTGGACTGGTGGCCAGCCAATCACAGGGCACATATAGACTTTCTCCGATTCATTACTTTCAATTAAACGTGGCTTGAAGATTATTATCCTCATTTGTCGCAAGGGAAATGTTAGAAAGCCCATATTTCACATTGCATTGTATGTTCAGCGTGGTACGGCGGTCGGGTGGTTAGCGTGCAGACCTCACAGCTAGGAGACCAGGGTTCAATTCCACCCTCTATATAAAATTCCCACTTTTTCTCTTAGATCACAATTTTTTGTCATCATATTTTGCTTTCATTCTTGTAAAATTACTGATGATTTTTCAGTTTTTGCTGTGTTTTTTTTTTTTCGTTTTCTTGTTGAATGTACTCCGGGGCAGAAATGGCCCCCGGGATGCGCTTTGGACACCCATGCTCTAACCCAGTGATGACAACTGGTGGGTGGTCCCACCGGGTCCTTGCTTGGCAAAAATAGATGAATAAAATGTGATGATCCAATTCCGCACAGTGAACAAGTGGTTAGCATGTAGGCCACACAGTCAGGAGATCGAGAAGACCTGGGTTTGAATCGAGTTTGCATGTTGTCCCGGTGCGTGGGTTTTTTCCAGGTACTCCGGTTTCTTCCCACATTCCAAAAACATGCTAGGTTAATTGGCCACTCCAAATTGTCCATAGGTATGAATGTGAGTGTGAATGGTTGTTTGTCTATATGTGCCCTGTGATTGGCTGGCCACCAGTCCAGGGTGTACCCCGCCTCTCGCTCGAAGACAGCTGGGATAGGCTCCAGCACCCCCTGCGACCCTCGTGAGGAAAAAGCGGCAGACAATGAATGAATGTATGTTCATCTTTGAGTGTCGTTTGTCCTATGGTGTTCAGCGGTCAGTAAACGCACCACAGTGTGGGACGTTTTTTTTTGGTTGAACAATTCATAGATACATACATCATATCACCAGGTTGATGCTGTGCGTGAATGCATAAAGGTGAGTTTTTGGCTTTATTGTGGGAGCTGTGGAGTAGTTTGGGCACCCTTTTCACAAACTTAGGCTCCCTTGTTCATCGGTGCTAATATCAGTATATCAGTATTTAAGCTAACTATGACTAACGGTTATTCTTGTGAGTGTCATGTTTGCTTGGTTTCTTTGTTGAATTTCTGTGTGTAGCGTGCCTTTAGCTAATCATTATACTTATGTAATATGAGTTACATTGCGTTACTTATCACTTATTGTGTATTTGTCTTTGTATGTATGTCTCATCAGTACCACATCATAACCTAAATAAAGTCACCAAAAGAGGACAAACTTCCGTGTTCTTTGATTTGAACACACCCCCTATACCTTTGACCGCTCCAAACCAGTGCATCCTGGGAGATGATCTCAGAACCCGAGAAGCCGCTCCGCTACAGGAAATTTATCCAAAAATAGATCGTTCAATTTTTTTAAATTTAGATTCTTCGATGGGTGGGTTCGATGCCCACTTTGCCAACCGGAAGCTCCGGAGCTCCAGCAAAATAGACAATGATATCATACAAAGGACGGTGCACCATCAATACCATTCATGTTCACACATTCATGGTGTAGAAGGAACGCCTGTCTTTGATAGGTCGGACTTCCTGGAAGTGATCAGAATCCGGAAATCAGACAATAAATGACATCCGTGTCATGTCAGCGGTAGCCAGGCTTTCAGGATGCTAGTTGTCGGGGAAGTTGTGAATAAATAAAGGACAGGAGCTACGGCTACGGCTAGGCAACTTTATTTCTGGCACAGTCCGTCACAGTTAGCAACAATCAAGAGACCTTCTCAACTAACACAACACGCGTCCGGCCTTCAAAATAAGAGCACTTTGGGCTGAATCCTGTTGAGTTGTGCTAACAAAATAGCATACATCAACATGTAGGCAGCAAACAAAGTATACTATCATTAAACAATCCATGAAAAAGTCCAAACATTTCATCCAAATAGAACTCTGGTTAGCATCCTCATTTAAACAATGCTAACTTTTATGACCCTGCATCGGAATCGAGAATCGTTAGGAACCAGAATCGAAACGAGGAATCGGAATGAGAACCCGTTTCATCATTATGAATGGAATTTATTTATTCATTCATTCATTTTCAACCGCTTATCCTCACAAGGGTCGTGGAGGTGCTGGAGCCTATCCCAGCTGTTTTCGGGCGAGCGACGGGGTACGCCCTGGACTGGTGGCCAGCCAATCACAGGGCACATATAGACAAACAACCATTCACACTCACATTCATACCTATGGACAATTTGGAGTCGCTAATTAACCTAGCATGGTCTTCTAAATACAGTTTTTAACATTATTAGAGCCCTCTGGACACTAAATAACGCCCCTATAGTCACCTTTACATTTGTATTACTCAATATAGTATAGTGCCCTTGTGTGTTGCTGTAAATTTTTTTTCCTCTGGCAGGAAGTGGCAGGAAATGACTTCCAATTCAATTTTGACCTTAAAATGGGTTACAGTTACAGTAGCCCATGTTGGGCCCATTATTGGGAGCTTATTCAAACCTTCACTAAAGCAATAAAACCAATAAAATGTCTTGTGTTACAGTAACATTACTGACTCCTCGTGACCAGTGTAGAATACTACATATCATCACGTTTGTGATTGTGTCTTCTGATGACCTTATATTTGATTTTTGATTCATTTAGCAATCTTAATGCTTGAAAATGCTTAATTTAGGTAAAAAATATTGCTTAAATATGTCATGTTCTCTGCATTGTCTCTCTGCTGCCGCCTTCTGCCTTTTCCAAGCATCGTCGCCAGATTGTTCCTCGTGCCTTCCTTATGCTACACGCCTCGGCAACGTCCATTTTGTGTCCCTGCTTTCTGGCTTTTAGCGTTTCTTGTAAGTCCCAGCCCGTTAGACCTTTTTCTGCTGTGTTTTCTGTTATTACTCGTTTGTTCTGCCTGCTTGACCTTTTGCCAGCTCTGTTTTTTCTTGTACTTTGTCTCCTGCTTTTTGTCTGTTGTGTTTTTTTTGTGTTATTACTTTGAACTCTGTGTAGCCTAGTTTTCGTTGTAGTTTTTGCTCTGGTTTGTACTTTTCCCTGAAGTGGACCCCTTGTGTTTCATAAATATTTTTTGCTACTGGATGTGACTCTGCGTTTTGGGTTCCAGACAAAATATGCATAATTGAGGCTTCCACTTGACTATTAATAGGCTCTATTCCATCACAAAACAGCATGATTTAATATATTTTTGAAAAACCATGACAGAGTGAAGCTGTAAAATTCTAAATGTGAAATGGCGAAGGATTACTATACAGTCAACCTCTCTTACATCCTACTTTGTACGATTCAGTTTTCAACCAAATCGCAGTTTTTTTTTTTGTTTTTGTGTGGCCAAATTCAAATTCTAGTACGAACATAAGTCTTGTCATCTAGTTCGTTTCATGGAATGGAGCCTCTTGGAGTTGGGAATGGAGCTTCCCAACTACGATTCGGGAGCCTCCGTTTTTTTCTTGTTGAGTGACCATCATCCACCCCCTTCATCCCAAACATGTTGTGTAATCCATCCATCGGTTTGTGCTTTTTTTATTGAAGGAATTTGATTAAGGCGGCACGGCGGTCTGGTGGTTAGTGCGCAGACCTCACAGCTAGGAGACCAGGGTTCGGTCCCCGCCCTCGGCCATCTCTGTGTGGAGTTTGCATGTTCTCCCCGTGCATGCGTGGGTTTTCTCCGGGTACTCCGGTTTCCTCCCACATTCCAAAAACACGCTAGGTTAATTGGCCACTCCAAATTGTCCATAGGTATGAATGTGAGTGTGAATGGTTGTTTGTCTATATGTGCCCTGTGATTGGCTGGCCACCAGTCCAGGGTGTACCCCGCCTCTCGCCCGAAGACAGCTGGGATAGGCTCCAGCACCCCCCCGCGACCCTCGTGAGGAAAAAGCGGTAGAAAATGAATGAATGAATGAATGAATTTGATTAAAAGGCAAAAAGAGGATATATTTATGATTATTTTCCATTGTTTTCTCTGTAAAGTGTAATTTTTGTTAATATTTTTAGGAGTCTGGATTGGGTTCATTTGATTTACACTTACTATGGGGAAAGTTGCTTTGTTTTGGGGTTTTTTTTGGTTTTGTCAAAATAGACAAAAAGTGATGCATAGTCTTTTGTCGGCAGAATTGAAAGCCAGTTCATCCACGTCCACTTTGTGTTATTTTGGAGAAACACGGCAACTGTCATTCATATCATTCATATGATTCATATTTCAGTATGTGGCCCTTGTTGTGAAAGTTTTCTCCCTGGTCCAGTATACTGTACATACAGAACACAGCGATGCACAGCATGCACTGTCTGTGTGTCAATGCATGACTCTTTGCAATCAATACTAATTAGCCTAGTTAAAGGTCAGTGGGGGCCTCCCGTGCAAGAGGTGACGTTGCTGGTATACACTTTATTTATATTTTTATATCAGTAGTCTCCTGCCGATCATTGCTATAAAACATTGCAAAACAGCGAAAACAATGTATTGTTTATTTGTTGTCTTACGTTTGACGGCACATTTGATAGCTATGGTCTGATGCCAGGGTAGCAAATTCTCCCCTGGAGTATGGTAAAGTTCTCCTTGACCTTGCTGGAGTGTCAGAACGAGTCACGCTTGCTCGATCCTCACTTTTTAGTGTGACCATCAGTCAGGCTCTGGCATTGTTACATCACCGAATCAATATCTTTGCTTAGTTTAGTATCATTGTGTTTGTATCATATTGTATTATTGCACACTGAACAAACAACATTTTTGATATAACCGAGTCACACAATGCAGGCGTATTATTATTGTGCCTTTTCACATCATCCCAACCTGCAATACAAGCATGTTGTTCTGGCAATCAAGTCTGGTCACATTACAACAAATGTTTTGACTCACGGGCTGCATTGCTTTAACAACATTTATGGGGGACCAGACTATATATATTACACGTAACGTCCACCTGGAAGTATTGTATCTGTAAAAGTGTGTGTTGTGTCCATTTTTTTCAGGAGCACAGCAGACCACATCAAATAACCAAATTGATAAAACAGCTACTTTCATTCATTCATTTTCTACCGCTTTTTCCTCACAAGGAAACAACCATTCACACTCACATTCATACCTATGGACAATTTGGAGTGGCCAATTAACCTAGCATGTTTTTGGAATGTGGGAGGAAACCGGAGTACCCGGAGAAAACCCACGCATGCACGGGGAGAACATGCAAACTCCACACAGAGATGGCCGAGGGTGGGATTGAACTCCTTGGTCTCCTTGGTCTACTAGCTGTGAGGTCTGCACGCTAACCACTCATCCCCCGTGCCACCAAAACAGCTACTTAAACCGTCAAAAGGTTGTCTCAAGCCATGATGCCACTTGAATGTTAAGATTAAATTAAATACTTTGGAAAGAACGGGCGGGCCGTATTCAAACACATGGTGGGCCGGATGTGACCCCCGGGCTGCAGTTTGCCCATCCCTGCATTACTGACACCGAGTGACCAGAGTAGAATGCTACATTTAATCAACATATTTAAATGCTTATTTTGATTTATGATCATTTATATTTGTATTCATTCATTTTCTACCGCTTTTTCCTCACGAGGGTCGCGGGGGTGCTGGAGCCTATCCCAGCTGTCTTCGGGCGAGAGGCGGGGTACACCCTGGACTGGTGGCCAGCCAATCATAGGGCACATATAGACAAACAACCATTCACACTCACATTCATACCTATGGACAATTTGGAGTGGCCGATGGCCGAGGGTGGAATTGAACCCTGGTCTCCTAGCTGTGAGGTCTGCGCGCTAACCACTCGACCGCCAATGTATTTTAGATCATTTTGTCATTTTTAAGCTTAAAAATGCAAAGTTGAAGCAGAATTATACATAAAACCGATATATTTTTTTATAGCTATAAATATCTATATTATAGCTATAATATGCAGCATTTGTTGATATTGTGTATTGTATGGAGTTAGCGTATGTTTCATAGCATCCATGCTTCAGTAATCCCACCATAGGAGGAGCAGAAATGAAGGAATATTTCCTGGTAATGAAGACAGACATTTCGCAGCAACGGCTGGCAGAAAATGAAATGAGACCTGATAGCATATTGCTAAGTTTCTACCATGCAAATATCAAATGTGCAGACATGCGTGGTATTTCCGATGGGAAGGTCTGGGATTTCATCTAATCCTCGCCTGCCAACTGGGGCTCCCGTACAGCAAAATGTCAAGATTTTATCCAAGTGGATGTCGTGCTCATATTGCATGAATGCTCTTTTTCATTTATCTTCACAGCATTGAGTGAGTCTGCAGGCCAGACACAGTCAGGTCACGGTCCCGTGGGTACAAAGATGATGGGCGTGCAGCGCATAAAGGCCTTGATCAATGTTGTTCTCACAGCACTGGATCAGTTGCACTGTGCACCCTTAGGCCCTGCCGATGCCGCTGCCATGTTGCCCTCATTAAAATAATGATCTCACAGCTGCACAAACCATCAGCTCGCAAACTCTCACTCAGCTCTATGTGGGAGACATGCCTCTTAATCTCTTCTAATTACTGGATGGAGAGTTGCCCCTGAATCGGAACGAGACATTTTGGACCATTGGATGCTTCCAAGTTGGTGGGAACACTTTGGGACCGGCAGGTTTCTGTTCCCAGTGCAAAGCGAGGTCCATGAGGGCAAGACCAGAATTGCAGAACATACTTTCAGTTGTCAAATGCACAGTTGAATAGAAGTGTTTCAGCCTGGATTTCAACATTTCCAAACTTGAGGATTGTCACACATCTTCGGGAAGACCGTTCCAGATTTTGGCGGCATAAAACTGAAACGCAGCCTCACTGTGTTAAGTCTCTGGGCACCCGGAGGAGACCGATCCCTGAGCTTCTCAGAGCCCGAGATGGTTTATATGGGTCTAACATGTCAGAGATGTACTTTGGCTTAAGGCCATGAAAAGACTTGTACACAAGCAAAGCCGTTTTAAAGTCTATTGTCTGAGCGACAGGAGGACAGTGCCTGAGTACTGGACTAATATGGTCATTTTTTCTTCTAGTCCGGACTCGAGCACCAGCATTTTGGATGCAGTACAGCTGTTTTGGCCATGTTTTCTTGGTGGTAAAAAGCTGCTGATGTTATTGATTAGAAGTGGCTGTGAAAAGAAAACTGCACTTTTTTTTGGAAATTTGCCCATCGGCCACAATCATTATGTGAGACATTTGTCTTTTCTGTGCGATCTAACAATATAACAAGAGAAAAAACAGCAGGCACCTTGAGCTATCTTTTTGACTGCATGTAATGGGATACAGCTAGAAAGACCGCGATTAAAACACCTCCAACAGCCTCCAACAGGATTTATGATTTTATAACAAAAACTCTACATTCATGATGACGTTCCTTCATTCATTCATTTTCTACCGCTTATCCTCACAAGGGTTGCGGGGGTGCTGGAGCCTATCCCAGCTATCTTTGGGCGAGAGGCGGCGTACACCCTGGACTGGTGGCCAGCCAATCACAGGGCACATATAGACAAACAACCATTCACACTCACATTCATACCTATGGACAATTTGGAGTCACCAATTAACCTAGCATGTTTTTGGAATGTGGGAGGAAACCGGAGTCCCCGGAAAAAACCCACGCATGCACGGGGAGAACATGCAGAGGGTGGAATCGAACTCAGGTCTCTTAGCTGTGAGGCCTGCGAGCTAACCACTTTTTGTCCACGCAACCTTCATGATGACATGTACCATATTTTCCCCACTATAAGGCCTTTTCATTTTCTCCTAAATCTACGATGCTCCTCATAATCCGGTGCGCCTTATAAGATCCAAAATCTTGGAACGCCGCTTGACTGACTGTTTCTCGCTGACACAGGGACGTAATACGTATGGGAGCAGTGATAAAGAGAACATTACTTAATACGTACAGTACATATGCTGGCAATGATAAAATAATAAAGAACATGACATGTTGTACTCTACATATGCTTAACGTCCACCCCGCCTCTGGGGCTCCAAAACAACATGGCACCCATCCATTGCTGTGAAAAACCAAGTGAAGCAACCACCATATGTGAATGGACTGTGGATGCTTAGCCCAATTGGGCTAAGGTATCTGCTTTAACTGTTGTCCTGTCCACCTTTGGCGAAAGACTGCATCATTGCTGAACAGCCACCTGACAACGAGACTCCCACAACGCTGGTTTTAGCGTGCAACATTACTCCTATTTGTGCTCTTAGGTATCTTTATATCAAGTTCATGTATGCTAACTTGTGCGGCTATCAAGTTAGCTCACCGGAATGCTATGCAGCTGTGGCTGTCGTGGAAACAAAGAATAACAGGACGACTATAGGGGTGTTATTTCATATCTACATGGCTCTAATAATGGTAAAAAAAAAAACATATAGAAAGACAAAACAGGTTTTCTATGCTCTGACTACAAAATATTAAATATAAATAATATATGTATTGTAATAATTAATATCCTACTTTGTGGAAATTCACTTCCCGCGGTAGTCTCTGGACCAATTAACTGCGAGGGATGATCGTATAAGGAATTCATTCAGGAGACACATTCAAAGGTGATGATATGTAGTATTCTACACTGGTCACTCGGTGAAATAATAACCACTGCAGGGAGTGAGGGCTGCACGGCGGAAAAGTGGTTAGTGTGCAGGCTTCACAGCTAGGAGACCCGAGTTCAATTACAACCTTGGGCATCTCTGGGCGGACTTTGCATGTTCTCCCCGTGCATGCGTGGGTTTTCTCCGGGTACTCCGGTTTCCTCCCACATTCCAAAAACATGCTAGGTTAATTGGCCACTCCAAATTGTCCATAGGTATGAATGTGAGTGTGAATGGTTGTTTGTCTATATGTGCGCTGTGATTGGCTGGCCACCAGTCCAGGGTGTACCCCGCCTCTTGCCCAAAAACAGCTGGGATAGGCTCCAGCACGCCCACGACACTCGTGAGGATAAGCGGTAGAAAATGAATGAATGAATGCAGGAAGTGTGAAAGAAGGCTCTAATAATATTAAATGGTTAGAAGGTGGTCACAGCTTTTATATGCTTTAACCATGAAAGTATTCCTCTTATAAATAAGGAATTCTAATTGCGGGAATTCACTTCGTCTGGAAGCAATTCTAGGCATAGTGTTCCAACAGAGGTGTTTTTAAACTTTAGTCCCGACCTGAACATACAAACAGCAGTGCTCAGTTCCAACGCCATCTTCTTAAACTCATACCCACGTTCCTCTATCGCGATTCACACCAGCAACGTAGTGCTTCCTCATTATCCTCCAATACCACTCACGGCCAAGTGCATTCAGGAATTTCATTGCATTCAGCATTTCAGCACAAGCAGGTCATTACACTAATATCATTTTGCTCATTTAATACATGAATATGCATGTAGCATTAACGAGCGAACATCATTGTAATCACCACAATATATATATTATATATATACCACTTGTGCAGAATGTATGCACTTAAACAGCAGGATGTACAGTATGTACATAAAGTACTGTGAAATTTGTTATTTTAATCATATTATTGAACTTGCATGTCACATAATTATGTAATTTTCTTTTTCAGGCTCTGGCACCTTTCCAAATAGATGAATGTGGCACCAGTGTCAGAGAATATAGAAAACATACCCAAACCTAATACAGACCGACTCCAACAACTTGACAAAGCATCGCAATACTTGTGTCCACACGTCCCCACTTACACAAACCAATAAATGATGCAGGGCTTCATGCAGTGCAGCTCTCTGCTGGTGAATTTCAAAGCACAGTTTGACTCATTAAAGTCACCAATTGCAAATAAATGGACATAGTCTGCACCAGGCACAGAACTTATTGGATTTTCACTTAGTGCTAATTGGGTTGAAAACTTGCCGCACCTGTGTCTTCGTCAATGGTGAAGGCGCCGAGTCCGCTGCCTCCTCTGATGGAGTACTTCAACGCGCCGTCCCTCCCTCTGTCGTCATCCTTAGCGTCCACCACAAGAACGCTCGTTCCTGCTCGAGAGTTCTCCTTCACTGAGCCTCTCATGGCAAAGTCAGAGAAGTACGGTGCGTACAAATTCTCATTGACATCCACCAGCTAGAAAGAGGCAAGCATTGAGGGAAGAAAGGCAAAAATATAATCAGTTATCGCAGAGAAACACTATGGCCTCTATTTTCATATATCAGGCACAGGCGCAGGCACAGGCGCAGGCACAGGCGCAGCGCACCCACGGCTCCATCCCTCCCACCGGCGCAAGTGACAAAAAGGGAGGAGAGAAGTTGTGAGGGGATTTAACACTGCCGAGTGTAATCTTAATCAATCAAATGAATGGCTCTAATTGTCATCTGTTCCTAACAGTCAGATTCAATACAGCAGCAGGCTAATCCAAGCATCATACTTGTGATCCACCTGCATTCCTGCTCTGCATTGCCAAATAGTGCTGTTTTGTCACAAAATTGTCACTGCGCCAAGCTGAAAATGTGGACACCCCCCTTGTCCCCTCGCTGCTACACCCATCTCGACGCAACCCAGTTTATTAAATTACCAAGTCGGCTGTGCACAGTGGTGCACTAGATGAAATTCTTACGAAATTCTTGCAAAATTCTTGCAAACTTCTTGCAAAATTCTTGCAAAATTCTTGGGAAATTCTTGCGTGTGGTGCACCACACTGCGCCACCCTGCGCCACCCTGCGCCACTTTGCATTGCGCCATGAAATCAGACCCCCATATCACATCATGGACATTGTGAATACGTACCTCCACCTCCACATGTGTCTGACTGCTGTGGGTGGGCTTTCCCCTGTCTTCGGCCAACAAGGTGAGGTTATAAAACTGTTGCTTCTCAAAGTCCAGCTCCTTCCTGATCCTCAACACTCCGCTCGTTGAGTCCATCTGCACTCAGTCCCACACAGAACAATAAAAGAGCATTAAGGACACGCAGAGCAGATAATTAACAAGACAAAAGATCACTGACCTCAAATGTGCCATTGAAGTCATTGGACAAGGAGTATTTGACTTGACCACCAGGGCCGACGTCTGGGTCCTTGGCCTGCACCCACATGATGACAGCCTCTGGCGGGAGGTCCTCTGGTACTCGAGTGCTGTAAGTACTCGGGATAAAGGATGGCGCACAATCATTGACGTCCTCCACTATTATGTTCAAAGTGGTCACAGATGACCTCCTGTTGCCTCTTTCAGCCTTGTCTCTGGCCTCGATCTTCAGCGTGAACGTAGGGAAGCTCTCCCTGTCCAAGTGGTTGGCCACAAAAACACTCCCCGTCTCGCTGTCAATGCCGAAATGAGGGACACTGGTCAGCAGAATGTAGGACAGCTGTGCATTTTGCCCCGCGTCCTTATCAAACGCAGTGATGGCGATAACCTGAGAACCCACAGGAGCGTTTTCAGCGACAAGAGCGGAGAAGGTGTCCTGGGTAAACTGTGGGTCGTTGTCATTGGCGTCCTCCACAATGACAGTCAGGAGCCTCCAGTTGGACATCTGAGGGACACCCTGATCGTAGATGGTGATGTTGAGGAAGTAGCGGTCGGTTCGCTCGCGGTCAAGCGGCTGCAAGACAGTCAGCAAGCCGTTGTCCATGTTGATGGTTAGACAGTTCTCTTTGTTGCCGTTTGATATGGAAAAGAGAATGCGGCCGTTGAAGCCCACGTCACTGTCACGCGCCCTCACCTGGAATACGCTAGCTCCAGGCGCAAGGTCCTCCCGGACTAGAATACTCGTCGGCAAGGCCTCAAACTGCGGAGCATGTTTGTTTGTAGAGAAAATGTCTGGACTTCTCTCCTCTTGTCTTGCTTGAGCCATAGCCGAGGCCTTTGACAGCATTTTCTCCGCCATCATCTGGGCCACCTGAGTGTCCTTACAGCTAAGCCCCCTGGGCGGCGATGAGCCCCTGACTACCGACACATTCACAAACATCGGTTCAGAGAACATCTCTCCATCTGTGGCGACTATTTTCAAGTTGAACATCCCGTTTTTTAAATTTGCAGTTGCTAACGATCTCTTCAGCGACAAAGCGCCAGACTCTGCGTTCAAGTTAAAGTAGTCCATCTCATTTCCTGAAACCATCTTATACTTCACCATTCCCAGTTCATCCATGTCCACAGCCGACAGCGTTACAATTGTCTGGCTGAGAGGGAAATCCCGACCTATCATTCCTCGGCACGAAACCCTTTCAAAGACAGGCGCGTTGTCATTTATATTTATCAAACGAATGGTTACGTTGACCTCAGTTTCTCGTCTGTAGGGTGAACCCCAGTCTGAGGCCCGCACCACAAACGTATAGATTTCTTCTGATGACTCAAAGTCCAGGTCTTGTGTGATCCTGACCTCCCCTGTGTCCTGGTCTATGGTGAAAGGTAGCCGCTGCCGGCTGCTGATTATGTGAGTGATGTAGCCATTCTCTCCTTTATCATCGTCCACAGCGGACACGACAAGAACAACAGCACCAACAGCTAAGCTTTCATTGACGGAAATGTCATAAAACGGCCGGCTGAACACTGGAGAGTTGTCATTAGCGTCCTCGATGGTGATTCGGACCTTTGCCCTCAGCTGGCTGACAGCATCCAGCACTTCCATCTCCATGAAAATCTGCGATATCCTTGTCAGATGCCTTGAGGTCATAATAACGCCGTTTAACGGATTTATATCAAAGTACATTAGTTCTGAGAGGCTTCTGAAGCTGTAATTGACGCTTGTGGGGGGAGGGGAGATTCTTACCACCTCTACAAAAGTCCCCGGGGGAGCAATTTCACTCAGCACAACTTCATAAACGTCTTTCTCAAAATTCCCTAATACGGGTTCTGGCTTTGAGACGAGCAACTGAACCACTTGTGTGTTAGAAGACTTCGGAGGAGATCCTCTGTCTTTAGCCTGGAAGGTTAGGTTGCAGCCGTAAGGGTATTTGCTCCAGTCCACCCGTTGTGACGCCCTCACCCAGTACTCATCCCCCAGAGGCGATCGTTCAATCACAAACTGTTCAAGTGGATCACCATCAATGATGGACACCGACTCTATGTACCCGCCTGCCCCCTCATCTTTATCCTTCACCGTCACTTTGGCAACAACCGGGTTCCTGTCAGTCCAGGACGGAATGACGGCAAGCGCCCTGAGAACAGGTGCAAACTTATTGAGCTGCATGACGGTAATGACAAGTCTGGCGGTGCTGCTGATGCCGTTGTTGCCGTAGAGCTTCATACCCCTGTCCACCACCTGCACCTCTAGCTCAAAGCGTTCTTGCTTATCCATCCGGAGCTGGCCTGTCAGTGTGATCACACCACTGGTCGGGTGCACGGCGAAGAGCTCCACTTTGTTCTTGAAGAAGTAGTAAAACTGCCCATTGGAGCCCAAGTCGGCATCAGTGGCCGTCACGCGGCCGATGCTGGCGCCCAGCTGGGCGCTCTCGGACACCAGAAAGGAGTAGGAGGTTGGGGAGAAGAGTGGTCGCAGGTCATTAGTGTCCAGGACTTTTATATAAACAGTAGCCAGCGCCTCCAGGCCTCCCTGGGCGGACGCCTTGACCGTCAGCGTGTAATTGTCTTGTACCTCCCGGTTCAACATGGCGCCGCTGTTTGTGCGAATGCGGAGGAAACAGAAATCTCCCATCGCAAAGTCCTCAGCCTGGAAGATTCCCTCGCTGTCACCGGATTCAATCGAAAACTGGACTTCAAAGGATCGGGACGGTGGCCCCAGAGCGATCCCCATTTTGACCTCACTGCTGGTGTAGGTTCTGGCTGCGGAGTTCTCATACATGGAGGCGTTGTAGGCAGGCTGAGTGAAGAGCAGCAGGCCCTGTCCAGCCCTTGCCTCGGACAATAACTGGCCATGGAGCAATGGGATGGGGTGGGTGAGGAGAAAGCAAACATGATGTAAAAGAAGAGGAAGAGGGCGCATAATTCCCCTCAGATGAGGCATCATGGCTCTCACATCACGCAGTCACCCTGTGAGAGGAAAGCATAACAAAGGGAAACAGAATCTCACTGACTGGCTGAGAATCTGCTTATTAAAAATTTGATAGAGAACAGCTAACAAAGACATTTCAGGGGCCCTGCCTGTTACTACAGGGATGTGACGGCATATTCAAGTCTGCACTGCTGCATGTTTCCATTCAAATGCAAGCAAACTGTCAGAACAACAAGCAACCGTTGTCTGATTTCTTTATTCACATGCACTGCAGTATGAAAAAGTTGTCCTTCAAACAAATAAAAGGTTAGCGGAAAATCTATTCACACGGGCAGCAAACTATTCCGAGCAAAAGGATGAATATCGCCATGCACTCATGCATATACAGCACATTCATTCTTACCTACTAATCAGCAACCTGCCGAATGAGTACAGTCTGCTACTTGATTGGTGGATTTGTCACTTTGTGTGACCTACCTTTGTGGAATGACCAAAAAGTGCATCCATCCTCACTGCAACAGGAATATTCAAAAAAAAGCGTACAGAAAAGGTAAAGTATATAGTATCTGCTGGAAATCCACGATCACATCATCGCATCCCGCCAGGAGGCAGTTGTCTAGAGAACCGCAGCCATCCTCGTCAAACTAAATAGCACTTGTCCCAGTTTTCAAGCCACCTGCGTCCTGCGAGCTAAAGACGAAATAGAAAAACAACCACACTCTGAATTAGCTTTGTGGTGCTTCAGTAGAAGATATAACAAGGTTGGGAAAAAACAGGAAAAGCCTTTGCGCAAGTTTTTTGGGAGCGTCCAGCATCAGATGCCGCCGCGCTGGGACCACTGATGGAGCAAGGCAGTGGGCTGGGCGAGAGCCGACATTTGCCGAAAAGAGCCGAGTGTACCCGGAAGTAAACGAGGCAGCTTCGCGTGTAGCGGTGTGCGGCATCCGCTGTCTTACCCACTCTCTCTGTTTCACTCCCAGGTTTTAAGTGCTTATCTTCACATTTAACCAACCATTAAAGTTACTTTAGCTGCCGGGATGTCTGTTTTATGCTACAACAAGGGATGTGGGCAGCGTTTCGATCCAGAAAACAACCCGGATGGTGAGTAGCTAACGTTGCTTTGTGGGCTAACAAGCTAGCTGATCATCTGGAATGTTCTGCAGGCCCATGCTCGCCAACACGATTCTTAGCAAACTTACTACGAACTGACCCAATTAGTTTTATTTTATTAGTTAGCTTGTCGTGTCGGATAGTTTTTAAAACTCGCGTTTTTGGTTAGAACTAGCAACTTTGCTGTACGTTGTCCTGCCTGTCTACAAATTAAGAGGTAAGGGTTTGTTCTTTCTTTTTAACATTAACATCATTGACCCCAATCAGTGGAACTCTCTAGAAGCTAATTAGCCTTAAACAACGAAATGACACGCTATCTTCTAAACATGATACTTGAAACATGTACTCTGATCATTAATGTAATCTTACTATAATCTGTTGTTTACATTTTTTTAAATTCCATTCCAGTAGGATACAATACACGAAAGATGCCGTATGTTGAAAAACAAGATGTCATTTGACCATTTCTTTTTTGTTCTTGTACAACTGTACTGTATTACACTGAGATATTACACTGAGAGAGCTGACAGCTTGTGTAGGGTCATCATCTTGACTCTTGTCCACGTTTAAAACACATTTTGTTCATGTGGGTGTTGTTGTTTGAAGGGTTTAACTAAGTTGAAATTGTATTTAGATATAAGCATGTGTGTCTCCTTTCCTGTGATTAGAAACGCTGCGTCCAACAGGAGAGCTGGTATTCATTTGCAGATATATTCAGTGCAGGACACGCGCCTAATTTCCATTTTAATTACATGCCACTTTTCATCACAGCAGAGTACATTGGTATTACCTTAAGGGCTGATGGGAAAGGGATGGTTTGAACCATGCTGAAAGGAAATTGTTGCTTCTTAAGGTCACCGAGCCAATTTGCTAGTGTCTCTTTGTTAAACTTGTATTTTCTTGCTGCAGACGGCTGCACGTACCACCCAGGCGTCCCAGTATTCCACGATGCACTGAAGGTAAAACTGCCTTTAAAATGTTGCCTCGTGACCTCTCTCACCTAACGCCTTACACTCCTTCCCCAGGGATGGTCCTGCTGCAAGAGAAGGACCACCGACTTCTCAGACTTCCTCAGCATTGTGGTAAGCTTTTGTTCCACATTCGACCCGGTCGCTCATGTCGTCTGCTAGCGCAGTCTCTCGCTTCAAAGCAGTCGCTCTCTCTCACCCCACAGGGCTGCACTAAAGGCCCCCACAACAAAGAAAAGCCCCCGGAGCCAGTGAAACCAGACGTGACCTCGTCGGCAGAGAGGAAAGACGTGGATGAACAAAAAGCGAAGTTTAGCGAGTACATCATCTCCGCACCGAAGCCCCAGGAGGCCATTTGCAGACCGAGGTTGTACAGTCTGCTATCTTTTTGTCTTAGCTTCAGTCAATACAGTGCATGTCCACATCTCTTGGTCAAAGCAACACACAAACCATTTTAGAGAATGTGTGAAGCAGCAGTGCATTATTGATTGATAATACACACTCACCTACCGCCGTATGTGTGTTTCTTGTGGTGTGGACTTGCTCTGCATCACATGACAAATGCTGATTGTAGCCACGTTTACATGAGGAGTTTTTCTCTTTCCGAATGACCTTTCTGAATAACCTTTCCGAAAGCAATGGTATACATGGAAAGGAATATTCCAAACGCGTGTCTACATGAGCCGCTATAATGAACCAGCATAGTCAATGGGGCATGCGCAGTAAAGCGTAAACACCAACATCACGTGATACCGACTTCCTCGAGTTTTTCTTTCACTTGTTGAAATAACTCTGTATTGCCAGTTTTTCGTTCGTCCAGTCTTGAAATTTAGTTTGAATCAAAAACAAACTTTCCGCAGCATTCCAGTGCCGGTTGCTCGCCTCCATTTTTCAAATTGAAGAACGTCTCAAACTGCATGTTACGTCATATCTCAGCATTCGCTGAAAGAACGCACCCGGGAACAGGAAAAGAAGTTCAATCTTGCTAATATTTTGCAATTAAGCTCGGCACATATTTTATATAGATATATATTTTCTTTTTTAATAAAAGTAGACTTGTGAATGGCGTATAGAAGGGTTTAGATTCTGTTCCACAGATGGCGCTAATGCACACGAAAGCTGCTTGCCAACCGCCAATAAACAACAGAAGAAGAAAAACACCACGAAGAAGAACGCACTCTGACAACTTTCCATTTGAGCGGGTACAAGATACCTCAATCGGATTAGGGAAAGGAATATTCCACCCCTGGGAATCCGATTATATACTCATTGGGATTGGCACTTTTCTTTCGGAATGAGGTGTATACAAAGGTTACATTCTTTCCGCAAATAATCCGAATGGAATTGGAATATTTGGGTCCATGTAAACGTGACTACTGTGGCTGTTGATGACATTAAATCAAATAATACATCCTTGTCTTCTTGTTCTTGAAGCGCTGACGAGCCTCTGGTGAGATTGCACCATAAAGTGTCCGCCTCTCTGAAGCAAGCTCTGGAGAAACTGAAGCTGACTGACGACTCAAATGTGGAGAAACAAGGTGGGAACACAAGTGTTTTTGGTTCTTAGCCAAGTTTCCATCAAGGAGTGCAGAGACTGTGATAGGGAGGCCATCTCGGTGAACCAGGCCTGTCCACAAGTTTTACATTGTTGATACGGCAAAATAGAAGATTTTTTTTATGGCATAAATGTAAAAAAAAAAAACAGTCTCCACATTGTGGCATTAGTACAATGAAACTGTAATATTCTTCTGTAATTTGTTCCAAAAAGTCTGATGAATACTAAATTGTACAAAAAACGAATGAATTTTTCCCATAAGAAATCATGTAAATCCAATGAATCCCTTCCAGAAACCCACAAATCGTAACAAAAATACATTTAATTGAGAATTACCATAATTGTACTTACAGAAAATGATGATAAATAAATATAAATGAAGAATGAAATGGATAAGTGAACATATAAAGTCACTTTTCACTTCTGTTGTCATATGGATAACAGCAACATTAGCTACCTTGGTATCATTTGTCTTTATCCAGTAGGTCACTCGTACGCCATTTTATGACATCTGTACACGTTTTTTTACCTTCTTTATCAAAGTTCAGGCAATCATGACTCCTGTTGGCCCCATGGTGGGTTATTTAGCAGTCACACGCAATAAAAACCAGTGACTCTGCAACGCAAATGGTGCTTTGGACACTCATTTTTGCATAATGATACTTGACAGGGCAACCGGACTAGTTTGTTGGGTGCAATGTTGACAACAAATGTATTTGTTGTTATATGTAAATGTAAATGTTGGGATTAACACACTGGGTGACGCTCACTCAAGTGGGACGTTGACTAGTTTGCTTTGTGCAATGTTTGGTTCTATGAAAAATTAGGACACCTGAGCAATAAATAAAAGCCATCTTTTTAGGTTTTTCTTTGAGACAATTATTTCCGCCAATCAACAGCACCGCCTTTTTTTATTTAACAGAAGAGTGAGTCCACATCGGCCTTGTGACATGACACTAACACTTGACAATGGCTCGTCCTTTATCCTTTAACGTACAGGAAGGGCACTTTGACAGGGACTACTGGGAATTTGCTTCCTTGTTGCTCGTTTGTGTCAGAGTACTTCAGTAAAAGTTTGACATTGATGCTTCCCAATGCTGTCAGTAACTTCTAGAAGCTTTTAGAGGTTTGTGTCAGCGTGTTGACTACTGTCTGCAGAAGAAAACGACGGCAAAGTCAGCATCGGAACGGCTTGTAAAAATGGAGGATGCACTAAAGTAGGTGAAAGTTTTACTGCATTGTCTGTTGTTGGCATGCTTTTCATGTGTGAAGTTTGTAAAGCTCCACCTTAGCAAATTAGCCACCATATTTGAAGCTCAGCTTTCTTGTCTATTAGAGGTATGAAGGCCCCGCAACTGATTCAGAGGTGTGCTTATTCCACTCGGGGTTCCCAATCTTCCATGAAGGGTCAGTATTGTTGACTTCTAACTTTTCTTTTGTTGCCGTGACGGTGACAAATTTTAACTCAGTGTTCTTCTGTCATGTCCAGGATGAAGTACTGGAGCTGCTGCAAGAAGAAAACCTCCGACTTCAACTCTTTCCTCTCCCAGGCGGGATGTACCAAGGGCTCACATTTGTGGAGGAAAGAAGAGGAGGTAGGTGTCAGAAGGAGCGCTCTGGCACCATCTGGTGTTGTAAGGTGAACACTGCGACCAAAGTGGACTTCACTGTGCAATAATGTATTTTTAGGGCAAGAAGGTGGTTCCGTGTCGGTTCGACTGGCATCAGACTGGCTCGCAGGTTATAATCTCTGTCTACGCCAAGAATGGTGTGCCTGAGCTTAGCTACGTGGACGCCAACAGTACCACAGTGAGCGACACCGCACGCTGCTTGAAACAAAACCGCTGTAGCTGCAGAGCTAAAATGCCTTTGTTGTTTTTAGCTCAACATCCACGTGATCTTTGAAAGGGAGAAGGAGTTTGAACAGAAGATCAGCCTGTGGGGAGTAAGTTCATCAAAAATGGACTTGAATGTTGACCGCATGTAAACCTTTACCAACAAAATCATCTCCGCAGGTGATCGACGTGAGCAAGAGCGTGGTCAACATGATGGCGGCTAAGATCGAGATCGCCATGAAGAAGTCCGAAGCCATGTCGTGGGCCCGCCTGGACCTTCCTCCACCCGTGCTGCCACCAAAAGAGGACCAGAAGAAAGAAGAAGACGGCAGTGATGAAGAAAACGAATGACGAGGAGTGACGACGTATAAACTTTTAGCTGAATCCAAGGTGGGACACTTCCAGGGGGAAAAAGTCATCATGGAACTTGCTCGACTTTCCCATCATTCTTTGCTGTCAAAGCACTTCAGCTTGGTGCTCATTTTTGGTCCATGTGTCAGGAATACATCAGTATTTGTTTTTTACATGGCTGAAGATCACATGACCTGCATTGGAGTCACATGTTGGCGAGTGTGACCTCACAGTGCTGGAGGACCATCTTGGCATCGGACATTTCCACTTTGACCTTTAGCCGCTTTGCATTCCAGCCCAGATTTTATGAAAGAAGAATCGATGATTATACTGTCCAACCCACCACAACATGCTTGTATCATCATGTCTTCACGTGTTTGACACTTCTTTATCAATAAAGTCTACTAAGGCCTAAGAGTTCCAAGTTTTTTATGTACCCATGTAATTTTATGTAATGTAACATTAACTTCATGGTTTCAGCTTATTCTCTCTCTCTCTCCTCCAGATGGCAGTAAAGACAACATGCAGGTTTCCACGGGTACTAACATCACCTGAGGACGCTCATTAGAAGTGAGTACTGGAACACTAAGCGCACAAAGTCAGCCAATGTGTCAAAACATTTTAACGGCTTAAGTCCGAGGTGTCAGGCTCACGGCTTTGACAGAAAAATTGCACTGTGTGCAGTTCTTCGAAATGTTACATCATGCTATTAGATATTCCAAGATGTTTACATGACATTCTCACTTCAAGTCTCATTTCAAATCAAGTTATCAGTTGTGTAATATCACAAGGTTCAATTCATATTTCTATATTGACTGTTAAAAGTGGTCCCCGAAGGGCGGCCCTATGGGATCGGTGAGTGTGATTATCCCGTCATTGTCATCTAATGTGGGTTTGTGCTTGCGTGTTTATACAGTCTTATTGACTGTGAAGGCAGCGGGAAGCCCTTTTTAATCAAGGGTGTCAAATTCATTTTCATTGAGGGCCACATTGCATTTATGGCCACCCTCAGAAGGCTGCTTGGAGCTGTCTATATATTTATCCATCCATCCATTTTCTCCGCCGCTTATCCCCACTAACCCAGCTTACTTTGGGCAAGAGGTGGGGTACACCCTGGACTGGTTGCCAGCCAATTGCAGTTGTCAACACACATGAATCTCCTCATGGTGTTATTACACAATTGCCCATGTGATTGATTACAAGTTTAGAAGAACTGCACATAATGTTTCGATCAAAATGAAAGAACAAATACATTTAGAAGGAAAAAGGAGAAGTACATTTTTCACACACATTATTTGCGGGCCTCATAAAATGATGTGGCGGGCCTTGAGTTTGTTGACACCTGTGTTTTTAAAACATGTTCATCCCACACATCTTTATTGTGACATCAACTTGTGTATATGTATATATATATATATATATATATTTTTGGTACAAATGTATTTTTTGAGTTGATCTTGATGGCGCTGAAAGTAAAGCATTTCCTCACATGCTGGCTGTTTGGTAGTTATGGACTTGGCTTACTTCCAAACCGTTCTGCCTAATAAGCGGCTGCCTCTCAGGGAATGCGAATAACCTTTTCCACCGCCACTCACTAAGCTGTCGCCATCCCAGAATGGGTCGCTTGACCCTTAGTGCCGCTGCAGCCACGCTCACCGACACACAGCCTCCACAGAGGCCCGCTAGCAGCAGCCAGGGCCATACGTCCTGCAGCTCCTCCAAGTAGGGACGCATGGCCTCAGACAGACGCTGGGCTGCAGAGGACATGGGAACAAACATTTTGAACATATTCAAAGAAAGTAACATACTTTGTGTTTGCATAAATCTTCAAGACAATTTTGATTGTTTAGTACTGAATACTGAAAAATACTGATAGTTCAAAGGATGATATTTTATCTTTTTTTTTTCCCAAATATTTCTTCTACTTTCTTTCAGCTTCTGGCGTAACCTTTGTGAATTTTCTTCTCCTAATAATATGCCTTTATTCCCATTATATTATAACTTTTACCCCAACCCATTTTTTTCTACCACTTATCCTCACGAGGGTCGCGGGGGGTGCTGGAGCCTATCCCAGCTGTCTTCGGGCGAGAGGCGGGGTACACCCTGGACTGGTCGCCAGCCAATCGCAGGGCACATATAGACAAACAACCATTCACACTCACATTCATACCTATGGACAATTTGGAGTCACCAATTAACCTAGCATGTTTTTGGAATGTGGGAGGAAACCGGAGTACCCGGAGAAAACCCACGCATGCACGGGGAGAACATGCAAACTCCACACAGAGATGGCCGAGGGTGGGACTGAACCCAGGTCTCCTAGCTGTGAGGTCTGCGGCTAACCACTCAACCACCGTGCAGCCTCTCATATTACAACTTATTACAAAAAAAACAAGTATCTTTATCTCAACTCTGTTGGTAAAATCAAATTTGGTCATAATATTAGAAGTTTATTCTCATAAAATTTTGACTTTTCTCCTCATTAGAATATGACAGTTTTCTCTTAATATTTTGACTTTCGTCTTGTAAAATTATACAGTAGCTTAAATTTCCAACTATTTCATCTTGTTTTTTATGTATGTAGTTACATTATACTCTTGTAGTATTATATTATTCCAATATTTTAAATTTGCCCCCAGCCTAACTTTATTTTTTATTTTGCTTTTTGTTGGTTTCTCTAATTGTGACTTAGTAATATTTCAACTTTCAACTATATTTCAACACACCCCACTTTCTACAGTCAACAAAACTACCATATATGTTATTTGTGTCTTGATTGCATGTACACAGTACAAGACAACGTCTTCAGTGAACCTAATATTACTTGAACATTAAAGACAATCAAGGACAGTTCAGTGTTTTCTATTGAACAACAGAGGCGACTTACTGGCATCCAGCAGACGGGAGTACTCATATCCCAGATCTTTGCTGGATGTGAAGTATTCTATGTTTCTGTGCAGGGGCAGGAAGGGAACCATGTAGTACCCACTGTTGTGCCCAATCGGGGCGTTAGAAGATGGATACTGGGATGGGTCGGGCCTATGCCTCCTGAGCCATTCCTCGTAGAGGCTCGCATGGGGGGAGGGGAGGTACACATTAGCATAGTGTCAGCTTGCGTTGGCATTTGTACAATGGTGTGAAAAAGTGTTTGCACTGTTCCTGATTTTTTTAAATGTTTGTCACACTTACATGTTTCAGATCATCAAACAAATTGAGCTTTGGGACTCTAGCAAACCACAGTGAGAGCCATTATCCACAAATGGCCAAAATGAGCAACAGTTGTGAACCTTCCCAGGAGTGGGCACCCAACCAAAATGACTCTAAGAGCGCAGTGCTGACTGATCCAAGAGGTCACCAAAGACCCGATAACAACATCCAAAGAACTGCAGGCCTTACTTGCCTCAGTTAAGGTCAGTGTTCATGACTCCACCATAAGAAAGACACTGGGCAAAAACGGCCTGCGTGGCAGATTTCCAAGACCAAAACCTCTGCTGAACAAAAAGAACATTTTGTGATGATCCCCAAGATCTTTGGGAAAATACTCTGTGGTCTGACGGGACAGAAGTAAAACTTTTTGCAAGGTGTCCCATTACATCTGGCATAAAATTAACAAATTAGCATTTCAGACAAAGAACATCATACCAAGAGTAAAATATGGTGGTGGTAGTGTGATGGCTTGGGGCTCTTTTGCTGCTTCAGGACCTGGAATACTTGCTGTGATAAATGGAACCAGAATTCTGCTGTGTACCAAAAAACGCTGAAGGAGAATGAACTTGGGTTCTGCAGCAGAACAATGATCCAAAACACACCAGCAAGTCCACCTCTGAATGGCTGAAGAAAAAACAAACAAAGACTTTGGAGTCCTGACCTGAATCCTATTGAGATGCTGTGGCATGACCTTAAAAAGGCTTCATGCTAGAAAAGCCTCCAATGTGGCTGAATGACAACAATTCTGCAAAATTCATTGACTAATGTTTAAATTTGCTGCAAGGAAATGAGAAATCAGGAAGGGGACAAACACCTTTCACACCACTATGTGTCTCACCTGTCAACAAAGGCATGGTGCAGAAGGAATATGGGGTCGTTGGCAGAACCCTGCACTGAGGACATGGAGCCGTTCATGAAGACATGGAGGGCAGCATGCATGCCCATACGAGTGCTGTTACCCAATCCTGTCTGGGGGTCCCCGAATCCTACAAGATAACCAGCACACTTGGATTTAAACAGGGTCTTTTTAAGGTTACGAGAGGACTCGTGCCTGTGTAACCTTCCATGGTGTTCCTGAAGCTCATGTTGGCCGTGCGGTCCAAGGGGCCCGTGTCATAGTTGGCCAAGCTTAGGGTGAACGCCACGTCGGCGGAGGTCGGCAGCCGCTCCACCACGTTGCGGTTGTGGTTGCCTGGGTTACGTCGCAACAGACCCTCCGACCTAGCGTCGCACAGGACACCCTGGTTGTTGTAGTCCTGTGCTTGGGAGCACAGCACCTGCTGACACAAAGAGTCCCTGCGTGATCCACTTTACAGAATGTCTCTGGGACATTTTCATTCATGGAAACTGTCAACGTTTTGCCTAATCAAGTTGTTCTTACCCTCCAAGACGAGAAAATAGAACCAGGACTAAGCAAACTGGAGTCCTGGGTGCTGCGGCCCCCCATCAACTCATCCGTGCACACATCACATCCCTGCGCATCCCTCCAGTCCCAGTAGGGAATGGAGAAACTGCCATCCCCTACCAGCTTCCGAATCTCATGCTCCCAATGCAGCAGGTAGACACGATGCCAAGGGAGGAACGCCGGCGCCCAGTGGGCAAAGTCCACATCGGTCCACACGTTGCCCGACCCGCCCAGTAGAGCATCATGGGACACGTAGTAATGCATCCACACGAATATGTCATACACAGACACATTAGCGAACATGGGGTTGGAGCCGTTGTCCATCTCCTGGTAGGTCCCCGTGAGGACCACATAGTCTTTGCTGACCGTCTGTTTGGCCAGATTCAGGTAGGACACCAGTCTGATTCTCTCGCCTCGGGACAAGTGGAATATGTTCCTCCTGAGGGTTTGCCTCCTCTCGTTGCAGTTCGCCCCAATGTAGCCAAACTTGCAGTCCCCACAGTTGAAACCCATGAAGTTTCCTATGCACTGGCAGGTGCGGTTAAAGAAGACCAGTGGCCACTTTTCCCGGTCGTCCACCCCACTGAAGGGATACTGGGGGCCGTCCGGGGCATCCGACACCTCCACATCTTGGCAAAAGCCCCGACCGGAGCTGGCCCCGCATGCCGAGCCGTCCCCTTCCCAGAGTGGGCAGCACTCCTTGGTGAGCAGGGCCTGTCGGGTGGCGCACGGGCGAGGGAATTGTTGGAGGGAGGGCGCCCAAATGAGCGTGAAAGTGATGACAGTGACGCGCCACATCCCCAACCAGCGTGGAAGTCTGAGACTGCCAGGCTTTCATTTGTCAAGTCTTAAAGTCTTCTCTTCCCAAACTCCTCCTTTGTCTTGAGCCGGTCACATGCCGCTTAACCTCGGGGTGAGGCTTAATTCACACGGGCGGGGGGGCCGGGGGCACTTACTCAGCCAGAAATGATAGCATCACACCAAATGTTCGCATTCATCCAAAAAGTGAACTGCGAAAATGTCCTGAGCCTTTCATTGGTGACTTTGTCCTGAAATCAAATACATTTTGCACCATATTCTAGGTTACTTCGATGCGTTATAAGGATCTGCTTTGAGTGCTAAACAACCTAATATGACCCCCCCACCGAACAAGTCATTGAACAAAGACATGTACTGACAAACCCCACAAGACAAGGCAAAAGAAAGATTGTTGTTGCTGGCGTTATGGGACAGCCACGAGACTGCATGAGCGGCACCACAAACACACACAGTATCTTGGGACTAAACATTATTTTATTCAGCCTGGGGGTGGGTGGTATGCCCCCACAGGACACTCCTTGTGCTATTGAAGGAGAAATTGCATGTGTCCAAACGTTTGATTAGTAGCCACGTGAATTTCCACAAACAGAAGGGCTTATTAAGGTTGTATCCCAGCTGCTACCCCAGGCAGAAAACTGCAACCAGTCTATGTAACAATGTTACATTGACTTTTGACTTCAATGCAGTCAATCTCACTTGACTGCATTGAAGGCCTCACTTGACCCATGACTATTATTTTTATTTTGCATATATTGTATATTACAGGCACGGCGGTCTGGTGGTTAGTGCGCAGACCTCACAGCTAGGAGACCAGGGTTCGGTCCCCGCCCTCGGCCATCTCTGTGTGGAGTTTGCATGTTCTCCCCGTGCATGCGTGGGTTTTCTCCGGGTACTCCGGTTTCCTCCCACATTCCAAAAACATGCTAGGTTAATTGGCTCCACTCCAAATTGTCCATAGGTATGAATGTGAGTGTGAATGGTTGTTTGTCTATATGTGCCCTGTGATTGGCTGGCGACCAGTCCGGGGTGTACCCCGCCTCTCGCCCGAAGACAGCTGGGATGGGCTCCAGCACCCCCGCGACCCTCGTGAGGAAAAAGCGGTAGAAAATGAATGAATGAATGTATATTACAAGGGGCTGCAAGTGGTTAGCGCACAGACCTCACAGCTAGTAGACCAAGGAGACCAAGGAGTTCAATTCCACCCTCGGCCATCTCTGTGTGGAGTTTGCATGTTCTCCCCGTGCATGCGTGGGTTTTCTCCGGGTACTCCGGTTTCCTCCCACATTCCAAAAACATGCTAGGCTAATTGGCCACTCCAAATTGTCCATAGGTATGAATGTGAGTGTGAATGGTTGTTTGTCTATATGTGCCCTATTATTGGCTGGCCACCAGTCCAGAGTGTACCGCGCCTCTCACCCGAAGACAGCTGGGATAGGCTCCAGCACCCCTGTGATCCTCATGAGGATAAGCTGTAGAAAATGAATGAATGAATTATTTTACACTCGTCAAAGATCCACTATATGACAGGAGCACACTGCTGTCTGTGTTTTTGTGTTTGTGTTGTGTTTTTCAGGAATAGTATCCTCCCAAGCTTTGAACTGAATTGTCATTCCTGGGCTGGAGTTGTGCCCAGTGGCGTCATTAGGCCTATTTTGAATAATGTTCTTAAGCCCCCCTAAATAATTTGGTATTTTTTATTGAGTTTTTTTATTGATTATAAATTTTTTGCCAAAAAAATCTCTGACAAATTTCATATAATAGGACAAAAGCGTCTAATAGGACAAAAGCGTCCTATTATATGAAATTTGTCAGAGATTTTTTTGGCAAAAAAATTATAATCAATAAAAAAACTCAATAAAAAATACCAAATTATTTAGGGGGGCTTAAGAACATTATTCAAAATAGGCCTAATGACGCCACTGGGCACAACTCCAGCCCAGGAATGACAATTCAGTTCAAAGCTTGGGAGGATACTATTCCTGAAAAACACAACACAAACACAAAAACACAGACAGCAGTGTGCTCCTGTCATATAGTGGATCTTTGATGAGTGTAAAATAATTCATTCATTCATTTTCTACAGCTTATCCTCATGAGGATCACAGGGGTGCTGGAGCCTATTCCAGCTGTCTTCGGGTGAGAGGCTAATAAGCAAGCCAATAGTATCTCTACTAAATCTGTCCAAAAGTGGGAAAGCTATATCCCGCTTCTTGTTCCTTATTTGTTTTTTGGATTTTTTTTAATGTCTACTACATTCATTCATATCCGGTGCATCTCCAGGGGACTACGCCCCCCCGTCCTCAGAACCTAGTGACGTACATGTGACACAAGTCGCTGCCTTTTTGATGGAGGCAACGTAGAGAACACGTGTGACCACTAGAGGGCGCCACAGGAGCAGTATTGTGCTTCCAGTATTAGTCTGAGTATCGAGGGCAAGTGTGTCCAAAGTGCAACCAGTGGTCAATTTGCGGCCCCCGTTGTTTTTTATAGGCCCTGAGCACATTCTAAAAATACAATTTAACAAAAAACAGAAATTAGAAAAAAATCTGTAATTCAATTTACGAGAATAAAATCAAAATGTTTAGAGAAAAAAGTTGTAATCTAATCGCAAAAAGTCAGCATTTTACAAGAATAAAGTAAGATGAGAAAAAATCAAAGTTGTTTGGACTGAAAAGTTTATGGAAAAAGTGAGAATACAGGGAAAAGGTCAAGATATGAGAATAAAGTCATATATCAGAAGAAAGGAAGGAAGTTGAACTAGTTGGAAAAAACAGGTGTAATTTTACAAGAATAAAGTATAAATAAACAAATTCAAATATTAGTCAATGATTACACAAATGAAAACAACATGCAGTTTTTAAATGTGTGGAAAAAGTGATTGCCCCTTAAAGCTAATAACTGGTTGGGCCACCCTTAGCAGCAACAACTGCAATCAAGCATTTGTGATAACTTGCAATGAGTCTCTTCCAGCGCTGTGGAGGAATTTTGGCCCACTCATCTTTGCAGAATTGTTGTCATTCAGCCACATTGGAGGCTTTTCTAGCATAAAGCCTGAAATGTGGTGTTACTTTCACACCTTTAACGACACACACCTTCCAAAAAGTTCCAACTTTTGTCTTGTCAGACCACAGAATATTTTCCCAAAGGTCTTGCGATCATCAAGATGGTTTGGTCTTGGAACTCTGCCATGCAGGCCGTTTTTGCCCAGTGTCTTTCTTTTGGTGGAGTCATGAACACTGACCTTAACTGAGGCAAGTGAGGCCTGCAGTTCTTTGGATGTTGTTGTGGGGTCTTTTGTGACCTCTTGGATGCATTGTCGCTGCATGCGCTCTTGTGGTCAATTCGGTTGGGTGCCCACACCTGGGAAGGTTCACCACTGTTGCATGTTTTCACCATTTGTGGAAAAGTCTGTGCTCGGTTGTGTTGTCATTGACTAATGTTGAAATTTGTTTGATGATCCAAAACATTTCAGTGTGACAATGTGAAATTGTCAGGTGGGTGGCAAACAATATTCAATAACAATATAATTTTCTAAATACGTTCAGTTAACTATCCATATAAAGTATTATTATTTTGTATGTTGATTGTTAAACATTAGTAACTGTTAAGAAGGAAAAGCCTTCTTTCATACTGCTACATGTCATATTTTGTCATGTCATATTTCTGCAGTATAGTAGATATTTACACATTTATACATATATTTATTCACTTAACTGCATAGTGTACGCATAACTTTAGTTTACACTCAACTAGCTAATGAATACATTGTACGCTGTTGTGCGCATCGCCCCACCCACCACTTTTGCTCACCATCATGGCGGACTTTCTGTTCCAATTTAGCGTTCCCATTCGGGTCAATTCACGCATGCGCGTTAACTTACGAACACATTGCCACGTGGGGGTGTAATGGCTGACCGGTAAGGAAAGTTTGAACCTGTAACAATAAGTTATTTGTGAAATGATTACGTTTTATAGCCTCCGTTGTAACTAGGAATCTGAATGGCAGTCGTCGTCCGTCCACATGAATCTTGCGTCCACGTATATTCACCACGTGTGCTGTATTTACAGTAAGGTGTCACTACGCCGTCTGTCGGCCGGGCGTGTACACTACACCCGAGGAATGAAACGTACAGCTGCTAGACTTTTAATGGACGAGGATTGAACTATTGTCATTGTTATGCTTTGGTAGGGTGTGCAACCAGTTTCCATGTGAGCCGCCTGGTCCTCTGGAATGAAGCGCTGCCAGCGTGGAGCCGTGTGGGAGGGGACGGGGGCGGTGCAGCCCGAGACGGGAGGCTGTGTGGTTCAGTGTTGCTGATGATGTTGCATCAGTAACTTTAATGTCAAGAAGAGAAGATGTGATGAGCAGTTTGCTGCAGCCTTTTACTAAAAACAAGAACCAGGTTCCTGTGATGGAGATGGTCTCACCAGCTTCTTCCTGGCTGCTGGAGGCAAACAGGTAGGCTGAAAGAAAGTTGGAAGGTGAATGATTCAAAGGTTTTCCATATGTTGCTACTGCTGTATTATTATTATTATTATTAACATATTGACATGTCAGCTGTTCTTGAAAATGGCTCCGTGTGTTTTACAGTTGCTGTTGAAAGCTTACATCCACTTGTGATGTATGGTTTTTCCCCATGGGTTTTTCCCCATGTTGGAATGATTACACTATGTACATATTCAACATTGTGTACGCTGTTTTGATATATTGGTCTGAATGATCCATACTCAAATGTACTGTATACTGTAGAGTCACCCAAATCTTACTATAAGTGGTGCTAAAGGTTTTAGAATACTATTAACTTTTTGGTCACCGCCATAGCACTCATTGGATGGACCATTACTCAAAACAACGGACTGTCCAAGGAAGTCAGCGAGACCTGTTCCATCGCCCTCACATAATAGGAATTTGTTTAGGATGTTCAGTAACCTCGTAGAACATTGGTGCACTATGCTGGCACCGCTTCGGGAAACCAACCTGCTTAACCATTGGTGCGGAGAAGAGTCTTTGATTAAAAAAAAAAAAAAACGGCTGCACGGCGTGAAGTGGTTAGCACGCAGGCCTCACAGCTAGGAGACCCAAGTTCAATCCCATCCTCGGCCATCTCTGTGTGGAGTTTACATGTTCTCCCCGTGCGTTCCAAAAACATGCTAGGTTAATTGGCGACTCCAAATTGTCCATAGGTATGAATGTGAGTGTGAATGGTTGTTTGTCTATATGTGCCCTGCCTTACGTATGTACCCTGCCTCGCCCAAGGACAGGTGCAACAGGCTCCAGGATACCCCCGCCCCTAGTGAGGATAAGCAACATAGAAAATGGATGGAAGAATCTGAAATTTTGTCTTATTGATAGTGGATGGGGCGGCACGGTGGTCTAGGGGTTAGCGCACAGACCTCACAGCTAGGAGACCAGCGTTCAATTTCACCCTCGGGCATCTCTGTGTGGAGTTTGCATGTTCTCCCCGTGCATGCGTGGGTTTTCTCCGGGTACTCCGGTTTCCTCCCACATTCCAAAAACATGCTAGGTTAATTGGCCACTCCAAATTGTTCATAGGTATGAATGTGAGTGTGAATGGTTGTTTGTCTATGTGTGCCCTGTGATTGGCTGGCGACCAGTCTAGGGTGTACCCCGCCTTACGCCCGAAGACAGCTGGGATAGGCTCCAGCACCCCCCACGACCCTCGTGAGGAAAAGCGGTAGAAAATGAATGAATGAATGATAGTGGATGAACATATTACTTTAGTTGACTATAGGCATTCTTTATTCGTGACTCACTTTTACCAGAAATTGTATTGCCTACTGTAGTATTTGTCTAATTTTATACACATACACTGTATATTTCTGTATCGAATGGCATCACATATATACTGATAAGAAAGCATCATTAACTTAAGGGTTTACATTTTTCATTTTTAAGTATTTCAATGAATGTCTTCCAAATGTTTAAATGCAATCAAATGTTTGGGAATTTCCAAAAACAAGCAAATAGAAAGTTCACCTATTCTATTCACCCATTTAAACGGTGTAGTACTGCATTTTCTACAAGAAAAAAACATTACAAAATACTGTTTCGATGTAAAAAAAAAAATAACCTTCACCGTTTTTAAGTTTACATCCACTTACTGTCATTTAAACGGTTTAGTAGTGCATTTTCTACAAGAAAAAAATACTAAATGTACTGTTTTAGAAAGTAAATTTTCTATGTAAAAAAAACTGGCCTTCACCGTTTTCAAGGCTACATCCACGTATTGTCATTTTAACGGTGTACTAATGCTTTTTCTACAAGAAAAAATGATAAAAAGTACGGTTTTCGAAAGTAAATTGATTTACAGTTTTTCAGTGTTAAAAAAACAATTTAGGATTGTAGGATGCAGGATTGTGTATGTGCCCTGTGATTGGCTGGCCACCAGTCCAGGGTGTACCCCGCCTCTCACCCCAAGACAGCTGCGATAGGCTCCACCACCCCCACGACCCTAATGAGGATAAGTGGTAGAAAATGAATGAATGAATAGTTGAGGTCAAAATTGAACAAGTACTAGTGAGGGTAAAAAAAAAACTGTATTATATAAGCTTCTGTAGATTGAACCCAGCCTGCACAGTTGAAACAACAGTGTCACTAATCTAATGAATATGAATCAGCTACTTTCACAAATCAGATCAAAAAACAATGAGTCTGTTTGTTTACAGAGACTGATCTAAAACCCACACACCCGCTGGACTTGTGCCAGTCAGGTCTTCAAACATGCAGAGTTTAGTAGCATGTAGCATCTGATTTGATCTGAATGCATCATTGTCAGGCAACCGGATGACAAAAATCTGTCATACTGTGTACCAAAGAAGTAAGTGTCATATCATTGGTTTGGGTCATAGTTTGGGTCGTTTTTCACAAAATAAACAAAGGATGAGAAAACCCACCAGGCTGGAGGGATTACATCATGAAATCATCTCTCACGTTCCAGCATTAGCTACGGCCCTGCTTCATTCCTTTTTGAGATGCAATTCAGCACCATGGACAGCACTGCAGTGGTACAAAATGCCAAAAGAAGAAATGTGAATGACAATTTTTGAGGAAACAGTTTATCGCAAAGCATGAAAATGAAATCCAAAGTTCAAAGGGCACCTATTATGCTCATTTTCCCACCCTTCGTATTGAGGTGTGGTCTCCTATAGAGCAGCTACGCACAATAACCTGCACAGAACTTTTTAGATTTTCCAGAATCTGCACCTATTCCAGCTGTATTTCCTTTAATGTGTGCTTCCTGCCGAAACAGTCTGTAAAAATTGATTCCACCCACAGGCATGCCCACTCGGCTGTGATTGGCTCAAGGTGCTTCCGAACTATCCACCATATAAGGAAGTCTGCCCCTCTGTGACATCACAGAGGTGCAGTTTTACCACGCCTTTTTAAACCAAGCATTTTGAGCCATCCCAAATGTCTTTTAGGGCTCACTTCCAAATACGCAAACCTCATTATCTGAAACCTTGGCATCGTTTAACACGAGAATACAACATTCTAAGTATTCTTCTATTCTAACTACATTTATAGGTCAGAAAAGTAAAAAAAAAGCATAGTAGGTCCGTCTTAGAACCGGCTTTTAAAAGATGAAAATGTGGCAAATTTTTGGATTCATTGTCATTTTCTGTCAAATATACATACAGTCGGCGGCACGGTGGTCTAGGGGTTAGCGCGCAGACCTCACAGCTAGGAGACCAGGGTTCAATCCCACCCTCGGGCATCTCTTTGCATGTTCTCCCCGTGCATGCGTGGGTTTTCTCCGGGTACTCCGGTTTCCTCCCACATTCCAAAAACATGCTAGGTTAATTGGCCACTCCAAATTGTCCATAGGTATGAATGTGAGTGTGAATGGTTGTTTGTCTATATGTGCCCTGTGATTGGCTGGCGACCAGTCTAGGGTGTACCCCGCCTTACGCCCGAAGACAGCTGGGATAGGCTCCAGCACCCCCGCGACCCTCGTGAGGAAAAAGCGGTAGAAAATGAATGAATGAATACATACAGTCATGATCTCTTCATGGCAAAGGCAAAAAAGCTTTCTCTCTTTGTTGAGCTGCATAAGCAAGGCGTCTCGCAGCACGCCATTGCTGCTGAGGTTGGACGCAGTAAGACTGTGATTTGAAGCCTCTTCAAAGACGCTGAGAGTTATGGAACAAAGGAGTTAAGTGGTCGACCCCAAAAATTGTCGGGAAGAGCCTTGGCCCAAATGGCGGTTGTTATTGGTGCTGAGCGCAGACAGGAATTTGACACAGGAACCTTGACGGTTGATGGCATGACAAGGAGATCCCACCTGAGATGGTTTCCAATCATGATCTGGGGTGCTTTTTTCCTTCAATGGAAGAATGGAACTTCAAGTTGTGCAGGGGTGGCAAACGGCAGCTGGCTACGTCCAAATGCTGCAGGGGACATCCCTCATGACTATGTTACTATGTTCTACATTTAACTGAGAACATTTGAGGATGGATGGCAAGGGAAATTTACAAAAATGGACATCAGTTCCAGACAATGGATGCCCTCCGTGAAGCCATCTTCACCATCTGGAGCAACATTCCCACTAGCTTCCCGGAAACACTGGCATCAAGCATGCACAAAGCAATATTTCAGGTGATTTCTATTTTAGGGGCGTTTTGAGGTTTTTTGAGCTATGATCTTAAACATTTGATCAGCTGATGAGTAGCCTATTTCACTTTAATGCTTGTTTCCAATAAATTCCTTACTCTTTTTTTTGTCTCACTTCCATTTCTTTTCACTTTCATTTCACTTCAGCAGTACAAAATGTAAATTCTTGCAATTTAAAAGTACATTTATTCAAATGTGTGACATCTAACCCTTCCTCCACAACTTTGAACAGTACCAGTGCTCCCACACTCATGGCCAAGCACTCCTGTGAACTCTGAGGGGGCGCCGAATAGCGGGAGGAATGAAGTGGAATGTCAGTTTGGTGGAGATGTTTGGACTTTACGTGCAACTGCTAGCCACGAGTGTGCTACTGGGAGTCGATCTGGGCCGCAGGGATCGGGCCGGGGTCAGCGCCCAGAACAACGAGAGGAGGGTTCTGGCTCACATCCCGGGTGACGTCATCATAGGAGCCCTGTTCTCAGTTCACCACCAGCCTCCTGCGGACAAGGTTGGTGCTCTGAAGTTTTCACTTGCTCTTGACTTTCAGGCGTCATCTTTGCATGCCACGTTTATCAGGTGCACGAGAGGAAGTGTGGCGCAGTGCGTGAGCAGTACGGGATCCAGAGGGTGGAGGCCATGATGCACACGCTGGATCGAATCAATGCGGACCACAGCATACTCCCGAATATCACTCTTGGATGTGAGATCAGGTAAACTGTTACCTTTATATTATGGCTTTTGATTATCTTCAAGAATGGTTCAGAATGGGGTTCAGAATGGGAGCGCGGTCAGAGCACAAAGTGCTGCTGTAAATTTTAGCCAATGAGAAGCCTGGCGAAATAGAGACATAATTAATATACCATGTCATTGGACATACTAGTCTGAGATGTGGTAATATCGTACATGGAGATGTCTTGTTTTATGAGAGACAGTTATGATGTGTTACGGTCGTCCATTCACTCTATCACGTTTTTAAAAATAAATGAAATAATTAATTATTCTTTCACGGTTGACTACCGCCTGTTATTTGGGGGGCATAAAAATGGCTAAATATAAAGGAAGTAAGTACAAAGGCATTCAGAAGACTCGTGCACAGGCCGCTAGGTGTCAGTTATATTATATTGTTGAGACAATAGCCATTGCAGGAAGTAGGCTGCCCAGAAGAAAATAACAATGAACTTTCCCAATGGGCGTGTAATGGCTTATATTCTGTTATTATGTCGATTAAATTGTGTAAAGTTGACTATAGGGGTGCTATTTCATATGTAGAGGGCTCTAAAATGTTCCATCCATTCATTTTCTATACCGCTTATCCTCACTGGGGTCAAGGGCATGCTGGAGCCTATTCCAGCTGTCTTTGTGCCAGAGGCGGGGTACACCCTGGACTGGTGGCCAGCCAATCACAGGGCACATATAGACAAACAACCATTCACACTCACATTCATACCTATGGACAATTTGGAGTGGCCAATTAACCTAGCATGTTTTTGGAATTTGGGAGGAAACCGGAGTACCCGGAGAAAACCCACGCATGCACAGGGAGAACATGCAAACTCCACACAGAGGAGCGGGGAATTGAACCCGGGTCTCCTAACTGTGTTAGCCTGTGCGCTAACCACTCGTCCAGCTCTAAAATGTTAAAAACTGTATTTAGAAGCTCATGTTCTATATTGAATAGTGAATTTATAAATAAAGATTGACTTGTGGTCTGAAAGCAATGATACATGAGGGATTATGAAGAGTGTACATTATGTGAGTGTTCTTACGACAAAACCCTGAGGCGCACCTTTGGTTTAAAACATGTACTGACTCCATCTCCAATTGCTCATGATCTGAACCGCAGGGACTCGTGCTGGCACTCTGCCGTGGCCCTGGAGCAGAGCATCGAGTTCATCCGAGACACGTTGGTGTCCAGTGAGGAGGAGGAAAGCCAGAGCAGGTGTGCCGCCGAGTCGGGCAGCGTGGTGGTGCCGCCGGGCAAGAAGCCCATCGTAGGCCTCATCGGACCCGGCTCCAGCTCGGTGGCCATCCAGGTGCAGAATCTCCTGCAGCTCTTCAACATCCCACAGATCGCCTACTCGGCCACCAGCATGGATCTCAGTGACAAGGTCGGAGTTTGGGCTTTTAATGATGAATTATTTCCAGATAAACACGTGGATCATTTCCTTCCTGCAGAGCTTGTACAAATACTTCATGAGGGTGGTGCCTTCCGACATGCAGCAGGCCCGAGCCATGGTGGACATCGTCAAGAGGTACAACTGGAGCTACGTGTCGGCCATACATACTGAGGGTAAGACTTTGGGGTGCCCCCTGTCTTTCATCCACTATGTTTCTGATATTTTCATGATTTTACCAGGGGCAAAATATAAGAACTAACACTCAGTGTGATGCAATGTCAATCAAAAGTAAATGTACATGGATGAATTGCATTAGATTGGAATGCGTTAGGTCTTTAATCCTATTCCTCTTTAGTAAAACTTGCTATATGGAACATCTGCATGAAGCTTAGACCTCGCTACACGCTGCCGTTTGCGGTGCTTGATGTCGTCTGATCCGTTTACGGTGGCTTCACCAGATCTGCTCTCCCGTGCTGGGACGAAATAAATGACGCTCACTCTGAGAGGCCTTTAGTTCAAACGTTTAAATAGGAAAAGGTCTTAATCCAGGCTGCCTCCAGGTAGACTTGACAGACAAATACAATCAAATTACCGTATTTTCTGGACTATAAGTCGCTCCGGAGTATTAGTCGTACAATGCCAAAAATCCATAATTAGGTAGAAAAAAACATACATAAGTCACACTGGAGTATAAGTCGCATTTTTTGCGAGTAATTTATTTTAACTACTTGACCAAAACATTACATCCTCTTGGAAGGCAAGTTGTAACATTAATAAAAGAATAGAGAACAGGAATAGGTGTAAGATATGCTAACACAATGCTTATTCAGCTACACAAAAAATAAACATAAACAGAAAAGGTGTCCAGTGTTTATGTAACATAAACACTTTTTTCATTTATAAGTCGCTCTGGAGTATAAGTCGCAGGAACAGCCAACCTATGAAAAAAAGTGGACTTATAGTCACACATGATAATGATATTTTCATGGATAAAATAGTAATAGTAGTAATTGATCGTCACTGAATGTACCAACGGGGCTGCATGGCGGTCGAGTGGCTAGCGTGCAGACCTCACAGCTAGGAGACCAGGGTTCAATTCCACCCTCGGCCATCTCTGTTCTCCCTGTGCATGACATGCTGTATCTTCCTTATTCATACACTACATTTTCACCCTAAATGACATTTGTGGCGCCCCCTGTAGGCTTTGTTGAAAACACTTTGGAAGGCATGCTAGAATACATATAAAAGAGCTATAGGTTTTATAATCGTTAGACAAATGCTCAATTTCCTGACTATAAGTCACTTGATGTGACACACAATGTACTGGACTTGGGAATTGGATTTCTCTATTTATTTAATCTGGAACGGAAAGTCATTTAGTTACACAATTGCATGACATACTTGGGAAGCGGAATTGGACAATAACAGACAAAGCCAGCGAGTCCAACAAGCAAGTTACCACAAAATAAGTTCACCGAGCTCCCGATCTCAGTTGTCACATGCATCGAGCACCCTCTCATGGCTGTCAATGGTAATATTCACTCCTTGGCTCATATCAGCATGAATTAACATTTAAAAACATGTTGCATTTCATATATATATTATCATATAGAAATGACAACACCATAATTAGCGTACACCCTTGTGTTTTTCGATTTATGTTGAAAATTTACAGCAAAATTTGTTTGTTTGTTTACATTTTGGGCTGCATGGCGGACGAGTGGTTAGCACTCAGGCCTCACAGCTAGGAGACCCGAGTTCAATTCCACCCTCGGCCATCTCTGTGTGGAGTTAGCATGTTCTCCCTGTGCATGCGTGGGTTTCCTCCCACATTCCAAAAACATGCTAGGTTAATTGGCCACTCCAAATTGTCCATAGGTATGAATGTGAGTGTGAATGGTTGTTTGTCTATATGTGCCCTGTGATTGGCTGGCCACCAGTCCAGGGTCCCAGTCTCGCTCGAAGACAGCTGGGATAGGCTCCAGCACCCCCGCGACCCTTGTGAGGAAAAGCGTTGGAAAATGAATGAATGAATGTAGCAACCAGAAACGAGACATGTATTAGCAAAACAGTGTGAAGGCACATTGACAAGGAATGCAGCATGGAGGTGTGCAAGTCACATGAGAGCATGAAAATGACACCCCACCTTCAAAAAAGAATCCTAGCGGCCTTGCTTAACTTAACTATTCACGTTGCAAATACAGTCGCCGTAATACAACAATACAGTGTCACTATCTTGCCTGCTTTCCTCACATGAATGATTGGAAATAATCTGTTCCAGGGTCAAACAGTGACCATCATAAAATTTTAGCCGCGTCTCACTTGGTGCACTTCCATATTTAGGGTAATGAAAAAATGCCGTGCACTTAAAATGGTGAGTGTGTCATGATGGATTAACTCCACTCATGGCGGTGGAGGAGTAACCCGTAGCCGTGGAAAGTAGCAGAAACGGAGGAGGATGAAGTTAGTGGGTAAATATTTGATCGTCATTTCTGGTAACAATTCACACACTCGGGAACTAAATACACAGTGTACTTACTGAAGTGGACTGGATGTATACTTTACTATACTTTATTCATTGCATATGCTCTGTTTACACGTGTGAAAAGATATTATATAAGCTATATATATAGCATATCAGCTCTGTATGATGACACGCCTTAAACTGTATCTCAAATCTCAAATACAACCATCCCTCGCCACTTAGCGGTACGGTGATGAAGTTAGTTTCACTTTGGATACTCGGCTCTCTACCTACAGAGGCGGTTCCCCCTTACTGTGCCCGGACTGCTGTGTCATGGTGCAGGGAGCTCACACAGGAAGTGCCACTCTAACTGCTAGTTGTTTATACTAGGGACCGTCAATAAATTACTATTACGTTGAAGCGTGTTGGTTAAAAACAGTCATAAACTGTATTCTAAATCACACTACAAATAGACCGTAACCAGGGAAATGATTAGTACTACTTTTTAAGTATTTTGCACACATTTTTTTCCAATTTTATCTTCTGTATTAAAAACATTGGATCAGATGGGAAGCCAAAAATGTGCACCTGAGGCCCGTTATTACGCTAAATAAGCACCGCCTCTTCCACAGGTAATTACGGTGAGAGCGGCATGGAGGCCTTCAAAGACATGGCAGCCAAGGAGGGCATCTGCATCGCGCATTCGGACAAGATCTACAGCAACGCCGGCGAGCGTAATTTTGACAAGCTTCTCCACAAACTGCGCGGCCACCTGCCCAAAGCCCGCGTGGTGGCCTGCTTCTGCGAGGGCATGACGGTGAGAGGAATCCTCATGGCCATGCGGCGCCAGCAGTTGGTGGGCGAGTTCCTGCTGGTGGGGAGGTGAGATGGAGCGCTACTCTCAGCAGCATCCTCATCATCACATACATCCCATCCATCCATCCATCCATCGTCGCCATGGAAACCAAAGGTACTCTTTCATTCCTTTTGTTTGCTTTGCTTCATCTCTTGTGCTTCTTGGACCGTCTTTATCATGTTGATGACTTTCATAGTGTGCAGAATGGAAGGGAAAAGTGCAAGGGAGTGGAGGCATAGATGGGGGGGGCTGGTGGGTGGAGGAATAAGCAAGAATGAGGGGGTTGATGAAGCTGGAGGATGGCTTGCGAGGAGG
The DNA here is from genome assembly GCF_030265055.1 of Doryrhamphus excisus. Classification (NCBI taxonomy): domain Eukaryota; kingdom Metazoa; phylum Chordata; class Actinopteri; order Syngnathiformes; family Syngnathidae; genus Doryrhamphus; species Doryrhamphus excisus. Next base: position 3,157,420 of record NC_080476.1, on the reverse strand, counting down.
AGAAGAATAAGGTGTTTTATTTTAAGGCTGCCTGGCGCCCGTCCCTGGCGTTCTATAAATGCTTCTGCTCATTAGGCGCCGCACATGTGGGCTGCAAGAAACATAAAGTAACCTTGAACTACATATTGCGACGCCGTGTAGTAGCACACATGTTCACTTGAACACCTTTTAGAAATCATGCATTCACCTGAACAGACATGCTGTATCTTCCTTATTCATACACTACATTTTCACCCGAAATGACATTTGTGGCGCCCCCTGTAGGTTTTGTTGAAAACACTTTGGAAGGCATGCTAGAATACATATAAAAGAGCTATAGGTTTTATAATCGTTAGACAAATGCTCAATTTCCCGACTATAAGTCACTCCTTAGTACAAGTCGCAACAGTAAAAAAAAATGCACTGGACTTAGGAATTGGATTTCTATTTATTTAATCTGGAACGAAAAGTCATTTAGCTACACAATTGCATGACATACTTGGGAAGCGGAATTGCCTAAATAACAGACAAAGCCAGCGAGTCCAATAAGCAAGTTACCAAAAAATATAAGTTCACCGAGCTCCCGATCTCAGTTGTCACATGCATCGAGCCCCCTCTCATGGCTGTCAATGGTAATATTCACTCCTTGGCTCATATCAGCATGAATTAACATTTAAAAACATGTTGCATTTCATATATATATTATCATATAGAAGTGAAAATACCATAATTAGCGTACACCCTTGTGTTTTTTTCGGTTTATGTTGAAAATTTACAGCAAAATTTGTTTGTTTACATTTTGGGCTGCATGGCGGTCGAGTGGTTAGCACTCAGGCCTCACAGCTAGGAGACCTGATTTCAATTCCACCCTCGGCCATTTCTGTGTGGAGTTTGCATGTTCTCCCCGTGCATGCGTGGGTTTTCTCCGGGTATTCCGGTTTCCTCCCACATTCCAAAAACATGCTAGGTTAATTGGCCACTCCAAATTGTCCATAGGTATGAATGTGAGTGTGAATGGTTGTTTGTCTATATGTGCCCTGTGATTGGCTGGCCACCAGTCCAGGGTGTAGCCCGCCTCTCCCCCCAAGACAGCTGGGATAGGTTCCAGCACCTTCGTGACCCTTCTGAGGATAAACGGTAGAAAATGAATGAATGAATGTTTACATTTTGTGGTTAGTAAACAATATGGCGCCCATCTTATTATGTTATTAATACACTGCTTGATGTTTTTTTAATCACAAAACCCTCTTATTAGCATCCTATTGACTTGCTAATATATTGAAATAATAATAATAAATTGATGTTCATTTATCCCTTTCATTCATCATCTATATATATTTAGAATTGTTTTCTGCTGGTAAAACTATCATTTAAAAACTCTAAAAGTGGGTTTTGTGTTAACAGATGAATTTGATTTACATTATTTCTTATAGGAAAAAGGGATTTGGTTGGCATCGGTTTTGAGTTGGACCTTCTGGAGAAGATTAATGACACTAACCAAAGTTCCACTGTATAATATAGTATGATATGTAATATACAGTATATAGTAATACTATATAAGATTTTTCACCAATCTTGCGGTTGTCAGTCCCCTTAAGGTGTGAACCAAATTGGTTGCACCAGATTGGGTTTTTGAGAAATTTCAAGTCAGTCCAGCTTATAGGGGTCAAACTTGTGGTATTGGGGCCACCTCGTGTTATCGGTCAGGCAACACAGTCGGTTGCATGTTTTGACACATTCTACTATAAATCTGAATTTTCCTGTGTAATTGTTGAATTTCTTTCATCTTTATTGTCTGTATTGATGCAGTTTTTAAGAGTGCATTTACATTTGCACTCCTGGATCTTCAGGAGCTTCTGTAGAGCTTCTAAAAAGAAGTCACTAATGAGTAACTGGCCCATTCTTGTTAATCACCTGAAAAATTGCTTTGGGCGTTCCTGATGCCAGTGTCTCCAGGAGGCTAGTGGGAATGTTGCTCCGGGTGGTGAAGATATAACTGGTGTCCATGTTTGTAAATTTCCCTTGCCATTCATCCTCAAATGTTCCACGACTACAGTATAATAAACAAGTTGGGAGTTTCTGTGACGCAGCTCTCATTGGATACCTAATAAAGTGGCCAGGAGGCACCAGGGAGACTTGACTCCCAAACATCTGACCTGAAACATTAACTATAGTAGGATTGGAGCCAAATAAGCTCACGTCTATTCTCATCTCTCCCAGTGGACTCAGACGGAAGGTTGATTGCACGTCCGCACGTGCGTGTGTATAAAAAAAATAATAAACTTTAAAATGCTGGAGTTACACAACCTCAGCGTGGGTGTTCCGCTCGAAGCCCCCCCCCCCCCCCGGACGGTGGAGGAGATCATTTTATAACACATCCTCAGAGAGGCGAGCGCTGAAATGCTATGCTAGTGTTGAAAAGGCAGCGATGGATATGAAAAGCATGCGGGGCTCTGACTCTGTATGGTTTGAATCACTCTTGAACGAGAGCACCAGAGCCCACGCGGTGAACCGCGAGGGCAACGACGCTGCGTACGGCGTGTTCCTACACCACCTACAAGCCTGCGCACACACCGCACAACACCACACTGGCCAACTTTTAAGGAGAACAAACAGCATCCAGTCTCAAGTAAAAATAACAGCACAGCAGTTGCTCAACCGCAAAGAGCACCACTGTTAGTACGTGACTCCTGAGGCCGTGAAAAGGGGGAGAAGGTGATCTGACAACATTGCGATGTGTGTTTTCAAAGTCAGCAAGCATCCTCTAGATCAGGGGTGGGCAAACTTTTTGACTCGCGGGCCGCATTGATATAACAAAATTTCCGGGGGGGGGGGGGGGGGGGGGGCAGACTATATATTTTACACATAACAGTCCACCTGGTATTATTGTATCTGTAAAATTGTCATGCAATCTGCTATTATTATTTATTATTTTATATTTATATTTAAATATTTTAAAAATAATAAAATATTATAATAATTAAAATAAAATTAAAATAATAATTATTATATTATTATTATGTAAAATATGCAAATATAACAATATTATTATATATAATTAATATAATAATTAGCATTAATATAATTAATATAATAATCATAATAGTTATAATAATAATATAATAATAATTATTATTTTAATTTTTATTATTATTATTAATATGTGCTTGTGTCTCTTTTTTCAGGAGCACTTTGTAAACAACAGACCATGTCAAACAACGAAATTGATACAACCATCAAAAGGTTGGCTCAGGCCATGATGCCAGGTTGTATGTTGAGTTTAAATTAAATACTTTTGAAAGATTGGGCGGGCCGTATTCAAACACTTGGCGGGCCGGATGTGGCCCCCGGGCCGTAGTTTGCCCACCCCTGCTCTAGATTAAGATGAAGAGATTCATCTCGAACATCCGTCCTCTCCTGGCTCAGCGACGGCTGGGCCGACAGGTACGACGTGACCGACGGCTACGAGAGGGAGGCGGCGGGCGGCATAACCATCAAGCTCAAGTCGGCCTACGTCACGTGGTTTGACGACTACTACCTGAAGCTGAAGCCCCACTCCAACCTGAGGAACCCGTGGTTCCCCGAGTTCTGGCAGCACCGCTTCCAGTGCAAGCTGAGGGGACACCCGCAGGAGAGCGCCACCTACAACCGCTCCTGCAGCTGTGAGTGCAACACACCCGTCTGTACATCACCGCAATGTTCCTCCCCGGGAGGACATTTGTCCGTTACATTTGTCTGTCCTGTCCAGCGAGAGAGTCCCTTCGCCACCAGTACGCCCAGGACACCAAGATGGGCTTTGTCATCAACGCTATCTATTCCATGGCCTACGGTCTGCACGCCATGCAGCAGGTCCTCTGCCCGGGATATAAGGTACATCTGGAATTATTGCAATAATCGTTGCAGGCCTAATATATACAATGGAACCTTGGTTAGCGATTGGCCTCATGTTTTGTACACCAGAATTTTGTCTCGGTTTGAGTGCATTTTCTGGTTAGCATACAATATAGTGGTAGTGCTTGACTTGTTGTGCTATTAATACACAGTGTGAGTACAAATGTCTTCTTAATGTATTTTTATCACAAAACATCCATGTTAGGATCTTTTTGGTTTACTAAAACGGGGAAACAGGAAGAAGAAGTCAGCTTTGTTGCTCACCCTTTAGCATAATTGATGTACAGTAAATGCACTTACGTATTAAACAGCTTTGCTCTGCCAGGTTAAGCTACACCTTCCCTGTTATATGGCTTTATTGGAGGTTTTGTTGTTATGCAAATTTGGAGCAGCCTCACTGGAGCAGGAGGGGATAGAAAAGAAGAAAAAGGAAAACAGGAGGGCGGAGTGTGGGGACAAGAGAGAGACAAGAACAACAGCAACAACAACAATTGCAATGACAATAACAGAACACCAAAAACAAAACAGGACATCAGGTTATAAAAGACCATAATGGAGAGGAAACAGTATTAAACAGCCACAGGGATATTACTGAAAAAAACCGTAAAAACATAAAACAGTCAAACATACTAGTGGTAATAGTAGTAATGAAAATATGAACCATAATTATAAACAGAATAACAATAATGACTACATTCTTATTGCTGACATCATATTGACTGTAATAAAACCTTAATTCTTAATCAAAATGCTGGCACTTTCAAACCATTCAGGCTTATATGGTAGCCATGATCAAAAGAATCACAGACACGACTGAATTGAAGAAATAGAGTAACTCAGCAAAACACTGAGGTGCTGTCCGTGTTGATCTCACTGCCACATCATGTCTTTGGCAACAATCAACAACTATAAAAACATAAGGTTTGACTTTCTGGAAGGGATCAATTGGATTTATTTCATTTGTTATGGAAAATTTGATTTGGTTAGATGAAGTTTCGGTTAGAGTCGGACCTTCTCAAACGGATTAATGGCGCTAACCAAGGTTCCACAGTGATGGAGCCTAATCATTACGGATAGATACAGTTTTTTTCAGTTCCTACTTTTCCAGATTGACAATTTAGATTTTAAGAATAATCTGGGACATAAGAACGTAACTGGGCTGCACGGCGGACAAGTGGTTAGCACGCAGACCTCAAAGCTTGGAGACCAGGGTTCAATTCCACCCTCGGCCATCTCTGTGTGGAGTTTGCATGTTCTCCCCGTGCATGCGTGGGTTTTCTCCGGGTACTCCGGTTTCCTCCCACATTCCAAAACATGCTAATTGGTTCATGCTAAAAGGTTAATTGGCCGCTCCAAATTGTCCATAGGTATGAATGTGAGTGTGAATGGTTGTTTGTCTATATGTGCCCTGTGATTGGCTGGCCACCAGTCCAGGGTGTACCCCGCTTCTCGCCCGAAGACAGCTGGGATAGGCTCCAGCTTGTGAGTATTAGCGGTAGAAAATGAATGAATGAGTAAATAAGAACGTAACTGTTCTTATGTGAGCTTATATGTTGAGGGGGCAGAGCGGCGGTTTGGACAGTTTTGGAAGTTGCGTTCCACTTTAGAGGGGCATTAGTCAAATTCAAAAGTGTGTTCGTTCAACAGAAAACACAACCATCACAGAAATGTCATGACTCTTCATTGAAATAATGCATTTAGGTAACTGAATGATGAACTTACGTTTATAATGAATTCAACTAAGACAATCAGGCAGTCTGAAAGGAAGGATAGCGCCACCTAGAGGGTACTTGGACGGCCTAGGTTTTTAGCTGTCGTGCGTCGATGCTTACACCACTTCCTGTCCACAGGGCTTGTGCGAGTCCATGCGTCCCATCGATGGGCGCCAGCTGCTGGAGTTCTTGATGAGAACAAACTTCACCGGCGTCTCAGGCGAGATCATCCACTTTGACCAGAACGGGGACTCGCCTGGCAGGTAAGAAAGGTGCGAAGAAGAAGTACACAAGAAGTACCGGCAAGGCTTTGCATCTCCTAGATACGAAATCATGAACTTCAAGCACATGGGTGAGGAGGAGTACGCCTATGTCCACGTGGGCAGCTGGGATCAGGGCGGCCTGCGTATGAATGACATGGAGATCTGGAGCAACGACAGCGACGTCATCACATCGGTCTGCTCGGAACCTTGCCAGAAGGCTCAGATCAAGGTGGGCAGCTGCCAACAAAACAAGAGTTTATTTTGGTGAGGAACGCATCTGAGTCTTCATCTGACATGTTGGCAATCAGATGGTTCAGTTCCTCAGCAGGGACTCTCCTCTCTTTTCCAAGCTTTAATCTCTTCCCATCTGGACTTCTTCAGCTCCCTCCAGTGTTTCAGTGCTAGCGTCTTTCTCATTCTCTGCTCCTCCTTGGGCTCCCCTGGCGAGGACCTGCTCTCCTAGCCTACAAAGTGCAAGATTACTGTAGCTACAGACTGTAGTCTCTGTGGAGCTTGGCGACATCTAACCCCGTGCATGTGCAGGTGATCCGCAAAGGGGAGGTGAGCTGCTGCTGGACCTGCACGCCCTGCAAGGACAACGAGTTCGTGTTTGATGAGTACACCTGTCGTACCTGCGTCCTGGGCTCGTGGCCGACAGACGACCTGCGTGGTAAACTTTAGTTTGTCACGTACAAACGTTCCCGTCTCGATGTCTTTGAATGTGGCACACACAACACAAATAAGCCAGTTTGGATTCCTGAACGCTCCCTGAAGATCCCTGCGGGGCTTACCTTCCGGAACACACTTTTTAAACATTTAAACACATTTACACGTATAAAATGTGTACTGTAGATACTCACCATGAATCAATAGGGGGGATTCAAACTTGACGATATTTCTCATTTCAGAGACAAGCTGTCTTGTGGTAACCTGGCAACCAGAAGCCAATCAGGCTCTGAGCTACAGCATGACTACTGTGAATGATAATACATGTAATATGGAAGTGATGGCACCATTGGAACCGTGCATGAAGTGCTTTACACACACACATTAACCTTCCAGTCCAACCTACCTCGGTGTTCCCTGCATCACTCCTTCGCTCGGGCTGCTACTTTTTTTTTTAATGGCCAAGAAGTTGGAGTATTTGTACATTTGGTCAAACTTACTTAAGATTTGTCAAAACTCAAAACATGACCATAAGATTCTTACCAAGACATGATACGATCACCTACCTCTAGAATTTCACTACTTCCTAGTTCCTCTAAGCCAGGGGTGCTCATTAAGTCGATCGCGAGCTACCGGTCGATCGCGGAGGTGGTACTGGTCGATCGCTGGTCGATCGCGGCGTGACATTACAAAAATATCATCCCAGCATCAATGCCGTCACTTGATTGATATACAGGGCAGCCATTCAGATGACAACTGAATGTTGCCCTTCGGGTGACCAATCAAATCAAACAACGTCTCTAAGTGCAGCAGAACTTACGATGTCAGCCTATCATCCATCCCCGTTACTTGATTGACATACAGGACAACCAATCAGATGACAACTGAATTTTGACCTTTAGGTCACCGCTCATGCGTAAACAACGATGCAAAGTGCTAAGCTAGTCGGCGAATTGCGAGATTTTAAGCCCTCGCTAAAGTTTATGGTCACTAAAATGAGTGAAGGAGCTGGACCAAGTAAAAAGGCAAAAACTGGACCAAGTAAAAAGGCAAAAAACATATCACTTCCATACGGATATGGAATATTATACGGATATTATGATACGGATATTATCCATGACTGATAAACATTTGGAAGTGTGCTTGAGGCTGGCTATCAGCAGCTACTGTCCGGACTATGCATCCCTGGCTGGTTCAATTCAGTGCAAGTCATCAAAGTAAACTCAGGTAATTACAAAAAATGTTAATAGTTAATTATGTGTGTTTTGCAATATTGGCTCATTTGGTTATGTAAGGTACATCAACATACATTGTACGTACAAATAATCCTCAATACATTTGAAAATAAATAGATGTTTTGCATTTTTGTAGTGGGTAGATCATTTTGACTCGGTCATTTTAAAAGTAGCTCGCATGCTGAAAAAGTGTGAGCACCCCTGCTCTAAGCATTCTCTACACATCATGCACGGTGTGTCTACCATAACTACACGTCAACATAAATGGTTAGCAGTAGCAGCTACAACTTTCATCATTATTTACGTTTTTAGAATTTCACTGCTGAGACTGCTGCCTGCATAAGCAGAGGAAAATGCACGGATGGAGTTTCAAAAAGCAATTTATTGCAATCGAGTATGAAAGTGAAATCGGCTGTTCATCAGCTGATCACAAGTTGAGGCCCACCGCCGTTCGAAGCCAAAATCGTTGCAAAAATGTGGATTCAGTGTCATTTCCTGTCTGTATTGCTGTCTGTATTCACAGTGTCATGATCTCTCCATGTGCACTATTGCGCACCATTGCAACTGAGGTTGGACGCAGTAAGACGGTCTTTTGGAACTTCTTCAAAGATCCTGAGGGCTATGGAACAAAATAGTCAAGTGGTAGACCTGAAATATATCACCAGCCCTGAGAGGGAGGTTTGAATTAGCTTTACGTCAAGATGATCCTGGGCCTAAATCAGGATCTGGGCTGCTTTTTCCTTCAATGGAACAATGGAGCTTCAGATTGTGCAGGGGCGTCAAACGGAAAACTGGCTATGTGGAGGTAGTGGAGGGGGCATCCCTCGTGACTGAAGGCCGTCATCTGTGTGGTAATGACTGGCTTTTTCAACAGGGGGGGGTCTTAAACTGGGTCTTAAACATTTGCTCATATTTCCATTTAACGGTTGTTCACTGTAACGTTTTTTATCCCATTTTCTCGATATGCATTTTGAAACTCTACATAGAACTTCCTTAAGATCCAACAATGCAAAATGTAAACCCCTGCAATATTTCAACTGGTGTATTTCAACATTTTAATGAAGTGTATGTCAAGCGTTGTCAAACGGTTCTCAACCTGGGACCCACGTTTTCCACTGGTCATCAGGTCGAGACCTATTATGCTCATTTCCCAGCCCTTTGTATTGAGTTGTGGACTCCTATAGAGCAGCTACACACAATAACTCACACAGAAACCTTTTTAGATCTTCCAGAATCTGCGCCTATTCCAGTTGTATTTCCAAAACTGTCTTTTAATTTATTACGGTAGGCTTCCAGGCGCACCCACTGCCCCGTGATTGGTTCCACACAGCCCATATAAGGATGTGTTGCACAAACCCCATTATCTGACACTTTGTCATGGTTTAACACGAGAATACAACAACAACACAACACTGATGGAAACGTCTACCCTTTCCCTTCTAATAGGATGTGAGCCCATCCCGGTGCAGTACGTCCGTTGGGGTGATCCGGAACCCATCGCCGCTGTCGTGTTCGCCTGTCTGGGTCTGCTGGCGACTCTTTTTGTCACATCCGTCTTTGTCAAGTAAGTAAAATGGGTCCATTTAAAGTCACTTTCTTAGCACGCGATGAGAAGATGAGAATGGCTTTGGTCGGCAGGTTCTGGGACACGCCTGTGGTGAAGTCATCCAGTCGTGAGCTGTGCTACATCATCCTGGCTGGAATATGTCTGGGCTACCTGTGCACGTTCAGCCTCATCGCCAAGCCCCACATCGTCTACTGTTACCTGCAGAGGCTGGGAATAGGCCTGTCCCCTGCCATGAGCTACTCCGCCTTGGTCACCAAGGTGCCCTTTGCCCTCTTCCCTCTTCATTTGCACTTTCATTCATTCATTCATTTTCTACCGCTACCCTGGACTGGTGGCCGGCCAATCACAGGGCACATATAGACAAACAACCATTCACACTCACATTCATACCTATGGACAATTTGGAGTGGCCAATTAACCTAGCATGTTTTTGGAATGTGGGAGGAAACCGGAGTACCCGGAGAAAACCCACGCATGCACGGGGAGAACATGCAAACTCCACACAGAGATGGCCGAGGGTGGAACTGAACCCTGGTCTCCTAGCTGTGAGGTCTGCGCGCTAACCACTCGACTGCCGTGCCGCCCCCCCCATTTGCTAAAAACTAATAATTATACAGACCATGGTTTTCCCTTCTTCTCGACTTAAATCTGGCACTTTCATTCCAAATACACACGTTGGGTGGAGCAACCCTAAAATGTGGCCATTTCCTGTCTAATCTGCCCTTGTGCATATTCTCCGCTTCACTTAAGCACTTTTGCCCCTGCACGCTTCTAAGGCTGCATTAAGCCCAGCAACTCAGGAAGGTGAAATATTAAATTGCACTTCAAGTTTGTGGCGTAGTAATTTATATCCCTTCAAACTGCCACCAAGTTTTTGTCATTTTCTTTTCTTTCGATTCAATTTTGTGGCAGGGTGACCCAAAAAGATGCGTACCCATGAAAATTTCAATTGTGACTTTGATTAAAAAGCTATTTATTTCACCAGAGTTTCAGCTATTTCTGTCAATTTTTAGTCAATTTATGGCTTTCCCAAGATGTGTTCCAAATGTCCACCATTCCGTTGCAAGCAAACCTGTACTCGTCTGACAAAGTTGTCAATCACTTTTACACACTCCTCTTTCGGGATGGCTCTTATTTTTGCTGTGATGGCAGTTTTCAGTTCCTCAATTGTTTGTGGATTTCCCTGGTATACATTGTCTTTGAGGAAACCCCACAGATAAAAATCTGGGGGGTTAAGATCTGGTGAGTGCGGGGCCCATTCCACATCGCATCTTCTGCTTATGAGTCTCTCTTCGAACCTCTGCCTCAACCAAGCAAAAAAAATAAGAGCCATCCCGAAAGAGGAGTGTGTAAAAGTGACGAGTACAGGTTTGCTTGCAACAAAATGGTGGACATTTGGAACACATCTTGGGAAAGCCATAAATTGACTAAAAATTGACAGAAATAGCTGAAACTCTGGTGAATGGTCTTCCATAAACTGAATAATGTGTGGTTGTAATATGAAATAAATAGCTTTTTAATCAAAGTCACAATTGAAATTTTCATGGGTACGCATCTTTTTGGGTCACCCTGTATTATAAACATGGTTTGTCTTTCCACTGCACCATTCATTCATCTGAAATCTGGTCGCTCCAATTGCTAGGTACGGTGCGTCGGCATCCGCAGCACCATTAGAAGCATCCAAAGTGACAAAAACAACAGCAGGCATCAGAGAGCGACATGAAGTCCATTTCAATCCAAAAAGGAGATGCATGTCTTTACGTGGGCATGCCTGAGATGTGTGGAGCGGGACGAGGTGGGGGATTATTGTCAGCAGCGTTATTCACAGCGCTGTGTCTATTTTGGATGCAGACCAACCGCATCGCTCGGATCCTGGCAGGCAGTAAGAAGAAGATCTGCACCAAGAAGCCTCGCTTCATGTCCGCCTGCGCACAGTTGGTCATTGCCTTCCTGCTCATCCTGCTGCAGCTCGGCATCATCGTGGCGCTGCTCGTCATCGAGCCGCCTGAGGTGTGTGCGTGCGCGTGTCTGTGTGTGTATACTCTATATACTATAGATACTGATTATGGCTGACTAACTAAAGGTCTCCTCTTTAGGTCATCTATGACTATCCCAGCATACGTGAAGTGCACTTGATCTGCAACCTCACCACTCTGGGGGTGGTGGCGCCGTTGGGCTACAATGGTCTGCTCATCCTCAGCTGCACCTTCTACGCCTTTAAGGTGTGTGTGTGTGTGTGTGTGTGTGTACATTACATACAATAGTTTTGTGGTGAAATGTCACAGAAGATTAGAATTAACTTGGCAATTCTTGTGTTGTTATTAATTTAGAGAAAAAAGCTTTGCGTTTTCATGTCTGTCTCTCCAAAAGTGTACAAAAAGAACAGAAAATGTCCCTAGATTTTACAATCTCCAGAGGTTTGAGTAACACTGACCCCTCCTGCTACCTTTTCTTATTCCGTGACAGAGTAGCTGCGTATTACGTGTGTTAAGACGCAGAGTTACGCTGCCATCTACTGTATGGAGATGGAAAGGCAAGCTACATTCACAGACAGTTTCATGATGTTAATGTTAACTCATTCAATCCCGGCCATTTTTCAAAAGCTGTCCATCTTGGTACCGGACATTTTGGAATAGATTTTGACAAAACACTCCGAATATTGTGTTCTGGGGCTGTATAAACATGGTATACACTATACCAGGGGTGCTCACACTTTTTCAGCATGCGAGCTACTTTTAAAATGACCGAGTCAAAATGATCTACCCACTACAAAAATGCAAAACATCTATTTATTTTCAAATGTATTGAGAATTATTTGTACGTACAATGTATGTTGATGTACCTTACATAACCAAATGAGCCAATATTGCAAAACACACATAATTAACTATTAACATTTTTTGTAATTACCTGAGTTTACTTTGATGACTTGCACTGAATTGAACCAGCCAGGGATGCATAGTCCGGACAGTAGCTGCTGATAGCCAGCCTCAAGCACACTTCCAAATGTTTATCAGTCATGGATAATATCCGTATAATATTCCATATCCGTATGGAAGTGATATGTTTTTTGCCTTTTTACTTGGTCCAGTTTTTGCCTTTTTACTTGGTCCAGCTCCTTCACTCATTTTAGTGACCATAAACTTTAGCGAGGGCTTAAAATCTCGCAATTCGCCGACTAGCTTAGCACTTTGCATCGTTGTTTACGCATGAGCGGTGACCTAAAGGTCAAAATTCAGTTGTCATCTGATTGGTTGTCCTGTATGTCAATCAAGTAACGGGGATGGATGATAGGCTGACATCGTAAGTTCTGCTGCACTTAGAGACGTTGTTTGATTTGATTGGTCGCCCGAAGGGCAACATTCAGTTGTCATCTGAATGGCTGCCCTGTATATCAATCAAGTGACGGCTTTGATGCTGGGATGATATTTTTTTAATGTCACGCCGCGATCGACCAGCGATCGACCAGTACCACCTCCGCGATCGACCGGTAGCTCGCGATCGACTTAATGAGCACCCCTGCACTATACCAACAGAAAGATTACACTCTCATCTTTCTTGTTTCTACCTTTTTCTGTTCTGTGGTATTCAGCAGTAGAGTTCCCGCCACAAAAGGGAGGAAAAGAGGCGTTTTGTGAAAATACATATTACAAGCATAACTTTGACACAAACGTAGCCATATATATTTAGTGTTTCCGCTAATTATGCATGTGTACATGTGGTAAAAAAAAAACAAGACCAGATGCCTTTTCACTTCCTGGTTGTTGCAGAGCATGTATTTCAATGGGAGAGATGCATGTCGAGCGCTTATAAAATGCCATCTTGCAGCCGTTTTTTTCGGTTTAAAACTGCATCAACCATGATCTCTTCTATTGCGGAGTTGCATCATCAAAATACACAAAAGACTTACTGTCTATACATCTTGTAGCAAATATATTCATGGTGGAAATACATTTATGGCAGGCTGACACAAATAATTGAATGTATACGGGAAGCGGTGAAAACCAAAATCCAATATGTTTGATCTAAGCCTAAGCCTATGTTTGATCTAATTCTTTCAGCTTCTTTTTCTTCTTCCAATCAGACTCGCAACGTTCCGGCCAACTTCAACGAGGCCAAGTACATCGCCTTCACCATGTACACCACCTGCATCATCTGGCTGGCCTTCGTGCCCATTTACTTCGGCTCCAACTACAAGATCATCACCATGTGCTTCAGCGTCAGCCTCAGCGCCACGGTGGCTCTCTGCTGCATGTTTGTGCCCAAGGTAGCTACTAAAACTACTCCTATACTCCTTTTGTCCTATATTTGAATCCAAAGACGGATTGACAGGTGTACATCATGCTGGCCAAGCCGGAGAAGAACGTGCGCAGCGCGTTCACCACGTCCACGGTGGTGCGCATGCACGTGGGCGACGCCAAGAAGGCGGCCAAGGCATCCAGCAGCATGGCCAACCTGTTCAGACGCCGTTCTTCCACGCAGGAGAACATCAGGTAGGATCACTCCTTCTCTTTTCAATAGCGATGCTTCAGAAGAACACTTTTTAGAGCTGTAATTGTAATACAGTGAAATCATGGAATCACAATGTCATTGCCCAAGGTTATCACCATGCTAAACGTCTTTTAGGGATTCATCAGTCAAGAACTCTGTTGAGTCACCATGATTAGCATTCGTTGAAATTGTCTAAATTCTGATTTTTAATGACACATGATGGCAACTGTCCTTCAAACTTTCAAGGAGGCAAATCAGGAACCCTATTGATTTTGATTGATATTTGACAAGATTGCTAGCTATAGCAAGACTCGTTAACGGTCTCACATGAACTTGAAGGGGATTATTGATGATTGATTTTGACGGCTATGTGACACATGATAGCAACACGTGTGTCAGGTTTGAATGGTGTTTGGGTCTCAGGTTGATTTTTTAGATCCTCCAGAGATGCTACTGAAGGCTTTCCAGGAACCCGACATGCACTCACTGGTGGAGTAAGAGGCTGGAAGGCGGCCTGATGTAGGTCGACTGCTCCCATGGGAAAGCCGCCAACATTAAGGATTCCTCTTTCGAGGAACGGTGGATTATTACACAGAATAGTAGAGGGAGGGGTTAGTGGGGGGGGGGGACGTCAGGAAGTAGAACATGGAGGCTCTCCTTCCAAGGTTACTAGTGAGGTGTAGAGAGAGTACGTTGACGTGACAGGCTTTGGTTTTGTTCCCGGGTCAGCTCCAATGGGAAGTCTGCATCCTGGGAGCAGAACGAGAGCAACCTCAGACCCAACCTTTGGAAGAGGATGTCCTTCCATGTCAAGAAGAAGGAGGCAGCAGAAGCCAACCAGACTGCCATCATCAAGCCCTTCACCACCGGCGGCGACGCAGCCGTCAAGGTGTCGCCGTCATTCCAGGCGGGAGGAGAAGGTGAGGAAGGAGGAGCGTTGAGCACCTATGGCGGCGACATCAGCGTCATCGGTGTGGGTGAGCTAGGAGTGATAGGAGGTCCAGCAGAAGGCGCCACCATCATGGACCAAATCAACTGTGTGGTCAACAGCTTCAACATCTCTGACCTAGGCGTCGCCCCCCTGCAGGGCGATGCCAGCCCGCCTCGAGGAAGACCCACCCACTCTGGCGTCACCACGCACGCCGAGGTGGCCACTTTCTGTGAGGGCCGAGCGGCGGGGAAGCTGTACGAGCAGCTGGCGGGAACATGCGGTCGCCGACTCAGAAACATGGACGAGCTGGCCGCCCTGACCCCGCCGTCGCCTTTCCGGGACACCTCGCTGAGTTCCCGCAGTAGCTCTTCCCACTCCATATCCGCCACCTCCGAGGCAGAGTACGGGCAGCTTTTGCCGCGACACTACAGCCAGAGCGCCTCCTCTCTGTAGAGGTGAGCATGACGCCTCAGCGGTGCCTTGAAACAGACAAACATCATGTGACGTGGAAATTCCTTTCCTGGACCATAGTCCTCTACGAAGCTAAGCAACATTCCAAAGAAAATGTGAAGAAAAGCATACAACACTTACATAATATTGCTTTACGCCAGGGGTGTCCAAACGGACGGGCCATTTGTGGCCTGAGCCTGGTTTCTAAAAATAAAGTCAAAATATTAAGAGAAAAGTCATCATTTCACAAGAAACAAAACAAAGTTTTAAAAAACGTATTGTGGGAATAAAGTCATAATGTCCCTGGACTGGTGGCCAACCAATCACAGGGCACATATAGACAAACAACCATTCACACTCACAATCATACCTATGGACAATTTGGAGTCACCAATTAACCTAGCATGTTTTTGGAATGTGGGAGGAAACCGGAGTACCCGGAGAAAACCCACGCATGCACGGGGAGAACATGCCAACTCCACACAGAGATGGCCGAGGGTGGAATTGAACTTGGGTCTCCTAGCTGTGAGGCCTGCGTGCTAACCACACTCAACCACCGTGCAGCCAAGACGGAAGTTGATACTAATAAAATACTGAAATAAATATAAGTCCGTAGCATATCTACTTAACAACATAACAAATTGGCCCATGCAGTCATTTTTCATTTTTCACGATGTGGGCCTCGCTGGAAAAGGTTTGGACACCCCTACCTTGCCTGTATATGTTTCTACAGGATATGTACATGTTCTTACAGTAGATGCTTTGGCTAACATTCATTGACTTCAATCTAGTCGCCCGCTTTCACAGTGGAACCTCTAAGGTTGAACACACATCAGGAATAATCTGTTAGTGGCTGCTGGGGGTGCACTTCCCCACCTCCCAGGCGGAACACCTCACCCTCATGCACGCACTTCTATGCTAGACTTTCCCACCTCCCCTCTGAAGCCTGACTGAGTTTACGTCATGGACCTTCACACACCATTCTGGCTGAGCTCCAAGCACCATTTCCGGGCTGCATGAAGCCAGTTCCCTCGCTGCTCTGTGAAGCCTCGCTGGACGTGCTCCAGACAGAACACCTCTCCCATTTGGCCAGGTTCCCTTCACCATTTCCGGGCTGCCTGAAGGCCCAGTTCCACACTAGATCCTCACGAGGCATGCTCCAGGCACACGCCAGGCTTTTTGCAACCTTCCATGGAGCCTTCCTGTGCGAGCGGCACGCGGAACTCCTTGCTATTATGGTCGGAATCCCTGCACCATTTCCAGGCTGCATGAAGCCCAGTTTCACACGAGGCTTTCCCACCCCTCCTGGAGCCTCACTGGTGTGTGGAATGGAGCTTCACATGGCGTTCCGGCAGGGCTCCACACACCATTACCAGGGCTGCATGAAGCCTCTTCCCCTGCTAAGCAACCCCACCTTTCTACTGGGGTCCTTCGGGTTTAAAAGGTCAATACTTTAGTTCAAGTCAGACGTTTTGACTTTAGAGGTGTGTTATTCCTCAAAAAGCGTGGCTGTATTCCAAATGTTGTGACTTAGAGGTTCCACTGCATCCAAAGGCGGCATTGGACTATTTTATCTGACTGTGCTTGCAATAATGAGATATAGCGCTTCTACTTTTAGACGTGTTAAATGTCCGTGCACCGAAAGTCTGAACGTGAATGCAAAAGCAAGAAAAATGAAGAAGTGTTCTCAGAGAGCTTCCCTTTTTATGAGGCGGTTACCGACCACGTGGATTGTCTTAACAGACCCCAGTGAATGTAAGATGGTCGCTTGGAGATCTTCTTCCACCTCAGGGTGTCTTTTGAAGCAAAACGGCTTCTCTCTAGCGACTTTGTGCACACTGAACTGTAGTAGCGTTCTCCTTTATTTACCGTTGCTTATATAACGCGGCAAAGAGGACACTTCAGGCCGTCTACTAGCCATGACACTTGGAATTTCGATATCCTTTATTTCTTTCTGTATGCAGACACCCTAGCGAAGCAGCTGCCTGACATTTATGTTCCTACGATGTTGCTTCCTTGTGCTCGGTGTGGTTTTCAGGACTAGAGTGTTTCTTTTTTAGGATTTAAGAGATGACTCTTGGTGTGTGTTTGTTGCATGTGTGTACGCACATGAACGAGCCGCCATGTTTGCATGTTCGTGCCAGTAGACCCGTGTGACACCAACATAGGAATGATGTTTTCCTTCTACTTCCTAGAAGATGTGTTCTATTTATTGTAGGCGTTGTTAAAACAGAAAAGTCTTTTCATGATTCCACTCTAAACTGTTCTTAGTAAAGCTGAATAAAGAATGATATATTGAATGATAAAATGTGGATGGTGTTTTTCTATGAGTGATGTTGGTAATATTAATGATGTGAAATGGCCATATGGCCATATGACTATGAACAAAACCAAAAGGAACTTTTCGCTTCAATATAATGTTCCCTGACATGAAAACATGGCGCTTGATGGTCATGTTTTATAGGTTGATCACATGACTCCTGTTATTAGGAAATGATTAGTCTCACTTAGCAGTGCACATGATGACACCTATTGTACACTTTATTACTTCTAAATAATACACTATCTCTAAATACTGGAACATAGTCAAAGCTCCTGTCATACAGAGGATCTTTGACTGGTGTTTTTGTAGTAGGACCTTAAAAACAGCCTGAGCCTACATAGAGTAGTGGTTCCCAAGCTTTTTACAGTCATGTACCCCTTCAGATATTTGACCTGAAGCCACGTACCCCCGACTCCTGCACACTTAAAGAACGTAAACCTTTTATGTTAATTAACTTGAAATATTGAACATCATTTATTGTTTCATTCATTTTGTGTATTTTGCTTGTCGACATAAGCATAAAGTATGACATGAGTACTCATAAATAGCTATGTAATCATCCCACATATCTTTTATTCCACTCTGATGTTGGCATCCTTCTCTTGGATTGAATTGAATATGTATTTCTTACAGCACACGCTCATGTAAGGAAATGCACCCCTCTGTGACATCACAAAGAAGCAGTTTTACCACGCCCTCTGACACCAAGCGTTTTGAGTGCACTTTTTTGTCTAGTCACGATAGCTATGGTTCACCAAATTTAAGGGGAAAAAACTATGATGGTCATTTTTCGGGCCCTTTGTATTGAGTTGTGGACTCCTATAGAGCAGCCGCACACAATAACCAGCACAGAAAGCTTTCTAGATCTTCCAGAATCTGCACCTATTCCAGCTTTATTTATTCGAATGTTGTGCTTCCCGTGAAAACGGTCTGTTTTAATGTATTCCACCCACGGGAACACCCACTGCGCTGTGGTTGGTCACAATCCTGAGTGCTTAAAAGAACTTTTGGTGCCGCTTGCTGCAAACCCAACTTTATAGGAGTTGATAAATGGTATAGGAGTTGACAATAAATGCTGATTTATCTTTTTAAAATGCCGGCTTTTCACATTCATGTTGGATCCTGAATCTGATTGTGAAGTAGTGACTGCACATTTTCTCAAAAAAAGACGTCTCTCAATGGTAAGTAGCTTTAGTATTTTAGTTTTAGGTTTTCTACAGCATCGGTAATGTGTCATGTGTTTGCGGGACTACCAGCATGTAAAGAAACTCAGGTAGAACCACTAATTGCGATGGGAAAAGGCTATTAGCAACGCTGCTCCCTGTATGCACACTCTATAATGCTACACAGACAAGCACTGTTGCTGCACAACTTACACAAAATAAACACAGTTTCCTCCCACATTCCAAAAACATGCTAGGTTAATTGGCGACTCCAAATTGTCCATAGGTATGAATGTGAGTGTGGATTGTTGTTTGTTTGTGTCCTGTGATTGGCTGGCGACCTGGGATAGGCTCCAGCATACTCCCATAAGCTTAGAGAGGCCTAGAGAGAAGTGTCATAAAGCAATACTGTATCTGTCTTTAAAAAAAAAAAAGTCAAATTGTTTAACATGGATGTATATTGATAGGAGAACATGTTGTAACATTGTCTTACAGTGGTTGGTTTTGTAAATATCACGTGATTTTGGTGCATGGGTGTGTTTTCTGTGATTTCCAAGTGTCCGTGAAGGCAGCGGCAACTTCTAACGGAGGAGTTAGGCGATGCACCATTCATAGAAAAGCTAGCACAACACTGACAGCAGTTTGCTAGTTTTGATCCAGCTCGTTGAGTATGAAGTGTCATTTATCTAACTGTTTCCTTCCATGATGTCCTAATTTTAAAAGACCCCCCCCCCTCCTTAATAATGTTCGAAATACAAAAATACATACAACCAACGCAATAGCCTCATTTCCAGATGAATAACGACTCATAGTGCCAGCTTTTCACCGGTGCTTCGTTCGGGTATTAATTGGAACACCAATATAAATGAAATGTTCGATATGAACCACTCTTAATGCACAAAATAATCATTCAAACTTATCTACTGGGATGATGAACTACTCGATGCTGTTTCTCTTCGTATAGTGTTAAGAACAGGGTGTTCTGCCCCCAAAAATACTGTAATGACCCGATGTCCCTGAATGCGCGGCTGTGCTATTTTCTTGCTACATGGCTACGTGGTGCGTGGCATGTTTATGGGCGACTTGGTCAAGCTTGAGTGGGAGGGTAAGGCTGTCCATCTGACACACAGCCGGATAGCTACGTACAGTATCTACAGGACATCAGTGTGGCATGACGGTTGTCTTGCATGGGGAAATTCCGCCCACCATGTAGACTACCAGGTACAGTGTGACTGTTCTGAGACGTTTTATGACTATTTGGATCTAATCAGCCAGGCAGAGGGTTGGTGTAGAAGAAATTGTCTTATTATTCTTATTATTATTATTACTAAACTTACTGAGTGTTGAATGAGCGCAATTGGCCTCGCTTTTTGTTACACTTCCATCCACGCCCATATCCCAATGCTCTCATTCAACTCCCCACATCTTTACACACACTTTTTTCAACTAATTTAACTTTTGGATAAAAACGTATTGTTCCTGAAGTGATCATTAAACTTTGAAATGATCTCAAAAAGGCGCTTAAGTTAGCAAACACTCCTATAAAAACTATGAAATGAATAATGCATTAGCATCTCGGATTAATCAGGCAGGCAAGAGGGTGTGGTTACAAGACAGCCGCCGGGGTGTCCCGGGGTAGGGGCGGTTCTGGTGTGTCTTCTTGTTATTGTACGCGTGCGTGTGCGGTCCGTGAGGTCGTCCAGGTGGATTATGAGCAAGCAGGCTAACGGCATGGCGAGCCTGGGCAAGGAGCACCTGTACAAGGTGTTGGTCATAGGAGATCTGGGCGTGGGCAAGACGTCCATCATCCGGCGCTACGTGCACCACAGCTACTCCACCAACTACCGAGCCACCATCGGCGTGGACTTCGCTCTCAAGGTGCTCCACTGGGACACGGACACTGTCCGCCTGCAGCTGTGGGACATAGCCGGTAAGAACAATACTTCTTCTTTCTTTTTTTGTTTTGTTTTTTTTTTTTTAGTCATCAAAAGTACTTTTTTAATCGCCTTTCACAACTAGACTTCAACAAGTGCTCTTTATAGTTCCTGTAACGTGTTTTGGGGGAAATAAATTACGATAATTCGTAAACATACAAAAAAAAAAGAGGCATCGTCACCCTGCGTGACTGTCACACCTACACGCGCACGAAAGTCATGTGAGCTCGTGCGTGTGAGGCCCTGACAGCAGAGCCGTTGTTGGTTTGGATAAAAGTATTTAGCGTGTAAATTCATCTTACACACACACACACGCGCGCGCGCGCGCGCGGACGTGTTACAGCTCATTGGCTGCAGCAGGGTCACGTGGCGCACACAACATGACACAGCAGTGTAGCTATACCTCAATTCTTATTAAAATATACTACACTTAAAGGGGGGCAGCATCTCTCCGGTTGCCATGGCGACCACACGTATTAGTGCGGCGCTCAACTAGTGGCCTGTGGGGCTAATCCTGCCCAGGGGGGACATCAGCACTCACCTGAAAACCTGGGAGAGATGTTTTTTGTAGTAGTTGACATCACTACACAATAATCACAGAGATGATCTTTGATGAGCCATTTTGCATTCAGTCCTTAAAAACAACAGAGTGTTCCTATCATCGTATATAGAGGATCTTTGACCAGTGTTTTAAATAGAACTAATCTATTCCAGAGTCCAACTGTGGCAATGCGTGGTAAAGCTAACTTAGCCGTCCTAGAAGTGTAAAAATATAGTTAGTATAAAAAAGTAAACACAACAAAAGTTTTCATGATGGCGATTCAAAGTTTTATTTGACTTTACAGACGTTTATTCTCTCCAACTTTGGCCCTTCTGTGTGGTATTGACCTGTTAGCATGTGTGCTAGCGCTTTGCTACGTTTTAATTGTGTAATATTTCTTTTTACTTTTACCAGTGAACCAATCGACATGTAGCACTTGTCTAGCTCCACCCCTTTAGGCGCGGTGCCAAAACGTGATCTTCATCAGTATGTTTTTGGCCAAGAAAACCAAGCACAAGTTGTAATCATTTATTTGATGGACGCAAAGGAGGAAGTGCACGTCCTGTCACATGACTGGTGATTCAACAGCTAACTTTGTTTGTGTCGGTGGCAAACAACGCAGCGGTTTAAGACGGGAAATGCCATGCTGACAGATATAACTTGGTCTTCACACACACGCGCACACACGCACACACACAAACACAAACATGTCCGCATCGCTTCCATAAACAGTCGCAGGCCGCAGCATTGTCAGCGTCAATAAGTGGCTTACTGTGTGCAGCGTGATGATAACGCTGCAGGAATGTGCTGCTGCATCTTAAAAACACTAAACAAGGATGTGTGTGTGCGTGTGTGTGTGTGCGCATGTCACGGCAGGTCAGGAACGTTTTGGCAACATGACACGTGTCTATTACCGCGAGGCCATGGGCGCCTTCATTGTGTTCGACGTGACGCGGCCCACCACCTTCGAGGCGGTGGTGAAGTGGAAAGAGGACCTGGACTCCAAACTGATGCTGGCCAACGGCCGCAGCATCGCCACCGTGCTGCTGGCCAACAAGTGCGACCAGGGCCGCGAGCTGGCCGGCAACGGACTCAAGATGGAGCAGTTGTGCAAGGACCACGGCTTTGCGGGCTGGTTCGAGACCTCCGCCAGGGTCAGCGGGGTGTTCAATAGACGCATTTTCTAGATCAGCTGTTTTTTTCATGCACACTGGAAAAAATATAACTAGAGAACAGCAGCAAAAATACAAAAATTACTCATTTTATAAGAATCAAATCCAAATATTAACAAAAAAAGGTTGCATACTAACAAAAAAGTCATAAAGATTAAAGTAATATAAGGAAAATAATGTCATTTTATGACCATGAAGTTGAAATATTAAATAAAAATGA
This sequence comes from Doryrhamphus excisus, assembly GCF_030265055.1. Lineage (NCBI taxonomy): Eukaryota > Metazoa > Chordata > Actinopteri > Syngnathiformes > Syngnathidae > Doryrhamphus > Doryrhamphus excisus. Next base: position 3,134,882 of record NC_080476.1, on the reverse strand, counting down.
TGGTTTTGTAATATTACGAGAAACAAACAAAAATAATTAAATTGCAGTTTTAAAAAAGTTATATTATCAGAAAAAGGCAAAATATTAGAGCAATAAAGTCCTAATATGAGGAGAATAAAATGTACAAGACAAAAATTGAAATACTTGAATGTATTGAAACAATAATTGAAATAATAATAATAATTGAAAAAACAAGAGAATAAAGTCACAATATTAAGAGAAAAAAAGACAAAAAAATCAGAGAGAGAGAGAAAATAATGTCATTTATTAGTATAGAGGTAAAATATTAAAGAAAAATGTCATTTCTGGAACAGTAAGTTGGGGGGAAATAATAATATGAGAATACATTCATAACATCAAGTCCAAATAATATTCATTCATTCATTCATTTTCTACCGCTTATCCTCACGAGGTTCTCGGGGGTGCTGGAGCCTATCCCAGCTGTCTTGGGGCGAGAGGCGGGGTACACCCTGGACTGGTGGCCAGCCAATCACAGGGCACATATAGACAAACAACCATTCACACTCACATTCATACCTATGGACAATTTGGAGTGGCCAATTAACCTAGCATGTTTTTGGAATGTGGGAGGAAACCAGAGTAGAAAAACCCGGACAAACATCCACAGAGATGGCCGAGGGTGGGATTGAACCTGGGTCTCCTAACTGCGCGCTAACCACTCGACCACTGTGCAGCCTCCAAATAATATTATTAAAATCAATTACAAGAAGAAAGGAATGTTGGAATAGTTGGAAAATGGAAAAAAAACAATAGGAGAAACTTAGTGAGAGTAAAGTCTTCATTTTACAAGAATAAAGGTATAATATTTTAGGGGGAAAATAATGTAATTTTAGTAGTATTTCACCTCTGAGGCAGTTTTAAAAAAAATATTTAAGCCTGCTTCCTCCTCAATAAGATACCACTCCACCCCTGACCCACCCCGAGCTAGATGAGCCTGGCCCGTAAAAAAAAGAAAAAGGCTTTGCTACACATCTTAAAATAAAGCTGTGCCAACTATCAGTCAGTCAGTTCGAGACGTTAGAGTGTTTTTTTCTTCAGCACATGGACTATTCTTACATGATGCTGACACCAAGGTGCTAGCTCGCTGTGGCGTCCGGGCTCCACATTCTGACAGTTCAAAGGTTATGAAGTGTAGGTTCACCCCCCCCTGTAGAGATGATACAGTGGATGTTTTAATATTTTTAATATTTTAATAACAATTCACATTTATTCTGGTCAAAATGCAACTTTTTTCTTTTTAATATTTTGTCTTTATTGTCAAAAGATGGGCGGCACGGTGGTCTAGGGGTTAGTGCGCAGACCTCACAGCTAGGAGACCAGGGTTCAATTCCAGTGTGTGTGGAGTTTGCATGTTCTCCCCGTGCACGCGTGGGTTTTCTCCGGGTACTCCGGTTTCCTCCCACATTCCAAAAACATGCTAGGTTAATTGTCCATAGGTATGAATGTGAGTGTGAATGGTTGTTTGTCTATATGTGCCCTGTGATTGGCTGGCGATCAGTCCAGGGTGTACCCTGCCTCTCGCCCGAAGACAGCTGGGATAGGCTCCAGCACCCCCCGTGACCCTTGTGAGGAAAAAAGCGGTAGAAAATGAATGGAATGAATGTCAAAAGATGACAGCTCTTTTTTTCCACTTACGCTATTTAAACTTCTTTTAATAATTATTTTTATGATGACTTTATCGCTACAATATTTGGCTCTATTCTCTTCAAATGCCATTTTTTTACCAACTATTTCAACTTTGGTCCTGTGCATTGTCCTCTCCTAATTTTGACTTCATTCCCATAATATTTTGACTTTTTCCACAACCTAATTTAAAAAAGAATTGTGTTTCTTATAATATTTTGCCATATATTTTTTTTCTTTAATAGTTCAACATTATGATGTGAACATGGTGTTATTTTTCCTCATACTATTATTATATTTACTCTTATTACTATACTATGTTATTTTCTTAAAATGACAACTTTTTTTCTTTGAATATAAAAAAACACCCCTGCTGATTCCATGCTTGATCTAATTTGTGTCATTCTCCCGCAGGACAACCTCAACATCAACGAGGCGGCCAACTTCCTGGTCAAGCACATCATGGCCACCGAGCACGACATCCTGAGGACGTCTGTGCCCGACACCGTCTCACCGCGCCTCAACCAGCAGGGAGAGTCCAGCAGTTGCTCTGGCTGCTTCAAGTGATGCGAGGATGGAACGGAGCAGACACACCTGGAGGACCGCGAGGACCCAAGAGGGACGGACAGGAAGCCACTGGATGACTCGAGACGTCTTCAGATGTTCCTTGACTTAAATGGGACGTTTCGTGGAGGTGCGACGTCTTCTCAAACAATCTGTGGCATTTTGCACATCTTTTATTTGGAAACCTGCATTTTAACTTATTCGCTCATAACTGACTGTGTGTGTGTGCGTGTGTGTGTGTGTGTTCTCTACATGAGTCATTGTCTGTTTCCATGGCAACTACAGTACACTCACTGGCCACCTCATTAGTCTTCTGGCATCTTCTATGATGACACGAAAGCTCAAAATATTAGACCCAGCCGTCAGTATGATACAGTACAAGCATGATCATCCATCCTTAAGCGGCATAGAAAACGTCACAACTTTAAAAAAAAAGGGCATCTATGAATGCACGTGCTTCGAAAGCTTCCTGAATAGATCCTCCAACAATGCTCCATTTACATGTCCATCAGTTATTATTATTATTATCAACATTGTTACTGACGTAGCGACACCTCGCCACACCACACCGGCTAGCTACTAGCCGGCTAGTGACTATCTTTACCACACACACACACACACACAATTAAATTTAAGGTGAGACCATTGCTCACATCGGGGTGGTGATTCAGGTGATCCCTGAATCGTTAGATGGCCAATGGGGTGGCCAGAGGGGTGGCTCCCCTCTAGCGTCCCCACTGCTTTAAACTTTCAACTGTTAGATTAACAATTAATAACTGAGCAGGACATGTTTTCAATGCCTATTTTCTGGATTCTGCTCACCATCATGGTGGCCATATGGCTGAAAAAATGTATGTATCATCTCAATTCCTCATTTATTTATTGCACACTTGCATAAACAAACTACACACTGCCTTACGTGGTCCGCGCTCACGTGCGCGACTGCAGTTCAGACCAACGTGCTCGTCAACAAGTTCAACTTTGTGGCTTTTATTAGTTTAGCAAGTCTAATGTGTCTTCAGGCTGATCCTGGACCTGCAGGATCTCATTAGGAACCTGACTTAATACCTGACTCTCTGTCTTAATAAAAATGTGGCCAAAGGATGCATTAACCAGCTTAAACGTCCTGGATTCTTCCGTCTTGGGATGGATTAAGAGCCTAAAAAGATGAGAATCACACGCTCCGGCACTCTCCAAGTCCTTTACCTCATTAGAACGCTTGGGTGACATGACGTCATCAAGACCGTTCTTATCATTCGTCCCGTGGCGCCCTCTGCCGGCAATTTACTCGCACTGCAGACTGGAGAGTATACAAAATAATATATATTCGTTATTTGGATTTTTGTAAAATACATATGTTAGGTTAATTGGCGACTCCAAATTGTCCTTAGGTATGAATGTGAGTGTGAATGGTTGTTTGTCTATATGTGCCCTGTGATTGGCTGGCCACCAGTCCAGGGTGTACCCCGCCTATCGCCCGAAGACAGCTGGGATAGGCTCCAGCACCCCCCGCGACCCTCGTGAGGAAAAGCGGTAGAAAATGAATGAATAATATAAACAAAATAACAGGTGTGTGTCATACATGTGTTTATGTGTGTGTGTAAAAACTATATTAATATAATTCAGTATATACTAAATATTTGGATATTTATATTTTTATTGAATATATAATTTACAGTGTTTGCTTGATTTATTTATTGTGGGGGGTGGGGGCGCACCCTCAACAAGAAAAATACATACAACCTAATGAGCTATCAGCTATCGGGTCACTTATTTTAAGAAACAACGTGTCCTTAACTTCTTTTGCCACTAATCTTTATCCAACGAACAAGACTTTTCCCAAATGTACACACACGTACACACACGCCAAAAGGAAGAAGTGCAACCATTTGATCGGATTGGGGACTTTAATCTTGCCGTGTGAAAGATTAGTCGACCTTTCGAACCCTAAAAATGGCCAAACTTGCAATTAAAGTCTCATTCGTGTTGACAAGTGAAACGACGCATTCACATACCTGCAGAAAGTTGGAAATAAAAACACTCATTCCCCAATATTGCTGTTTGTGCTGTTTTTGATAAATGAAATTACTATAGCATTGGTAATCAGTTGATTGTAATATTTTATCTATAAATCAGCTTCATTCACAGTTGCCTTGGGTAATTTAAAGTTTACATTTCTTCAAATGTTCAACATTTATTCCGTGAGGCTCTTGAATTGAACATTTGACCCTCCGCGGCTCCCGTAGTGAGTCGTCTACGTCAAGATGGCGGCTTCCACTGTTAGCAGCAAAGGGGCTGAATTATCCAAAGCGGAGTATCTTAAACGCTATTTATCGACAGATGATGACGCTAAGAAGTCAAAGGGGAAAAAGAAGCGACGAAAGGTTGCGGGAAAAGGGTGACTGAGTTTTCGTTTATGTTTCAGCTCTTTGGTGGGCTTGTTGCTAGCCGCTAGTTGCTAGCCGCTAGTTGCTAACTTACGCTAGCTTATCAGTGTTACCTTTTGTTAGCACATGAAACGTTATGCATTTGAACTCCGTTTCTCTCTTATCCAAGGCTAAAGATTGTGGATGATGACATTGACTGGAGACAAATGGTCATGGTAGAAGACCATGGGGGAGAAGAGGACGACGAGGAAGCACCGGTGGTAAGAGCTAGTTAGTTAGTTGATAGTTGACGTTCGGAGTGACCCATTCTGTACACAGGTTTACAAGTCGTTGGGCGCCTGTATTTGTATTATTATGACCCTAATTTCATATACGTATTTTCCACTTTGGTTTATCATATAATTTATCATGGTTTTAGGTGTTTATCGCTATGGATCATAATGGATCACTCTTGTGGTGTTATTGTTTGCTCAGATAGCTGAAGTGATTGATGATCGTCCTGAGGATGTGAGACACATGGAAGTCTTCAGAAGCAGCTCCAGATGGAAAGTCATTGGAGGTAGTCGTTTATTCTCTGGACAAATATGTTCCTGTGTGAGAGAAACTAGGCCCAAGTATCAATGCATTCATTTTGATGTATTAGATGATGAAAATAAAGAGGACGACTCCCAGCCAGAAGACTTATCTGAGCAGACATCTAACAGAAAGACTCGACACGACTCTCCAGATAGTTCCCCTACGAGGAGAGCACGCCATGACTCCCCTGACATCTCGCCACCTAGAAGGAAACGCCACGATTCTCCGGATATTTCACCTCCCAGGAAGAAACGCCACGATTCTCCGGATATTTCACCTCCCAGGAAGAAACGCCACGATTCTCCGGATATTTCACCTCCCAGGAAGAAACGCCATGATTCGCCAGACTTGTCTCCTCCCAGACGACATGCTAGCAAGTCAGGAAAGATGCAAAGTAAAGGTGAGTGATAACAACAAAACAACTATTTGAATATTTAGTTCACCCTTGGCGCATTCATTCTTTGTCAGATTCGTCCCCCGTGAGCCGAAAGCACACTTCCGCAACAAGTCACAGCCGTTCATTGGCACGCCGTAATTCGCCAGGAAGTAAGAAACCTCAGACCAGTCGGGACTCAGACTCGGACCAGTCGCCACCACGAAGAGGGAGGCAAAAGGGACAGGCTTCCGACTCAGACCAGTCTCCACCCAGACGGCGGATGCACGGTGGGAAAGCATCTGATGATGACCTCTCGCCTCCTCGTCGTCCAGGCCAGGCTGAGGTAAACACCTCATGTTGTTATTCCTCAATCAATGATGAACTTATGTTTACATTTCTATTTTAAATCCTCCCAGGGCAGCAGCATGCTTTCCGGTGGAAAGGCAGGTCTGATTTCATCTGATGTTCTTCGGAAAGAAAAGGAGGAAGAACGCCGCCGGGACGGAAACAACCGGGAGCTGGAAAGTAAGCCTCAAACTCCTCTTTTACTCCTTTCTTCCCTGTAGTGTATACACATGTTGATTGGGGCTGCACCATTCAGCAAAAAATATGAATATCGATTTTCTTGCTTTGAATTGAGATTGCAATTCTCTGGGGCGATTTTTGTTTTCTCACATGTACACTTACTCTTTTTAGATTCTTCCCCTTGTCATATCCCGTTTTCATATTATTGGAGCCATCTAGACATGAACACCTCTATAGTCACCTTTACACTAATGGCACTCAATATATTAGACATAATAATAGAAATATGACATGTAAAACAAATATAAGACTTATGTTCTCGTGTGTTGCTAGAAATGTATTCCCAGGGGGAACTGAGTGGTGGACGGACAGGAAATGACGGCAGAGGTTCAGAGTTGAGCTGCAACTTGCCATGGATTACGGCCAGAACAGTAGCCCGTGTTTTTATTGAGAATTTTTATGAGATTATTAACCCTAATGGGAGATTAAGTCTGACGAGTACCACACCAAGCATTACAGCATCATCACTGTCACCTCGTGTCCAGTGTAGAATGCTACATGTCATCATCGCATCTTTGACTGTTTCTTCTGAATGCCTTAGATCAGGGGTCGGGAACCTTTTTGGCTACGAGAGCCATGAAGACCAGATATTTTAAAATGTGTATCTGTGAGAGCCATATACATTTTTTTAAACATTGAATGCAATAAAATGTGTGCATTTTTATGTAAGACCAACAGTTTTAGATATAATGGGCTCTAATTATGTAGACCAGGCACACTACCCCACGCCAATGGGGTGTGGCCAGCATACTTTCGTGAGCAGCGCAGTGTCTAATAATAAATCTAATACTTGTTGCCATTAATACAACTTCTGCTGCTGCATGGTTTTGCACCATACTCCGTACATGTATTTCATTCATTTGGCCATCTTCGTCAGAAGGCTTAGTTCTGCAGCTTTAGCTAGGTGACTATTTGACTAAAGGAGGAAAGTTTATATTTACATGTTGACATCTCAATGACCGAGGTAGACTACCGCATTACCCAGTAATAATCAAGTTTTGGTGTTTGACCTGGAAAATATCATCAGGAAAGATAGATATGGTCGGCCGTATTGCAGTAGAAAATAGATGGATGGATTAAAATGCATAAGAAAGTTGTTGATTTTGAATATTATTTTTAACAGTCATTTCTGTGATGTTTACTTTAAAATGTTAGCAAAAATACCTTTTTATTGTGGTAAGAAATGCTTGAGAGCCAGATACAGTCATCAAAAGAGCCCTACCTGGCTCCCGAGCCATAGGTTCCCTACCTCTGCCTTAGATTATTGTGTTTTAGTTCATTTAGCCATTTTCACGGGGGGTGGGTACATTCTTAAGTAAAAAGACAACTTATTAAGAGTTCGTAAAGTAAGTTAATGTTTAAAAATGTATTTTATGCATTACTTTGCACATTAGTGTGAATCGAGAATTATATTTAATTTTGTTTATTCAATATTTTTATCTCCACCCTTGTCGCCAGATGAGTCCCGCCACGCCCAAACTGTGTTTCGAGACAAGAGTGGAAAAAAGAGGGACTTGGAATCAGAACGGGAAGAACAGAAGAGGAAAGCTGGAGAAAAAGCAGCGAAAGATGAGAAATACGCTCAGTGGGGGAAAGGGTGAGTGAGACCGGTCCCGTTGCTGTCGCCTCCCTGTTTTCTCCAGTCAGCTGACTCGGATGTTCCCAGGCTGGCGCAGGGACAGATGCAGCAGCAGAGGCTGGAGGACGCGCTGCACGAAGCCCAGAAACCGCTGGCACGTAACTATGACGACGAGGACCTGGACCGCATGCTGAGGGAGCAGGAAAGAGAGGGCGATCCCATGGCGGCCATGTTGAGACGGAAGAAGGAGCGCAAGACTCATGGGGTTAAAGGTAACGTTGCCTTGATGCGAGCGTTGGTGGCGTGTGTTTTTACAAACGTCTGACTTTGCTTGTTTTGCAGATAAACCTCAGTATAAAGGACCACTGCCACCTCCTAACAGATTCAATATTCTACCAGGATATCGCTGGGATGGCGTCAACAGGTACTGTGTGTGTGTGTGTGACATGGAAATACAATTACCTTGGATCACTGGAGCTTTATACTCATTTATAACACATTGCAACATCTGGGATCCAATACAAAGCCTTTTTAGTCCATAAGAAACTATGTCAATAGAAATAATCACTTACAGTTAAGGGCCATCATCAGTTTACATGCCATTAACATTTTAACATATTCTTCTCTTGTGTCGCACAGGTCAAACGGTTTTGAGCAGAAGCGCTACACAAGGATTGCAGATAAAAAAGCCATCCAGGAGGAAGCTTATAAATGGAGCGTGGAGGACATGTAGAAACCGTGTTTGTCCTTTTTTTTTTTTTTTAACAAATCCAAAGCAAGACCAGCTGGAGATACAAAAAATACGTAACATGTACATAGCAGTGATGATATTTTACTCATTTTGTAAATACACAATCTGGAGATATTTCCACTTTTTTTCTTATTAAATGATTTGACTTTGTAGTGGTGGTGTTGTCTTGTGTCAACATACATAATACAACATGTCAATACAACACTTCTTATTCCAGATTGGTCGCCAGCCAATCTCTGGGCACACATAGACAAACAAACATGAACACTTACAGTACATTCATGCCTATGGACAATTTAGAGTCGCCAGTTAACCTAACATGCATATTTTGGGAATGTGGGAGGAAGACAAAGAGAAGCAATGCACACAACAGGAAGAACACAAACTCCACACAAAGATGCCCAAACATCCTATCTCATCCTATGGCTAAGGGAGAGCCGCTTGTACGCTCTATATTGGCTCACTCTCGGTCACTACCCAAAGCTCATGACCACATGTGAGGGTAGGATGTGGATCAATCGGTAAATTGAGAGCTTTGCCTTTCCGCCCAGTTCCCTCTCAAGACTCTTCCACTCCTCTAAGCCGAAACAAGGTAACCTAAATATGTCAAGCAGCTGTAAGTATGATGCAATAGAGTTGTACATCACACATACATAATGTTAATAAACATTATTTTTAATTTAATACTTTTCTGACTTATCAATGATGAATGTTACTGTCGTGGTACAGGCGGCTCTTGCACTGCATATCATTGGATCGGGGTTGTGTCGCATGGTGTGACCCGTATGTTCAAGAGGCGGAACCTTTAAAACGGAACTCTTGTTTATCAACGGATTATTTTGTAGGACGTACGCCCAACGGACTTGCTCATGGAGGAGGTTTAATGAAAAACTCCAAACAATTCTCCTTATAAAGATTTCTAGGGGCACCCGGGTGTAAAATGGACGCCTGGAGTCCCATTGCGAAGGTGTACGACCCGCTGAAAGCTGGAAGCATCGATGGCACCGACGTAGAGCCCCACGACCGAGCAATATGGAGGGCGATGTGTGCCCACTACAAGCCCAACAAAGGTGTCGTCGGAGACCCGCTGCTCACCCTCTTCGTGGCCCGACTCAACCCGCAGACCACCGAGGAGAAACTACACCACGTCTTCTCCGAATTCGGGGACATAAAGCGGCTCCGGTTGGTCCGGGACATCGTCACGGGCTTTTCAAAGCGCTACGCCTTCATCGAGTACAAGGAGGAGCGGGCTGTGGTTCGAGCCCGCCGGGACGCCAACAAGCTGGTGGTGGACCAGCATGAGCTGTTCGTGGATTTTGAACTGGAGCGAACACTGAAAGGGTGGATCCCCAGGCGGCTCGGCGGCGGGCTGGGAGGGAAAAAGGAGTCCGGCCAGCTGAGATTCGGCGGTAGGGACAGACCCTTCCGAAAGCCCATCAACCTGGGAGCCGGCCCGTTACAGGAGCGGTCTGGCGGGGGCCGGAGGGAGTGGGACCGGCCTGGAGGTGGAGGTAGAGACAACCGGGATTACCGGGACCGCAGCCGAGACGACCGAGGCAGAAGAGAGGACAGAAGCAGGGGCAGGGAGGACACCCGGTACCAAGAGAGGAGCAGGCACCGAGACCGGAGATGATGCCTTTGGGGAAAACGGACTTGGTATTGGACTCTTAAAAACTGACATTGCTGAACTCGTGTACAATGCGGTCTTGCGTGGATCTGAGAAAAAGGAACTGGTGTAACTGGTACTTGGATTCCAAGCAGGTTTTCGGCACTGTACAGAAGTGTAGCGAGTTTCCACCTGGTTTACATTAAGTGAAAGACAGGAAGTGGTTTTGGCGCCATGCGTCCACTGTGAAATGCAAATCCAGTACAGTGTAGTCCAGTGTGTACCCAAAATGAACCAGTCACCTTAAAATAGAGGTACTGTATGTACCAAACTGTGACTATGATGTACAGTAACACCACCACTATTCATAGTAATAAAAACGGCAAAAAAGAACATCAAATACTGCAAAGTTGCTGTACAGCATATCACAACATATCATAGCCATCCTCAGGTATCATGCAAGTATGCCCACTAGTGGCTATGTGTAGGTAGAAACTGGACAATGCTACATTCTTGTTTAGTGTTTTCAAATAAAAGCACATAGTTTATTCTGTATTATGTTCATTTTGGAATCAAACATGGCGTTACAATCCGAGCAAGGAGCGGTGACAAGGTCTTTTAAAGTCTGTCGCGTTGATGGTCAGTGCGTTTTAGAAGATCTTTCCATGTCCGTCTCGGTTTTGGGCCAGTTGGGGAACGTGTCCCTCTGGACTGTCCTGAAGTCGATCCTAAGCCAGAATATGCCGTAGTATACGTCATAGTACTCGTCGAAAGTTTGGAGACACTTTCTCATCCAACAGCATGACAAAATGTCTACAAACTTTTGTGCATTTTCTACATTGTGATGTCTTCCAGCCGGTTGTCACCTGAAAGCCGGGTTGATGCCGATGTTATCCGGCTGTGGGAGAGCTGGGGTCGTCCTCCTGCGCCACGAGGACGGAGGAGGGAAGTCCTTCTGATACTGAGACAGCATCGTTTCCGCTTGCTCGTCCTCTGCTGGTCGGCCATGTCTGCTGCCGTGTCCACTTCCTGTCTGTCTGGAGGATGATGTGTGAGAATGGGGCGTGGTCTCCTGCTGTGAGTTCTGGTACCTGTGTTCGTCTTAAGTGCGTAAACAAGGTAGTATAGTACGTATTTGCAAAAGTCCACCTAGAGGATGTACAGTATGTTCATGCCTTTGTCTTGCCGTGGGACAGTCCTGAAGCTGAAGGCCTCATGTGATGTGCTCTCCATCTTGGCTGGGGTATCTGGGTAGAGGAGAAAGCCTGTGGGCGTGAAAGAGTTAAAGGGTGACAAGCCTTTTAATTCCCTCTTTGCAAATGCCTCATATCCAGTTATGCAAATTCAACGATTACATCATGACATCATCCCTCGGCAACCCTCCACTGCCACAAATGGATTGCAGTCCTTGGATTGCGATTCTTACCTGCCACTGTGGGCAGCTCCCCCCTGTAAGGTCGAGCCCGTAGAAAGAAGTTATGATGGTGACGTGAGTGTTGAAGGTTCTCCATGTACATTTGGTTTGATGGTTCCATGCTGCCGCTTGCTGGAGAACAGGATGCAGTACTGAGCCTCTGCGGTGTACTCGAGGCATGTTTAGATCGGTCGCCATGGCGTCTCATAGCGTCTGCGTGATTGACAGCTACAGTAAGACAATAAAGCAGCTCAGCACCGTGGCAACAGACTCTTCATCATACGCCATGTTCAGCCTGCTGCCGTCTTATATGTTGCCGCTCTGGGCTGGACAGTCAGTACTTAGTGAAGTACCGGTGAAGTAGTGGTTTGGCAGTGTCAGTCAGGTTTTTCCTCAGGGTTCCTCCGAACATGATGTGCATGTTCCAGCCTGCAAACATCATATGCCAAATGAACTACTGAGAATACAGCTTTTATTATACTATACTACTGCTTGGCACATTCATGTTACAACTACTACTACCTGTACTACCAGCATTAAAACTACTACTGCTACTTTTAACATTCCCTTTATTAGTACACGTAACATATTGCACTTGAAATGTAAGAGATTACAATATATAATATGGTGTATTACAATGCATATTTACATTATATTTGTAGTTTTATTTTTTTAAATAATTTTTATCCTAAATACAACTAATACTACTGCTTTTACTGTAACTTTAACACCATTAACTATACATGGTAGTGTATACTACCAAAAGTAAATGTTGCACAGTAAAGTATTATTATTAATTAGTTGGGTAGTAGTAGTAGTAGCTGGAGTTAGAGTAAAAGTAGGAGAATTAGTTGTAGCAGTTGTAGTTACAGTATAGTTATATACAGTATAATACTACTACTTTTACTGCAACCACTTCAGCTAATATGACTGCTTTTACTACCAGGCCTACTGTTGTATTCCTACGCCATACAACTAGTCAATGAGATGGTGTAATTGGTAGTTTCTGTGTGGTAGAGGTAGAGTATTTATGGAGTAGTAGTCTGTTTGGTGATATTTGTGGAGGCGCCAGTAGGAGTCTCTGGTCTCCATAGTAACATGGCTGCCTTCCATAGAGGAGCCTCCAGCTAGCCTTACATTCTTTGCCAAGAGCACTGATTGTTTCCCCAAAATCCGCCTTCCTCTCGCGTTTCTTGTGCTTCTAACATCTACTGATCCTCCAGCAGGACGGGTGAGAGAACTTTAGCAGACTTTATCGAGCTTTTAAAGGTGAGAAGCGTCTTTTTTTACCTTTCTGGTCTAGGCTAGCTTCAATGCTGTCATCGCTGCTCCGGAAGTCGTGAGGAGGAAAAAGGCAAGAACGGAATGAAAAAAGATCAAGTGGAGCAAACGTCTGACCCCGAAGCCTTCCAGGACAGCAGGACACCGTGAAGACATACTTTTCCCCCGACTTTGTGGAGCCCCGATCGCCGTCTTTCGCCGAGCCAGACATGGGCTTGCCGACGCTGGAGTTCAGCGACTCTTTCCTGGACAGCCCGGAGTTCCGAGAGAGGCTCCAGTGCCATGAGATCGAACTGGACCGAACCAACAGGTTTATCAAAGACCTCATTAAGGATGGAAACATGCTCATATCTGCACTCACAAGTAAGTAGAACATATTTTGGAATCGAATAGTCTGAAGCAGAAGCAGTACAAGGTGACTTTTACAGCCTCCTTGACGCCTTTGTGTCTTTTATTGCAATGGCAGACACTTTAACAGTCGTATAAAGTAACCGCATTATTTATATTTTGTTGTACATTCTCTTCTGGGGTCTGCTTTAAAGACTCCATCCTGGTGGAATAATCCAACATTTTGTTTTTAAATCGGATTTACAGGAAATGTGATCCTTCAATGCAGTTGTGTTACTGTCGCTGAACGTTGGCGTCACGCAAAAAGTCACATATTGAGTCATGAAGAAGAAGAAAACTGCCCTGGGGGGCCCCGAATTCCAGGGGCCCTCCATTCAGTCACTGTCAGATTGTATGCGTACACTGTCTGGCCACAAGATTAAGTACAGCTACTTGTACGACTAAATACCTTTGCAAAGATAATACTCAGATATTTATACAGGTTTGAACCTCTGTAGTTTTAAATAATGACTCTATGCTGGCTGTTATGCATACGTGGTGGAAAAAAACCATCCTCATTACAGTGGCTGGTCATGAATGGGCTTCTCTGTCACCCCCCCCCCCCCCCCCCCCCCCAGGTCTTTCTCTGGCTGTGCAACGCTTCTCACAGTCCCTGCAGGAGTTCCAGTTCGAGTGCATTGGAGACGCAGAGACCGATGACGAGATCAACATTGGTGGGTTGCGACGTGATACATCACATACTGTATGTCCTCATACTGTGGCAGGGGATGTTTATTTACTCAACTGCAGAGAGCAGGAGGCTGTGTTTCCTCTCCAAAATATGACATATTTGTCGACTATTTTCCACAAATGAATGCTAAACAAAACAATGTTGCATATGTGTTATAGTGCACATGATAGGGTCGTCACAAGATCTTACAAGATTAAAACATGACAAGATTTGTCATTAAGAAGTTAATGACATGATAAATTAACAGGATAATTTTGTCCGTGCATGTCTGTTTTACTCGTCTCTGGCCACCAAACAGACAGGAAGAGAGTTCACTCTGTGGATTGTTTTCAGCACCTACATGTTGCTTCCACAGAGCAACAGCCTTCTATAGAACACTGACGAACAGAGTGAGACCTCTTGTCAGTAATACAGTCGCTTGTCTCTGTGCGGTAATGTGGCGCTGCTAGCATAAACACACGGGAAAAGAGTGGAGTCTTGCGCGCAGCAATGCAAGGTAAGGTAGTAGCAATGCCACAGCCCCTATGTGGGAATATTAATAATGAGAAAGCCCTATGCTGAATTTATTAGTGGCGGCAATAAAACAAACTTGCCCACTTCAAATATGTCTACCACAAGCCAGTTTGTAGAATGGGAATGTAGAGCGTTCATCCTGACTGTCAACACTCCAAAACGGAGCAAAAACTCATGGCAAACGATATACTGCTCATTAATACAGTCGAAAAGACAGCATTTCAAGAAATGCTGCAAATGTTTGACAGTAGGCGTCACCTGTGAGAAAATACAAGTTGCAAACACCAATTCCATAACTTTAAGGAGTTGATCTATGATTTATTAAAGGAAATCTTGCGTTATGATAATATATTATTATTACACTGGTGTACAATTTGTTGGACTGGATCTGCTTCCGAGATAAAAATGGCTAATCTTATTCATTTCGATAAGATGAACTGAACACCAATACATAACTGTGCTGGTTAGCTAATGTATTCTAGATATTACATCAAAATCACATCTGTTTATACAATAGATTTAGGCATTTTTGCTTAAATGTAATATTTAATTTTGATTCAATATCTTATGAAAAAAACAAGGCCAAGTATCACTCAGCAAGGATAGATGGATTCTACTTTTCCTGATATCTTTTCTCCATAGCAGCAAAGTCCTGGTGGAATCCTTCCGCATGCTCATCGCTTACTTCTCCACAGTTCAAGGGAAAGAAATCGAGTATATGGGAATACAAAAAGTGTAAAGTGTATCTTCAGTGACATATTCCAGCCCAGGGCTTTGTAGGACTTTAGGAGGTTTGCCACCAGCTGCTTATAATTAACTGTTTCCAAGAAACTCTGATGCAAAAGTCAATTTCTGCTACTGTTGATGAAATGTCTCTACATGCATGCATTTTATCCACTTGCAAAGATTTCTGCAATGAAAAACAATAATTTGATGTCAAAACTCTAGAGATATTAAAATGAATGTATTCGAATGTGCAGACGGGCTTCCAGATAGAACTGGTTGCTTGTAGACACGCTGTACCTTCTGATAAACTACCCTTTTTGCCAAATACCATGTATGCTCTGCAGGCAGTGTCTGTTTTGCAGTTGATGTCTCCAGTGACATAGTAAATCTAAATGAGTGAAAATGGGAACAGAGACCCTCAGAATGTAATGGCTATTTCCATTCTGCTTGCATTTGTAGCTCAGTCGCTGAAGGAGTTCTCTCAGCTGCTGAGCACCATGGAGGAGGAGAGAAAGCGGCTGGTGAGTAATGACATGAAGTCACACTTAACCCATTTTTCATCTCCGACCCACTTGGTTGTTTTCCCGTGAAATGCTGGTCCACCTGTTGTGTTTGAGTCGCTCTCACAACAAGGACTTCCTGTTTGACTTTGAGTGAAAGTGGTTGTCAGGAACCATGACTGGGCGTTCATTACTTCTCGCCCTCAGCAGGGTTTTATTTCCCCACTAGCCTGACTCACACTTCATCAAGCAGAGGCCTTTGTGTTGAGGAGTGTGTTGGTGTGTGTGTGTGTGAGTATGCTACCTTACATACAGCGCTGTGTGTGTGTGCTTTTCTGAAGGTTTGCACGGTCTACTTGTGGAGGAACCATGTGGAACCCATTCCGGCAATTCCCCAGTGAGACTGAGAGGCGAGCCCCTCACTGCCTGGGAAAGTTCATAAAAGACTTTTGTCTGTTTTTACTGGGCATATTTTCAAACCTGCTAATTTGCCTCGTTCGAATAACTCAACGCTATTAAGTTCACCGGCTGAATTCAGCCCTCATTGGATCAGAAGTGAGAGGAAAGGAGCTGCCAGCGTATCCTTCAGTCCCGTGGTCTCAGGTTTCATGGGGGTTGTTGTGCCGTACTGAAACCAAACACAAAGAAGGTGTTCCTTCTCGTTAAGATGACCTCATGATGTGAAAGTAAAGTCTCCACATGTGACCGGAAAGTTATTCAGTGCGAAACGCTCTGGAATAAAGGTCACTGTCAACACTTGGAGTCTTACTGCATAGTGGAGTGGGTCGCCACAATAATGACATCATCATCCATCCTTTTTCTTGACCAATGATCCTGTTTAGGTCAGTGGAAGCTAACACTCCATAATGGGTTTTTTCTTCTCATTGGCAGGTGTGTGTAGCTACCTAACCTATGTAATCCTAACCACTGCTCATAAGTTCCTTATTTCTTCTTCAATAGTTCCTCCACTAACTACTCTAACTGTATGTGCCTTAGTTCCCCAATAACTACTGATATCTTTGTGTACCTTATTGTAAAATGAGACCTTCATTATGTATGGCGGTGTGATAAAATGTAAGCCTTAGCCTTCCTTATTTTATATTAGTCAATATAAAAAACACTTTCAATTAGGGGTGCTCCGATCGATTGGCCACAGATCGGTATTGGCTGATACTTGCTTTAAAACGCTGATCTCCTCCACCGGTAAGCTCCGCCCCCACTGCAGCATCCAGAACAAGCATGTCTGCCGTGTGTGGGACTTTCACCCTGCAAAACATGTCTCAAAAATGTCTCACTGGGTGGCGATTTAAAAAGCTTTAGATTAGTGCGGCGTTTGGGGCCGAACACTTGGCAGGGTGTGGTGAGTTTGAGGCCTGCCATGTGATCATCCGTCAGGCTATAAAGCCCTGGTCCCAACCTGCTGCCGCCATAAGAAGGGTTTGGGAGCATGCAGACACTAATGTAGCACTTTTAGTGATATTGTGTGTCCTTCCCGGGCACAGAACAAGGAGTCGGCTGCATCTGCGCTTCAGAAGGCAGGATAACCGTGTTCAATTCCACCCTCGGCCATCTCTGTGTGGAGTTTGCACGTTCTCCCCATGCATGCGTGGGTTTTCTCCGGGTACTCCGGTTTCCTCCCACATTCCAAAAACATGCTAGGTTAATTGGCCACTCCAAATTGTCCATAGGTATGAATGTGAGTGTGAATGGTTGTTTGTCTATATGTGTCCTGTGATTGGCTGGCCACCAGTCCAGAGTGTACCCCGCCTCTCGCCCGAAGACAGCTGGGATAGGCTCCAGCACCCCCACGAGCCTCGTGAGGATAAGCAGTAGAAAATGAATGAATGAATGTTAGGTTAACCAGTCCAGGGTGTATCCCGCCTCTCGCCCAAAGACAGCACCCCCCGCGACCCTTGTGAGGATAAGTGGTAGAAAATGAATGAATGAATGAATGTATTGGTATCGGTATCGGCAGATTTCACTCATGGATTATCGGTTTCGGCAGCATAAAAACATCCCGACTTTCAATATATTATCAGTAAGTTTGTATTTTTTTCTCCCTTAATCATAAAATGTATCAATTAAAAACTGCACTTTGTGTTTAGTTGTGTTGTCAGCGACTTATATTTACATACATTTGCTGCACAGCATCGGTCGCTTGCTGAGAGAGTTATGATGCCATCTACTCTATAGAGTTGGAATAACAAGCTACACTCACAGACAGTCCCATTATAATGTGTTTATGAGCGAGGGCCAGCAGGTAGAGCCAAGTCTGTTTGTGGATGTCCAAATTTAGTGGTGGACCCCCACAAATAACTGCTGGTACACAGGCTCCGTCAAATAGAACCACAGTGGTTTTTCACAAGATGCATGTTTGAAATTAGATGGTAATGGCAAATAACGGCGTCGCTTACAAAGCAAAAATATTTTCCAAGGTGAGAGAAAGGACAAGTGTACCACCCAGTGGGAAATAGGCTGGTGTTTAGCTTAACTTTTACTGGTGTTTATAATTCAACAAGAAGAAAGTAAGTTAGCGGCAACAATGGAGGGCATCCGTCTTGTTTTCTGTAAGAGACCATTCTCTGTCCACCAATCAACATTGCCCCGTTTCTAGGTCCGCCCCCCTTTAGGTACCCTACCACTGCACTTGGTACTCCAATTGGAGAGTGCCAAAAAGTGGTGCGTTTTGTGCATAACTTTTAGAAAAGCCAAAAGCAAACTGACAGGCTTGTTTGGACACCAGACTACATTGACTACATGGAGCGCCTGCTATTTTTACTCCATTTGCTGCAGTTAATGTCCATAAAAAGCTCATTTTCCTCATGCGGGGACAACAAAGTATCTTCTGTTTCTGGTTACGACTGCGGCATAATAATAAAAGTTGAACTTCTTCTGTTTTTCGCCTCAAACTGGCCAGAGCTGGAAGTAGGCGTGTGTGCTGATGATGACGGTCATCTTTCTTCACCCGCGTTGCGACACCCGTCTGACCGTTGTGGCCCTCTCTTCCCACAGATCCAAAACGCTGACGATGTGTTGATCTCGCCACTCGAGAGGTTTCGCAAGGAGCAGATCGGCGCTGTCAAGGTATAATCATTGTTTTAGCCACCAGGAGGTGGTCTCAAAGCCTGAGTCTGAGTCTGTGACTCGTTCAGATAAGCCATGGACGTGTCAGAGTGGGGGTCATGGGAACGGACGCTGGGCAGCTCGTCACAGACGGAGTGAGACAGCGTAAACATGGCCGGTGTCTGGTTTCAGCTCCGTCCTCTCATTCACCTTATCTGCTTGTGTAGTTCTTGCTAAAAAAAAATCAACAACAAGTCTCTTGGGTCAAATATGCTCTATGGTTATAGTTACCTATTAGTCCGACTTTTCACCTCTGCTACCTAAAATATGTCAAATATTCAAAATGGGCAGGATTCTTGCAGGGTTTTGAGATCATTCAAGTAGCTGAGAGGTGGCTTTCTTGCTTACATGTTTGAAGATGAGACTCCTTTTTCTGCAATGTTGAGTATTATTCATTCATTTTCTACCGCTTATCCTCACAAGAGTCGCGGGGGTGCTGGAGCCTATCCTACTGGTCGCCAGCCAATCACAGGGCACATATAGACAAACAACCATTCACACTCACATTCATACCTATGGACAATTTGGAGTGGCCAATTAACCTAGCATGTTTTTGGAATGTGGGAGGAAACCGGAGTACCCGGAGAAAACCCACGCATGCACGGGGAGAACATGCAAACTCCACACAGAGATGGCCGGAATTGAAGGGTGGAATTGAACTCGGGTCTCCTAGCTGTGAGGCCTGCGTGCCAACCACTTGCCAAGTTGGGAAAAATTAAAACAAATATTTTTCTCTTGCTGGGAATCACCAAATACAATAATAACTTCTGCATGAGCTTGTTTGGTAAACAGAGAAGGGGAGCTTGGGGAAGGGTGGGGGAAGCAGACCTTGGGGGAGGGCAGAGAGTTTATATATGTATATAAGGAAGTCCGCCTCTTTGTGACATCACAAAGGGGCAGTTTTACCACGCCTTTTGAAACCGAGCGTTTTGAGCCATCGCAAATGTCTTTCAGGGCTCACTTCCATGAAACTTTGGTATCGTTTAACACGAGAATGCAACATTCTATCTACATTTATAGGTCAGAATAGTGGAAAAAGCATAAAAGATCCCCTTTAATGAAACAAAATCCAAAGCTGCATGACCCTGTGTGGAAAAAGTGATTGCCCCCTAAAGCTTTCCAGCATAGCTTCAGCATTGTTATCACATACATATATGACTGTTTTGTGAGTACAAGGTTTTATTTGCTAGTATTTTCTGCGAACTTTGTACAGTTATCTTTTGATATGTTGTTTTATGATGTGGTGCTGATTGAACACTTCTGATTGAAAATAAGCATGTGTTTTGTGTGCACCTCAACTTGAAGTCTTATCAGGTGTTTAGTCAGCTGGTTCGGAGAAAGATGACAAATGTTCCCCCAGCAGTGACCTTTGACTGCCATCTTTTGTCAGCGTGTTCATAAAAGTCAGTTGTTTTCTTCCAAGTTGAACAGAAACTGGAATGTTGGAAAATCTTTGTACTTTTTTGACCAGAGTTCTTGCTCCAGTTCTGTAAATTCTGACTGCATCTGAGGATGCCCGTGAGCGTGGTTGCCAAGGCGACGCGGTCCTGTGTGTGTCGGCTCGTGGAATGTAGCAGGAGCGTGTGAGGTGGTTGCAGTTGGTCTGGATACCACACAAATATCTTCACATTGTCTCATTGTGTTGATTCATCATGTTTAAGCGCACGGCTAAATATTGAACTTTATTGGGAGCCGGAATGTTAACTTTTGTGAAATATCACATGCATCTGTGGCTTGTTTATTGGCTCATACTTACTTTACACTCCAATACTTGTCTCTTTTAGGAGGGAAAGAAGCAGTTTGACAAGGAGACAGAGCGGTACTACTCAGTCTTGGACAAACACCTCAGCCTGTCCTCCAAGAAGAAGGAATCACAGCTGCAGGAGGTAACAGACATGTAACAGACATGTAACAGACATGTAACAGACATGTAACAGACATACAGTACACACCACAAGTGTGATGTTATTGCAGGCTGATTCGCAGATGAGCAAAGACCGGCAGGTGTTCTACGACGCTTCGCTGCAGTATGTCTTCAAGATCCAAGAGGTTCAGGAGAGGAAGAAGTTTGAGTTTGTGGAGCCGGTGAGGAGCGACACACACACACACACACACACACACACAAGTCATTATTATTTTAATAATGAAATAAACAGCAGGAGACGTTCAGCTGGCAGAATTACACCAAAAGTACAAAACACAACATCCACAAGTAGAAGGGTGGCACTTGGGCCAAGAAAGAGTGCATTCAAATTTTGGCAACACAATGATATCATGAAAAGGAGCGTGTCCGACCAACATGATTAAACACCTCCAGATTCATGGTGTAGAAATAACAGAGTTCCCGTCTTTGCCACGCTACGTTGGACTTCCTCTAAGCCATCAGAATCAGGGAAGTCGAACAATAAATGACGTAAGTAATGGAGGGTTTCAGGATGTTTGCTGATGTTGTGGAAGTTTGGTGTACATGAAGGACAAGAGCACCGGTTAGGCAACTTTATTCCTGGACACAGTGCCTAGCAACAGTCAAGAGATCTTCTCAACCCACAAACCGGCCTTCAAAATAAGATGTAGCCTGCTTATACCAACATCAGGGCAACAAACAGCCCTGAGAGAAATTCATAGTGAAATTGATGGAAAGTTCATGTCAAAATTTGAAGAAAATGAGAAGTTCCATTCAGCGCTTGCATTTGTACCATACACACTGTTATGATCCTACCTGTTGAAAGCATTGCCATTCAGAATTGTTAGGAACCATTCATTCATTTTCTACCGCTTATCCTCACGATGGTTGCAGGGGGTGCTGGAGCCTATCCCAGCTGTCTTCGGGCGAGAGGCGGGGTACACCCTGGACTGGTGGCCAGCCAAACAACCATTCACACTCACATTCATACCTATGAACAATTTGGAGTGGCCAATTAACCTAGCATGTTTTTGGAATGTGGGAGGAAACCGGAGTACCCGGAGAAAACCCACGCATGCACGGGGAGAACATGCAAACTCCACACAGAGATGGCCGAGGGTGGGATTGAACTCAGGTCTCCTAGCTGTGATGCCTGCACGCAAACCTGTTCGGAACCAGAATCGTTCAAATTCAGATGGTGCCCAACACCACACGGGACGGCAACGTGTTGGTGATAGTGGTGGTGCTGGGAGGGGTTGGGGGCACTTGGGGGCTGCTCCATGAAAAGAGCGATACAGTTGTCCCTTGCTGCATCACATTTTTTCAAAAAATTATTGTGGTTGACTATGACCCCTTAATAGCCAAAATTATTGAAAGACAAGAAAGATGTAGTATTCTGGTCACTACTAGACGTCAGTAATGTTACATTGATGTGACATTACCTGTATTACGTGAACCATAGGTGAAGAGTCTGACATGACATATTGAAAAAAAGTTGTCCTCCTATTCCGTGTGGCAGTGGTACCTTTTTGGCTTCTTACTTTGTCCTTCTCACCCACTCGGTTTGAAACCTACTGTAAAGTTTAGAATAAAAAAATGTGGTAGCTTGCTACAGTATTGTTAAAGCGGCAGCCATCTCTTGTGTCACGTCTGGGTGTAATGTGGTGTAAACAAAGCTAGCAGTATTGTCGGAATCTATTGTACGTCTGTGTATGGCAGATTGTTGATTGTTGATGTTGGCTGTCATGTATATGAATCAAGTAACAAACGTCATAGTGAGAATGGATGATAGGCTGATGTCGATCTTGGTTTTTTAATGCCATCATGCGATGGACTCATACTACTTTCAAGATTCTACAACAAGGAAGTTTCCCAATGCTAACGGTGAGTTATTGTATTTTATTATTGCTTATCGTGTTTACTATATTCGCTACAACGAGTATAATTGTGACTATAGGGGTGTTATTTAATGTAAAACCTGTTTTTAAAATGTCATAAAGTAGTTTTCTATGCTCTAACTATGGAAGTATTCCATCCATGAATGCTATCACGGTTGGGGCTGGAACCAATTAAACGTGCTAAACGTGGGACGGCTGTTTGTGAGAGTCAAAGTGTCCAAAAGTATGATCACTAGATTTGACACTAGTCGCTTTTTTTGCATAGACCATTCGAAGGGTTTGATTAGCATCACCAGACACATGCTATTGTCTTGATTGATGTGTTTGTGTGAATGTAGCCTGAAACGAACAGAGGGCGAGAATGAAAGCTCTTTTCTGGTATTGTGTCGTGATGTGGAGAGAAAAAGGTTCCAGAAGTTGGCCATATTGGGCAGCGTGTGAACATGAGCATCATTAGCTTTGGCAATCACGACAGAGGAGACAAGAAATGCGTCCAGTGTCCAGCTGCTGATAAACATGTTTTAATGATACATATCAGCGGAGGCCACTTCCTGTTTCGGTAGCGGGTGCTTCCTGTGTGGAGATCTCTTCCGCTCGACTGGGAAAGAAAGTCTTTGTTGTAACGTAAACAAGGACAGCAACCCCAAATTCTTTTTGTCAGAATTGTTGTGATTGAGCAGATGACTGACAGTGGCTGTGTTTTCTTTTACTCTTCAGTTGCTGGCCTTCCTGCAAGGCTTGCTGACCTTCTACCACGAAGGCTATGAGCTGGCCAGCGAGTTTGAACCTTACAAGCAGCAGCTGCAGTTCAACCTGCAGAATGTATAAGTCGCATTTTAAATGTCTCCAATGTCCGTTTGATACCGGTATGCTGCTGATTGTCAACGTCTTTATTGCGTTTTTCTGCCACTCTAAGGCCCGAAACAACTTTGAAAGCACCCGTGCCGAAGTGGAGAGGCTAATGAAGAGGATCCGGTCTGCCGAGGAGGACTTTAAAGCCCCAGGCTGCTTCACCATGGAGGGATATCTGTACATACAAGAGAAACGTGAGTGCCAACCCGTAAAAGCAAGTCAGTTCCTTTCCTGGGTACTTTTGTTCTGAACATGCGTGTGTTACAGGTCCTCTGGGTAGCGTGTGGACCAGGTACTACTGTACATATGACAAGAGTTCTAAGATGTTCACCATGAGCAACACAGAGGCCCGGCCCACTGGCCGACAGGTGACGTACCATCTGTTGGATTCTGTCTCTGCGCTCCCACTAGGGTGTATTGGACAGGATGTAGTCTTGATGCTGGAATTTAGTACTTCCAGTTTCAAGACATTTTACCGAGTGGTGGGCAAATACATTCTGTACATTTATGATGTCATAAAAAGCCGCAACTGTTCCAACATTTTGTATATTAGGGGACCTTTAAGTCATTCTAATGCTAGTTGAAATAGTTACATTTCTATATGTGCTGTTTAAAGAACGGCGTGCTGAACGGGGCGCCGGAGATGTTCAAGCTTCGCTCGTGTGTCCGAAGGAAGACGGACTCCATCGACAAACGTTTTTGCTTTGACATCGAGGTGGTAGAGAGGTATATAGTCAGATTCTAAAGCCACCAAGCAGTACATTCCTTTCAGTTTACTTGAGTCCATTTTAGCAACCTTCTTCTCCCTCCCTGCAGACATGGCGTCATCACCCTACAAGCGCTTTCTGAGGCCAACCGCCGCCTGTGGATGGAAGCCATGGACGGGAAAGAACCTGTAAGAGTGCTTTGGCTGAGTCATAGTTTGCACTGTGCAGTACTTTTAATGTGACTTCATGTTCCTCAGATCTACACTCTGCCGTCTCTGCTCAGCAAGAAAGAAGAGAGTAAGGACTCGGATTGAACTCATGTCCACGCTGACTTCCTTTTTGCTTCATAAGTGTTTGTTCTTTGGCAGCGTTCCTCAATGAGACAGGCTTCAGCTTCGTGAGGAACTGTATCGAGCTGGTGGAAAGTAGAGGTAGGGCTCCTTCCTGGTGATGGTGACAAAGATAACGAGTGCTGAAGCGTGTCCGCATGTGCGTGCAGGCCTCACCACTCTGGGCCTCTACCGGACCGGGGGAGTGAACTCCAAAGTGCAGCGCCTGATGACAAGCGTGTTTGGTAAGACGTGGCTCTGTGTCTTTCCGCTTGATGATGATGATGATGATGAATCATGCTTCATCATGCTTTCCTGCAGCATCCACTTCTGCTTCGGGCACACGGCTGGACGCCGATGCTTGGGACAACAAGACCATCACTAGTGGCCTGAAGAACTATTTTAGGTGACATTGCACAACACAGCCGCTTTCTGTCTTCAATCATTGAGTAACGAGTCATGTGACCTCAGGTGCTTGGCAGAACCGGTCCTGACTTACAGGCTGCATAAAGATTTTATCAAAGCTGCAAGTAAGATCTCAGCCTATTGCGTCAGACGGCCTCTATAAACATCAGTGCAGCTTTTCTGCAGAATGCTCACCTTGATGCTTTCACAGAGTACGATGACCAGAAGCATCGGGTGAGAGCCGTCCACACTCTCGTCCACAGACTACCGGAGAAGAACCGAGTCATGCTGGACCTCTTGACCAGTCACCTCCTCAAGTTCGTACCCAGCAATGTAAAGAGAACTGATCTTAGCGTGTCGACAATAAACAAATATGAAGCTGAGAAGGATCATCAGTCATCAACTTGACTACCTTATTCCGTCCTATGTCCTACGTCCTACGTCCTACGTCCTAAACAAACGTGTTATCTTAATCCGCCGCACCAACCAGTACATGCTGTTTGTGTGCACAGGGTCTCCACCCACTGCGATCAGAACCTGATGACCGTGTCCAACCTGGGCATGATATTCGGCCCCACCCTGATGAGGTCGCAGGAGGAGACGGTGGCGGCCATGATGAACATCAAGTTCCAGAACATCGTGGTGGAGATCATCATCGAGAACCACGATAAGGTGGACCAACGCTCATACACCAATGTGAACACACACCTAACACCTGTCCTACGTGGCTGTCAGATATTTGGCGAGGCCCCGGACCTGTCGGTGCCGTTACCTCAAGCTCCAACTTCTCGAGCGACTCCTCGGAGGAGCAAAGCCATCTGTCTGTCATCGGGGAAGAGGAAGCCACGCCTCTACCCGCCTGCTCTTTGCCTGGCGGACAATGACAGTTAGTCCTTGTACTTGTACAACACCAGTAGTGATGTCTGGGTGGACTGAACATCTAAATGTGCCTCCAGGCGACACCTTCAGCAGCAGCCCGGGCACCACCCCCATGGGCAGCCAGGAGTCTCTGTCCTCGCACTCGTCAGAGAAGAACGGCGTGTCGCAGGCGTCTCCCTCCTCTTCGCCTCCTCCCACTCAGCCAAGTCCCTCCTCTCAATCGGAGCCTTCTCCTTCCTGCGCCTCCAATGGAGAGGACGGCAAATGGCCGAAAGAAGACGTAGCCGCCCCCAGCAAGCAGGCATCGTCTGTGACTTCATCCACGTCGTCGTTGCGCTCCGCAGCTGAGAGGACGGATTCTACTATCTCCTTGTCATCTGCGAAGGGGTCCAGATCTATTTCATCCTCATCCACCGTCCACCTCTCCTCCTCAGAGTCTCCTCTCAGGGAGGGTCGTTCAGTCCAGAGAGTATCTTCCGTTGTGTCCCTTAAAAGCACAGTGGACCCAATGGAAGCTTCCACGATGGGAAAAGACTCTTCACCTCCTCCCCAGCAGCACAGGACCACATACAGGACGGCCTCCTCCTCCTCTTCCTCTTCCTCATCCTTGTTCCCCTATCAGCGGTCCACATCGTCCTCCCTCACCTCCCTGCACATCTCTGAAGGTCCACCTATGCCACCACTCACCCTTAGAACTCCAAAAATGACCTTCTGCTCATCGTTCTTTGCTTGCTGCTCCAGATTACAGAAGCTGTCACGGCTCCGTGCAGAGCTTGGCCTCGCTGGACCCACGGGAGGCCAAGCGCAAGATCTCCCACATCCGCAGAAGCTCTGACGTCAAGCACTCCATGTCTAGCAATGGCTACCAGAGGCCCGGATCAAGGTAGGCCACTTTAAAGGATCAAAGCAGGTCAGCTAAGTGCTTTTTACTGTGACGATGTACTGCTCCTGTGTGTTACAGCCTGTCAGTACGCGTTCAACAGCGGGACAGCTCAGTGTTCTCCTCTGCTTTGGACATTTGTCCTTCCGGAAGGTTTGTCAGTTCCACGCACTTTAAATCCAAGGTATCGGAGGCAGCTAACATTTCTTCCCATTCAACTGTCAGGGAAGCAAAAGCTCTGTATTCCTGCGAGGCAGAGCACAGCCACGAGCTCAGCTTTCCACAGGGGGCGCTGTTTTCAAACGGTAAGAAAGACAGTCATTGGTCCATTTCTGCTAACCACAGTGCGATCTGCAAGGGCAAATCATGATGAGGATGTGTCGGCTACATTGGTGTTTGCCCTTTCCTGATTTCTTTAAATGAAACTTTTTATTATTATAAAAAAATCCAAAGCTACATGGCCCTGTGTGAAATAGTGTTTGCCCCCTAAAGCTAATAACTGGTTAAGCCACCCTTAGCAGCAACAACTGCAATCAAGCGTTTGTGATAACTTGCAATGAGTCTCTTCCAGCGCTGTGGAGGAATTTTGGCCCACTCATCTTTGCAGAATTGTTGTCATTCAGCCACATTGGAGACTTTTCCAGCATGAAGCCTTTTTAAGGTCATGCCACAGCATCTCAATAGGATTCAGGTCAGGACTTTGACTAGGCCACTCCAAAGTCTTCATTTGGTTTTTCTTCAGCCATTCAGAGGTGGACTTGCTGGTGTGTTTTGGATCATTGTCCTGCTGCAGAACCCAAGTTGGTTTCAGCTTGAGGTCAGAATTCATGGTTCCATTTATACCAGCAAGTCTTCCAGGTCATGAAGCAGCAAAACAGCCCCAGACCATCACACTACCACCACCATATTTTACTCTTGGTATGATGTTCCTTTTTTCAAATGCTGTGTTAGTCAGGTTTGCAGTTCTTTGGATGTTGTTGTGGGGTCTTTTGTTGACCTCTTGGATGAGTCATTGCTGCGCTCTTGCAGTCATTTTGGTTGGCCGGCCACTCAGGGAAGATTCACCACTGTTCCATGTTCTCACCATTTGTGGATAATGGCTCTTACTGTGGTTTGCTGGAGTCCCAAAGCTTTAGCAATGGATTTATAACCTTTTCCACACTGATATATCTTGATTAGTTTTTCATTTGTTCCTGCTTTAGATCTCAGCATGATGTCTGGCTTTTGAGGCTCTTCGGTCTACTTCACATTGTTGGGCAGGTCCTATTTCAGTGATTTCTTGATTTATTCTTGTGAAAATTACTTTTTCACACTTTTTATTAAATTTAATTTTAAAACTGCTTTTTGTGTTCAGTTTTGTTGTCATTGGTTAATATTTCAATTAGTTTGATGATCTGAAATATTTTAGAGTGACAAACCTGAAAAAAAGGAAAGCAGGAAGGGGGCAAACACTTTTCCTCACTAAGGTCGTTGGGATGTGCTGGAGCCTATCCCAGCTGACTTCAAGCGGGGTACACCCTGGACTGGTGGCCAGCCAATCACAGGGCACATATAGACAAACAACCATTCACACTCATACCTTATTCATTCATACCTATGGACAATTAGGAGTGTACGTTTTGACACCACTGTATATAAATAGTATGACATCATAGTGTGACATCAAAGCATGGTGAGGGGAGGCTAAACAATGGGGCGCATATTTTGGGTTGTTCTTTCATTCCGGAAGTGACCAATCTCTCCACCAATGAACATACTGCATTGTGTCTAGCTCCGCCCCTTTAGGGACACCACCACTTTGGTTAACACAACTGAAGAGTGCCAGAAAGTGGTCATTTGGATGCAGTAGTCTTGGGACTTTTATTGATGTTTTGTTAATTTCTCAGTAAAAAAACATGCTGTGATGTGTTTTGGTTTGCAGTGCATCCGTCCGTGGAACCAGGTTGGCTCCAGGCGACCTACAAAGGCAAGACGGGCCTCATTCCGGAAAACTACATTGTGTACACCTGAATGACCTTGTGATGTCATCACACTGCTGACTGCCTTGAAGACTTCTCCTTTAGGAAAGTGCTAATCTGTGTCAAACAGTGGCTTTTATCATGTAGCTCCAATCACTGAACACTGTGTCTTGACTGATACACCCACTGGCAACAACAATAGGTACACCTGCACCGTCTCATGTGCCACATTCCCCACATGATCTTTGTAAATGTAGAATTTTTCATACAGCTTTTGTATTGCCTCCTAATAGACAGTGCAGGTGTACACTGTTTACTGTATTCCCCCCACAGCAATAATGTTGTTTTTTCATGGATTTTACTAATTTAACTCTTTCTAAAGGTCAGTTGAACTGTCAGAGCTGATCAAGTGGAAGTTACTGAGCTGAGGCTTCCTCCTGCTGCCACCATCCCTTGTCTGCATGTCCTAATAAAGGACACATCCTTGATGTATACAGCCTGTCTGTGGACTTGTTGGGAATTATTCCTGTGTGTTTTCCTTCGTCTTCCTCGTCAAAATGATCTTCTCCAGTTGAAAAATTGTAAGAATGTACATTTCGGGGGCTGCACGGCAGTCGAGTGACCTCACAACTAGAAGACCCGTGTTCAATTCCACCCACGGCCATCTCTGTGTGGAGTTTGCATGTTCTCCCCGTGCATGCGTGGGTTTTCTCCGGGTACTCCGGTTTCCACCCACATTCCAAAAACATGCTAGGTTAATTGGCCACTCCAAATTGTCCATAGGTATGAATGTGAGTGTGAATGGTTGTTTGTCTATATGTGCCCTGTGATTGGCTGGCCACCAGTCCAGGGTGTACCCCGCCTCTCGCCGGAAGACAGCTGGGATAGGCTCCAGCACCCCCAATCCTCATGTGGATAAGCGGTAGAAAACGAATGAAGGAATGTACATTTTGCACCGCTGCATCTTAAGGAATGTGATTTTTTTTGTCAGGTTTTTTGGTCACACTATCATGATCTCTTGATGGCAAAGGCAAAAAAGGCTTTTTCTCTTTGAACATAGTGTGATTGTTGAGCTGCATTAGGAAGGCCTCTCTCACCGTGCCATTGCTGCCGAGCTTGGACGGAGTTTCCTTTGAAACGTCTTCAAAGATCCTGAGGGTTATGGAACAAAATAGTGAAGTGGTAGACCCCAGAAAATGTCACCAGACCTGAGCTGGATGATGCAATTGGCTGTCCGTCAAGGCAAGGGTCCATCTTCATTGTTGGTACAAATCTTTAATAGCTACAGCAAGTGTTGAAACGTATACAGCAGTAAACGAATGATCAGGAGGGTGTGGTGATGTCGCCAAGTCTTTTCAGCAGCTCATCCAGGGTCTCCATGTTCTGAGACTTTTCTTCCAGCAGCTCATAGCGTAGGCTGGAGATGTCCTGCTTGATTTCTTTCAGCTCACCTGAACCAAAACAGCATGGAAATCACATTGAATGTCAAGTACGGAGGGATTTCAGATGTCTTCTTTCATTCACCTTCTGTGATCTCGTCGCTCTCTCTGTCTGCTCGAGCTTTGATGATATAACGCTTGATCAGACGCTTCATGATCTTCTACAAGAAGCATCATCACGTCACACTTGCAGGCCAAAAAAGACAACAATGCTCACTTCTGCTGAAGGAATATCACGATACTGCGATACCTGATATCTGGAAGGGTGAGTGGAACTGCTGTATGTTGAACTTTTTCTTTCTCCAATCTAGGAAAATATATTGATATAAAAGTTGCTAGGCATTTGGTGATAACTTTAGTGTGAATTAAATGTGCAGTAGCAGATGTGTTACCTTGTCAAGCTGTGTCTCATTCTTGTCTTCCCTTTGTCCCCTCACATAGTGCAGGGCCAGAGACTTGATGCCTTTGGACAGACCCAGCATGGACTTTGGACTGGGGACCAGGTTGAAGGGCACCGGTAACGTCCTTCCCTCCTCAAAGTAGGAAAACCAGAGTTTAGCCCGAGCAAACTTCCACTCAACATCAGCATCGTCCTGCAAAGAGAAGGACAACGCTTGAATGTTTTCTCCATAACAAGTCTGTGATAGACAAGCGGAAACACTGGTCGAGATTTAGGTGGGTCTGGTGGGCCAACCTCAATCTCCTGGAAGGAGCTGTTGATCATGGCGATGAGCATGTTGAGCAGCACGATCACCATGGTAACGTTGTAAACACCATACAGCACATAGCCGACGTTCTCGATGAATTTGTGCCTGTTGTTTATGACCACCGACCTGACCTCGGATAGCCCGAATATGGCCCAGAACAAAGTCTTGAAGCTCTCCTCCAGCCTAGCGCACACACACACACACAGCACTGCTTCCATGACAACAATCCACTGAAGTATTTTAATGTAACATTAATGCCATGCCACTAGATGGCAATGTCAACTAACCTGATGTAATCTTAAATGAACCTAGTTTAGTAACATACTGTAACGTTACATAATTCATGTAACTTAATGTTTAACACATAACCCACCTGAACACAACCCATTTAATGTAACCTTATGTCATTTAACGTAACTGACCCAATCTAACGCTAATATTAACCCGATCTAATTCAAACACGTAACGTTACATACTGTAACATAACCCTCCCGAATGTAACGTAACCTAACCCCAACTAAATGTAGCGTAGCTGGCCATAACCTAACTGAATGGAATTCAATGTAACGTGTTTTAACAGGGGGCTGCACAGCGGCCGAGTTAGCACGCAGGCTACACAGCTAGAAGACCCAAGTTCAATTCCACCCTCGGTCATCCCTGTGTGGAGTTTGCATGTTCTCCCCGTGCATGCGTGGGTTTTCTCCGGGTACTCCGGTTTCCTCCCACATTCCAAAAACATGCTAGGTTAATTGGCCACTCCAAATTGTCCATAGGTATGAATGTGAGTGTGAATGGTTGTTTGTCTATATGTGATCTGTGATGGGCTGGCGACCAGTCCAGGGTGTACCCCACCTCTCGCCCGAAGACAGCTGGGATAGGCTCCAGCACCCCCGCGACCCTCGTGAGGATAAGCGGTAGAAAATGAATGTTTTAAGAGTTATTTACCAAACTAATCAAATGTAACTTCAACAATGACGTATTACATAGCCTAGCATGACGTGATGACATAATGTAATTGAATGCAAACGTCCTTAAAGACCCCAATGTAGCTGCGCTAGCTGTGATATTACATTTAGTAAATGTCATTCCCCGACACATTAAAAGCAGCGCTGGTCAGTGGGTTAAAAACCCAAAACCTTAAAAACTTTTAGCCTAGTGCTTAGCGTATGCTACTCTCTTTGGAGAAGGCGTGGTCACAGGATCAGGGCCCGGCACCGTGCTTAAGCAAACGTAAACGCTTATATTGAACACACACGTTTCTGTTTGTGTGTCGATGTCCCCTTAAAGCTGCAAAATAGCGCTCACGTGGTGAAGGCGTCGTTCTGCTTGACACCCAGGTAGTACGAGTACAGGTTGAACATGCCGATCATGAAGGCCAAGAAGACCAGCAGGAAGATGACCATGAACTTGAAGATGTCCTTCACTGTCCTCCCCAAGGAGATCTGCAGCGGACCGAAGCTCTCATTGGCCGGGAGGATGTAAGCGATGCGAGAGAAGCTCAGCACCACCGCCACAGCGTACAGACCCTCAGAGACCAGCTGGGGGTCCGACGGGAGCCAGTGGATGCGGGCTGCAAAAAACGGGCAAATTCAAGGCGAAATACTGGGAATATGGATGATGGAGTGGACAAAATCCAAGATCGGGCTCACCCAGTGTAAAGTAGAGTATCTCCGGGGGCAGCGTGACGTTTGTCAGGTTTGTGTAGTGGGCGTGGACATGCGTCTGAGCAACGCTGGCGTGTCTGAGGGCGGAGAAGCGACAGCTGAAGGACGCCAGGAAGATGGCCAGCATCCCAAAGTCCAGAAAGTTCCACGGTTCCACAATGTATTCGCCTGGCCCGAGACTCCAGATTTCCTTCACTTCCGCCCAGATCATACCTGCGGCAGGACAGAGGGTCAGATGATGCGGAGGACGTGTCGTCCTGCTCCGTGTTGGCTTTTCTCCTCCTACCCACGACCCACGCGATGATGAGGATCTCCATCCAGGTGAAGGGGGTTGTGGTCATTCGATAGAGCAGCAGTGGGTCTGTGCTGAGTCCCCCTGGAACATGGTGGTGGGTCATGTTGGGCAGTAAAGTGGTTCCTGCGAAGCGGTCTGCGGCATTCAAGATCAGGAGACCCAGGAAGATTGTGAAGGACGAGGCGTGGGCCACAAACTTCATGAAGGGGCTTCGCATCACTTGACCCACCTGGATCAAATAAACCGTTGGACTTCACAAAAACGACAAAAACATGAAATCGGGCCACCCTGTGGGACATACTCTGCTGCACGGAGCAATCCAGTAGGCCAAAGCCAACCCTGGTAACCCCATAGCTACCGCCAAGACCACCAGAAGTTTGATGGCGGTGGTTTGTTGCCTCAAACCAGGCAGGTTCTCGTACCAGATGCTCAGCAGCTGCTGCTGGCAGTTGGGGTGGGCCACAAACTGAGAAGAATACAACACATACAAGTGGCTAGAACCTTTGGGAGAGGAGCCTCAACCATCACATGATCCCTTCCAGTCTGACCTTCTTCACTTCGTACTTGATGGCTAACTTGAGGCGTGCGAGGGAAGGGCGACCTGGCGGATCGTAGCTCTCGCCACAGTCAGTTTCTCCGTTCAGTATGGCCTCCACCTCTTCCGTGCTGCGACACAGGTCCAGGAGGCCCACCACAAAGTCCTTACACTGGCTTGACAGACAGCAATAGTCGTTCTGCAGACAAAGCAGGCTGAAGAATTTAAACACTTGTCCGATAGCCTGGCCCTGGAGGAGGAGCATTATAAATACACGTCAAGTAAACATGGTTCTGATAAGATCTGGGCCCTCATCTTTGTATGCTTCCCCCCAGGCTCATAAAAAGTTCTTGTGTTTACTTGCAGTCCAGTCGGTAATATGTATAATAATAGTTATTTTTCAGCTGGGGATTATTTTAATGGTATGTGTCTTTTCTTATTTTTACCTTAAACTCCTTCTCGATGTTGGCCAGCATGGCCAGTTCGCTGCTGAGCTCCAGAGCGGCCAGCACTGGGTCCTCACTGGACAGAGACAGGTACGCCGGACTGGCCAGTCCCCGGTAGGCGTTGATGCGAGACCGCGAGTGGCTGAAGGAGTCAAACTGCTGCTGGTAGTTGCAGGAGTTGCAGCCGCAGAAGTAGTCGTGGGGAGGGTCGATGCGAGCCCCTTTACTCAGCAAGGTATGGACGATCTCATACTCCTGGCAGTGAGCCGCCAGGATCACCGGAGTGACATCGTGGGAGAACCTGGGGGTGGGTTTAAAGCAAAGCATGGACTGGTTGCGCAAGAGTTTTTGAGCTGGACTGAGACCACAACGATGAGTTTGTATCGGTCAGTGGTTTTACCAGTGCATTGATTGGGGTCTGTGGTTCTTGCTTGTTTATCAATCCTAACACAGAGCATCTTGTAGTGACTCGGAACTTAAGAAATTGATCGGTCCTACCTTGTCCCGTCCTCGTCATACGCATAGAAGTCATCTAGTATGTCCACTTGAGCAGGACTTGCTGTAAGACGATGGGCATCTCGAAATGATGGGTGGGCTAGCAGGGCCTCTGTAATGCGAACGTAACCTTTACCTGCAATGGACGCAACACACTGTAGTACTTTCATGACCAAAAAAAACAGAATTTCTCTTGTTTTTGTTTTTTTTTACAGCATATGAACATGTATTGTGTTCTGCATCCTGATTGGTTAACGGACCATAGACCTCCATAGAGTCTCCTCCGTTCCGTTGTGCAGTACAGAATGGATTTTGCCAAATTTATATAAATGTTTGGCGGCACGGTGGTCTAGGGGTTAGCGCACAGACCTCACAGCTAGGAGACCAGGGTTCAATTCCACATCTCTGGGCATCTCTGTGTGGAGTTTGCATGTTCTCCCCGTGCATGCGTGGGTTTTCTCCGGGTACTCCGGTTTCCTCCCACATTCCAAAAACATGCTAGGTTAATTGGCCACTCCAAATTGTCCATAGGTATGAATGTGAGTGTGAATGGTTGTTTGTCTATATGTGCCCTGTGATTGGCTGGCGACCAGTCTAGGGTGTACCCCGCCTCTCGCCCGAAGACAGCTGGGATAGGCTCCAGCACCCCCCGCGACCCTTGTGAGGAAAAAGCGGTAGAAAATGAATGAATGAATGAATATATAAATGTTCGATTGCTAGCAGTATTACTGAAGTTTATTTTTAAATGTTCTGCGCCGTCAAAGGCAACTGCGGTCACATCCAAAAGGCGAGGGAAGAAGAAGAATTTGTGGCTGTAGGGTGTCAGTACAGAACGAGGAAGGAAGGAGGAAAAATGACCACAGGAGCAATGTGTTTCAACAAGGATACAAAAACGCTACAGTGCAGTGGAACAGAGTCAAATATGCCTGACTCATTTCATAATTTGTTGTGTCCGACCTCGTAGGTTAATCACACAAACTCAAACAAAGGTTTGAACTATTTTGGAAAAAATGTTAATGCCTGTCTAAGAAAAGTGCATAAAGCTAAGCTTAAAAAGCTATTCGGTAAATGAGGTGTTCACTTGTCTTACTGATGGCCAGCAGCAGGGCATCACCCACTCGGGCCAAGTCGGGCCTCCCCAGCAGCAGCTCGGTGACCTCCAGGTGCTCGTTGGCCACGGCCAACTGCAGCGCGTTCTGACCCATGTAGTTCACCGTGTTGACGTTCAGGTGCGGCACGTGCCGCAGCATGCGGCGCACCTCGGGTATGTTGCCGTACTCGGCTGCCTCCAGGAAGCGCTGCTCGACCTCCGAGGGGCTGGCAGACGGGGCGGTAAACATGTGGCCGGGGCCTCGCAGGGCCTGGCGTCGCTTCACGGCGCTGAGGCGAGCCAGCAGTTGTCTCTCGGAGCTGCCGTGGCTGCCAACAAGTCATAAACAGTTCATATCTATTATCCACATGTTTCACTTGGAAACACACATGGAGCCCCCGGCATGCTCTCAGCCTCCACTGCAAAAAACTACACTCAACCTTTGCAGTGATCATATGTTTTTACAAGTTTGGCCTAAAAATGTATCCTGTATTCTTTCTAATCAACTCTTATTGATTATGTGTCTTGCAGTGTTGCTGAGGGGAAGGCAGCAACTCACCTCAGCCATCGTCCGGGACAACTGTTCTCCTCCGGGAAGTCGTCGTACATCAGCAGGTTGTCCCGGCTCCTGGCCCGCGGGCTTCCCGGGCTCGGAGAGGCCGCCTGCCTGTGGTTCATCCCGGGAAGAGATCAGAGAGTATGACGGGATCATCCTGTGAGGGAGAATGTGGTAGAACTTTTCTCTCTCTATGTAGCTCCCTCCCTTCCACCATCTCTCTCTCCTCCCCCCGTTGGACTGCTTGCGAAAGAATGTGTTTTTATTTGTATGAATAATGGGACTAAATAATCTTAGATCCTCGTTATTATATTCCACTTAAACAGTCCTCTATTCATATTATGTCTTTATGTTTATATCCATAAAGTATGCAAACTTGCTTACATTGAATAATCAACTCACATTTAAAGTGAAAAGTACATATAGTGTAAGCTAACTGATGCAATGTAGCCGTAAATACATATTCTCACCTAATGTAACTTAACATTAGATGTCTTGGAGTGTCAGGAAAAGTAGCCGAATTTATTGGAAGTTAGGTTCCAATTGATCAGAATTAGGGATGATCTTGTGTACCCCATCCAAACTTCATTACAGAACGCAACCGTAACCAAACCGTAACCAAACCTGTAGCCAAACGTAACATCGTGGAAGGTACAGTGTTTCAACTTTTGAGGATTTTTAAGTGCAATTTTGAATATTAACAGCATATAAATGTGCATTGTGTTTTGCGTCCTTGTGGTGTATTAGAGTGATCTATCAGTGCTCTGTTAAAGATCCCAAACCAATTATTTCCGCCAAAAACCGGCGCTGCACCCCACGGAGCTAGTGTGCGATTACAACAGGGATTTTAATCTTGCAGAACGATTCTGATGGCCTGTGATCCCGGCCTTAATGTTCACTACTGCTACCAGCACCGGGTGTTGTACACTCATGTTGACGATGAGTACAGCTCCATCTAGTCTGTGTACCTGTGTAAGAAATTAGGAGCCCTCTAGAGCCAAAACAGTCGTATTGGAGAAGAAAGAACCTGCCCATTGTTTTCTGCGTCCTGATTGGCTATGGACTATTGTCAATCAATCTCCTTCATTTGTTCACTAGCAAGCTGCAAACTGCTTAAATTGCTTGCTAGCAGCCAATAAACAATAGAAGATGAAGATGAAGCTAAACCGACTCAATGAATGTGTATGAAAATGTTTTAACAAGGAAACAAAAACTCTACAGCCAAATGGCGCCGGGACGAATAAATCAGAGCAGTCAATGTGCGAAGTCACTTGATAACTTATTGTGTCCAATCTCGCCTAGTTGATTGATGGCGTAACTGCTCTATTTTCAAAGTTCATAGCGTGTGCCGTGCAATTCTTTGGTTAGCTTCCATGGTTAGCTTCCTTTGTCACTAATGAACAATGGCAAATAAAGCGACATGGTGATTGGTACTCCAACTCGAACCAATGGATGTGTTATAACACTTTTATTGGAAATGTTGATTTGAAATCGGTGGAGAAGGATTAAGAAAGATGACTAATTGCCAGGTGGTAACAGGTGTGGCAGTTACCACAGGAAGATGGATGCACTTAAGGAAACTATATACTGTAGGTAGCGTTAGCTTTGATTTTGTGGTTAAATAGGTTTTGTGGCTGCACGTAAACACATCGATTTGTAAATATATCCCACTCAATGTTTGTTTTTTTATGCTTAGACAGTGTGCGGCTATTTTAAACTGCACTCATACATTAGTGTTTTATGTGTGTGTGTGTGTGTGTGTGTGTGTGTGCGCAGGGTTGACTGATGGCTGATGAACAGCAGATGAGATTCCTCAGGGTCCAAATTCCCAGCAGACTTTGCTTCCTGTGTCCTCCTACCCTGTGTCCCCCTCATCCACTGTGGGAAAACTACTTCCCACTTTGCACACACACACACACACACACACACACACACACACATACACAAGCATGCAAACAACATACAAAATGGTTACATTTCCTGTCTAGATGCGCATACACTTTCTTTGGGTACTGTAGAGGTCATCCTCACCTTTAACCTCTGCCTGCTTCATTGCATGGGCCCCACCTCCTCCCCGAAACTCCACCCATCCTGGTTTCTATTCTTACTGAAATTGTCATGAACACATAAACACCTCATGACATCAACATGTGGAAATCTGATAAGGCTGAGCCTCTGATGTACGCATTGTGGCACCAAGTTGCCTTTTAAGGCCCTGATTGCTGAAGATTAGACACTTTGGACTTTTTATGGCGTCACACTTCATTTGAGGAGGGGTACGGGCGGGAAGGAAGGAGGTGGGCAAACGGTGACGAATGTCAGCGTGGTGGCTTATGTTAAAAGCCGGAGCAGAATGTACACTCATTGTCAATGTAAACATTGTAAAGTGAAACGTATACACTCTTAATGGCGAAAGGGGGGGGCAAACACCTGGAGAGCCTGGTGGAAGCTCTCATGCGCTCGTCAACATCCAGCTGTCAATCAAACTCAATGCTCTGTAAACACAAAAGATAGTCAGTTATATATGTTTTCTATATATTTTATGTGTTCTTATGCATAATCGTACCCATGAATGATTTCAGGATGCTTTACTGTTGGCCTGACAAAGGACTGATAGTAGCGCTCACCTTTTCTTGTCTTCCAGACAAGCCCAATATTCCCAATATGCCCAACATTCAGAATGCCAGTCCGTCTCTGATGTTTTTTTCTGCAGAGAAATGGCTTCTTTGCACCCTTCTTGATGCCAGGCGTCAATATGCGCTCCATATCTGAACCTCTCTCCTTGATGTTTTTGATGCGATAAAAGGTCACTGCGCCTGTGAAGCCCTTTCTGTGCTAAGTAATGATGACTGCATGTGTTCCCTTGCAGGTAACCATGGTTAACAGCAGAAGAACAAAGATACCAAACACCAGTCTGCTACTGTCCCTCAATCAAGTCATCTCCAGCCTAGGTCAGCCTGTCATCACTCTCTTCCTGTGTTAACCAGAACCTAATGTTCCTATGTCATGTCAGCTGGTCCTTGTGGCAGGGCTGAAATGCAGTGGAATTTTTTTTTCATCATTTTCAAAAGATCAAATGAGGGACTTTGCAATTAATTGCCATTTGTCTTATAACTAGTCGAATATTCTGCAAGATATGCACATTGAAAAACTGACTTTGTATGCTAGCATGTCTTCCTAAGAACTTAGAACACAACCTATAGGGGGTACCACAAATGTAATTTACCCATTTTCTATGGCGCTTAATCTTCACTAGAGTGGCTGGGGTATGCTGGAGCCTATCCCAGCTGTCTTCAGGCGAGAGGCGGGGTACACCCTGGACTGGTGGCCAGCCAATCACAGGGCACATATAGACAAACAACCATTCACACTCACATTCATACCTATGGACAATTTGGAGTGGCCAATTAACCTAGCATGTTTTTGGAATGTGGGAGGAAACCGGAGTACCCGGAGAAAACCCACGCATGCACGGGGAGAACATGCAAACTCCACACAGAGATGCCCAAGCGCAGAATCGAACTCAGATCTCCTGACTGCGTGGCCAACATGCACCCCAAATGTCCTTTACATTCAAGTGAAAAAATGACACCCCATGAGGTGTAAGCCCAATCTTTCATGTTATCCATGTTTGCTTACATCATACAAAGATCAACAACAAACACCTTGGGCGAACTGTCAGTCTCCCATTGTAGGAGGAACAGGAGGTCAACAGCACCCCCTGTTGGAGAAACTTCTCCCTACATTCCGTCTTAATGAATGAATGAGAGGTTGGACGACACTCTTGAAATCTCTCATTCTTTTCCTCATCTTAGCTGAAGCGGAGTCAGAAATATTTGGTTGGGGTCAGCGAGTCAGTAACGCAGCACACATTTCAGACAATGATCCAATACAGGGGAGGCAAACTATTGGATGAAAATATTTTTGTGGAAATTTTGGAAGAAATCATACAAAAACATGGTTTGACAGTAATCCCTCATTTATCACAGTTATTTGCTTCCAGATTGGACCGTGACAAGTGAATGTCCGCCAGGTAGGAGCCCTTATTTGTAATTTTCTGTTCTTAATATTATGACTTTATTCCCATAATATTTTGACTTTATTCTTATTACATTTTCCACAAACTTTATTTTGTTTTGTTATGATTTTAAATAATATTTCAACTTGATATTTTGACTTTATTCTGGCAAAACCACTGCAGATTTTTACATTTTTGCTGTTTTCTTTTCAAATGAAATTATTAGAATGTGCCACGGGCCAATAGATATACAGGTGTGGACTGCAAAAAGCCCCTGCGTTGCCCTTTGGATACCCATACACACAAAATAGCATG
The DNA here is from genome assembly GCF_030265055.1 of Doryrhamphus excisus. Lineage (NCBI taxonomy): Eukaryota > Metazoa > Chordata > Actinopteri > Syngnathiformes > Syngnathidae > Doryrhamphus > Doryrhamphus excisus. The sequence goes on along the minus strand of NC_080476.1, from coordinate 3,094,808 downwards.
TTCACAATAGGACTTACTAAAAGAGCTTCTCAACTGTTTCCATTCCTGCTGTTGGATGAGAAATACATTAATGATGTGTAACCGTTAGTGACTGAATGATGGGATGCATTTGAAATGAACCAACCAATCGTTTTGAGTGTCTTTTACCTTTTATTGTGGTGTGAAATGCACAGCACAGACAAATAAAGCACAGCGTTACAATATATTGTTTTCCCTTTGGGCTTCACTAAAGAATATCAAAGCGGTGAGCGTGAACGTACAATCATGCACACTAATCATCTACAGCAGACTAATTGGTCCTCTTATTTTGGAACGACTGACAAATGTGTGTGTGGATCTACGGTGCAAAAAGCTGAGCACTGTCGCTTAAAGTGACGTCCACGTTTTGGCACGGATGGAAAATCAATACACACTTTTTCATTTCTCACGTCCGTCTTCTGCCTCTCCAAACGACAAAATGTGTGTGACAAGTGACGAGGCAAATGGTGTTGATGAATTCAGCAGAAAAACAAAGCGTTGAGATAGCAACTTGTGTCTTATGTATTGATTTATAGATCAGATACCCGATATCTATAGATAGCTATGCTAATTTTAATACTCAGTGGTTAACATGGACAACAAAATAAAACTTCTGCATTAAAGCTGGTGGCATTAAATAACTTTCATTGTCTCACTCAAGTGTTTTTAGTTCAGTTGAAGTCGTTAGATTGAGTTTAGGATCTACTTTGGTTTGTTTTAGTTTGCTTTGGATTTTTTTTTTCCATTTACTTTAACTGTTTTAGTTCAGCTTACTTTATTTTTTTTAATTTAGTTTAGTTCTGCTGTGATTACTTTACTTTGTGTTTTCTTAGCTGAGTTTGATTTCATTTGGTTAGGCTTAGTTCGGCTTACATTCATTGGCTTTCAATTTGCAAACTAACATTTAATGCAGGGGTGGCCAAAGTGCAGCCCAGGGGCCATTTCTGGCCCGCGGCTGTTTTTTTTATTGGCCCGTGCCGCATTTAATAATATAACTTATAACACCAACAGTAAAAATTTAAAAATCTGCAGTAATTTCACATGAATAAAGTCAAAATACTGAGAAAAAAAGTTGTAATCTAAAGGGGAAAACGTCATATTATGATCAAATGTCATTTTGCTCGCATCAAGTTGAAATATTAAAGAAAACAAAAGTCATGATATTAAGAAAAACAACAAATAAAGTATCATGAAATCATAACATTATGTAAAGAAAATGTATGAAGGTCATTTGAAATTACTTGAAATATTTTTTAAATACAAAAAGTTCCTACTATATGCTATTTTACAAATACAACAAAGCTGAAATGTAGTTATTTCTTGAAATACAAATAAGATCTGAGCATAAAAATAGTTTGGACACCCCTGCTTTAATGTCGTTTATTTACTTTAGTTTGCGTTTTCCTTCTATTGGCTTCAGCTTAGTTCCATTTTGCTTTCATTACTTTCATTACGGCTTACTCAAATTGAATGTGTACTACTTATTTCAGTACATGTTAACCAAGTTTACATTTACAGTTAAAGGGGACCTATTATGCTCATTTTCTGACCTTTGTATTGAGTTGAGTTGTGGACTCCTATAGAGCAGCTACACACAATAACCCGCACAGAAAACTTTTGAGATCTTCCAGTTTCTGTAGCTCTTTCTTGAGTGTTTTCATGGATTTCCTACTTTATTTACTCCACCCCTGGCCCTCCTCCCGGTACGCCCACTCCGCTGTGATTGGTCACACTCCCCAGCGCTCCCGAGGGCTTCCGGAAAGCTGCCGAGCTCATTTTGTCCGATAACTTCCAAAAAGTAAACACAGTTAGGACACTAATAAATTGGTGGATAGTCCAGTTCTGGATAGTCCAGCTTCACCCATGTTCACAAAACAGTCCCGTGTGCCGTTTGACAGAATCACATACTCCAACCACTTCACACAAGCTAAACTAAATAATATTTTCCTTACACCGGAAAACGTGTCAATACTATTTGGTGAACAGAGGTAAGCAGGGAGGGCCTACTGCGCATCTGGGCATGCCCATATAAGGAAGTCGTAGAAAAAACGTCTTTTGGGCTCACTTTAAAATGCGCAAACCTTATTATGTGATGAGTTGGCATCGTTTAACACGACAATACAAAATTGTAACAACATTTATACAGTTGGTCGGAAACGTGGATAATAAGCATAATAGGTCCCCTTCAATTCATTTCTTCAATTAGCTACTTTCATTTCTTGTGTAGTTTTTGTGTAGTTTAGTAGTTTTTAGTTTAGTCTACCTTTGTTGAGCCAACAACTTCCAATTCAAAAACTTTATCTAATTATTTCATACTAAATTAAAATAAAGACAAAAATCTCTTGTTTAATACTAAATGATTATTTTTAAATCTACAAATGCTAATACTTATTTCTTTGTTCATTTCAAACAAATGTCCCTATTGTTGTGTTTGAATGCTGCCCACCATCAAGTTCCATTTTTCCTTCATCGGGCTGTAAACGTTATGGAAAGATAACACCAAAAACACGCACGGCAGGCACGCATGGCGTGGGAAAAAAAACTAAACACGACAAGAGAATGTGAATTATTGCTTTGGCTGACAAAGTGTCACATTCGATGAATTCAAAATATGAAAAACAATCGTGAGCGTGTGAGAAACATTCATGGTAGAAATGAGAAGCACTGCAATCCGATAAATCCTACAACGAACACGGGCGCCCCAAAGGGAGTACACGCCCCGCCTTTCAGCAACCATTGATAGAGAAATGGATATACTCTAGAGTAGTCAGTGTACGGCTTCTATAGCAGTATAGGGTACACATGCGTTCTGTGTGCTGTCACACAGAATGGGTGGACTCCCTTGTGTCTCCAGCTCAACTTGTGGAACTCATGTTTCTCTCAATGAGCCACTGCTCCACTCAGTGCCGGAAGCACTCGTGCAGCCCCCAGAGCACGAGACAAACATATTCTGCTTAGAACTTGCGTTGCCAGCTTTTTAGACAACAACATGCTGATTCTTTTTTGGAATTCATATTTGCTCTCCCCTCGGTGTCGGCAGCACTCGTGCAGCCCCCAGAGCATGAGACATATTCTGCTGCTGACATGTGTTGCAAGCCTTTTAGACAACAATATGTTGACTCATTCTTGGAATTCATATTTGCTCTCCCCTCGGTATCGGCAGCACTCGTGCAGCCCCCAGAGCACGAGACAAACATATTCTGCTTATCACTTATGTTGCCAGCTTTTTAGACAACAACATGCTGATTCTTTTTTGGAATTCATATTTGCTCTCCCCTCAGTGTCGGCAGCACTCGTGCAGCCCCCAGAGCATGAGACATATTCTGCTGCTGACATGTGTTGCAAGCCTTTTAGACAACAATATGTTGACTCATTCTTGGAATTCATATTTGCTCTCCCCTCGGTATCGGCAGCACTCGTGCAGCCCCGAGAGCACGAGACAAATATATTCTGCTTATCACTTGTGTTGCCAGCTTTTTAGACAACAACATGCTGATTCTTTTTTGGAATTCATATTTTGCTCTCCCCTCAGTGTCGGCAGCACTCGTGCAGCCCCCAGAGCATGAGACATATTCTGCTGCTGACATGTGTTGCAAGCCTTTTAGACAACAATATGTTGACTCATTCTTGGAATTCATATTTGCTCTCCCCTCGGTATCGGCAGCACTCGTGCAGCCCCGAGAGCACGAGACAAACATATTCTGCTTAGCACTTGTGTTGCCAGCTTTTTAGACAACAACATGCTGATTCTTTTTTGGAATTCATATTTGCTCTCCCCTCGGTGTCGGCAGCACTCGTGCAGCCCCCAGAGCATGAGACATATTCTGCTGCTGACATGTGTTGCAAGCCTTTTAGACAACAATATGTTGACTCATTCTTGGAATTCATATTTGCTCTCCCCTCGGTATCGGCAGCACTCGTGCAGCCCCCAGAGCACGAGACAAACATATTCTGCTTAGCACTTGTGTTGCCAGCTTTTTAGACAACAACATGCTGATTCTTTTTTGGAATTCATATTTGCTCTCCCCTCAGTGTCGGCAGCACTCGTGCAGCCCCCAGAGCATGAGACATATTCTGCTGCTGACATGTGTTGCAAGCCTTTTAGACAACAATATGTTGACTCATTCTTGGAATTCATATTTGCTCTCCCCTCGGTATCGGCAGCACTCGTGCAGCCCCCAGAGCACGAGACAAACATATTCTGCAGCTGACTTGTGTTGCAAGCTTTTTCAACAACAATATGTTGACTCATATTTGGAATTCATGTTTGCTCTCCCCTCAATGTCGGCAGCACTCGTGCTTGCTAGTCACTTGCGTTGCCCGCTAAGAGTACAGTAATGGCTATAAATACTGCAATAGAAGGTGTACACTGACTATTAGCATCGTTGCTGTACAAGATATAGTAAAATGCTAGCTGATACGTGCCTTGAGCATCTTCAGGACATGAATTCTCCACATTCAACTACAATATTTGACGGCACATCAAAACATCAACATTATTTTTTTTTTTGGCCCAGAGCGACATTTTTGGTGCGTGAAAAAGCAAAATGATGGTAAAGAGTGTGATACAATCATTAACGCAAGATAAAAGTGTGATGGTGGCACAGCTACAATCGCTGCGCTCATTTCAGATGCTGGTGGTGTTGTGTGTGTGTGTGTGTGTGTGTGTGTGTGTGTGTGTGTGTGTGTGTGTGTGTGTGTGTGTGTGTGTGTGTGAAGTTGCTGGCAGTGACGCGGCGATGACATTAGCTCCATGTTAGCTCATGTTTTTATACATAACGGGCCTACCAGACGTGTCCATCAGTGAGGGTGAGTGTTTACAGATTGACCAGGTGGAGGTCAGAGGCGGAGAAATGGGGGCACAGAGCGGCGTCCGGGTTCTTCAGCTGTCGTAGGATCTTCCGGTGGAACTTGGAGCGCACCCGGTTGAACTCCATGATGTCGCTGGGGTCCTCCTCCATCCAGAAGCTGTGGAACTCCTGCATCAGGTAACCTGTCCCAAGAACAGCTCATTGGAGGCTTGCCAACATTGAACATAAGGGCGGGTGTTCAAACCATGAGGGTCTGCTTACAGAAGGTCTGCTGGAAGTGCAGCAGGGTGGGTAGTTCGGGGGCCACGTTGTACAGGTGGGTCTTCAGGGCCCCGCCCACCAGGAGTGAGTATGCCAGGTCTGTGATGTTGATGCCCACAATGGCGAAAGAATAGCTGGAGGACGTTAACAAAAGGGTTTTACTTTTTCTCTCAGGAAATGTTTTTTTCTGAATTTGTACACTTTCTCATCAAAAATGTCCTCCTTAGGTCACCACTTTCTCTTGTCAAATTGGGAAAAGACGGGTTGCCAGGTATGAGTATATGGCGTGTGGCTTACCCGATGGCCTTCTCAAGGTTTCGCTGTTCCCATTCAGCCTTGTTTGCCTCGCTGTGAAGGACACACACACACACACATCCAGATATGCATGTATAAAACTCACTTGCCTTATTAAATTAACATAAAAATCAATCATCATAAAAATACAAAATACCAAAAATAATACATTAAATCCAACTTAAAAATAGAAAAATAACTGAATGAAAATGGACTACTGTAACAGCGGACCAAATGGGTGCAAGAGTTCAAAAAGCGGGTGGGCGAAAGTGAAATGGAGTACCTTTGCCTCCCGTGTGCACTCCTGCAGTGGGTGTGAGCGACACAGAGAGAAGCGTGGGTGGAAACAGAGGTGAAGGAGGAGGAGACAGAAGAAGCTCACTGAGATGCTGATGGCAAACCACACAAGCAAATGAAGCGAATGAAGCTCAAGTCGGAATCGTGACTAGAATCGATTATATGGACAAAATGGGCATGGACACGCCCTTGAATTAGTTCATCAATCAATCAGTTGCCCCTGAACGGAATTGGTCATGTTAGGAAGACATTTTGGACACCAGGTCCATATTGTTGTGTCCCAATATTTTTGTCCATATGTTGTGAATTAGCGTGCCATCATGAGTGAGGTTGCTTTTAGCGGCGTTAGAGTGAAAACCGTAACATTGTGCAACAAACTGAAAGCGCCAAGTGCCAGTGAAGTGGTCCCACGTACTTGTGCTTTGGCTGCAGGGAGTCGTGCAGCATCTGCAGAGCCGTGGCCTTGTCGTGCTCCGCAAAGTACCTGCGCGGAGAGAGCCCACAGGAACGGTTTAGCACCTCAGCACGGTCAGGAAGTCTACGATGAGTGCTGAACGGGAGCCTACAGCAGGTTGTGGAGCCCCAGCAGGCCCATGCCTCGGAAGTCCGTCTTGGGGTCGGTGCCTTGGAAACCGATCTCGCACCACTGTTTGGAGATGCGGCCGCTCAGAGGGGTGTCAGGACGGAGCTCCTTCCACAGCTGGAACACGACATAAGCATTTTGGGAGGGTGTACTCCAAATGTATGTTCAAGTCCAATGGTTTTATATTTAGGTACTGGTTGAAACAGAATATTAAATGAAACCTTTTTAACGTGCTACCCATGCAAGACGGTTTTCAAGTGTTAGTTGGCAGATATGTTTTGTTGTGGGACGCGACAGTACTAGCCACAGGTGATCGGCTTTTGTGATCGGTGTTGAAAGACATTTGACAAAGACACTTGAAATTGGCCAATACTCATCGGTGGACAATCTACTGGAACATCCCTAGAATAAAGTCATTCACTAGGACCATAAGTAGAAAGCCGAAATATTTTTTCGGAAAAAAAAACAACTGCATCAAAATTGGGCAGATAGAAAAAAAGCAAAGAGCAAAGTTTATACCAATAACACGCTTTTTCACCGACCGATATTTCCGTATCCTTTCATCTGTCAGTATGCGGCATTGAATTGAAATGGACACAGTTCCTCGTGGGGATTAATCACGATTATTTAATTTTAAAACCGTGATTAATCTGACTGAAATGTTGATTGAAACAGAATATTAAATGAAAGCTTTTTAACGTGCTACCCATGAAAGACGGTGCAGGAAGTGTTGGCAGTTGGCAGATATGTTTTGTTGCGGGACGCGACAGTACTAGCCACAGGTGATCTAGCTTTATCAACTTTTGTGGCCGGTGTTGAAAGACAAATATCAGTGACTCTTGTATCCTTTCATCTGTCAGTATGCGGTATAATTCTACATTTCAAACAAATGCTTCTATTGTTGTGTTTAATAATACTCAGAGATGTTGGATAATTATCGATACCGATAATTATCGGCCCGATATCAGCATAAAAATGCAATATTGGTTGATATCAGTAACCGATATCAAGAAAAGGCTGTACACAACACATATGTGTTCATTCCACCACAGGAGATATGTCATATTACACATACCAATATCGGTATTAGCTGATATCGGTATCGGAAATTGATAGTTGACAATATCGGTTTTTGACAAAAAGGCCAATATCATACACCCTTAGTCATGATATCAACAATAATGTTCATTTTTGCACCTTCATCAGCATTTCCTCGTGTTCTGCATTCTCACAGTCGTACGGCTCTCGGCGCAGCTTCTCCACCTGGGCCAGCAGGTTCCTGTAGCCCACAATCTGCAGCAGGCTGGCCTGCAGGGAGATCCCCAACCTGGGGGGGGGGACATGTTGCATGTTTATACTTCTTTGCATATTTGAGGAGGAAATTGTTCCTTTCAGCAGAACAAAATGCTTGCTTCACTCATTTTTTTGGTCCATTTGAGATCTTCTTGACATCTTTTTAACGTGTGAAAGCTCACTGAGGGTTGGTGTCAGGGTTGATCTTCTTTAGAGCCATGATGTCCTCAATGCTTTTCTCCACTTTGTCCGGATGGGTGCTGAGAGCGGACTGCAGCAGCTGCAGAAAAAAAAAGTGTTATTGAAGGCTGTCCTGCAGCTTGCATATTTATTGTATATTCTACAGACAGCATTCGAGTTAAAAAGGCATCCAAATGATTTAACACCACTGGTATAACTATTCAATCGATTACAATCAAGAGCCTTTTATTGTGGCCAGTCTAAGGCACACCTGTGCAATAATGCTGTCTCATTAGCATGTTGATATGCCACACTTGTGAGGTGGATGGAGTTTGAGGCCTTGGCCGTGGTAAATGTTATGTTTTACATCTTTGACTTCAGCTCATGAAAGACGGGAGCAAAAACCAAAGTGTGCCTTTGTGTTTTTGTTGTGCGTACGTATGTAATGACAGTAATCACTGGTTTATGGCGGTGAATTGCCGCCAAGTAGGAATGTATACATGCAATATTTTGGTAATTAAATCATAGAAAACCTGTTTACGACCTTCCAAATATTCATTCATTCATTTTCTACCGCTTTTCCTCACGAGGGTCGCGGGGGGTGCTGGAGCCTATCCCAGCTGTCTTCGGGCGTAAGGCGGGGTACACCCTAGACTGGTCGCCAGCCAATCACAGGGCACATATAGACAAACAACCATTCACACTCACATTCATACCTATGGACAATTTGGAGTCAACAATTAACCTAGCATGTTTTTGGAATGTGGGAGGAAACCGGAGTACCCGGAGAAAACCCACGCATGCACGGGGAGAACATGCAAACTCCACACAGAGATGCCCGAGGGTGGGATTGAACCCTGGTCTCCTATCTGTGAGGTCTGTGCGCTAACCCCTACACCACCGTGCCACCCCTTCCAAATATTATTTTTCTAAATATTATTAGAGACCTCTAAACATGAAATAACACCCCTACAGTCACCTTTACACTCCTATGACCCAATGTAGTAGACATACTAAAAGAAAATAAGACATAACATTGAACCATTCATGTTAGCATTGGGCTTTTTTTACTTCCTCTTCTGTACCGTACTTCCTGTGGTGGCTAATGTCTCATCAATCTAACATTACTGACACTTAGTGACCAGTGTAGAATACTATATATTATCACATCACCTACGAATGCATCTTCTGAATGCAATATATAAACGTATTTTACTTCATTTAGCCATTTTATGCTTGAAAATGCTAACATTTAGCGAAAAAGGACCTAAAAATTGCTTAAATATGTATACTTTTTCACTAATAACAGGCTTACTTTACTTTTTGGAAAAACCGCAATAGTGAAGCCGCAAATTGGAAAGGCAAAGCGGTGGGGGATTACAGTAATCCAAAAAATTGACAGACATTTACCTCACTTTTGGAGTACCTCAGGGACGACTCTGCAAACAAACACAGGTAAGAAAATGAATGAAATCAAAAAATGTACAGCATGAAGGTTTTGGCGCTTGTACCGATCTTGAGCGTCCTGCGGGCGCCATGTTTGTTGTTGTAGCAAATCCTCTGCAGCTCGCATCGTCCGGTGAACTTCCGGACCGCGAACTTGAGGCCTCGCCACAGACATTTGCAATAGAGGAACACGAAGAGCTGGGTCAAAACCCTGGAGGGGAGAAGACACCAAGATTTACTGTGAAAAACGGCATGTTTCTTCATATTTGGAAGCCAAAGTACACAAAGAAAAATACAGGTTGGGAAAATAAGTATTAGATCTCCTACTGATTGTAACTCTTATGAACTGTCCTGGAGGTTTAGAGGCTGTCGTTTGGCAGCTCAAGTTTTCAGCTGATTCTCTATGGGATGTCTGGAGACTGGCCACTAAACGGGGGGGGACTCTACCACCACGGTGCGTGTAACATCATACCTCTCATAACAGAGCATATTAGAGAGATTGGAAGCTCATTAAAAGCTATTTTTGTGAAAAGGAGGTATGTGCGTCATGGGAAAATGCATGGTGACCCATTATGGGGCTACGGGGACGTTACCTGCTTTACTTTGGCACAAATGACGACGGGGAGGAAAATCTGCTTGAAAGACTTGGCACGTCTAAAACATGACTCTATATTCCGTCCTTAACTAAGGAGTGTAAATATGTCATGTGTGAACTTTTTGGTTTATTTTGTATATTTGATCCATAATCCTTATGTGAGACATGAACACATGTCTTTTCTAAAGCTATACAAACAGATAAAAAGAGACGACCGATATTAAAACACCTCCAACTAGGTTTTACATTCATGCAGTAAGCATGTAGTAACAGCTACATTCATGATAACATGTAATATCTACGGTATTTTGACATATTTTGGTCCTTTTAAGTGTAACGGATGGCAGCTAGTGTGGCGGTGCAAGTGTACATTGGTAAAACCTCACACCCTCGGCCTTGTCCCAATGGTCAGTGTTCTCGTCGCCCTTTCCGAAGGCCCTGTGTTTGAGCAGGCATGTTACATAAGCATCCCTTCCTAGGTGCATTGATTTCACATAGCACCTAGGAACATAACACCTACACTTAGCATCAACTCAACGGCAGCTTCAATATGTAACGTTAGCATTTGGTATTGGCCTGAGGCACTGTCAGGCGAGTGTGTGGTGAAGCTATTCGTTAGCCGGCTAGTAGCTCGCCAGTGTGTTGTGGCAAGGTGTCAACACACCAGTCACGTAATTCAATCGGTTTAACAATGTTAACAACAAATAGCAAATACAAATAAACGGTGAAGACATTGAAAGGGTGAAAGAAAATACATTTCTGGGGATCACAACAGATGAAAATATGAGCTGGAAACCTCATATTACAAATATACAATATAAGGTGGCCAGAAATATTTCAATATTGAACAAAGCAAAATTTGTTCTCAATCAGAAATCACTCCACGCTCTTTATTGCTCTCTGGTTCTACCATATCTTACTTATTGTGTGGAAATATGGGCTAATAACTATAGAAGCAATCTTCACTCGCTAAATGTACTGCAAAAAAGGTCAGTAAGGATAATTCATAATGCCGCCTACAGAGAACATACTAACTCCTTATTTCTAAAATCACAAATACTTCAACTTGCTGATATAGTTCATCTTCAAACAGCTAAAATAATGCATAAGGCTAAAAATAAGCAATTAGCTAAAAATGTCATCCAATACTTCTCTACAAGAGAGGAGAAATATGATCTCAGGGAAGAAGTACATTTGAAACACTTCTATGCTAGGACTACGTTATGCTAGCCATAGCATTTCAGTATGTGGAATCAAACTATGGAATGGATTGAGTAAGGAAATCAAACAATGCACAACGATGAGCCAATTCAAGAAACAATACAAGCAGTTGATGTTTGCTAAATACAAGGATGAAGAGTCTTGAACCAGTCATGATGTGCTATATATATCACTATATTGACACTTACTATGGTATATATATATATATATATATATATATATATATATATATATATATATATATATATATATATATATGACATAATTGTCATTGGATGCTCATATCACCGAGTACTTCGGTACCAGGTGCATTATTAAAAAAAAAACTAAAAAAAAAAAACCTTAACCTGTATTATGGAAAGCAGGAAGTGAACAAATGTAACAGTTAGTGATTGTAAAAGTACCAGATGGAGGGGTAGGATTTAATAAGCTTTGCTTCTTCCTACTCCTTTTGGACATGTGGAACTGGGAACTGATTATGGGATGCACTCAATTGTAATCTGATGCATGTTCAAATGAAATAAAACCATTACCGTTTCCATTACCATAAAAAATTGATGGATGGCATTCTTATCTGTGTATTTTTATCTGTTTGTATATCTTTATAATAATCATAAGGATTGTGGATGATGGACAAAATACCCCCCGAACAGTGCAGTTTTCCTTTAAAGTGTTTTTCGGTGGTGTCGTCTCACAAAAATGTTCATAATGATGTAATCTCCAAGTTGTATTTGAGGCATACGTCTGAAACCGTAGGTTGAACACCAAATTGTTCAACTTCTGGAGCATTTGGGTTTGAAGGTCCGATATACGTGTTAGCATAACCGCTGATGACTTTTTTCTTGGATGCAATTTAAACAAAAAGAGTGGGATGGCACAAACCGGTGGCGATAATCTGAATCCAAAGCTTAGATGCAGTATTTTTTGCCATTTTTCAATCATTATGGGACTCCTGAATGTCAACGGTGGAGAACGTGCTGTATTTGGGACCGCTGTGTAGTGGGAAAATAGCCCAAATGTAGGCGTGACTTTTATGCGCATCCCTTTAAAAAAAGAACATAAAAATGGTCCAGTCCTCTCCGACCCATTCACCTGTTCCAGCTTCCACAGTAAGAACCACTCTTTTTTTTGGTGACAATCTGAATAAAGCTGCAGCTAAAAGGAATGTATCCTTCCTGTTGGAGCGATGTGAACTATCCCATGTTTACGGCGATAGTTTACTATTTAAGTTTCAACTTAGCAATCCTGACCGATCATTTCTTGGAAGCCTTGATCACGTTTCCTTGGTCAGACATTATAAAAAAGTCCCAGTTTTATAAAATGCAGCATAACTATTGACATTTAGGCGAGGATCTGGATAAAGTGCACCTCAACCCTCCTGTAGTCTGAAGTAGTCTGGCAATGCTACATTCAAGACTGCTTGGGAATCTGAACTGCCTCACTTGGAGGTTCGATTTCTACATTTGATTAGGCTTGTCATCGTTGCTGCCCTAAGAGACAATATATTATTTAGGATTTTTTTCCCCTCTTTTTGGCAACCTTGAAGACTTTTCCGAGATGATGTGGTCTAATGCCCACCCCCAGCATCCTCCTCACTTCCTGTTAAATGAATACCCATCAACAACTTCCCCTTGATCAATAAATCCAGCCCGTCCAGTTCAAGTAAGGGAGCATCTATTAATAGAAGCTGTCTGCCTACATGAGCATCACACACTTGGGGCTGCTGGGAGGAATCACTATGGGGGCTCAAATGGGAGCACTGGGAATAGTGTTATACGTACATACTGCAGGGGAGGCAACAACAGAGGCTGTCCTACCTTAGGAAGTGCTTCATGGTGCCTGCTTCTGTCTTCAGGGGATGTGGTGCTGAGAAATGTCCTGCAGAGAACAGAAGATGAAGAGGCGGCCTGCAGCACCGGAGCTGTCCGCGGTGCGCAGCCAGTCATGTCACAAACGCACCGTTGCAATGCATGCATTTGAAGGCACCACCCCGTTGAAACATTTTATTCACCCAACAGACGGTTTCTACGCAATCATCTGCGGTGTGATTAGCAAACAGAGCGCCATTTGCATAATCCGCAACCATGCTCCATAGCCTCCCTCTTTTACAAGGTCAGTGCACCAGCATGCATGTAAAACCAATCATCTTAGCGTTTTTTTACCTCTTTTCAATATCTGTGGAAGAAGCCAGGCGACGCAGGATGGTGTCGAGCCTTCTTTACTGGGCTCCTGCCGTCCGGTCGTCCTCCACCATTATGACGCAGGGTGAAGCTGCAACCTGCAGGGGGCGCAGACACCGTGCACAAAAGGTGCGCAAAATCCGCATCAGGTGACTACTAGAGAGGGTGACAGGTGATGGGACATTCTGTTAAAGATAAAAGGCTAAGACACAGGACTATATCAGCAACCACAAGGTGAACTCAATGCCTCTCAGAAACTGAGCATGATCATCATTGCAATGTATACAAATAATAGCAAAAGTACATTTTACATCAACGTAACTAAAAAACAAACAGTAAACAAAACATACAGCATATGATTTTATTTTTAACTGATTTTGTGGAACACAACCTGACATAATTCACCATTAAAAAAAAACGTTGGTCTAACATTATATTGAAAATAACATAAAGAATAATAGAAACTTATATGAAAAAAAAAAAAACAATTGAGGCTAAGTCAGCTATTCAATTGCTGGACATTAAAAGACAGCTTTGGCATTGTTCTCTTATAAAAAGCCATGAATACAAAAAACATTACCTGGTAAAACCCCATCATAGTATGAATAAATAATATGCAGTAAACAATTGCCCATTTTCCATGGCAGGAACTTTACCAGGAAGTAGGGCCGGAATTGAATTCTGGGACATTTTGCAGGGTCGTTTTAAGTTCCTGGAACTTTTAGTTCCTTGGCAGCAAAGAGGCTAATAATAGCAGTGTAAACCATCTCCGGGGCTTTGGGGGTCAAAGGCGATGATTGTTTTTTGAACTTATCACGAGGATTGTAACAAAAGGTCCAAACAAAATGTAAAATATAATAGGACTGTTAAGCGGGCCAGGTTAAACAATATATAGGACCAAATATGGCCCGCGTGCCACACTTTGTCCACCCGTGCAGCACACAATGTAAAATGAAAGGTGTCTTTAGTGTAACAAATTAGCATCACAAAGGAGTGCAGTAACGTTTGTGACGATCAATTAGTAGTTTTTCTGTGTTTTTGTAACAATAAAGTCCCTGTGACTTCCACCCTTCCACTCCATGGAAGGTACTGTGGAACAGTCGGTTCCAGCTGTCTTTCTTAGAACAGAAAGACTTCCTCTGTGGTCATAGCGCAGCCACCGCCATCAGGCCCCCGTTTCTCTGGACGCCGCCACCGTCGGCTGGCAGCAGGCGATCTGAGGCGCTCTGAGCCTCCTGGTCCGACGGGTCCCTGGAGTCGGGCTCAGGCTGAGCGTTGTACGTCGGGATGGCGTTGAAGGTTACGAAACCCACCATGATGAGGACAAAGGCCATGATGTACAGCGTTGAGAACTGAAGGGTTTGGGCAGGACAGGGGTACACAAATTGACATATTATTATTATTATTATTATTATAGTAGTTTATGTATAGGTGCATTTTCAAACACAAGATCACTTTAAAGATAAAGAAAAAGAGGAAAAGTATTTCTCATACTTCATGAAAAAGGTCACATGACATGATTGCAAGTTGCTAGGCAGTTTGTACAGGACTGCCTCGTTGTCCAACATAAAAGCAGAGATGCTCCTGCTCACTGTTTCCATGGAAACATGGGGCAGAGGGCTGCGCTGCCACACGCGGCAGAGAAAAGAAAACGAAAAAAAAAAAGAAACGGCAGTGCAACAGCGTACATGACACTACTCTACACAAGGAAATGACTCCACACAAACATTACTACTATTGTTATTGCTATCAATAGTGTTCCTCTGTTAAGAGCTTCAAATTGGTAGGATTTATTAATACTTCGTAAGGGTTAAAGCCATTGAATAAGATGCTAAATATTAATTACAGAATTAGCTTGTGCTTAACCAAAAAAGTCACTTTGCCAAGACACACCACACAATAACACACCTCCATGAAAAAACTGTTCCAACTGTAATCACTCAAAAGTACTTTATCCGACATTGTAGCGCTCTGTAAGGCTGAACTTGACTTATTTTGTGTGGAGTACAAAGTGCGGTACGTGTGGTGGTGCCACTCACCGTGTAGTGGAAGAGGAAGATGCCACAGAAGAGGCTGAAGAGGTCGGCGGTGAGCAGCGAGAGGTTAACGGCGGTGGCGCTCGTCCTCTTCACCACCACGGGCATGAAGCTGTACAGCGCGAACATGCACAGCATGTACACCACAAATAGCATGGCTGCACAACACACACACGCAAGGGTTAGAGAGTCACTTCTTGACTCATTCAATCACAGACTTTTTTTGATGATTTGGACTGATTTTTCCAGGCACATAGAATATTGTGTTTCTAGCTTTTTCCGTTCTTCAGTAATCAGCAGTAGAACATAGGTTGGTAAGTTTCAGCAAAGTATCAGTTCTTAAAGGAAACCTATTGTGCTCATTTTTCAATCCTTTGTATTGAGTTGTGGACTCCTACAGAGCAGCCACACACAATAACCCGCACAGAAAAGTTTTTTCCAGAATCTGCACCTATTCCAGCTGTATTTCCTTTGATTTGTGCTTCCTGCCAAAGGTTTGTAAAAATTGATTCCAAGTGCTTCCTAACTATGAACCATATAAGGAAGTCCACCCCTCTGTGACATCACAAAGGGGCAGTTTTACCACGCCTTCAGAAACCAAGCGTTTTGAGCCATCCCAAACTTCTTTCAGGGCTCACTTCCAAATGCACAATCCTCATTATCTGAAACTCTGGCATCGTTTAACAGGAGAATACAACATTCTGGGCGGCACAGCAGTCGAGTGGTTAGCGCACAGACCTCAAAGCTAGGAGACCAGGGTTCAATTCCACCCTCGGCAACCTCTGTGTGGAGTTTGCATGTTCTCCCCGTGCATGCGTGGGTTTCCCAAAAACATGCTAGGTTAATTGGCCACTCCAAATTGTCCATAGGTATGAATGTGAGTGTGAATGGTTGTTTGTCTATATGTGCCCTGTGATTGGCTGGCCACCAGTCCAGGGTGTACCCCGCCTCTCACCCGAAGACAGCTGGGATAGGCTCCAGCACCCCCGCGACCCTCGTGAGGATAAGCGGCAGAAAATGAATGAATGGGTGTTGCGCCCCCTGCAGGGTGTTACTGCCGGGTGTTTTCCATCCCCAATACTCAAGCACAAGAAGTCCAACGCATAAAAATTGATTTTAGAAAAGGCAACTCTTATAGAGAAACAGGTGAGTTAGAGAACAATAACACAATAACACAATAAAAATATGCTTTTAATTAATGAATTGCATTTTGGCATCCTGTGTATCAACATCTGAATGTAATCAATGAGTGACCGTCAAGCTGGAATGGTGAAATGGTGGGCATTGAATGAATGCATCAGGATTGGTTGGGTTGTTTAGATTGGGATCTGAGACGAGTATGTTTGGTCAAAAACGTTGTGCTTTGTATCATAGTTTGGTGTTGCCACTTTTTATGAGTGCCACTGTTTGTCAGCATATGAGTTACACTGCTTTGAATGAACATATGAACATACTGTAAGTAGGACAGGATTTGGATCGGGATTCGGATCGTGGTCCGCCACTTAGTGCCCTGTAGTAAAATCATAAAGACTTGACTTACCAATGTGAAAGTTCCATTTTATTTCCTTGACAGCGCTGGTTTCAAGTGCAACTCTGCAAATGAGAATTTAAGAATTGAAGAATCCTGACTGCTATTACAACATTGGTTCTGTTGCTGCTGTGTCTAACAATATATTGCCTTCATTTTGTACCTCATTGGATTTCGCAGGTGTAGTTATGAGGTGACAACTTACAGCTGGATTCCACTGATGATCGTCCCAAACAAGCCCATCATGCCCAAGAATTCGACACGGCTCAGGGTCTTCACTGTAAACTCCTGGCACATGTTTGACACGGCGTAGAGGACGGCACTGATCAGGACCAGGCTGTCGCCCAGAACCACGTCACTGGCTGCAGAGTTAACAGGAACAACAAGAATGATACAGAGGAGGAGCGACACAGAGGCGGAGCTACAAAAGTGTCCTTACTGGATCCTTGGTCTCTCCCGGCCAGGATGTCGGCACCGACCATGGAGCCCACGCCCAGCAGGCACACGGTGACAGCGATAAAGTGCAGCAGCTTGTAGCGAGTCTTCAGGAGGAACCAGGACATGAGCATCAGGACTGGGATGACGAAGCAGTCCAGTAGCTGGAACACGAGTTGCCATGCAGGCCGTATTAAAATGGCATCACTCAATTGCAGACAGTAGCGGGCATTTATTAGGAGTTTTATTTGTCCAAATGAACGAAACTAATAATATTTCATATGATTTTTACAAGTAGTTTCCTCCCACCTGGATGCTGGTGAGCGTGGTGTAGCGGTAGGCCTTAACCACCGTGTAGTTCGCCTCTACATCCGCCAGACCCATCAGCACATACCTCCACCACTTGGTTTTCAAAACCTGAAGGATGTTACGATCCCCTGTAGACACACACAAGGACATCTAGTCTTACTATTTTTCTTATATACTAAAACACGTTACATTTTGGTAGAAATTTATTCATTTACTTTTTGATTTTACTTTATAGTCTGCCTACACTGGAGCCAAGTGAGGCAGTGACCCTTTACTGCCCCCCGCAGGACTGGGGGTGGATATATCTGTGTGTGTGCATTCATGATCAATATATTTATTGGTCATGAAAATTGTTAGAGTATCATTATTTATATAAGATTATACTTGATAAATATGTACATGTTTTGGTAATTTATTTCATGACTTATTTACACATTTCATGACCTTATTAATTATTTAATGACATTAATGACTTTCAATGAATTGTTTTATTTATGCAATAATGGGGAAGTGCATTGAAAGGTGTCTTTAATGGAATGCAACACAAAAGTAATTTTAAAAAATATAAGTAATTCAAAAAAAATGTATTTAATGAAACAAGTATTTCACATTTTATTTAATAAATAAATGTTTGAATAGTCTTTAATGGAATGCATAAAATAAGTACACAAGTAATTTAAAAAATCAATACATATTTATAATTTGATTAATTACTTTTTATTTAATGAAATACGTATTTCACATTTTATTTAATAAATAAATATTTGAATAGGCAATTTTGGCACTAAAAATATGCAATATGAAATGGGTGCCTATGGTACCTGTGTGGGTGCTGAGGATGGTGGTGTAGACAAGCAGCAGCAGGGCATAGTTGAGGAAGCTCTGCAACATAGGAGTCTCCACCCCGGCGTTGGCCAGGTACTCACAGCTTACCGCTGTGCCGCAGATCAACAGGGACAAGACCTGGCCCATGACCAAGGTCTTCAACAGATGCCTGCATGGGGGCGCCAACAACACCAGCATGAGCGGATCATGCGGACCATAGACTTGGAAATGGGATAAAGTTACAAAGAATTGAGGTCCAAACTTGTACAACTCACCATGTGAAGACATCCCTCAGCTTGTAATTGTACAGACCGCAGGCGGCCCTCAGTTTCCCACACCTCTTCTCCTCCACTTGGTCCTCCATTGCTTATCAGTGCTACAAGATTAAAAGGAGAGAGACACAAGATTTAAGGTCGTTTTTTTGTAAGGAATGACTGTCCTCCATGCTGCCTGGCTAATTAACAGGAAATTGGTAACAGTCACGATGGAATGTCTCATGCTTCCAATTACAGTACAATACTGGATATGCAGTACGAAGGACTATTATAAAAGTACAACCTACTTGTTACTCAAAAGACAGAAACACTTGTCTGTTTTAAAAAGTACAGAGTACAAAAACACGAGTAAAAATCCTCACTTTTACAGGAGCGCTCTGATTTTCTTTTTTTTAAAAGAACCTACTGCCAAACTCACCAGAAAAAAAGATCCTTGACATAACAAGAATGCTCTGCTGTTTTTAGGACCTCCTGCAAAAGAAGCCCTCTACCATTTTGATCACTGCATAAGCACCACATACAGTAGTGTGTATGCTAGTGTTTTTAGGAATCCCTGGCAAAAATGTTAACAGTGTTCATGTTTTAAAATCAAGCTTCAAGTTCTTGGTCCGCCTGACATCATTTCCGGGCTGGATTTGGCCTGTGGACCTCCACTTGAATACCCAAATACAAAATGCAAAATGAAATCTCTACATGGCAGGAGTATGCTGGTGTTTTTAGGAATCTGTGGCAAAAATGTTAATTGTGTTCATGTTTTAAAATCAAGCTTCAAGTTCTTGGTCCGCCCGACGTCATTCCCGGGCCAGATTTGGCCGGTGGACCTCCACTTGCATACCTAAATACGAAATGCAAACAGAACTCATATATCACATTCTAGCACTTTTCAAAACCACCAATCCAGACATTTATATACACCTCGTAGTATGAATGACTGTATAGAAGAAAAACAAAATGCAAGCATTGTAATGTTAATGTATATATAAGAACAAATGAGTCATACTGGCAGCCACCGGACAAACTCACCGTGAACAGCTCAGCAAACTTCTCCCTGACACTTTTAATCCATTTCGTCAACAGTAGCGGTTTTCAATAAAGCAATTTAAGATTGTTTTCTGGTCCAGGCACAACCGTCAAGTCCTTCGGCAGCGTGCAAGTCCAAGTGTTATCATACTGCCGCACCGGAAGCGGCACTTTCTCCCCCTCCTCTTCCTCCTCCTACTTCTTTCACGAATATGGCGTCCAGCGAGGCATTCGTATCCACACCTGGCTTTTTGCCAGGTCTGACTGTTTGCCGCCACTATATCACCATAAATTAGCAGTGTAAACATTAATTCAAGCAGCCTGTATTTGCGCTGCTGTCATTAACACAGGCGTGTCGCGTGGTGATGACGTCTTGAAGCCTCGGCCAATCAGAGTATTTGGTTGTTTGACGTCATATTCCAGGAAGACTTTCAAAACAGTCGTGCCAAACGTAAACAATATTGGTAAAAAAAGAATGATATATTCAGGGACCAAAAACGACTAAAAATAACCTGAGATGGGGAAAAATAATAAGAAATAATAAATATCAATAGTGATTGTTTTATTAGGCTTTTCTTATGTATATGATCCATACATACTTCATACTACATACTACATACAACACTTCATCAATAATCTAGTTTTTCGGCCAATTGTCAGAGAACTAGTTGATTTAATCAGAACATACGAGCCTGCTAAACATCACAATTGCACTATTTACATAAATAAATAAATCACTTTAGAGTGTGACTGTGACAACATCAGAGGACGATTCCAGTGAGTGAGTGCATCAATACGGTAAACTAATCATTTCCCGTCAAGAACTCGGCATTCATGAGTAATGCATCTAGCAATTTCTGCTGCAAGGATATCTGGATCAGGAGAATTACTTCACTACTTCACGGCACTTTTGTAAAGCGATCAAGCTTGAAGTTACATTCTGATCACTATAAAACTGAACGATCTAATTCATAAGTCATATGGCTGCCACATTGAACTTCAACCAAGCCAAACCAAGTCAAACTCATATAAACAACAAAAAGATGCCCAGATGTATCCTCTCGCCACTGTAAGATGTTTGTTTTCTTTTCAATTGGAGGGATCCTTGCGCTCCAGCTAGTGTGAGAAAACACCCTCCCAAGGTTTTCACACAGACGCAGAATGATAACAAATAGAAAAACCGTCCTTGCTGATTTTCCAGGGTTGTCTGTGCAACAAACACACACAGTAGTAGCAACTGTCACAGTGAAGAGAATTCTGGTCTTTTTATAATCATTAGCAATAGTTTTCTTTTCTTTAATTTGCTTCATAATAATAACGCAATGGTGTTTACAATATTGTAGTGGATGTTGTTGTAGTAAACCCTGTGTTAGTAATCATTACATAAACAGCAAGAAAAGAAGCACGATAGTTGCATGATTTGATATATACTTTTTTTTGTGGATATGTTATTGATTCTAAGTGTGTAAAGCACATACTGGAAAAGACTGATGCGATATGTCGACCAGCCGCCAAGATCACGCGAGATTCAACGAGACTATAAGTTAAGGGAACATGGCGACGTCTAATTTGCTAAAGGTAGGACCCCGCTCCAATTCAATTAATTTCAACTCAATGGCCACCAAAGTGCGTGTCACCCTTAAGGTGTCGCGTCACCGATAAAGTCACACGCCAACGAATGACCCCCCAACACCGGAACACCGCCGGGCTGTCAGCTTTGACGCCGGCGGAAGCATTTAAGTTGGCTAGCATTAGCTCTCAGCCTGAGATTTAGCTTGGCTAAATGGCTGCAGCATTAGCTACCTAAATGAGGGAGGAGAGGGCACACACAGTGGCGTGGAGGAGACTGTGTCCAGGGCCGGTAAAGGAGACACATTTCCGCAGAACCGGGACGTGTTTTTGTCCGCGCAACCCACGCAGAACTACTAGCGGTGGACGCGCACACCCAGGATATCATCTGTCAAGTCAGGGACGCAGGAATCTGCAGCTGACTCAAGCCCCACTAAAACCCACGCTAAAGGCTGCCAAAAGGCTACTGCCGTGATATTTTCTGCACGCTGAGCCGTCATTAAATCCCCCGCTGGTGTCTTTCTAGGCAAACATTGTTTGACAGGCACCAATGCCTCTGTTTTTTGTATGTGATTCATATCGGTTGTGACAGCAGCACTCTGCTGTTTTTAAGGACCTAATGCAAAAAAACACCAGTCAAAGATACTCTAAATGACAGGAGGATGTTTTTAAAGACATACTGTAAATACGCTATTCAGAGATCTATAATTATATGAGAGGATTCTGCTGTTTTACTGCAACAACACCAATCAAAATCCTACTAAAACGCTAGTGAAACATCCTCTATTTGACACAAATGCTCTGGATAAGGACTTACTGTCAAACATCCTCTATATAACAGGAGTTCTCTGCTGTTTTTAATAACACACAGTGCTACAAAAAAACTAATCAAAGAGCCACTGAATGACAGGAATGCAGTACTGTCTACTGTCAAAATGTTTGACAGAGGTCATCTTACTATATGACAGGAGCATTCTGCTATTTTAAGGAGAATAATGCCTAAACCTGGCGTTAACTTTTCTAAACTCAAGAATAAAAACAGCAGCAGTGACAAAAGCGGCAATATGTAGCCTTACCAGGTTGGTAGTGGTCTGAGCCATTGTGAGTGCGTCGCTGCAGGTGGGTGTGTGGTGTGGCATGGTATCGATACGACGGTAACATCATTTTTGTATGCCATTATGTCACTGTGTCTTGGTTAATATGCATGCGATGGCTTTATAGGTGGAATAAGTGTTTCCCATTATATGCATGTCTGTTTTAGTATCTTTAGAACACACAGAACAAAGAAAGACATCTGTTCATGCATCACATAAGGTTTGTGGATGATGGACAAAATTCCCCAAATTGTCCATATGACAGGAACACTCTGCTGTATTTAAGGACCTACAGGGAAAAAAGCTAGTCAAAGATCCTCTAAATGACAGGAATGCTCTACTGTTTTAAGGGCCTATTGCCCAAACCGTAGTCGGAGACCTTCTGTATGACAAAATACACTGCACAATATACTGTACTATATACAGTATAATGTACATTCTCCTTATCATTGTTCCTGGGCCATCTATTGTAAAGTGAGGCAATTTAGAAACTTTGGGGCCAGAAAACCTTAGTATCTGCAGGAGATCATGTTTATATAAGCACAATTTAACGCTTTTTGTAGTAGATCTTTGATGACAGTGGAATAGGCAAGACAGTGCATGATATGCTTGTCTTATTTGGTGGTATGTATGATCACTAATTTATTGCTGTTTTCCAGAACAAAGGCTCCCTTCAGTTTGAGGACAAATGGGATCTGATGCGTCCCATCGTGTTAAAGCTCTTACGGCAAGAGTCCGTCACCAAACAGCAGTGGTTTGACCTTTTCTCGTAAGTTCATCATGGAGAAAAAAAAGGCGTTGCCAAACAAAAACTTCGACTGCTCAACTTCGTGTTGTTTTTTTTTTCCACAGAGACGTCCATGCGGTGTGCCTGTGGGATGACAAAGGCCCCGCCAAGATCCACCAGGCCCTTAAAGAGGACATCCTAGACTTCATCAAACAAGCACAAGCTGTAAGACCTAAGAGTCCTAAAGTCATTTACATGCCATGATTTTTATTAATGTCTCTTACTCTGCATGGTACTACATTGACTGCACTGCACACCCCCTCATTGGAGCTGGTTGTCATAGCGATATAGCACAGAACTGCTGTGACTGGGATATTAAAAGGGGAGAACGATCCAAAAACTATAAGGAGAGATGAAGGATGAATCCATAGTTGAACTGCCTTTTATTGTGGCCAGCCTAAGCCACACTGGTGTATTAATCATGCTGTCTAATCGGCATCTTGCCACACCTGCGAGGTGGATGGATTATAAATTATGCATGCTCACGAACACAGATTTGGTTTCCTAATATTTGAGAGAGATAGGTTTTGCATCTTTGACTTCATGGAAGATGGGAGCAAAACAAGAGTGTTGGGTTTCTGTTTTTGTTGGGTATAACATGAGCAGATATCTGTACACAGCATGTTAAGACAAGCACAGAGGAAGAAGAGGGAGGGTGTTGTTTTGTGAGCAATAAAAGTATCCGGCTAAGATCTGTGTATAAAGACATACTTGTATGTGTAGATGAAATAGAACATTGCGATGTTGGTGTGAGGATGGAATGTATCCAAGTACTTACTGCTGATTGGCTGTCCATGATTGTGGCGTCTTTATAATCCTCTTCGTCATTGTGAGATACAGCAAATTTCATCATCTTTCGTTATCATTCATGAATGGTGACTACTTATTAACTTTACAGTTGACTTAATGGTAGAGAGATATTATAGGGTATCTATAATGAGGCATTTTAGGGCTTTTTATGGGCACTGCCATTATTTACAACATTTTACCATTCTCCAACATAACCTTCAGAAATAGTGGGTATCTTGTCTACTGTTTGTTGAACATGTCATACAGTGTGAGAATATATTCATATCGGATTGTGTGACTGTCTCTAGTGTGACTTAATGCCATTATTTTGCCATCTTGCCACAAAAGCGGGTGTTGAGTCACCAGGATGACACGGCACTGCTTAAGGCCTACATCGTGGAATGGAGGAAGTTCTTCACACAGTGCGATATCCTGCCCAAGCCTTTCTGCCAGCTCGAGATCACGCTGATGGGCAAGCAGGGCAGCAACAAGAAGTCCAACGTCGAGGACAGCATCGTTCGCAAGGTGAGGATGAAGGAACTTGTTTGACGGGGCGGCATACACGAATGACAAACTGTACCTCTACGGTTTTTCCCTGCAGCTGATGCTGGACACATGGAACGAGTCCATCTTCTCCAACATTAAGAACAGACTACAAGACAGTGCAATGAAGCTGGTCCATGCCGAGCGGCTGGGAGAAGCTTTCGATTCGCAACTAGTCATTGGAGTGCGGGAGTCCTACGGTGAGCAATGTGCACATTAATCTCACGTCAGTGTTTTCATATGGCATGTTAAGCAATGCTGAACAAAATGCCTACACACAAACACACATCGTTGGAATTTACATAATTTGTAAGGCTGCACAAAAGACCCCAACAAATGCCTAGAATAAAACCTTTATTAAATGTACACTCATTTTTAAAAGTAACAGTTAAACTTTCTTAAGTCATTGAAGTGTAAAAATAAGTTAACCACTGACAAAGGTGCCTTGTCACTTCTACATGCTAGCACACATGGGATCATGTAGATTCTGTATGCTGGATAGAAGTACTGGCGCGGAGTCTACAATAGACTGCTTGCATGGGAGTGCCCATATCAGATTTTAGCAGCAGGCCAATAAAATCTGAGAGTTTTTTTTTGGCTGATATCGAATCAATATCAATTTTGTATACTAGGGCACCCATAGTATACAGCAGGGGTGTTCACACTTTTTCAGCATGCGAGCTACTTTTAAAATGACCGAGTCAAAATGATCTACCCACTACAAAAATGCAAAACATCTATTTATTTTCAAATGTATTGAGGATTATTTGTACGTACAATGTATGTTGATGTACCTTACATAACCAAATGAGCCAATATTGCAAAACACACATAATTAACTATTAAAATTTTTTGTAATTACCTGAGTTTACTTTGATGACTTGCACTGAATTGAACCAGCCAGGGATGCATAGTCCGGACAGTAGCTGCTGATAGCCAGCCTCAAGCACACTTCCAAATGTTTATCAGTCGTGGATAATATCCGTATCATAATATCCGTATAATATTCCATATCCGTATGGAAGTGATATGTTTTTGCCTTTTTACTTGGTCCAGCTCCTTCACTCATTTTAGTGACCATAAACTTTAGCGAGGGCTTAAAATCTGACGCAATTCGCCGACTAGCTTAGCACTTTGCATCGTTGTTTACGCATGAGCGGTGACCTAAAGGTCAAAATTCAGTTGTCATCTGATTGGTTGTCCTGTATGTCAATCAAGTAACGGGGATGGATGATAGGCTGACATCGTAAGTTCTGCTGCACTTAGAGACGTTGTTTGATTTGATTGGTCACCCGAAGGGCAACATTCAGTTGTCATCTGAATGGCTGCCCTGTATATCAATCAAGTGACGGCATTGACGCTGGGATGATATTTTTTTAATGTCACGCCACGATCGACCAGCGATCGACTAGTACCACCTCCGCGATCGACCGGTAGATCGCGATCGACTTAATGAGCACCCCTGGTATACAGTATATCAGGTTTGTATTACTGTCATCTCTTTTTGGCTGCAGTGAACTTGTGCTCCAATCCCGACGACAAGCTGCAGATCTACAGAGACAACTTTGAAAAGGCCTACATGGACTCTACCGAGCGCTTCTACAGAACGCAGGCTCCCGCCTATCTCCAACAGAATGGTGTCCAAAACTACATGAAATACGTGAGTACTGCTCTTGGGTGTCACACAGACTGCAGCCTTTAATAAACCGCTGTACAAATACACATTGTTGGTGTTTCACTAGGCTGATTCCAAGCTGAGGGAAGAGGAGAAACGTGCACTGCGATACCTGGAGACGAGGCGTGACTGCAACTCTGTACAAGCAGTGAGTAGCCCTAATCCTGTACTTTTTTTGCACATGCATTCAAACACACAAACCTATCTTTCTGCCTCCCAGTTGATGGAGTGTTGCGTCAACGCGTTGGTGACGTCCTTCAAGGAGACCATCTTAGCCGAGTGTCCAGGCATGATCAAAAGGAATGAAACAGACAGTGAGTACTGAAACGTTGCAGGAATTAGCCATGACCAAAGCTTCATGACTTGTCTTATTAGCCAGTCAGTTTTTGCATCTCAACTGTTTTTTTAATTTTTATCTAGAGTTGCATCTGATGTTCTCACTGATGGACAAAGTGCCGAGCGGCATCGAGCCCATGCTGAAGGACCTGGAGGAGCACATCATGAGTGCCGGCCTGGCTGACATGGTGGCGTCGGCCGAAACCATCACCTCCGTGAGTACCCTTTCCGTTCCAGTGATACGGCTATGATGACATTATAGGTCTGTCTTCCCCTTGTCAAGACTTGTCCTTCCTCTCTTTGTCACAGGACTCTGAGAAATATGTAGAGCAGCTCCTCACGTTGTTCAACCGCTTCAGTCGGCTGGTGAAGGAAGCCTTTCAGGACGACCCGCGTTTCCTCACCGCAAGAGACAAAGTGAGTTCAGCTCTGAATACTGCCCCATTTTCATTGGCCAATACAGGTAATATTGATTGATTACTCGTTGCTATGTCATTGTAAGACTGGAGGAGACATGGATGGATAAAAAAATAAATACAAATAGTGGGGTAGCCCCCCCGCCCCTGGCTTTTAATGTTAGTGCAGACCTGCCAACATGTAGAAATGTATAGTACTCAACATGCAGTTTGACTCTTGACGCTTGTATGCGCTCTATTTTGTCACATTTTCCTGGTTTCAGTTTGTCAGTTCAGTCTGCACAGTACAGACAATAGAATAAATTAGTTTCTCTAGTATTTCAAATCGGGGGTGGGGGTTGCTGCAGTGTTGTTGTATGCTCCACAGTCTTTGCTTTGCTGCAGTGCACCAGTTTCTTGCAGCCCTCCGTCTCTTCTTGGATAAAGTCTGCCAACTTCTTATTTTTGCAGGCATACAAGGCAGTCGTCAATGATGCCACAATATTTAAATTAGAACTTCCCATGAAACAGAAAGGGTAAGTGTGCTGCTATGGTATGATTTTATGTTAGATCTTTCCTAACAACAAACAGAGAATATTACGTGACTGGACTCACCTTCCCCTGCCCTGCTGTGTTCAGTGTGGGTTTAAAAACTCAACCTGAGTCCAAGTGTCCGGAGCTGCTGGCCAACTACTGTGACATGCTGCTGAGGAAAACCCCTCTGAGCAAGAAGCTCACATCGGAGGAGATTGAGGCCAAGCTCAAGGAAGTGGTGTGTGTTTTTTTTTTTTTTTTTTTTTTTTTTTTTTAAAGCCTCGCCTGTATGACATTTGGACCTGGTGTGTGATGAAAAATTGTTCCAAAGTGGTTTGTCAGCACCGAACACTCTTACACAGATGACCGACATTGTATGGAAATTGTTACTGAATGTGTAAAAGTTGAAAGGAGGGCCTTAGACCACATAGTAAATTAGATCTGGGAGATTTGGGGCAAAAATCAGTATCACAATTAAGTGACCTTTCAAACTTCATTGTGTTAACGTACGATTATTACACTCTCAACTATTTAGTCTGTAAATTAGGGATGCTTCGATCAGGGTTTTATGCTGCTGATACCATTACCGATCATACATAACTGAAATTGGCCGACACCGATACTGATACCGATCACATTAATGAAGTGTAATATATTAGGGGTCACCAAGGTTTTTTCTTGTTAGAAAATACTTCTACAAAATGAAAAAGGCCTAGAGCTGCTCATTTTTTCAACATTTATTTTCGTAGCTGATTTAAAGCGAAACAAAGTGAATATGCTTGTTTTACCAGAACATGAACACAATGGTGGTATCCACAACTCACCTTTTGTATTTCACAATGTATTTCTTTATAGTCTTCTCACATTATTAACTGAAAACCTGAATGAAAAGCAGCCTTGCAGGGGCCTCATGTGGTCATGAGGGGTGGTCCCTGGTGCCCACGGGCACCATGCATGTTGGTGACCCCTGGGCTATGTGATATGAAAGGGGAACCATAAAATGTAGAGACAAACATTTTTTAAATCACTGGTGAAACCCAGAGGATCAGCGTCTTTAAGGTAAATTTGCGTGCAAGATCAGCTTGATTGCGCTGCAGCAGGAACCTCAGGCAGTCCAACGAATCCAAACACTTTTCTGATCCCACTTTTTTCAGATTTTGTTTGCAATGTCTTTTGCCACAAAGTTGAACACCCTTGGGGTGCTAGTGTGTGGGATCGGTAACCGAAATAACCAACACAACAATTTTACATCCATTAGAAGCACTAAATGTTGGTAATAAAATCAACTAAATAACAGCCAAAACTGTTATTACTGTTATTTTGAACCAGTGCTAATTCCATTTTGTAGACCACCTAATGGGAGCATACTATATATGACTGAAAGAGAATGCATTGTCATGCTTATTTTCTAAATATTCCTTTCCAGTTGTTGGTTCTTAAGTACGTCCAGAACAAAGACGTGTTCATGCGCTACCACAAAGCCCACCTGACCCGTCGCCTCATCCTGGACATCTCGGCAGACAGTGAGATTGAGGAGAACATGGTGGAGTGGCTCAGGGTAAGAACAAATGGAATTCTTAGTCATTTAAATGGCTCATTTTGATGTTTTCATCCCTCCAAACAGGAAGTAGGAATGCCAGCTGACTATGTCAACAAGTTGGCCAGGATGTTCCAGGACATTAAAGTGTCTGAAGACCTCAATCAGTCTTTCAAAGAAATGCATAAACACAACAAGTTGGCTTTACCAGGTAAAGACACACAGGAGTTGTACTAACGTTCTAACTAAATGTCCTGCTCTGATGTGTTAACCTTTCTTGATTACGCAGCTGACTCCGTCAATATCAAAATCCTGAACGCTGGAGCATGGTCGAGGAGCAGCGAGAAGGTGTTCGTTTCCCTGCCCACCGAGCTGGAAGATTTGATTCCGGAGGTGGAAGACTTCTACAAGAAAAACCACAGCGGACGCAAGCTTCACTGGCATCACCTCATGTCTAATGGCATTGTGAGTGCAACCACCATCTACACTGAGTAACACACACACACACACACACACACACAGATACACATGTGACACTGGCCGGACACTTTAAGTAAAGATTCAAATATTACAGCCAGTACAATACAACAAGACAAGACAACCTCCTGATATAGTTCCTAGTAATGCCACAAAATATCATGATATCACCTCTATATGCACTTTAAAATATGTGTTGTTTACAGTGAGTTCTTTACTGGTATTAATGCTAGCCGAGTATTTTGCTCCCTACCGTTGTTACAACATTGGTTCTTTTACTGCCGTGTGGTGCAATATGTAGTGGAACCTTTGTTAGGTACACCCCAGTTAGCATCCTTGTTGGTTGTGCTAATAATACAATGCATGTTCCTAATGTGTTTTTTCAGCATAACGTCCCTGTTAGAACCGGAAGTCAGCTCTGTTGTAATTATAGTTTTACATGCATAAAACAATTTCCGTCTTTATCAAAATGTTGGAGCAGGCAACTTTCTTTGGCTCCATTTTGGATTATTTTGCCACCGTGATCAAAAGAAATTCAAGAAATAACTTGAACTCCATGATCTCCCTGCCACATTTTGGTAAAAGTAACCTTAAATGTTCACTTATCCATTTCATTCATCATTCATATGCTTTTTGAGTTATTTAATGCATGTACAACTATAATTATGAAACTATAAAAATGTTTTTTGTGTTAAGATTTTTGAACGTACAGGTATAAGGGCCACACCCAGAAAAGATTTCTTGTAATAAACTTTTAATAAATAAATACCTTTTTCCAAGCAATGCTGACCATTGCGTATAAAACGGCTAGTTGAACAGTAGCCCAGCAGAAAAGTTGCTCTCTTCATCCTCCTCCCTTTACACTAGAACCACTAAAGCAGTCTTGTTCAGCCCCATGATTCCCTCATCAACATGCTGCCAGTCTCTCCCTCTTTCGTTGTTACACCCAATGCTAACGTCATGCCCCAAGGCGCAGACCCCAGCAAAAGCTGCAAGATGAATTGCCTTCAACCTTAAAGCCGCATCACATGCACCTCTCCAAATGTTCTTGCGATTACCTTATTTCTACTGGGAAAAATGTATTTGGTTAGCGTCCATTTTGGTTATAGAGTTGTAGCTTCTGAAATGTCACTCACCAAGGTTCCATTGTGCTTGTTCATAAATGACCATGTGGTCAAAGAAAACATGTGCAGTGGGACACATTGTCGTCATTACATTTCATACACCTTCCTTTTGAATAACAACGCAGACAAATGTAGATGTTGTCCAGTGGGATACATTGTGGTCATCTACAACCGTATTTCTGTGGTTTTCTATGTAAAGACAGCTATTTTGGAACAACTCTCCTGTTGGATTTTATTACATTGTCTACATTGAATGTGTGACAGCATGTGCCTTCCTTTAGCTGAAGGCACATGATTGATTTAAAGCAACTATTTGCTCTATTTTCCCTCACAGATCACCTTCAAGAACGAAGTGGGTCAGTACGACCTGGAGGTGACCACCTTCCAGCTGGCTGTGCTCTTTGCCTGGAATCAGAGGCCCCGGGAGAGGATCAGCTTCGAAAACCTCAAGCTCGCCACAGAGCTGCCAGATGCCGAGCTGAGACGTACTCTTTGGGTAAAAAGGACAATGCATTTTTTTCGCAAAGTAATATCTGTTTTCTAAAATACATATATTTTATAGAGATTCTGCTTGTTCTTTCAGTCTCTGGTGGCGTTTCCCAAACTCAAGCGGCAGGTGTTGTCGTATGACCCGGTGGTGTCATCACCCAAAGACTTCGCAGAGGGAACGCTATTCTATGTCAATCAAGAGTTTTCCCTTATGTAAGTATAGTGTATGCAGGGTGATATTGAAGGGGAGGGGCCCATGCCTGTGTGCTGATCAGTGTTGCCAGATGTGCTGGGACTTCAAGGACATACTCTGGACTTTTTTTTTCCAGAAAAAATTCAAAGGTTCAGAAGAGGGGGAAGATCAACCTGATTGGTCGGTTGCAGCTCACCACGGAGCGAATGCGAGAGGAGGAGAACGAGGGCATCGTCCAGCTCAGGATACTAAGAACACAGGTAAATAGAGGAGCTCCCAACACCTAACAAGAGCCCCCTCTACTGGGCATGAATGGTGTTGCCTTCCCTCTCCAAATACAGCCGCCCCTCGCTCCAGGATCGTAGATCGAACATCGCTGCAGCAACTTCCCCGTTTTACAAAACTTCATGAAGAAAGGATCTCTGTTTCTAGGTTGACTGTGGCTTATAATTAGTCAAACAATATAAATATTTTCCCAAATGAAGTATTGTCAAGCATAAAAGCTCTCTGTGTCAAAATCTTAGTCATTAAGAATGGTGGAATGACTCTACATTGGCAACTAGTGGTCAGTATTTGTTTGCTGATATAAGTACTAACCTTGATTACTGGAATAATTTCATATGGGAAAAAAAGAAGAATGGGGTCACCACTTGATAATCTTACCTGATTATTAACTCATTCGCTCAATCCCAGACATTTTTCAAAAGTTGTCCCTCTCAATACCGGCCATTTTTGATGATTTTTACAGATTTTCCAAGGCACGCGGAATATTGTGTCATAGGGCTATATACGGTAGACATGGTATATACCAAAAGAAAGGATAGACTCTCATTTTCTATCGCGGTCGCGGGTTTGCTTGAGCCTATCCCAGCTGTCTTTGGGCGAGAGGCGGGGTACACCCTGGACTGGTCGCCGGAGTACCCGGAGAAAACCCACGCACGCACGGGGAGAACATACAAACCCCACACAGATAACTTTCATCAGGAAAAAAAAGCTTTTTCTGTTCTTGAGTAACCAGCGGTAGAACATAGTAACATAGAACATAGTAAGTTTCAGCAAAATGGCTTCTCGTTAACACAAATGTATCCATATATTTAGCCAAAATGTCTAAACGATGCCCCATTCTAGAGACAAACAACCATTCACACTCACATTCATACCTATGGACAATTTGGAGTGGCCAATTAACCTAGCATGTTTTTGGAATGTGGGAGGAAACCGGAGTACCCGGAGAAAACCCACGCATGCACGGGGAGAACATGCAAACTCCACACAGAGATGGCCGAGGGTGGAATTGAACTCCGGTCTCCTAGCTGTGAGGCCTGCATGCTAACCACTCGTCCGCCATGCAGCCCTGTATTTGAAGGATTATGCATAATTTCTTTGCTGCGTCAAGAACATAATTTGTTGTTTTGCTTACCTGACTGGTAGGAAGAGGTCTGCCGTAGTGCAGTGTATTTGTCCAAAAACAACGCATGCACGGGAGAACATGCAAACTCAACACAGAGATGCCCAAAGGTGGAATCGAACTCCGGTCTCCTATCTGTGTGGCCTGCGCGCTAACCACTATGCAGTCCCTCAAATATTGTTGACAAATCTGTGCTCAAGTTAGACAGTACTTCTTATGGCTAAGATTATCATATCAAGATGCTGATGAGACAACATGATTATTGCACAGCACTGGTGTGCCTTACACTGGCAACAATAGAAGGCCACACCCACGTGCAGTTTAACTATGATGAGGGGCTGTTTATAATCTTTCTGGTTTTATTTAATCTCGTTTATGGTGCCTACCTAGACATTTTACAATTAAGTAAAAGTATGAGAGGTACGGTCATGGAAAAAATGATTAGACCACAACCAGCCTGGCACAACTAAAGGAACCTTTTGTTTTTCGACAAATAGAGTATAATGATGTCAACAAAAATACAGCATACAAGTTTATTTTTTTGGCAGTGCAATGCTATAGCTATTGATGTAATAACTTAATTGATTTTGGTTATTATCAAGAAAAACATGGAAATTGAACCAAACTGCGGGACACAAATGTCCCCCTGGTTTAAGCTGTCCCTTGCGCTGATCCCACCTGAATTTTTTTTTCCTTCTGTCCCCCACCTTCAGGAGGCCATAATTCAGATCATGAAGATGAGGAAGCGCATCAACAACGCCCAGCTGCAGACGGAGCTGGTGGAGATCTTAAAGAACATGTTTTTACCACAGAAGAAGATGATCAAGGAGCAGATCGAGTGGCTGATCGATCACAAGTACATCAAGCGGGACGAGACCGATATAAACACCTTCATTTACATGGCATAGCACAGCGGCGGGTGTGACGGTTTGGACTTTTTTGTTTTTGGGTTTCAATCAGGCCTGATGGACAGTAGAATACTTACAGGCCCCCCATCCCCTTTTCCTCTATTTAAAAATAAATCCTGTGCAGGGAGGCATGAATTAAAGACTTGAGACCTATTTAAAAACACTTCCTGCCTTAAAGTTGTATAAAGAGAAAAAAAAGTCAGCACCTAATGGTTGTAACTGTTTTTATTTGGGACTTGAAATGAGGCTGTAATTCATGTTTCTAGTTTTGTTTTTTCTGGATGCTACAGCGTGCCGGTGAGTCTCTCCTGCCTGATGCTTGTGGAATTCTACCTGGCTTGAGGATCCCGGAAAACTTTTTTTTTTTTTTTTTTAAACAGTCCGGCCGAGGCCTCCGTGCTTTAACTCAAGCTTCTTGACAGGGCTGCCCCCACCCCTGTTGTTTGTATTGTTCTTGTGAGAGTAAGTCGTCACTTAATCACAACTTTTGAGAGTGCATACAGTGCCACATCACAGGTTTTCCCGGACTCAATCTCCATTTGTGGAGTAAAACGTAGGATGGGTGTCCCCGGGGACTGTAGGGGGGCGGTGGTGGTGTCGGGAGTCGTAACTGGGAGCTCAATTACATTTGCAAAAACAAAATCTGCAGGAAGTCTCAGGAGGAGAGGCAGAGGTCAGTATTAAGCGTGGTAAATCCATACAGATACAGTTCAGAAGCGTGTCGGAGGGGTGTATTGTGAGATGTGAGTAATGAAATAAAAACAGCACCTTATCATGAAACCACATGCAGACATGCATTTTTGCTTTCGTAGTAGTGAGACGGCTTACATACATGGACTCAAGACTGTACTGGGTGACCAGTAGGTGGCACCAGAGAACAGCTTTCAAGAAATACAATGTTTATTGTTTTGACCTGAAGTTACCGTGCCCGTTTTTAGCATTGCCATGTAATGTGTAGTTATTTCACAGATGACATGTGAGTTTATCTAAACTGTGTTTAATTGGCGTTCGTCTTCTCTTACAGGCTGCAAAGCGACCTGCTGGCTTTAATTAGGCTGACATTTTTCTTAATTACAGCATATTGTACTGTGCATCATTTTTACTTGTGACAAAGGTAAGGAATTACAACAGCCCTCTCTGCTCTGCACATGCGCAGTGGTCAGTGCGTAGCTTTCGCTAGAGAGCTGGTAAGACTTCCTGCTTTCAAAATAATGTCAGATTTGAATGGATATTAAGTGTGGACAAATATGGCGAACATAAGTTATAAGACAAGTTTGAGTTATTTATGGATTAACTAAACAAGTGTGAATGCTAATGGAAATGCTTAGTGCTAGCAAACTTGGATGTTGTTTATGTCAGCCCAGCTCTGGCTACACTTTGTAAACGCACAATTTATTTCTTGAAGCTCAATATGTTAACGTAAATGATTGAAATAATATTTTTTATTTAAATGCCACAACGTCAGAAAACGTGTAATTTATTTTGAAAAGCAGGAGAGCTTCCCGTGTTGTCGCGGAGTAATACATGGTTGCTTGACGCTGGCTTCGGCCGAGGAGGAGAGAGGCTCTCCGGCGGAGGACCAGGGAGGAGAGAGCGTGGTGTTGAGGAACCCCGGCAGCCCCCTCCCCTCCCCCCGGCCCTGGAGAGCGAGGGTTGGACCCGGCTGGACCCCCACCCCGGCCCCCGGAGGAGGACCCGAGAGAGAACCACGTTGCCACGAGAGAGGCCTCACTTCAGGTAACCGATTCCCTGGTTCTCGCCTCCTCGCCCGGAGCGCAGGTGATCTCGACAAGGGATGCTTGGTGATGGAGAGGCGGTCGGTGGGCGAGTTGCACGAAGCGGCTCGTTAAATCTCTGGAGATCCGAGATGCTGTTACTTCCTTGGCGTTTCGTTTAGACGGCTCGGAAGATGGGGGTGCTGGGGGGTGGGGGGAAACAAAATACTAAGCCATTACTCTGCGCAAAAAACAGCGACACATATACAATGAGTACCGCGGTTCTTGATAGTGCTGCTATTATTTGAGTGCATTTAATTCAAATCTACGCTGCCTACTTAATATTAATGTGAAACACTCCTATTTGTCCGTGAACACAGCATCCAAATGCAAATAGACAACACGGGCAGTATGGACTCCATGTATGGCTATAACAGTGTCATAGCTACAGCTACTGTATATACAGTATGTTCTATCTACAACAGTTCTAATAACACCAAAGAAATCATACAGTAGTGATATCTTAGGGGACTGGAAATGTTATCAATTAGGCTTAGACTTTTTTCTTTACCCATGCACTGCTGCTGTCTTGGTCTGATCCTTTCCAGCCATCTTCTTCTGTGTATTGTTGTGCAGAGCACCGAGAGGAAAAAGACACATTAAAAGACCACACACACTCATGAAGGCGCTTGCAGTCTTAACACTATGGCAATGTTGTGTTTGCGTTCCAAAATAGAACAGGGAACATCAGTGCCACAGTGTGAGGAAAAATTCTAATAGTACTACAAGATGAAGTTAGTGTTACAGAAACTACTGAAAACTAGTACAGTAGAACCTTGGTTACCATCAGCGTAGATGAATAAAATCAAATTTTCTCATAAGAACTCATGGAAATCCAAAACAAAATTTATAGTTTCTCTTTAATGTGGTTGAAAAGCCACCATTCCAGAAATGCTGCAAGCGTTTGGCAGATAGTGTGAATTGCCTATGGAAAAAATGTTACAAACACATTCCACAACTTTACAGAGTGAAAGATGACATATTGAAGGAAATATTGCATTATCATGATACACTATTAAGATTATATACGATCATAATGGTGGTGGTTTATATGATTTAAAACACCCCTGCATTGTTTTGTGTGGTTAAATAAAGTCTGTCTAGTCCCATGTTTTTTTCATTGTACTTTTCTTAAAACCTTTCTTAAAATCTAAGTTAAAATCCCATCTCGTCCTTGTGGACTCAATCTTTTGTATCGAGTCTCGTGAGCTGGGTGTCGTCTGACACCCCTTGTGTGATCCCCCTTAAGACCTGACAGTGTTCATGGCAATGTTTGGGTTCTTGGGTAGAAGGTAGACTCAAGGCCACAGTGAGAGGAAAAATAATAATACTAGAGGAATACATTTGTGACTTTATAAGAAAAAGTAAGAATATATTCCAAAAATAAAATAGTAATTAGTCTGGTGCAAATTCTTTATTGTACCAAAGTGGAAATAAAACTGGGAAACAAAGAGTTTGTCTTTTGGAGTTCATCTTGTGCAAGATACGGAATAATTGTTGCAGGGTGCAAGAATTCTCTCTATAGTACTGGCAAAATATTTATACATAGATAATAGGCCTCTCTAATGATGCACAAACTTGTGACTGATTACATGTAGACAATGAATACAATACGTTTGATGAGCTTTTCAGATTGTGCAGCCATAAAATACCTTTACATTGTGTCATAACTGTTTTCTCTGAATTTGTCCACCAGAAAGTCAAAGTGAAATCCCTCACAGTCAAAACAGAAGATATAATGTATTTTTAATTGCAGTTTATGTACGTCGTACGTATATGTGGCTCCATCATAACTTTAGCACACCAGCATATCTTTAGAGCTAGACTCAAGTAGAATGTGGGGATGAAACAACGGCGGTCTTAAAAAGGATCCTTGCGGGATGCCACAATTAGATGATGTTCTGATTTTTTTTTTTTTTTTTTACAAATTCTGTAACTCATCACTTTTACAATATAACTCACAGCCTTATCTTACAAAGAACACTATAATCATCACACAGCAACTTAACACTCAAAAGGGAGCTAAGAAATATATGAGTATACGCGTCAGGACTTACTAGGCTGACCATGAATTTGATCATAAGCCAATTGTGGAGTGACATGGATGGATGGATCAATGTTAACACAGCTTGTGGTAAAATACCCATGCAGCCACGTTTACCGCCGTCTCTCTGCACAATGCATTACATTTTATGGAGGCATTATGCTTAAAGTATATGTATGTCCTCAAATCAGTGCACTGTTTTCCTCTAAAAGTGTTCCCGCTGCCCACATCACAGGCCACCAGCGTGTTGAGCAGGAAGTGCACTGCATGCTAAGCGAGGATGCATTACTTCAGTAGTTTTTGACTGAAAGATTACACACACGATCGGCAGAAATGTGAAACTTCTGGTAGACCACCCACTAACATTTTCATCCAGTCTCACTCATCAACAAAACCTCACTCACTACTGGTCACTTTTTAGTCATCAAAATCTCTTTTTTTGTCATGAAAAAAATGTGTTTGTCGACCAAATAATTTTGACGAAAACATCTATGGGGGTATTACTTCATGTCTAGAGGGCTCTAATAATGTTAAAAACCATCGTTAGAAGGTTGGAAATAGACTTTTTGATGCTTTAACTTCGGTAACTTTAACAAGGTATTACTGTACTCTGTGTGTATTTGTGTGTGTATCTACTGTATAGTAGAGCTACAACAATTAATTGAAAGATCACCAACTATTTTGGTATTTGATTAATCATTTTAGATATTCTGAAAATATGCATTTTAGGTTAATTGGCGACTCCAAATTGTCCATAGGTATGAATGTGAATGGTTGTTTGTCTATATGTGCCCTGTGATTGGCTGGCCACCAGTCCAGGGTGTAGCCCGCCTCTCGCCCCAAGACAGCTGGGATAGGCTCCAGCATGCCTGTGACCCCTGTGAGGATAAGCAGCATAGAAAAAGAAATGAAAAAGAAAAATCCTCTGATTTTAGCCTCTCAAATGTGAATATTTTTTAAATTTCCTTAGACGTCATAGGAAAAGTACAACAAAGAAAAAGATATTAAGAGCAACATTTCTGCACTGCAACAGCGGTCGAGATTGAGGAAAGCACAGCTGACTAAAATTGAAGAACAGGTCAGATGTTGCTGATGTTGGGGCTGGTCTTTATAAATAGACCAGATGGGTGTTTATGTGGAAGGTTTAGCTGCTTGCCTTGGTGCGGTGGTTTTTGTTTTCTTTTTTTTTTGCAGAGAGTCAGTGTCGTGTGTCAGGGCCAAGCCCACATTTGGCAGCAAGGATATGATGCTGCAGAGGGGAGATCACGATGGTGGGAGGATGGGATACCTTGGGATAGCCCTCCTCCCTGATGTGTGTGTGTGTGTGTGGGGGGGGGTAAGAACCCTCCTTTGTTTTCTCCTGTTCTCTCTGTGGGACAGTGGTGCATTACTGCGCCCACTCCATTTCTGCAGCTTTAATCAGTTTGTCAGCAGAAGCAGACTCAATCAGTCACCGTACACCCCCGCCCCCACCCCCAGAGCGCACTCGTCCCTGATCTCTGACCATCCTGAATGCGCTGCCGCTGCCTGCTGCGAACAGTCTTGATTTCGTACTCCAGGTTTGTTCTAATCACGCTTCCCAGCGGGGAAAATTGCTGTTATATAGCTTGCTTTGGTGGGGGGAGATATTTGTCACGACTCCATCCTGCTAAAAAGCATCAGTGATTGTAAATCTCCTACACTGCAGCTGCATCTTCTACAGCAACTTCTCTAGCGTTGGTTATCTGCAAAGAATATGTAGACAGTCTCAGCCAGGGGCGTCCAAACCTTTCATTCATTCATTCATTTTCTACCGCTTTTCCTCATGAGGGTCGCGGGGGTGCTGGAGCCTATCCCAGCTGTCTTCGGGCGTAAGGCGGGGTACACCCTAGACTGGTCGCCAGCCAATCACAGGGCACATATAGACAAACAACCATTCACACTCACATTCATACCTATGGACAATTTGGAGTGGCCAATTAACCTAGCATGTTTTTGGAATGTGGGAGGAAACCGGAGTACCCGGAGAAAACCCACGCATGCACGGGGAGAACATGCAAACTCCACACAGAGATGCCCGAGGGTGGAAATGAACCCTGGTCTCCTAGCTGTGAGGTCTGCGCGCTAACCCCTAGACCACCGTGCCGCCCGCGTCCAAACCTGTTCCACCAAAACCAAAGGATGCAGATTTTTGTAAAATCTTGTAAAAAATTTTTACAAGATTTTGTAAATGTTTTTTAAAAATTTTGTAAAATCCTGCACATACATTTTAAAGCTTTGTTTCATTATTACTTATTAGCAGAGATGTGGACTCAAGTCATGTGACTCCAGTCACAATTTTGATGACTTCAGACTTAAATTGCCACTATCATCAAAGATTTGCGAGTCAACTTAGACTTTGTCATCAATGACTTAACTGAGACTTTAGTCTGATGACTTGAAAATACCTGAGCTTTTCAGTGAATGTGCTGAGTAAAATGTGTCCCCATTTAAAGTATTCAACCAACGTGATTGTTATTATACGTCATTTCCTGTAAGATAACATACCTGCCTCGCTGAATGCATCTGTTTTTAGTAGAATCGCCTCAATATTTGGTATACACCTTTAGGGGACTGACAAGCAGGTGTGTCCAATTTGAGTACGATTGGTTGAAAAACAGGGGCGCCATCAAGCAAAAGGGGCGGGACTGAGCAACTTGTCTCTTTGTAAAACTTTGGGGATGTCTGGATCGCATATATGTTTGTATTTGTTCAAATATTTTTTATATCACAACCAATGGGGGGGGGCGCAACATGTGATTGATACACTTCAAGAGGACCTATTATGCTTTTTTCACTTTTCTGACCTATAAATGTACAGTAAACCTCAGATATATCGGATTCAC
The DNA here is from genome assembly GCF_030265055.1 of Doryrhamphus excisus. NCBI lineage: Eukaryota > Metazoa > Chordata > Actinopteri > Syngnathiformes > Syngnathidae > Doryrhamphus > Doryrhamphus excisus. The sequence goes on along the minus strand of NC_080476.1, from coordinate 3,054,660 downwards.
TGTTCCCACTGGTTTTGTCCGATATAAGCGAAATCCGTTATATGCGTATACCGGAAAATGTCCGTTTTACGCATATATCGGATTTATATCCGGTATATGCGTAAATCGGATTTTATCCGTTATAAAAAGGCACTTCCTTGACTATGTTTCCAATGTACCTGGACGCGCAGGCAACGCTGCAAACGCTGCAAATGACGTCGTATAGCGGCCTGTCACGAGCCTGTCGGAGCGCCACGATGCGGCCATCCGATATATGCGAGGGAAATTTAATGGAAATGCATTGGAACGGGACTGGAGATTTTGTCCGAAATAGGCGAAATCCGTTATAAAAAATCCGATATATGCAATGAATTTTTATTGGAAATGCATTACAGAAAAATCGGTTCTTTTTTATCTGTCCGTTGTGAGCGAATTGCCGATATATCCGAGTCCGATACTATATCCGAGGTTTACTGTAGTTAGAATGTTTTATTTTCATGTTTAACATGATCCCAAAGTTTCACATAATGAGGTTTGCACATTTTGAAGTGAGCCCTGAAAGAAGTTTGGGATGGCCCTAAATGCTCGGTGTCAACGAGTTTGGACCTCCTTATATCGGCGTGCCAGGGTACGCCTGCCATGCAAAAATCGTTTAATGACCACATTTACAAACTTGTCTGATTGACTTTGTAAACATGGCGCCCTCACGTCTGGCTTTGGCGCTCCACAGCTCCAACAGTGCCCCTGACAAAGTGTGTCTGACAATGAGTGCTTCATCAGGCAGGCGAGGTGGACACAGCATCCTTTTCAAGTAAAGCATCCTCTTTTCAAGTAGCTCACCAAAGGTTGAATTCCGTTATTAGCACCTCCTATACTGACAAAATTAGAAAGTGGGCTTCGGCAGTAGTCCAGACCAATCACAGTGGGGTGGGCGTGCTGGGAGGTGGGCCGTGGGTGGAATAAATTAAAATAGACCGTTGTGGAACTCAAGGAAATACACCAGGAATAGGTGCAGATTTTGGAAGGAAGATCAAGAAAGCTTTATGTCAGAGGTAGGGAACCTATGGCTCGGGAGCCAGGTAGGGCTCTCAAGCATTTCTTACCACAATAAAAATGTATGTTTGCTAACATTTTAAAGTAAACATCACAGAAATGACTGTTAAAAATAATATTAAAAATCAAAACTTTCTTATGCATTTTAATTCGTCCATCTATTTTCTACTGCAATACGGCCGACCACATCCATCTTTCTTGAAGATATTTTCCAGGCCAAACACCAAAACTTGATTATTACTGGGTAATGCGGTAGTCTACCTCGGTCATTGAGATGTCAACATGTAAATGTAAACTTTCCTCCTTTAGTCAAATAGTCACCTAGCTAAAGCTGCAGAACCAAGCCTTCTGACGAAGATGGCCAAAAGAATGAAATATACTGAGTATGGTGCAAAACCATGCAGCAGCAGAAGTTGCATTAATGGCAGCAAGTATTTGATTTATTATTAGACACTGCGCTGCTCACAAAAGTGTGCTGGCCACACCCCATTGGCGTGGGGTAGTGTGCCTGGTCTACATAATTAGAGCCCATTATATTTAAAACTGTTGGTCTTACATAAAAATGCACACATTTTATTGCATTCAATGTTTAAAAAAATGTATATGGCTCTCACAGATAAACATTTTAAAATATCTGGCCTTCATGGCTCTCTTAGCCAAAAAGGTTCCCGACCCCTGCTTTATGTGATGGTCATTGTGTGAGAAAACCCACGGGGAGAACATGCAAGCACACAGAGATGGCAGAGGGTGGAACTGAACTCTGGTCTCCTACCTGTGAGGCCTGCGTGCTAACCACTCGGCTGCTGTATTCATTGTGGTCTTAAAAAGTCCAAACCTGCAGAGACAATGCACACATAAGAAATAATGCAAATCCAATTAATAAATGAATGAATCCGTTCCAAAGACCAAAAAATGTAACACAAATCACTTCTTTGTAGTTTTACTATTACAGTTTTACATGCAGAAAACTATTGGAAATGCACATAAATACATATCAATGATGAATGAAAGGGATGAATGAACAGTGAACATCACGTTTACCTTCATAGAAGACATGATTGTTGCCAACGACGGCTATGAGGAAACAAGAAAGACGGACACCACATTTGTGTTTATTTTATTCCAATGTCGTTTGGCTCCATTGTGGGTTATTTTGCAGCCTCGATAAATAAGAAAAGCAGAGACTTGTGTTAGTTAGCAAAGAACTACAATGCCGACCGCTGATGATGTCATAAATATACAGAGCTGTGGTCGGGTTTCCATGCTAACATGCTGCTAACATGGACGCTTTGTGATAAGACACGGTTGGATTCAATAACATGACAAGACGTGTATTATATTGTATGCTAACCAGGAAAAAATGTATGCAGAATTGTCGATGCTAACTGGGGCGTATGATGCAGTACACCACTGCACACGATGACTATGGCTAAAATGAAAGCATTTTCCAAAATGCGGTCTTTAACGTGAAGAGAATCCATTTGGGTATTCTTAAACACAGCAAAGAGGAATACTCGCATTCTGCTTTGCAGACAATCCAACGCGATGAAGAAGTTAGCTCATATGAGGTATCAGCAAGTGGATGTGACACTTTGTTGGAGTTGCAGCGGTCGCCCTTGATTAACGGCCATCATCATCTGACTCACTGCACTGCCCGACACTGTGATGTCCACTGTACTAAAACATCTGTTTGACGGAGCACTTTGGTTCCTTCCACTGGCTTCCTGCACTATTGATTATTGACAGAAAGGCTCATACCTTACTCCTTACACCTTACTCCTCTGTCCGCATTGCAGGAGCTGACTATATTCTCTATTCTCTATTTTTTTTTAATGTAAATATCTTCTATTTGTATTCTCTAGCTATATTTCAGAGCTTGTTTGACTTTGGCATGGGTCTTATTGCAGCTTAATAAGTCACATATTTTATACAATTTTTCAACAATTTCAAAAAGTGTCAGAGGTGTGTTGTCCAAATTGTAGCCTTGACACTGGAATTTAGACAAAAAATGTTTTTAGTGGGCGGCACGGTGGTCTAGGGGTTAGCGCGCAGACCTCACAGCTAGGGGACCAAGGTTCAATCCCACCCTCGGGCATCTCTGTGTGGAGTTTGCATGTTCTCCCCGTGCATGCGTGGGTTTTCTCCGGGTACTCCGGTTTCCTCCCACATTCCAAAAACATGCTAGGTTAATTGGCCACTCCAAATTGTCCATAGGTATGAATGTGAGTGTGAATGGTTGTTTGTCTATATGTGCCCTGTGATTGGCTGGCGACCAGTCTAGGGTGTACCCCGCCTTACGCCCGAAGACAGCTGGGATAGGCTCCAGCACCCCCGCGACCCTCCTGAGGAAAAGCGGTAGAAAATGAATGAATGAATATTTTTAGTAAGCCCTACGAGGAACCATGCAGCTGTGTGTTTGTGTAGGTTTCATGCGAGCTGTGTGTCTCCAAGGAGCTGTAACTCTCCACCACAATAGATGCCATATATCACATGCAACAACGTAACATTACACAGCGGGACAATGCTAGCATAGGTACAGTATGGGAGCTGCAGTGCTAACATAACACTCTTATAATAGCATCATCATCATGCTAGGTTAGCCTATTCGATGAAGAAAAACTAAAGGATCAAACTTACAGTTCCCCCATCCGTATTTGACTGACTGATATTTGGCAGAGCTTTATTTTGACATGCGTAGCTTTACGTCATTGTATAAATGATTGTTCAATAAGACGTACAAAAATGATGCGTACTAACCACAGTCGCAAAAAAACGTATGTATGTCACAAGTCTTGAGTTAAGGAAGCTTTGAAAATGCAACGTCAGTCTTCCTCCTTTCTTCCAATAACTAAAGGAGTACCCCAAGGCTCTCTTTTAGGTCCATTGTTATTTTCGATTTATGTGAACAATCTTCGTCAAACCTCTTTTCATTTTTATGCAGGCGATACAGTCATCTACTGCTCCTCTCCTTCCATTGACAAAACCTTTGATTTCTTACAGTCTGCCTTTGCTGTTCAGTCCCATCTAAATCAGCTTAGGCTGGTGTTAAGTGCAGACTAATCTAAAGTTATGTTTTTCCCAAATGACCTCTCATGTAAAACACTGCTGAGGCCGCACAATTGAGCCAGATATTAACTCTGCACTTGTCCAACGTAATAGATGCCATATATGAAATTCAACAGTGTAGCATTAAGGAATGGGACAGGACACAAACTTTGTCATACGTGAGCTACGGTGCTAACATTACATTCACATTTTAACATGGCAACATCATGCTATTAGCCTATTTGTTGAATAAAAAAAATAAATAAAAAAAAAAAAAAAATGTACATGCCCCACCTCTGTAGATGTGCGTGGTAGTGCTCTAGGCTTTATTTTAATGTGTAGCGAAGCCTGTCTTTTAATGTTTTGACACAAAGCTGTCCTCTGTGAAGTTGTGGGCGTATGCATGCGTATGCGGCTAACCTAGCAAGGTGGTTCAGAAGCCATATCATGTCCATGAGTAAGGTTTTTTCCTTTTGTTGTCATTTAAAGCTGCAAATTCAAAATCCCCTTTTCTGTCAAAAGTGATGCAAAAAATGAGGGAGACGCTAGATTATTATCACATTTGGTGCTCATAAATACTAGGCTGTAGGGACAAATATTGCTTCTTGCACATCATTAAAAAGTCAATTTAGCATAAAAGGAGACCTTTTTAAAGGTCTACTACGCTGACTTTTCAGAGTTTGCTGTCCGCAGGTGATGCTGTTGGCCGTCTGTGGAGGCCAAACGACAGCATGGTTTCCCCCGTGGTGGTCATGAGCCAAAACTCTGAGCCATCTGTCAGAGTTAGCCTCCCGCTGCGACCTTCTCAATCTTGCTGGGACTTCTCTGGGAGCCAGATACCCTACTTATTCCGAGGACTAGCTGCTTGACCAAGATGTGTTGGACATGGATAATGACACACACTGTAGTAAGATTGTGTCCAATGAATGGGGATTGTGTAATTTTAGTAAATGTAATTGTATACACCCCGTGCAGATCGGCGGGCGTGGCTGCTGTGCACAGTCGGAATTCCAGTCTCGTTAGCGTCAAATCGATAGCACAGTGTAACAATATGGAGATATTTACGAGATTGAACAATCATGTTTGCCCGGAAAGAATTAGGTTAAATGATAGAGAGCTTTATCTAGTGGTACAGTTATCGATCCCGACTCGCGACGGCTCCATTTTAGCGCAGCCCAGCCCAGATTGGCTGTTCCCTGAGCATGCTGATCAATGTGGACATGTCTGTCTCTCGCTGCATTGCTGTGATAATTAGGCCCTGGAGGACATCAGCGCATTGGCAGATTAATCATTTGGACCCGCTGCTTTCAGGTGATTCTGAAAGGAAGAACCTTTAGGCTGCGTATGCACTGGGGGTGCAATTTGACAAAAATACACTTGGTTTGCTTCTCATTCCCACTGGTCATGGGACCAAATGATGTGCAGTCAAGAACATCAGGACTTGATGGGGCAAAACTCAAATATTCCAAATCAAAATGCCATCGGCTGGGTTCAATACAGAGGTTAGATTTCACGAGTAGCTTCTAGAACAGGGGTGGGCGAACTTTTTGACTCGCGGGTGACATTAATGGGGGGCCAGACTATATATTTTACACATATACATATGTATACACATAACAGCAGAAAGGACAAGCACCAGCAAATACAAATAGACGGTGAAGACATAAATTGCTGGGGATCACAATAGATCAGGGGTCGGGAACCTTTTTGGCTAAGAGAGCCATGAAGACCAGATATTTTAAAATGTGTATCTGTGAGAGCCATATACATTTTGAATGCAATAAAATGTGTGCATTTTTATGTAAGACCAACAGTTTTAGATATAATGGGCTCTAATTACGTAGACCAGGCACACTATCCCACGCCAATGGGGTGTGGCCAGCATACTTTCGTGAGCAGCGCAGTGTCTAATAATAAATCTAATACTTGTTGCCATTAATGCAACTTCTGCTGCTGCATAGTTTTGCACCGTACTCAGTATATTTCATTCTTTTGGCCATCTTCACCAGAAGGCTTGGTTCTGCAGCTTTAGCTATTTGACTAAAGGAGGAAAGTTTACATTTACATGTTTTTTTGACATCTCAATGACCGAGGTACACTACCGCATTACCCAGTAATAATCAAGTTTTGGTGTTTGACCTGGAAAATATCATCAGGAAAGATGGATATGGTCGGCCGTATTGCAGTAGAAAATAGATGGACGGATTAAAATGCATAAGAAAGTTGTTGATTTTTAATATTATTTTTAACAGTGATTTCTGTGATGGTTTACTTTAAAATGTTAGCAAAAATGCATTTTTATTGTGGTAAATGCTTGAGAGCCAGATACAGTCATCAAAAGAGCCCTACCTGGCTCCCGAGCCATAGGTTCCCTACCTCTGCAATAGATGAAAATATGAGCTGGAAACCTCATATTACAAATATACAACATAAGGTGGCCAGAAATATTTAAATATTGAACAAAGTTCTCAATCAGAAATCACTCCACACTCTTTATTGCTCTCTGGTTCTACCATATCTTACTTATTGTGTAGAAATATGGGATAATAACTATAAAAGCAATCTTCACTCGCTAAATGTACTGCAAAAAAGGTCAGTAAGGATAATTCATAATACTAACTCCTTATTTCTAAAATCACAAATACTTCAACTTGCTGATATAGTTCATCTTCAAACAGCTAAAATAATGCATAAGGCTAAAAATAACCAATTAGCTAAAAATACTCACCCAATACTTCTCTACAAGAGAGGAGAAATATGATCTCAGGGAAGAAGTACATTTGAAACACTTCTATGCTAGGACTACGTTATGCTAGCCCTAGCATTTCTGTATGTGGAATCAAACTATGGAATGGATTGAGTAAGGAAATCAAACAATGCACAACGATGAGCCAATTCAAGAAACAATACAAGCAGTTGATGTTTGCTAAATACAAGGATGAAGAGTCTTGAACCAGTCATGATGTGCTATATATATCACTATATTGACATGCACTATGGTACCCATTATGGCATTGGATGCTCATATCACCTCCTACTTTGGTACGAGGTGCATTATTAAAAAAAAAAAAACCTTAAACTGTATTATGGAAAGCAGGAAGTGAACAAATGTAACAGTTAGTGATTGTAAAAGTCCCAGATGGAGGGGTAGGATTTAATAAGCTTTGCTTCTTCCTACTCCTTTTGGACATGTGGAACTGGGAACTGATTATGGGATGCACTCAATTGTAATCTGATGCATGTTCAAATGAAATAAAACCATTACCATTACCGTTACAAATAATTCTAACAGTCCGCCTGGAATTATTGTATCTGTAAAAGTGTTATGCAACCCTTTTTTTCGGGAGCACTTTGTAAACAGCAGACCACATCAAATAACCACATTGATAAAAAAAAAAAAAAGCTACCCAAACCTTCAAAAGGTTGGCTCAAGTCAGGTTGTATGTTAAGTTTCAAAGTTTCAATGAAATACTTTGGAAAGAACGAGCGGGCCGTGTGTGGCCCCCGGGCCATAGTTTGCCCACCCCTTTTCTAGAAGATACTTTTAAAGAGGACCAAGGTTGCGTTCACACTCGTCATGTTTGCTTGGGTTAAAAGGTACATGTGTCAATACAATACAATCTGCGTTATTTTTAACATACATTTCACAATAAGCTTCTAAAGTATGCTTTCGTTCCAACACATTTTTGCTGTCATTAAGCCCTTTTCCGCCGGGACTGGTTCGGTTTTCGGTGCTGAACTCTTGCCGTATTGTTTGGTTCAACGCTGAGTGCTGAGCCGTTTGCATAATGGACCGGGGATGTGTTATCCAAGGTAAATACCTGACGCTTACCTCAACTTTCAACTGTTTCAACTTCATTGACCCATTTTTTTGGAAATATGAGCGACTTTGTCATGAAAGACTTTAATATAGTCACCAAATGCTGGAATTTGAACATCCTATTAACCTTCCTCTTGTGTTAGCTTTCTGGTATCATCTCTTATGTTCCCGGGTCGGTTTTGACCCACGTATTAAATCAACTATAAAATACACTAAAAATAATAAGTTACCATCAAATTTGCTTCTCATGTCTTGGTTACCTTCTTAGGCTTCCTCATCCATGAAAATGTTGCTTTTAATACTTTTGGTGTGGGCATGTAGGCCTTTTTTTTGCCACTATACCCCTCCATTTTAATTTCCAAAAATGGTCAAATGAACCTGAAAAGAATCATATTCATAAATTGAAGGTTCTTTTGTTACCTGGCTATTACTGAGGGCTATAGAACATATCTCTTAAATCAATTAGTTTGATTTATTTTCTCATTTTAGTATGAATCACTAAAGAAACATGTATGGTGTTGGGGTGAATTTTGACCCATATATGTATATTCATGTCAAGAAAAGGTAGAAAAAGTGATTGAGAACTTTAGTATAAAGTGAAATGAAAAAGCAGACCAGGTCCAGATCTTGGTTCACTGTACTTCTTGCCATTCTTTCCATGATCCAAATTGTAAAAGTGAAATCAGCCATCAGTCAAATGAGTGAATTCACCTCACATGTCTGGACCTTGTTTTTCTGCTGGTATACTGGAAAAGCGGTCAAAATGAGAATCCCCTGAAGCTTCCATGATGAGAAGAGGAGCTGGTTGTCATTGTGTTGGCTAATTGGACACTTATGATTTCAGTTGTGGCTCAAAATATTGCTTTATAGTCATATTATTATAACCGGGTCCAAACCGACCCTAACAATACAGTGGTCATAATTTCAACCACACCATTTTAAAATTTAGTAAAACAAATTTTTTTTGGTTTTATTTTGTTGAAATGGAGTTTCCTGACAAAGTCAAAAAGCCTTGATGCAATAAACAAATGTTATGTGATTCTTTTTATGCATTAAAATGTAAAACGGGTCGGTGCCGACCCTAACACGAGAGGAGGGTTAAAAAAAAAAAGGTCAGTCAGAGTGTCATTTCTTTGCACATTTCTTCATATTAAATCGCTATGTGTTGTGTAGGAGTGTCTTTCCACCATAAACATCTAAGTACACTAAGTCGCCATCTCGGTTTATTCCTTTAATCCACACTCCTATTACATTTAAATCCTGTTTTTTATGGTTATTTCTAGCACACAGTCGCTTAGTATTTGTAACACTTTGCGCCGTGTGGCGTTCACTGAGCTCAAGTGAACCAAACCGTACCAGAGCTGTACCTTGCAAAGCAAGACGTTGGTGTTGGTCCTCTTGTTTTGGGGCACACCAGGGTTCAGATAATCACATTCACACTTGACCAAACGAACATACCAGCAGAGCAAATGCACAAGTTGCTTTGAACCAAACCAAACCTGACAAGCGTGAACGCACCCTTAGTTTGGGAAGATAATGCTTGCTGAGGAAAAACAGAAAAGAAAGCAGACTCATGGGACTGACTTTACCGTGACAATGTTGGATCTTATGACCACTCTTGTCCTCCGCAGGGCTGCAGTATGTTTGCTTCGGTGAAGGCGTTCGAGGGGCAGCAGTACTCCACCCTGAAGAGGCAGTGCCTGCAGAGCGGCCTGCTCTTCGAGGACCCCCGATTCCCGGCCATTGATGACTCGCTCTTTTACCAGGGCAACAGGATCGGACGCGTGGTGTGGAAGAGGCCGCGGGTGAGTTGCTGGAGACGTTTATCACAACATATTTTGTGACATATGTAGGCACGTGTGGCTTGTGTTGACAACCATAAACTTTTTTGTTTCCTGTTTTTTATGACAGTATGAGCTGTTTGTTGTCTCCCTGAAACATTATAAAGGAAGCAGGAAAACTATCGCTAATTGGTGTAGGATTAAATGAAAAAGTTCTGCTTCTTTCTACTCCTTTCTGGGTGGAAGCATCTGAGGTTCCCTTTATTACAAATGGTTGAAACAAATCAATACAAAAGACAAGAAATACAATTACAAATATATAGAAAAATAAGTGAATACATACATTATGTATGCATAGACGTATGCCAATAAGATAATAATAAATCATTTATGCATGCAGTTGTGGACGGAATAACCTCCCCCTGCCCGCGCGCCGCTGCAGCGACAGCCAGCGTGCATTGCCATGGAAACTGGGTCACGCAGATTATATGTTTTGGTCTGTGCGGATGTCAGTCATGCAGACTGAGCGCTGCGAGATGAGCGGAAGGGAAAGAGGAGGGGAAGAAAAGCAGGAGGAGCTTCCCTTTCAAAGCCAGCCGAGCACGTGTGATTTTTTTTTTTTTTTTTTTGGAAAATATGCATACATGCAGCTCACTGAGGCTCCAAGTGTACATACTCCAAATAGTATTTTCATTTCTAGCTGAAGTCCTACATAATGACTGCACTGCACGGAGAAGTTAGCCCTGGCACCTTTTAATAAGAACAGCATTATTACTAGAACAATAATGGACATTTACCACACAATTTCACTCCATTCTACCGAAACCATTAAGCAGCATTTCCTCTTTCTAATGGCTACTGAAAGCTCCTTCAACACTGTGGGAGATTTTGCTTCGTGGAGGGTTAATAGAGTTTCACGCCAAACTACTTTGGGAATGGAGTGAGGTTTTCACACAATGAAGCGGAAATTGAATCCGGTTCCTGACAAAAGCTCATCGCAGGTGCAGTGAGGCATTTTGTGCACCACCCTTGGAGTAAACATTGCATCACACTACACCTGGTTTTCATCCAAGACAGATAACTGACACACCCTTAGAAAGCTGTCAAAATACCTGCTAGACGCTCTTGAGAAATTAAAGCTTATTGCTTTTTGATCAAATGTACTCTATGCTATACAATGCTATACTATCGACAATAATTTGTAGGACAATTATCGTTCGGGGAAAAATCTGTTGTCATGACAGTCCTAGTTGAGACACACAAGCACCAGACTTGATCGCCAAAACAACAGGCCTTTATTGCAGGTTTCAATGATCTCACCACAGGCGCAATAATCCCTGAAACAAACACGGGCGACTGTCGCGGACGTAGCCCACGCTAAGCTAAAACTCAACTCTGAACCCCCAACGTCACTTCCTGTCTGCCCTCCGCTCAGTTCCACTCAGAACACATTTACAGCACATGTGAGCACAATAACATGAACACAAAATAATGCCATTATTTTGGCCATGCTCCTCCTCAGGGTCACTGAGGAGACACAAGCCCCCGCATGATGCTAACGTATCTTATATTGTGTCTTATTTATGTCCTAAATGGCGTGTTCCATCTCATTATACATACAGTATTGGGTAATGCGACTGTAAAGGCGACTACTGTGTAGGGGTGTTATTTCATGTCTGGAGGGCTCTACTAATGTTAAAAACCCTATTTAGACAGCTTTCGATAAGTAAGGAATCCTACTTTGTGGAAATTCACTGATCATGATCTGGATGGGTCTGGAACCAGTTAACCACCATGGATAAGGGATTCCTGTAAACCTCTCAGTTATGAAGCACATTTACAATGTACTTGTGTCACATTAAGAAACAATTCTAGTTTGATTAAGTTTCATTAAGTTTGATCATTTTGTCGTTCTTCAGCAAATAGGCTGTAATGTTAGCACTGGAGCTCACTTGCCTATGCCAGTGTTGCTATCATTTGATTCATAGTGATATGGTTATGGACTCATAATAGACTTTATATGTTTAAGTAACCTTTGGCTGAATTCCGAACTGGGCAACCTCAGTGGTATTTGATGTTCGAGGATCCGACTGTGTGGATTTAAAATTTCCAACTTTTGAATCAGTTGGATTGGAAAATTACGACATACGTTGAGGTTTTGTGTGACGTCTTTTGTGGTGGTGATCTAACGTGGGTATTTTGTGTGGCTTAAGGGGTTTATTTTACAATAGTTGAATAATGTGTACAATGATGTAAGGCAGGCTTTGCTACGCTTTGCTACAAGGTTCTTGTTATATCATTTTCTTCAATTGTCTTTTATATTTATTTTTTTATATTTTATATTAGGACTTTCTAATTTTATAATTACGTCTATTATAATTATTGTGTTTTACTTTTTTTCCATAACCTAATATTCCACAAATTACAACATTATTTTTGTTTTGTTTGTTTCTCATAATATTACAACTATTAAAAAATAACGTATTTTCTTCTTTATCGTTTAAACTCTATGCTACTTTTCCTCATAATGTTACAAGTTTTTTTTTTCACTGACCATTTCAATATACAGTATACGATATTGTGCTTTGATAATGTACAGTTACTTGTACACGCATCTTCCTGCTGTAAAATGTTGAGTGAATTGACTTGTGAGACCCTCTGTTGGATTGGTAGCTACAACAAACTTTCCCCCCTGCAGATAGTGCCATCAAACCGCTTTCCATTTAAGGTGCGAATATACAAGGGCATGACAGATGGCGCCCTGCCTCTGATATTACTTCCAAAAGCCAAAAAATTGCCAGGCCAATTCCTAAACAGCACTGTTATACTCTACTCCATATTTTAAAGGATCCTAAGGAAAATTCCTGGAAGCAACTCCCATCCTGACGCCATGTTGTGGGCTTGCCAGGTGAATACATGGTAAACATTGGAGATGTGCAGCACACATCCCGTATTCTTTATATGTCATATTTTTTTAACACAGTCTGCATGCAAAGATGGGCCCCACCTGGCTGGCCGTGTTGTCATCGGAGGGGTGAAGGTTCAGGGGCATCCCAGTGAGCGGAAACGTTATCCTTGCTCCGATGCATCCAGGCGATATTTATGGCTGCGCTGAAGTCCCAGCGGCGGCGCAGGCGAGCATAAAGAGCGAGGGCTAATAAAATGTTGCTCCTCTTTAGTCGTCTCGTGCCAGCCGCCGCTCTGTCGTTCCTTCTCGTCCTATGGTCCAGCTAAATGTAATTGAGGAAAACAAATTAAATGAAGGCTAACAAGGCATTGGCGTACTTGACCAGTAGCACTACAGGAAGTGACTATTGAGGACTATATGGAGAGGGAAGGAAAGACTATCAGCGCTATCAGGGCTTTATAGATTGTGCAAAATTGACTTGATGTCCTAACAGTGATATGGAGTATACCCCCAACACTTCACAGACGACAACTTTGTAAAAAAAAAAGCAGGCTTCGCTACACATCTGAAAATAATGTCAGTCAGTCACAAATGTGGGAGTTGATTGCTTTGTTTTTCTTTGATGAATAGGCTAACCTAGCATGATGATGACTGTAATGTTGGCACAGGAGCTTAGCTGGCAATGCTAGTGTTGCCAGCATTTGACTTTGTGATGAGGATTTGAAATTAGGATAGATTTCCATGATTCCAACTTCTACAACCTTGTGTTTACCTTTGTGTTTATTCACAAGCTGGCAACATTTTTGAAGCTGACCGTACCAAAGACGTGTGATGTACATTGATGTTTTGCACGGTCGTGTTTTATGCAACATATGCAGTGACGTAAAGAAGGCTTCACTACACATCTTAAAATCCATTTCTGGAGCTCTGCCACCTAGCTACAGACATGGGTGCTCTAAGTTTGATCATTTTGTCGTTCTTCAGCAAATAGGCTGTAATGTTAGCACTGTAGCTCACTTGCCTATGCTAGTGTTGCTATCATTTGATTCATAGTGATATGGTTATGGACTTATGATAGACTTTATATGTTTAAGTAACCTTTGGCTCAATTCCGAACTGGACAACCTCAGTGGTATTTGATGTTAGAGGATCCGACTGTGTGGATTTAAAATTTCAACTTTTAAATCAGTTGGATTGGAAAATTACGATGACGTCTTTTGTGGTGGTGATCTAACGTGGGTATTTTGTGTGACTTAAGGGGTTTATTTTACAATAGTTGAATAATGTGTACAATGATGTAAGGCAGGCTTTGCCACGCTTTGCTATATAATTTGCTTTATAATTACGTCTATTATAATTATTGTGCGGCGGCACGGTGGTCTAGGGGTTAGCGCACAGACCTCACAGCTAGGAGACCAGGGTTCAATTCCACCCTCGGGCATCTCTGTGTGGAGTTTGCATGTTCTCCCCGTGCATGCGTGGGTTTTCTCCGGGTACTCCGGTTTCCTCCCACATTCCAAAAACATGCTAGGTTAATTGGCGACTCCAAATTGTCCATAGGTATGAATGTGAGTGTGAATGGTTGTTTGTCTGTGTGTGCCCTGTGATTGGCTGGCGACCAATCCAGGGTGTACCCCGCCTTACGCCCGAAGACAGCTGGGATAGGCTCCAGCACCCCCGCGACCCTTGTGAGGAAAAAGCGGCAGAAAATGAATGAATAATTATTGTGATTTATTTTTTTCCATAACCTAATATTCCACAAATTAAAACATTATTTTTGTTTTGTTTGTTTCTCATAATATCACAACTATAAATATTTTTTTCTTTAACGTTTAAACTCTATGCTACTTTTCCTCATAATGTTACAAGTTTGTTTTTTTTCGCTGACCATTTCAACTTTTTTTTATGCTCATTTTTTGGCCCTTTGTATTGACTTGTGGACTCCCATAGAGCAGTTACACACAATAACCAGCACACCCTCTGTGACATCACAAAGGGGCAGTTTTACCACGCCTTTTGAAACCGAGCTTTTTCAGCCATCCCAAACTTCTTTCAGGCCTCACTTTCAAATGCGCAAACCTCATTATCTGAAACTTTGGTATTTTTTAACATGAGAATACAACATTCTAACAGAAATCAGAAAAGTGGAAAAAGCATAATAGGTCCCCTTTAATGCTTATTTGAGAACATATTGTTTAAAAGTAAGCGTCACGTGACTGTATGTGACTGTACGTGTATTCATCAGCGTATGCATGTCTTTGAAATTCCTTGTAAGAATATGATGCAAGATTGATTGTTTAATAACTGTGACATATACGTATGACATGTATTATACTTTGCATACTACTGCAGGCTGGCATACTTTACGTCCAAAAGAACTTAATACTTCATTTTTTTTGTGTGTGTTTTTAGTTATTTCTGTTGTTGTTTTTAAATTTCCTATTTAAACTTTTTTGAAATTGTACATTTTCCTCTTGTAATTATGCCTTTATTCCCATAATATTTTAAGTTAATTCTAGTAAAATTCCAACCTTTTTTTTGCAACCTCATTTTCCAAAACTACGACTTTGTTATTTTGTCCGTTTTTCATAATACAGTATTATGAGAATAGTGTCTTTTTTCTTTATTATTTCAAATATATGGTACTAAAATTATTTTTTCCCATCATAATCACATTGTCCTTCTAAAGTTATGACTTTTTCTTGTTAGATTGGAACTTTTTTTATTTTGATATCTACAAAATTCTTGCAGATTTTTGCTGATATTTCCATCCCATAAAAAAACAGCTACACCCAGCAAGTGGCTCCAGGGCCGCAATTTGGACACCCCTGTATACGCGGCATCTATTACATCGGACAAGTGCAGAATAAGGTGTTGTCACCTATGTCAAGATGACGGTTGTTTATGGCCAGCACAGTCGTTTACGTGAGAGAAGAGCCACGCCCGACCAGAATAGTTAGCTTGTTCAGTTGTTGCGTGGTCGTGGTGGTTGATGGATGGCGCCGAGGGGGCGACTGCAAAGCTGGTGGACAGGTTCTCAGTAGCGGTCTAAATGATGAGGCTGCACTCTGAGGCCGCAATGTTCACATTACTTCACTGCAGGGCCGGCTGGGCGGGGATCGATACTCTATTACTCTTCTACCTGAGACACTTCCCCAGAACCCAAAACAAAACCAGTGATTAGCGATCTTCAAGGAAAACTGCACTTTTATTCTTGGCATTTCATGGATTTTTTTTTTTTTTCGGTGTGTCCCGTTCCAAAAAATCTCCACAGAAGCTCCATGTACTCATGCTGCATTGTGAGCTGAAGGTGGGGCTCTACTAGTTGAGACTGGTGGGTGTGGGCCTCACAGGATTTTTGCAGCAAAACTGCAGAGTCAACAAATTGCTGACCTTGCTCGGGTGTGGATTTGCATTGAATCACATTCACACGCAGCTTTGAAGGCTTGGCTGTCAATATATGGATGATTTCATGTCGTGCTCACCTTCACCTTCTCGCCACCGGATCACCCGGGTCAACATGTGGGGGCTGTGAATGACAATTAGCGGGGTACAAACTTTTTACAATGATAAGAAAAGACTGTGGGTGCTCAAAGCAGTCCATTGTCGGAAAAGATGTGCCAAGCACTTCTAAATACCTGACCTGCTGCACATCTCGCCTGAGCAGTGACGCCAACTTGCCGATTTGTTGCCATCCCAACCCCCCTTTGACACCATATTTCTCAAAAAACCTAGCAACTTTTTCTGGTGTCGTCGGGGAGTTTTCTGCTATTTGGGGACTCAAAAGTGAAAGCACATATTGTTCGACATTTTGTGTTCAGCGGGTGCTGTTGTAAAGTCCATCTCACTCAGAGGCAGAGCTGGCAGTGTACGGCCAACTTCCGAGTCATGATGCCACATAGGTGGCACTCGTCCTGTTTTAGACAGCGAGATGTAAAAGGCAAATGTTTCTTCATCTTAATATTTGTGAAGCTCCGTTGCTATTACATACATTCACCAGAAGAGAGTACTAAAGCTCAGACGACAGTTAAAGCAGATACCGTAGCCTAGGCATCCACGATCCAAGAACATAAGAACACAATGTTTGAAAAATCAGTCAATGTCATCAAAAATGGTTGGTAAAAATGGGTTCATGTGAACAATTGAATAAACACAGCATAATCGGCTATTGGCTGTCTAATTGTGCTAAGGTTCTAAATCGCCAACATGTGACGGGAGACCTTTGAGAGGCGCTGGCCAACTTATTTTATTTTAATTAGGAATGTCCGATAGTGGCTTTTTTGCGATAACCGATATGTCGAAATTGTCCATCTCTCAATTTCTGATTCCGATACAGATGTGTGTAACATCACATATATTTTTCTTGAGTAAAATTGTTGTAAAGATAATTAATGTATTACATATTTGATATAATAATACACTTGTGTTTCTTGTGCCTTGATTTATGTTTTTTTTTTAGAAAGATTTAACTAATTTTTAGCTAAAGGCATTATTTTGTTGATGTAATGTGAATTATTACTACTGTGTGGGATCAACAAAGTGCTTATTCATTCATCATTACTCCATTTGTGTTCCTTTTCTATTTGGTTTAATAGCAGTGTTGCCATATTTGGTTAACACATCTACCGCTACAGTTTGTCTAATCTTTCTTCCATGTCAAATCCAAAAAAAAAAAAAAAAAAGCTATAAAAAAAGTTATTGGTATCAGTCAGCAGAAAATTATAACATCATGTATCCCTAATTTTAGGTCGAACACAACCCCCACAAAAGCCCTCAGTAGCGCCCTCTAACGAGAGGTGGAACATATTAGCACTGGTCACCAAGGAGCCCAATTGACACCAAATGCAATCATGACGTACTCCTTTTTCTGTTTGTGTGTGCATGTAGGAGCTTTGTGAGGACCCTCATCTGTTCGTAGACGGCATCAGCGCGCACGACTTGCACCAGGGGCAGCTGGGTAATTGCTGGTTTGTGGCGGCGTGCTCCAGTCTGGCCTCCAGAGAGTCTCTGTGGCAAAAAGTAAGTGTTCAACTTTCTCTGCCATGACTATTTGTACATACTATATACTACAGTAAAGTCTCGTTATATCGATATCGGTTATAACGAATTACTGCTTATTACGATACTATTTTCATTTCCCGGGAAATTTCTAGTCTTTTATGATATAATTAGTTCTGTTAGTACGATACCCGGTTATTATGATAATCCGGTTACTACGATGCCCTTTTCATCTCCCGCCAGCCAATTTGGTCTGCTTATATCGATACAAAAGCAGCTTAAATCAATCTTTGCTTAAGGATTTCAATACCAAAAAAGAACACGGCAAACGGCTGCTTCCAGTCAACTTTATTTTTCACACTTCCACCACCAGAGCGCAGCACACACACCGATTCCCGCACTTCCTGGTTCACAGGTCATGCTCAACCCGCCCCACATAGCTGGCCAAACACATGCCTGCAACAGTTTCTCTCGTGTGTATAGAATCTATACACACGAGAGAAACCACGAACGCCAGCATGTACATATGAAAAACAGTGATTATTGCAAGCGATAAAAAGATATCTGAATACAACACAATTAAATACATGTATTTGTACGCTTGTGTCTTCGTTGGAGTAGGTGTGTATGCTATGTCAGTTGGTTCTTCTGTTGCAGGCATGTGTTTGGCCAGCTATGTGGGGCGGGTTGAGCACGACCTGTGAACCAGGAAGTGCGGGAATCGGTGTGTGTGCTGCGCTCTGGTGGTGGAAGTGTGAAAAATAAAGTTGACTGGAAGCAGCCGTTCGCCGTGTTCTTTTTTGGTATTGAAATCCTTAAGCAAAGATTGATTTAAGCTGCTCGACATTGTTCTATACTATAGAACAATGTCGAGTGCATTATTGCCCACTTTTAATGCAGTTCGGCGCAGGATCGGATATATCGACAGTTCGGTTATATCGATATTTTTTCCGACTCCCGACAATATCGATATAACGATACTTTACTGTATATACACACCGACGTAGTACATATATATACATGTACATAGTTGTTTTTTGATTGGTTAAGATTACACTCTGCTGTGTTAAACCCTCTCACGCCTTCTCTCCTCCCTTTTTTGGGAGGGATGGAGGCGTGGTCTACGCTTGGTCTACGAAATTGGACGCCAATAACATCATCAAATCTTACCTTTATGCATTCCCACATAGTATTCCATTTTGGGACCAAATACTATGAGGTGAAAGAAGAACAATCTTAACGAGTTAAGTTTGTCTATGAAAAAGTACACAGCCATCCTCACGAGGGTCACGGAGGATGCTGGAGCCTTTCCCAGCTGTCTTTGGTCGAGAGGTGGGGTACACCCTGGACTGGTGGCCAGCCAATCACAGGGCACATATAGACAAACAACCATTCACACTCACATTCATACCTATGGACAATTTGGAGTGGCCAATTAACCTAGCATGTTTTTGGAATGTGGGAGGAAACCGGAGTACCCGGAGAAAAAACATGTAACATGCAAACTCCACACAGAGATGGCCGAGGGTGGAATTGAACTCGGGTCTCCAAGCTGTGAGGCCTGCGTGCTAACCACTCGTACGCCATGCAGCCCTGTATTTGAAGGGTTATGTATAATTTCTTTGCTGCGTCAATGTTGAACATAATTGATTGTTTTGCTTACCTGACTGGTAGGAAGAGGTCTGCTGCAGCGCGTCAAAAACAGGGCACCCTGTACACCGTGAATCCTGTTCATGGTGCCCCCTCCTTTGCATGATATGATGCCGTTGCAAGTGTTGCACTGCACCAACCGGTCGTCTGTCCATGGTTGAAATGGATGAACAAACATTTCCTGACGGCCGCCGACTTCTTCTTTGTTGGTGTTATGCGGCCATTTTTCCCGGTTGGCGCGCTGGTCGATCATCGAAAGTAGAAACGGAAAAAAAAGTGAACGATTCCAGGAGAACCGGAATGTTAGTCGCGGGTCCCATCGATGCTCGATGCCCAGGTTTTCTATGCTCTAACTATGACAATATTCCATTTATTAACATTGTATCCTGTATCATAGAAATTATGTTCTCGGTGGGATTTGGAGCCAAACTAACCACTACCACTACCGTCTACAACCGTAGAGGATCTTTCCATAATGTTTCACAAATAGATGCACTCCTGTTATGTACTAGAGCAGGGGTGCTCACACTTTTTCAGCATGCGAGCTACTTTTAAAATGACCGAGTCAAAATGATCTACCCACTACAAAAATGCAAAACATCTATTTATTTTCAAATGTATTGAGGATTATTTGTACGTACAATGTATGTTGATGTACCTTACATAACCAAATGAGCCAATATTGCAAAACACACATAATTAACTATTAACATTTTTTGTAATTACCTGAGTTTACTTTGATGACTTGCACTGAATTGAACCAGCCAGGGATGCATAGTCCGGACAGTAGCTGCTGATAGCCAGCCTCAAGCACACTTCCAAATGTTTATCAGTGATGGATAATATCCGTATCATAATATCCGTATAATATTCCATATCCGTATGGCCTTTTTACTTGGTCCAGCTCCTTCACTCATTTTAGTGACCATAAACTTTAGCGAGGGCTTAAAATCTCGCAATTCGCCGACTAGCTTAGCACTTTGCATCGTTGTTTACGCATGAGCGGTGACCTAAAGGTCAAAATTCAGTTGTCATCTGACTGGTTGTCCTGTATGTCAATCAATTAACGGGGATGGATGATAGGCTGACATCGTAAGTTCTGCTGCACTTAGAGACGTTGTTTGATTTGATTGGTCGCCCGAAGGGCAACATTCAGTTGTCATCTGAATGGCTGCCCTGTATATCAATCAAGTGACGGCATTGATGCTGGGATGATATTTTTTTTAATGTCACGCCGCGATCAACCAGCGATCGACTAGTACCACCTCCGCGATCGACCGGTAGATCGCGATCGACTTAATGAGCACCCCTGTACTAGAGGATCTTTGTGTAGTGTTTTTAAAAGTTTAAAACAGCAGAGTGGTCCTGTCATTTAGACAATCTTCCACCAGGGAAAACAGTGCTTGCGTTGGAATGGATGGCTGTATTATCCGTAGTGGAAGTTGACCTTTAGGTGGCTCGTGCTCTCCCATAAAAGACACCAAAAGACATCAAAAATAGTTTGAGAAAAAGTAGTTTGGGTTGCTTTTTGACAACTTGACAAAGTGTGTAGGCCAGTGTGAGCCGCCTGCTGTTAATTGTGTAATAAACGCTGTCTTACTAAATCTTAAACGGTTGATATTAATCCAAAGACTGGGGAAAAATCATTTGCAGAGCAGATGAAATAATAAATTGTCAGGCCGGATCTGTCCCCTCTCTAATGCTGGGGTACTAATTTGTAGTTGGAGATCAGAGAATGGTTGCGGTATGAAAATGGGGGTGTTAGATCTCAGCGCAGTAAAGCAGTCACGTTCATCCACCTCCAACTTTTCATAGTCCGGGTCTCTCAGGAGAAGATTCCTCCCATTGAAACCAGCACTGCTGCTTCAAAAACGTCATTTTTCTTTCATAGCATTTGGTCGTTAATCAGCAGCCAATATCTGCAAGTTGGTTTCATTTGCAGCCTCTCTTAGATCTTTTTAATTACAGCCTCTTGTATGCCAGAGTAGAGTATTAGCATGCAGCATACAGCCTGCAGCGGCCAGTCTACCGGGCATCGTCTTCCTTCATAACAGGACTCATTTTGCAAAAAACGCAGCCCATTTGTTTGGCTCTTGCTCATAAATTGAAACACGACTGAGGATGCCAAATAATGAGTTATATTTATGCACTCAAGACTTAAGGCAAGATCGATTTTATTCGACTGTGCCGTGTTAGATGTTCGATAGAGCTGCACACAGAGGTTCCGAGAGTCCAAAAATCCATCAGTAATTTCAAAAGTGAATGAGATCATTAGTCATAACACTGTGACGGTTGAGGGTCAACTTAGCAGGACATAAAAGATTGCTTTCATTTTGCACGGTCATTCGCACAACAGCAAGAGCTTGTTTGGAATTGCTGCCGAAATTCATTCATTCATTCATTCATTTTCTACCGCTTTTTCCTCACGAGGGTCGCGGGGGGTGCTGGAGCCTATCCCAGCTGTCTTCGGGCGAGAGGCGGGGTACACCCTGGACTGGTCGCCAGCCAATCACAGGGCACATATAGACAAACAACCATTCACACTCGCATTCATACCTATGGACAATTTGGAGTGGCCAATTAACCTAGCATGTTTTTGGAATGTGGGAGGAAACCGGAGTACCCGGAGAAAACCCACGCATGCACGGGGAGAACATGCAAACTCCACACAGAGATGGCCGAGGGCGGGGACCGAACTCTGGTCTCCTAGCTGTGAGGTCTGCGCACTAACCACCAGACCGCCGTGCCGCCCCGCTGCCGAAATTGTCATTTTAATTTTAATATTTCAATAATAATATTGGCTAACCGATATCATCAGATAACACTGAAATAAAATGAAATATTGGTTCATATTTGTATGGATCATTCTGTAATGATACCCGCGAATGAGTGATGTTGTGCAACAAGCTTGCTAGCTAGTACGTCCACAATATGGAATCAAATCCAGGTTTTTCCTTTGGCTTGTAAATATGCAATTTGCAATGAAAGCGCTGGTTATTCATCCAATTATGATATTTGTAATTGGTTATTTTCATCATGCTGCCTTCATGCGTGATGTCCTGAATGAGCCCAGTTTATCATGTCAATGATTGTATTAGTCCAGCGTTTCATATTGCATCACACACACACACACACACACACACTGGCATATTTGTCACACTTAAATGTTTCAGATCATTTAAATGTCAGTCAATGACAACACAAATTAACACAAAATGCAGTTTTGAAGTGAATCTTTTTATTATTAAGGGAGAAAAAAAATTCAAACCTACATGGACCTGTGTGGAAAAGCGAAGCTGAGATGAATTGAGATCTATCAGTCTGGAAAAGGTTATAAAGCCATTTCTTAAGCTTTGGGATTCCAGCAAACCACCAGCCATTATCCACAATCAGCAAACTAATGGAACAGTGGTGACACTTCCTAGATGTGGTCAACCAAAATGACCCCAAGACTCATCAAAGAGCTCACAAAAGACCCCCACAACAACATACAAACATCCAACATCCATCCAGGCCTCATTTGCCTCAGTTAAGGTCAGTGGTCATGACTCCACTGTAAGAAACACACTGGACAAAAACGGCCTGCATGGCAAAGTTCCAAGACCAAAACCTCTACTGAACATTTTGTGATGATCCCCGAGACCTTTGGGAAAATACTATGTGGTCTGACGAGACAAAAGTTTAACTTTTTTTTCTGGCGTATAAGTAATGCCGCATTTCAGAAAAAGAACATCATACCAAGAGTAAAATATGGTGGTGGTAGTGTGATGGTCTGGGCCTGGAAGACTTGCTGTGATAAATGGAACCATGAATTCTGTCTACCAAAAAATCCTGAAGGAGAATGTCCGGCCATCTGTTGGTGACCACAAGCTGAAATTTTGCCAAAAGTTTGCCAAAATTCCTCCACAGCGCTGTAAGAGACTCATTGCAAGTTATCACAAACGCTTGATTGCAGTTGTTGCTGCGAAGGGTCACTTTTTCACAGAAGACCATGTGGGTTTGGATTTTTTTTTCTTTAATAATAAAATGTTTCATTAAAATAAAAACTATATGATTGTAATGATTTTATTTCATTACATTTAATATAATATAAGTTACACTGAAGTCCATCACATGTTTATACTTGAACAATTCAAAAGGAGTAGACAAATGCATAGCATAGATTTAAGTCTATAAATATATATATAGATGTATAGTATACACAGTATCGTAGATCTCTGTCTACCGTCCCCTGTGATTGGGTGGGACCATGTAAGACTACCAGGGGAATCTGCTACATGAAGACAACTACACAAAGGTCCCCGTCATGGGGACTACAGATTACAAACAATTGTACGCTAGTTGCTAGGAGAATGCAAATGCTCCTTTTAGTGTTTTTACTGCAGTTGGAAGTCCACTTAACTTTATGTACAATGTAGAAAAGACAAGAATACAAGGATTTTACTGAAAGGTGTCATCCCGAGGTTGACCAAAGAACCACAAATGCAACTTATGTTTGTGTAAGTGTGAGTAGTTTTGCTTTGTTTGTGTTTTATTCTATCACATTTATACTCGTACGAAGTTACTTCTAAAAGCTAAAAGAAAACCGTCTAAGTCAGGGGTGGGCAAACTACGGCCCGGGGGCCACATGCGGCCCGCCAACTGTTTGAATACGGCCCAAAGTATTTCATTGAAACTTAATATACAACCTGGCATTATGGTACAACCTTGGTACACCATGGTACAAGTACATATAGCTGATTGCACTACATTTTTACAGATACAATAATTCCAGGTGGACTGTTACGTGTAGAATATATAGTATGCCCCCCCCCCCCCCCCCCCCGTCAATTTTGTTAAGTCAATGCGGCCCGCGAGTCAAAAAGTTTGCCCACCCCTGGTCTAAGTTGTACTTTAGTTGTTCCAGGTGTCCAGCTTTCATCTGTCCACAGTGAAGGTGATGGAGCAGTCCACAGTCTCGGGGCTGCATCCTTCCGCGAATGCAAACAGGAAGTACATCACCTTCCTTACCTTCGCCAGTTCGGCAATCCTCTCGCCAAACTCGTGCGCATCTGCCTCGTAGCACTGGATCTGTGTTTCAGAGGTGTCCCTTGGCGCCCTCCAAAAAACCCCAGCGGGCTCCAGGAGCTGCCGGGTCATCAGGTTGGTGAGGTCCGGGGTCCACAGCTGCGAGGTGGCCACGATGGTGAGGCAGCCTGTCTGGGCCAGACGCACCGTCCAATGGGAGAAGTGTAGGGCCTGCTTGGAGAAGTCCAGGCGGTACACGGCCTCGTTGGGCTGCAGCAGGCGCTCGCCGTCCTGCCTCCTCTGGCCTCGTTGCTGCAGGGACTGAACCCGGAGGCGCATCACCTCCGTCAGCTGGGGGTCCAGGCGGAAGGTCAGCTCCAATTTATTGGCCATGACTTGCAGGACTGGATCGACTTCTCTGTGGTAGATAATGCTCTCCACTCCACGCTCTTTCTTTGTTACACTGGATGGGGTGGGGCCGGACTCCCAACTGTCGAGATGCCTGGCAACAACATCTAATGACATTTGCAAGCCGAGCACAGGGTTTGGCCTCGGGGGAGCTGCCTTTTGTTTGGTTACTCAGCCCTCATTGGAATACATGACACGTACAACGGAATCCAACCTGGATAAGTCAGTGTCAATAAGTCACAATCTGCAGGCCTGGCCGGAAATGTTCTGTATTCTGCAAACTGAGTGGCACAGCCTTACGTCTAGCGAAGGGGCGGTTGCCAACCACAGGGTCGTGGCCCAAACCGGGCCCCAAAAATATTGTCGCAAATGAAAATGTCCTTTATTTTACTTAAAAATATTCATTCATTCATTCATTTTCTACCGCTTTTTCTCACGAGGGTCATGGGGGTGCTGGAGCCTATCCCAGCTGTCTTCTGACAAGAGGCGGGGTACACCCTGGACTGGTCGCTAGCCAATCAAATACATAATTTTATACTGACGTAGGGTTGTGTTCCACTTCTACCCTGTACTCAAACCCAGGTCCTGCTGGGTGAGAGTCAAGAGCGCTAGCCGTTGCGCTAAAAACCCCTCTAAACCTTGCTTTTGTCCTTCTCAGGGCACAAATGGTGGTTACAGCCAGCCTTCCGCTCTGAGTTAAAACCCAGGTCTTGCTGAGTGAGCGTCCAGAGCGCTAGCCGTCAAGCTAAAAACCCCTCTAAACCTTGCTTTTGTCCTTCTCAGGACACAAATGGTGGTTACAGCCAGCCTTCCGCTCTGAGTTAAAACCCAGGTCCTGCTGAGTGAGCGTCCAGAGCGCTAGCCGTCGAGCTAAAAACCCCTCTAAACCTTGCTTTTGTCCATCTCAGGGCACCAATGGTGGTTACAGCCAGCCTTCTGCTCTGAGTTAAAACCCAGGTCCTGCTGAATGAGAGTCAAGAGCGCTAGCCGTCAAGCTAAAAACCCCTCTAAACCTTGCTTTTGTCCATCTCAGGGCACCAATGGTGGTTACAGGCAGACTTCCGCTCTGAATTAAAAACCCAGGTCCTGCTGAATGAGAGTCAAGAGCACTAGCCGTCGAGCTAAAAGCCTGGCTTCTTAAGGTCCAGGGAGGTCTACCTACATACGGTGGCACATCCACACGGGCTGGCATCCGTTGCAGCTGCACGACTCTGTAAACAATGTGAATCATTGAATTTTCTTGCTGAGAATGAAGATTGCCATTCTCTCAGGTGATTCACATGCACGCCACGTTCAGGTTCATGTTGCTGACTCTTTATTGTTATTGTTCTGCGAGTTGTTAAAGAAACTTCCAATGTTTTTCTGCTGTTCTTCATGGAGGTCCTGGAAGGACATACAACTTGATGAAAATGATTAGAAAGACTGAATACTGAGCCTTGCAATCTGGGCAGTAAATGGGGGGGGGGGGGACTTTGACCTGTCTAACTCCAAAACAACAAGAGTACTTTTGTCAGTCGTCGTGCCAACAGTGCTGTGGAAGTCCTTGACTAAAATGGTATTTGTTTGTGAGCTTCTTCACTAACATTTTGAAAAATCGCCTCATTTTTAAATTAGATTACATGTCAGTGTGAATCAAGATTGTACTTTTTCTGGGTGAAAGTAGGCCTGTGTGCACATGAGGAGAAAAACTACATGAACAAAGTTTCTCACTGCGGCAGCAGAAGAAACTTCAGAGCCCAATGAGGATAATGGGGGGGACAAGAACGCAGAAATTCCACCCACATTATGACAACGATTCCACTCGTGCTAATGCACCAAGTCGCTTATGTGCCGTGTGCTAGGAAAAGTTTGTTGTTCATTATTTAGGATTAAAGTTGAAAGGAAGCATGCACCGTACATAAGAAACCCTAAGAAACTTAACCATCTGCGAAGGTCTGAAAGTTTAATTTATATTGAAATGTATATTGTTTCTCGGGTATTGTTTATGTTTTTCAATAAAATAAGATTGGAACATTGGAGGTGTATTCTGTCACGTACTTAAAAAAAATGGGAACTTGCAGGTGGATGATCTGCCAGAAAATTGTACTCAGAGCATCCCTAGAATTATTCAGACGGTTCCACCCATGACATTGTTGTTGTTTTCATCCAAAGATTATGCATGACGTCACCAGTCCCATGAGAACAGTAAACTGTTGTGTCGTCTTTGAGGTATTTTTAGTGTGTTTTTATGATTTATCATCGCTCTAAACTACATACTATTTTATTCAGTCTGAGTAGTTTTACTTCCTTTAGTTTTATTGCACCGTGGTTAACTTCTCAGCAATACCTGACAACTGTTTGAATCTGGCACGAATTATTCGCTATACAAATGAGTTTATTTTAAAGTTACATTCAAGTACGTCACATTTTACACTTGCACTACTTAACTAAGCAGGAAGTAATCCGCATCAAAACAATAACTGCTTACTAAATGGAGGCTCAGTTATATAGTTATACACACACACACACACACACACACAGTTATTACATTTCACCCTGGATTTATGAGTGCTGGAGCCGAGGCCATAAATAAAGGCATCAGCAGACATGAGGGTACACCATCTCGCTCGCTGGCAACCTTGATACGATTTATGCTCTGCTGTTTGTTTATTTGTCTTATCCTTCCTCCGTCTTCTTCAGGTCATTCCCGACTGGAAAGAGCAGGAATGGGATACCGAGAAGCCCGACTCGTACGCCGGCATCTTCCACTTCCGCTTCTGGCGTTTCGGCGAGTGGGTGGATGTGGTGATCGATGACCGGCTACCGACGGTGGACAACCAGCTGGTCTACTGCCACTCCAACGACAGCAACGAGTTCTGGAGCGCTCTTGTGGAGAAGGCTTATGCCAAGTTAGTAACGGTCCATACGTAATGTTGTTTATGCCTATGTCAGTGCTAGTCAACAGGTGGCTTGCGAGCCAAATGAGGCCTTGAAATCACTTCAGAGTGACGCAAGTAGGCATGGCATGGTCACCTAATGTGGAGATTGAGAAGGAGACCGGAGTGGAATCAAGTGGCATCAAGCCTTTGCTCACCACTCAACAACAACAACAACCACCACCATGTCTCAGTTGCCCGGAAACGGACGTTTATGGGAACGTGGGACCTGCCGCTATGAAATAATAAAGTAACATTACCAGGTGACACTAAGTGACCAGTGTGGAATACTACATTTCTTCAATGTCCTTCAATGCGTCTTCTGAATGCCTTATATTCAGATTTTACTTCATTTATGCTTCATTTAGGCAAAAAATATGTAATGCTAAGAGTCCACTGGGCCGGCGACTATGCAATTTGCCGTGGCACCTAGTGTCACCAATAAGGTGCCTAGTGGCGCGCAGTGGCTCAAACTGCCTCCCAACTGGCTCGTGGTGGCCCGTAACGGTGGCAAAAATTGAGTTTGCCGGCAATAAAATTTCAAAATGTTTAAAGTATTTGTCGTGCCGATTGCTTGATGCAAGTGGAACCACCAAGTGGGACCAAATGTCACAAACAATCCACCTGGAATCCACTGGAATGTAATGGCGCGAGCCAAGTTTGCGGCAATGATGCTAGGAGTCCACTGGGCTGGCGCCAGTTGGTGCCACTTCGCGCCAGTTCGCGCCAAAGATGATGTGATTTGTGCGTAGTGGCTCGCTGTGGCGCAGAATAACGGCAACATGCCGAGTGAATATGAATTGGGTGGAATCTGACGCTACAAAGTTTGCTGCGGAGTACAAGCAACGACTGTAGTATATCCAAAATAGGAGTAGAGGGAAGCAATTGAACCAATCTTTCCTATAGGAAATAATGTCAATCCAATTAATCCATTTCAAACTCCCAAAATATCCAATATTAATATTACCATAACCCAGTGCTTCTCAAATAGTGGGGTGGGCCCCCTCAGGGGGACGTGGCAGACCTGCCAAAATGTACACATTTTTTCTACTCAACATTAAGTTTGAACATGCTTGTATGCTACACACCTCTCCATTTTGTTGCGTTTTCCTGGTTTTAGTTTCTAGTCTGTACAGCACAGATAAATAAATAGTATTTCAAATCAAGGAGGGGGGGGGGGGGGTCATGACAGAAAATAATCGAGAACTACTGTCATAACCCCACCCCTCTATTCATGGCATTTAGAGATACGTGACTAGATTCTGGGATTCATTAGGAGGCCATTCATTCACGAGCATTGTGATTGCAGCATCTCTACATCATTCCTGGAAGCGGATAACATCTCGGTACATGCATGGCATGGCCAAGGCATGGACATTTTTGACAGGACTGGCCTCCAACAGAGCTAGAAAAAGGGACTGGGCGGCTGATCCTTCATCCTTCATCATAGAAAAACTACTGGATCATAGTCCATGTGTGTTTTATGTTTTAGATCAGGGGTGCTCACACTTTTTCAGCATGCGAGCTACTTTTAAAATGACCGAGTCAAAATGATCTACCCACTACAAAAATGCAAAACATCTATTTATTTTCAAATGTATTGAGGATTATTTGTACGTACAATGTATGTTGATGTACCTTACATAACCAAATGAGCCAATATTGCAAAACACACATAATTAACTATTAACATTTTTTGTAATTACCTGAGTTTACTTTGATGACTTGCACTGAATTGAACCAGCCAGGGATGCATAGTCCGGACAGTAGCTGCTGATAGCCAGCCTCAAGCACACTTCCAAATGTTTATCAGTCATGGATAATATCCGTATCATAATATCCGTATAATATTCCATATCCGTATGGAAGTGATATGTTTTGCCTTTTTACTTGGTCCAGCTCCTTCACTCATTTTAGTGACCATAAACTTTAGCCAGGGCTTAAAATCTCGCAATTCGCCGACTAGCTTAGCACTTTGCATCGTTGTTTACACATGAGCGGTGACCTAAAGGTCAAAATTCAGTTGTCATTTGATTGGTTGTCCTGTATGTCAATCAAGTAACGGGGATGGCTGATAGGCTGACATCGTAAGTTCTGCTGCACTTAGAGACGTTGTTTGATTTGATTGGTCGCCCGAGGGGCGAATGGCTGCCCTGTATGTCAATCAAGTGACGGCATTGATGCTGGGATGATATTTTTTTAATGTCACGCCGCGATCGACCAGCGATCGACCAGTACCACCTCCGCAATCGACCGGTAGATCGCGATCGACTTAATGAGCACCCCTGTTTTAGATCAACTGTTGCTGTTGCCATATCTTTAAAAGAAGACCAACAGAACACAGTAAAAAAAAAACTGAGAAGAAGATTGGGATGTTTTTTGTTTTTTTTTCTGTTCGAGTGGGACTCGACAGGAGTGAAAATCACTCAATTGTCACCCATTGAGTATGTTTGGAATACTCTGGATTGGCGCATAGACTGTTTAAGGCAAACGATGGTCTCACCAGATACGACTGTTTTTCCCATCCAGTAACAGTAACATCCAATCCAGTAACACCGCACATTTTGGGCGTGGCTGAAGTGATGGGACAAATGACCTCCACTGATCTTCCCTCTTGCCACAGGGTCTATGGCTGCTACGAGGCGTTGGATGGCGGCAACACGGCTGACGCCCTGGTGGACTTCACAGGGGGCGTTTCGGAGCCCGTGGACCTGCTGGAGGGTCAGATGGCCATCGACGAGGTGGCCCGCAACCAGTTGTTTGAAAGAGTCCTCAAAGTCCACAACCGTGATGGCCTTATCAGCTGCTCCATTAGGGTAAGAAAGACGCTAGCGGAGATGGTTGGACAACAAAGAACGGCATGTTCTGACTTCAGTCTGTTGTATTACCTTGGCTCTTTTGTTTTCATTCCCAACCAGTCTTGGGTCAACTGCAGATATCTCGGTTTTATATTCATGAGTTTGCACTCTGCACGGTTTATTCGACAGCAAGCATGATAATAGATGTATATTTTTCATTTATTCTTCAGGGCTCTCATTACTTTTTTTGTGTGTTATTGTAGCTTAAAGTAGGTTTCGGTAGGGTATTAATATTCCAGACCCTATGAAAAGATTCTTGAGGTCCAAGTACAGCATCGAGTATCTGGACTGACTATTAAAAATAACATGATACATGCAGGCGGCACGGTGGTCTAGGGGTTAGCGCACAGACCTCACAGCTAGGAGACCAGGGTTCAATTCCACCCTCGGGCATCTCTGTGTGGAGTTTGCATGTTCTCCCCGTGCATGCGTGGGTTTTCTCCGGATACTCCGGTTTCCTCCCACATTCCAAAAACATGCTAGGTTAATTGGCCACTCCAAATTGTCCATAGGTATGAATGTGAGTGTGAATGGTTGTTTGTCTATATGTGCCCTGTGATTGGCTGGCGACCAGTCTAGGGTGTACCCCGCCTTACGCCTGAAGACAGCTGGGATAGGCTCCAGCACCCCCGCGACCCTCGTGAGGAAAAAGCGGTAGAAAATGAATGAATGAATGATACATGCAAATCTGGAAGTCATTGTCTTCCAATCAAGAAAGTTGATTAAAAAAAAAATGATGTCAATAAAATAGGTGTATAGTACGCATCCCTGAGAGACCCCATGATCACCACTTTAGCTTCCTTTGTCCTTCCCCAGGCAACAACCGTAGAGGACATGGAGGCGCGGCTGGACTGCGGCTTGGTCAAAGGCCACGCCTACGCCGTGACGGACGTTCGAAAGGTGCGGCTGGGCCACGGACTGCTGGCGTTTTTCAAGTCGGAAAAGCTACATATGATCCGCATGAGGAACCCCTGGGGGGAGAAGGAATGGAGCGGCCCCTGGAGTGACAGGTAATCATGTGACTGCCACCTGGTGTCATGAAGGAAGAAGAGCTTACTTTAGCGTTTGACTGCAAATCTGAGCCTGACTCCCTCAAATGTCTGCGTGTGGTAAACAAACATTACACTGACAAATGACTCTCTGCTTCATCCATCCATCCATCCGTCGAGGTGAGGCGGACCACTCGTGTGTCTCCAGTGGCAACAAACAAGGTCGTAATTGTCTTCTATATGCGACCTCGTCTGGTCCCGTGCCAATGGCTTTTATTTGATTTTCAAAATGGGAAAGTGCATCAGTCCCTCGGGCTCCACTCACCGTTACGGCGAGATTGCATTGGAGAAATGAGCAAACGAAACGTCAAGAAAAAGCAAAGCCCCACACGAGCGAATGCCAAGTAGTGGTAACCGTGGTAACCGTGGTACCCGGACCATTCATTCATTCAATTTCTACCACTTATCCTCACGAGGGAGCCTATTGCACCTGGGATACACCCTGGACTGGTGGCCAGCCAATCACAGGGCACATATAGACAAACAACCATTCACACTCACATTCATACCTATGGACAATTTGGAGTCGCCAATTAACCTAGCATGTTTTTTTACCACACATGCACGGGGAGGGGGCTGCACGGCGGTCGAGTGGTTAGCGCGCAGACCTCACAGCTAGGTTCAATTCCACCCTCGGCCATCTCTGTGTGGAGTTTGCATGTTCTCCCCGTGCATGCGTGGGTTTTCTCCGGGTACTCCGGTTTCCTCCCACATTTCAAAAACATGCTAGGTTAATTGGCGACTCCAAATTGTCCATAGGTATGAATGTGAGTGTGAATGGTTGTTTGTCTATATGTGCCCTATGATTGGCTGGCCACCAGTCCAGGGTGTACCCCGCCTCTCGCCCGAAGACAGCTGGGATAGGCTCCAGCAACCCCTGCAACCCTCGTGAGGAAAAGCGATAGAAAATGAATGAATGAATGCACAGGGAGGGCGGCACGGTGGTCTAGGGGTTAGCGCGCAGACCTCACAGCTAGGAGACCAGGGTTCAATCCCACCCTCGGGCATCTCTGTGTGGAGTTTGCATGTTCTCCCCGTGCATGCGTGGGTTTTCTCCGGGTACTCCGGTTTCCTCCCACATTCCAAAAACATGCTAGGTTAATTGGCCACTCCAAATTGTCCATAGGTATGAATGTGAGTGTGAATGGTTGTTTGTCTATATGTGCCCTGTGATTGGCTGGCCACTAGTCCAGGGTGTACCCCGCCTCTCGCCCGAAGACAGCTGGTATAGGCTCCAGCAACCCCCGCGACCCTCGTGAGGAAAAGCGATAGAAAATGAATGAATGAATGCACGGGGAGAACATGCAAACTCCACACAGAGGTGGAATTGGACTCGGGTCTCCTAGCTCCTAGCAAATTTCAACATCTTCCAAGCCACGGTGGAAATTTCTGGATCGTTCTGGAACTTTTATCCACAGTGACAGAACAACGACTATCTCTCCACACACCACACTGGTGCGTTCATGGACACGTGGAAGCAACAAAACCATATTTTAAGCAACACCGCTGCTGCTGCTGTCTTGTCTCCCTGTTGGACGTCCAACTGAGAGCCATACTAGAGAGAAGCGAGAACACCATATAGCTCAAATAGCGTTTTCCCAAGCAATCTGTTAGAGCTGACTGACCCTTTACTGAAACCGTATTACTGGTCTCTCCAAGAGGCCACTCTCTCCTCTGCTCTCCTCTCTGGGCGCCTCCTTCCACCTATTATTTCCTGCATTTTGCCTGCACGGCTCCTCCTCAGGGGGAATAAGTCGCCCGAGATAAAGTTGCTCCCTCGACAGCCTTCCGTCTTTGGATTGTTAGTTACCAGCCTGTCGTGAAACAAACAGGGGTGGTAAAGCAGGATAATGGAGTCTGAATAATTGATGGCAGAGAGAGAAAGATGTTATTAAAGAGAGTTGGCACTCCTCTTCCTCAATCACTCCCTCGCTCTCACGGAATCATCAATGCTTGGTGTGTTAAAAACAAACAAGTGTTACGTTTATCTGGAGGGAGTGTAAGAATTGTATCCATATGCTTCCATGTCTGTTTCTGCACACACTCTGGCCTTGATGGTTAGTGATGACACTACACAACGTTTGCTATGGCGCAATAACATGCTAATAACGTGCTCTTTTGTGGCAGTTCAGAGGAGTGGAACAAGGTGAGCAAGAGCGAGAGAGAAAAGCTTGGCGTCACCGTGCAGGACGACGGCGAGTTCTGGTGAGGAACTCGCTTTCCTTTTACAGGCGACATGTGCTGCTTGCTTCCGCCAGAAGGGGGCGCTGTTATTTGGTTCTCAGTCCAAACATGTTCTAGTATGACGCCCTCTAGGGACTGCAGACATTATAGCGTGGTCTCTAAGGATTGCTATGATATGCTGTGAATTCATTGGCGTCTTCATTGGATTTGTACGTAGTGTTAAAGGATGAAGAGTCTTTGCTGCAGTAAAGACTAAATCCACTAGATCCACAATAAAAGAAGCAACAATTTAACCAACTTTTAGGACGAATTGAAGTTAATGAATAAATAACTGTTTAATGTCGTGATGCAATTTCATGTGACTCAGCCCAAAGTAAGACCACTTTTCAACACATTTTCTTTTCATTTAGTTATTTAAATCATTCATTCATTCATTTTCTGCCGCTTTTTCCTCACGAGGGTCACAGTGGGTGCTGGAGCCTATCCCAGCTGTCTTTTGGCCGCCAGCCAATCACAGGGCACATATAGACAAACAATTCTGAATTCATATGCAATTTAATTTTAATTTCTGCAACTTATAATTTATTCATTATTTGATTTTTTTATTTAATTTAATGTGGTTTATTTAAAATGCATTTTTTATTTTCTATTATTTTATCTTATCTTATATTGACAGACAATTTGATTTTATTTTCTGCAATTTAGTTTATTTATTTAAATTTATTCATCATTTTAATTTAATTATATTTATTTTATTAAATTTTATTATTCATTTCTATATTATATTATTTATTTATTATATTATTTTTATTTAATACAATGTTATATATTATTATTTACTTATTATATTATTCATTTTTATCTTATCTTATATTGGCACACAATTTGAGCAGTTTAGTTTATTTAAATTTATTCATCATTTTTTATGTAATTATATTTACTGTAATTACGTCATATTAATTTATCTTATCTTATATTGACACGCAATTTAATGAGATGTTATTTTCTGCTATGGACTTTGACTTTGATTGAATGTGTTCTTTATTTATGTGACCTCAGCATTGGGTGCTGATTATGCTTCATAGATTTGAGTTGTGCTTAGCAACAAGCCAACAGCAACATTTATGATATAATCAACAGTTGGAGGTTTATGTTTACTTTAATTAATTGGAATATTTCTTCCATGTCGTCTCAAGCAAACGCCACAAGAAACACTTTTAACAAAGACCCTCCTTTGCCCCTGATTTCATCTCCACTAATCATTGATCCCCTTGAAGGTCTTCTTCTTCAAGGTCTTCCCTCCAGTCGGCATCCACTCCCTGCCCACTCTCTCCTCACCTTGTCCCTCCCCCCCACAGGATGACGTTCGATGACTTCTGCCAGTACTTCACTGACCTGATCCTGTGCCGCCTCATCAACACCTCCTACCTGAGCATCCACAAGACCTGGGAGGAGGAGGTGATGAGGGGCTCCTGGGTCCACCGCCAGGACCCACTGCGCAACCGCTCGGGAGGCTGCATCAATCACAAGGCCACCTTCCTGCAGAACCCTCAGGTGAGGCTGCCAAAGGTGTGTGAAAGGCTGAGGTGAACGTTACACCCTTTCTTCCTCTCCGCAGTACGTCTTTGACTTGAAGAAGGCGGAGGACGAGGTGCTGATCTGCTTGCAGCAGAAAGAGAAGAGAGCCACGCCCAAAGAAGGCAAAGGGGAAAATCTCGCCATAGGCTTCGATATTCACAGGGTAAAAAAAACAAAACAAAACAAACAAAAAAACTCTCACAGAAACACGGTCAAAGATTCTCTATATGACAAGATCACTCTGCTGTTCTCAAGAACCCAGTCAAAGATTCTCTATATGACAAGATCACTCTGGTGTCCTTAATTACCCAGTCAAAGATTCTCTATATGACAAGATCACTCTGGTGATTTTAAGAACCCAGTCAAAGATTCTCTATATGACAAGATCACTCAGCTGTTCTTAAGAACCCAGTCAAAGATTCTCTATATGACAAGATCACTCTGCTGTTCTCAAGAACCCAGTCAAAGATTATCTATATGACAAGATCACTCTGGTGTTCTTAATTACCCAGTCAAAGATTCTCTATATGACAAGATCACTCTGGTGATTTTAAGAACCCAGTCAAAGATTCTTTATATGTCAAGATCACTCTGCTGTTCTTAAAAAACCCAGTCAAAGATTCTCTATATGACAAGATCACTCTGGTGATTTTAAGAACCCAGTCAAAGATTCTTTATATGTCAAGATCACTCTGCTGTTCTTAAAAAACCCAGTCAAAGATTCTCTATATGACAAGATCACTGTGCTGATTTGAAGAACCTGCTGCAGAAACACCTGTCAAAGATCCTCTATACAACAGGACCACTTTGCTGCGTTTAAGTACCTACTAAGGACATGTATTCAAAGATCCTCTATACAACAGGACCACTTTGCTGCGTTTAAGTGCCTACTAAGGACATGTAATCAAAGATCCTCTCTACAACAGATGTCTGGTGTGGTGATGGTGTCATCTATTTTCAACATGCATGACGCTACGATGGAATACATCACATATTACAATTCACAATTCCACACGTGTTTGGGAATCCGGGCCCGCGGGCCACTAGTTGCATAGCACTGATTTTTAAACACGTTCACTTGCATTTTCCATGCTAGGTTTACATTGATTCTAAATCCAGTACGAATACAATTCAGATTAAACTTATGGGAAACTGTGGTCTTCTTGGTGGTCCTGCAGGTGGAGATAAACAGGAAGTATCGTATGCACTCGGCCCAGCAGAAGGTGGCGGGCTCCATCTATATCAACTCACGCTGCGTCTTCCTGAGGAAGGAGCTGAAGGAGGGTCGCTACGTCATCATCCCCACCACCTTTGACCCCAGGCAGCAGGGCGACTTCCTGCTCCGTGTCTTCACTGATGTGCCTTCAGACTGCAAGTAAATCTGCTATGACCAGTCCTAAGCCTCTTAGTGATTCCACGCCGGACGTCCGGCGAGACATCCTAGCTTACAGCGACCTCTGCTGGATGCACAACCTCATGTCGTCTTCCTCCGGCAGAGAGCTGACACTGGACGAGCCTCCTCAGACGTGCTGGACGGGGATGTGTGGCTACCCTCAGCTGGTCACTCAGGTCCATGTTCTGAACGCTGAGGGTCTGCAGGGACAGGAGTCCAACGGAGGTAGCCCCCCCCCACACGGGCCTCACGGGCTCACGAGCACATCCTTCCTCACACAGGAGCCGATGGTCACTCATAGTGTCAGCGTCTGTTTCCGCAGCGGTCAACCCGTACGTCATCATCACCTGCGAGGGCGAGAGGGTTCGCTCGCCGGTCCATAAGGACACGCGCTCCCCCAACTTTGACATCAAGGGTCTGTTCTACCGCAAGAAGCCCAAAGAAGGCGTCCACATTGAGGTAGGCCTTCAAACGGTGTCCAAACTGAGGGCCACGACGTTGCTAAGAAGCCACCATCTTCATCAGCGGTTTCTCTTTAAAGCTACGATTCCTCTTGATCTCCTTTTTTGTCTTTCCTCGCCGCCTCTCCCCTTCGCCGTTTCCTGTTTGGAATCAGATCTACAACAAGAACATGCTGGTGGACACCTTCCTGGGCCAGGTGGTCATGTTCAGCGACCCCAACGAGCGTCAGGAGCAGCACACGCTCCACCTGCGGGACAAAGGCAGCCGCCAGGACAACGACCTCCCGGGCACGCTCACTGTGCGTCTCATCACCTCCACCACGCTCACCAACATCTGACGCCATGGAACGTTCACGCGCACGCCCCGTTCGTCTTCTTCGTCTGATTTCCTTTAAATGGACTTTTGTAAATGGCCTTTTAGTCGGCATCTTTATTCGCTGTTGCTGCCGCAGGTGTTGTTATTCCGTTTGTTATTCCAGTTGCACACAGCATCCCAAAAAGGCCAAAACGGAACAGCTTTTTCTTTCTTTTCTTAGGGTGCGTTCACACGTGGCGGTTTTGGTTTGCTTAAAGCGGTCTCTGGTGCGTTCGCTCTGCTGCTCAACGCCATCGTCGGAACTACGGTGTGCCTTTGGTGCAAGCGCTCTTGACAAATATATTTTAGGAGCTTTTTGTCATATCTTAACTGCTAAAAATATCAGAATATGATTTTTTTTTTTTTAAAGAGTGGTGTGGTTCATTTAGTTTCCACATTGCTGCTTTAGTCATGTGACCAAAGGCTGTGCGGCAAAGAGCATGAGCACTTCATTTCATCACTCAAACCAAGATGGAGTCTGGAGGTTATTTTTTGTCATTCATTCATTCGTTTTCCACCGCTTATCCTCACGAGGGTTGCGGGGGTGCTGGAGCCTATCCCAGCTGTCTTCGGGTGAGAGGCGGGGTACACCCTGGACTGGTGGCCAGCCAATCACAGCGCACATATAGACAAACAACCAGTTATTTTTTTATTGTACTATATTGACCAGTGTAGATTTCACCAAAAGCTTCTAAAATGTACTTGTAGAGAGCACAAATGGGGCACACACACGGATGAAACACAAACAGAAAATCAAAGAGTGAGTAATAAAAGTGAAACCTTAAAAGTCAGTTTAAAGAGGTGAGTCTTCTTACTTTATGCCTATGTTCTAATGCCTTTGGTCACATGACTCCAAATGGCACCAAATGCACACCAAGTCTGTTTTTTTTTTATTTGTGGTTCAGACCAGAGTACCGCATCACATGACATGCACACGTGATGCATGTGCAGACTCTTTTGCACTCCCATGCATGTGCCAACGTTTCCAAGGGCTATGCATTGCCTTAAGGCTGCGTCTGTCTTGCGTGGAGGTCATTGTCCATCGGTTGTTTGGATCGACGCTTCCCGCCATCTTGGTCCTCCTCGGTCTACTTACAAAGCGTTCTCTATCCGTCCTGGGCGAGCATGTGCCATCATCTCAAGCTTCTTCTTCTCGTGGACGCGAGCCAACGTGTCAAAACCTCGCCTTCCGTCTTCCTCGCACCCCCCCCCCCCCCCCCCCCCTCCGCCTCCCCCAGGATGCTTCTCCACCGGTGGCTATGGACGACACCTGACAACCGCATGGCTTCAAAAAGACCTTTTGCCTGTGTCGTAGCTTAGCGGCCGGTGTTTGTGCCCCCCCCCCCCAACATCACCCTAAACAAGTGCTTTACGGGACCAAAGACCAGCCAGCCGAGCCCGCTTTCTGTGTCCTTTCAGACTGGCCCGGCCCCAGCCTAACGACAGAGCCCCCCCCCCCTCCCCGTGCCACATGATCTTCTTAATGGCAACACCACTGCCTGACACTTAAGTCTCTGGACCCCCCCCTGAGACGCAGCAGCCGTGCTTCTGCTGTTAGCACATAGCAGGCCCCTGAACGCTAGCGTTTGTGTGTACTTGTTTCTTCTTCTCTGTTTGGGCGAATGTACGTCTGGTTTTCATCCTTCTACTCAAAGTGATGAGGGAGGGAAAGGTGTGCAACATGTAGGCAGAGCACCCTTTATTGGCAAGGCACACCTTGCACTTGATTTTATTTCCTTAGTGGCAGAGGAGACAACCTTCCCAAACTAGCAGTGCCATGTTGGGTCCTGGTTTCACTTCTTTTTGCATGGATGTTTGCGTATCGGACAATTACCTTTGTGGGGAATTATGGCTTATTTCTTCTGGTCGGGATGGGCATTGGTACCCCTCTATGCCGGGGTGGCTTTCTAATAATTGATCGGAACCGGGACGACCTTCCCCATTCTCATTTTGATTCCGAGTTTTGATTTCCAGTCTGCCAACCGCAAGGAACAGCTTAACTGTATTTTTAAAAAAGTGTAGGTGCGTGACCAACGCCATTAAGTTCCCGTCTTTGACCCAAAAGTGGGTCACCGATTTGTTTTCAGTGGTGGTAACTAGGGTGTCACAAAAGTAACAAACCCAACACTGAGGCAGCAAGCATACGTAGTATGCTAGTACTAATACGGTAGCTCATATCCATCTAACATTAGCCTGTGTACTTTTCATAGACAAATCTTTTACACGCAGGTTGGCGAATGCAACACATCGACAACAGCATATGGTTATGGTTGGAGTTATTTGAGCATACAAGTTACATTGGAATATCAATTGCAATACATTTGATCACTTCCTGTATTCCACATGTACTCTTTGCTGGTTTAAAATGCATAGGCAAATGCTACGGTCATGTAATAATGTGGTAAATAGTAGTCAAAAGTTCTTGTCAGCATAATATTCATATTCAGACATTTCACCCAAAGAGAACTCTGGTTAACGCCCGTGCGACCTTTTATGACCTGCCTCTTAAAAGCTTCATCGGCATCGAGAATCGTGAGGAACCGCAATCGAAATGAGGAATCAGAATTGGAATTGGAACAGTTAGCTCACTTTATATTTTGTTCTTCAGATTGAAAACATCATTTGGCTTTTCTTCACAGCATTGGCTAACCTAGCATGATGTTGCTGTTAAAATGTTAGCACTTTAGCATCACGTAGCTATGCTAACGTTTATGTCCTCCCGTGCTACTCCTTGATAATGTTACGTGACTATTTGTGATATGCGGCAACTATGAATTATTGAATAATAAGTTCCAGCATATAAGGCCCGGACCGAAAAGCTCATTAGCATTAAAGCTAATGAGTTCCGGGTAGTGCTTACTTCAAGCACGTTTAGCATCAATGCTAACACACTTCATGCGGCATATTGAGGCGTAAATGATTAAAAATACGATCATTTGAGATGTTTAACAATCATCCAATTGGTGTTTGAATGGATAATGGTGTCCTTGGGAGCCGTGCCATAGTGGAGGTCTTCCGAGATGTCCGTCATCACGTTCTTCTTCACATTCTTCCCACAGTCAGAGGCCTATGAAGCAACAGCACCTCTGCTGGTTGCAGCCCAGTATTGCACTCCATTCTGCCCCCATGCCTCAAGATGTGCCTCATCAATAATTCATAATCAATGCCTCATTTTTAAGACGAAGATCATAGAGCTTTGCAAAACTGCGATGAAACGTGCGATTATTCTTGTTTTTCATATTATTTCAAATCCTTATCGATACTTTTTGTGAGCACATACGTCATCTTCGTTTTCCTTTTGTTTGCACCTGATCATATCGGCCAGGAATCATTGGTGCCAACAGTTTGTGAAATATAGCATAATATAATATAATATAATATAATATAATATAATATATAATGTAATGCATTCTTGCTTCAGATTATTGGTGCCAAAAAAAGTCCCATCATGCAGCCCACCAAATAAATAGCAATAATGCTAAACATATCCGTAGAAAATGAGTCAAGACGGCTGAGTGACTTGACTCTACTGTGCCGTCTTCACGTGGATTATTTGCTTTATTCATCAGACTGACGACGCATGTGCCATTTTTCTATACTTACAAAACCTTATTATTATTTATTGATTGACCTCAGGGGTGTCCTTTTTTGTTGATGTATATTTTTGTGTATGCTTTTATTCGTTTGTACGGATGTCGTACATACACAAACCTTATACAATACAATTGTCATCTCATCTGATGAGAATCATGAGCATGAATTTAGTATTTAACATTACAGCTTTATTGCCATGAAAATACAACTTTAGCTTTGGAATCATTTCAGTGCTGGTTATGGCCCGGTTAACTATTTTTTTTGGTCTCGCTAAACTACCGATTTTTATGCAATGACAATGTAATAATAACATTTTATTCATTTTCTTGATGCAATCACCACTTTAATTCCGTAATAACGCAACTTTCCCCCACTGATTACAATTACAGCCTTATTGCCGTGAATTTACAACTTTGTCAAATTGACTTTTTTACTGCTAAATTATAACCTTTTTCCCGCATACATGCACCGTTATTCTTGTGAAATTATTTGTTTTTTTGGTCATAAAAAGATAATGTGAATTATTCGTGTAAAATTATGTTTTCTCATGAAACTTGGTCTTTATTTTGGTCAAAATATAACTTTTGAGGCTATACAATGAAAAATTATGCTAAATGATTAAGTTTTCCCAACCTAATTCTCACTAAATTGGCCTGATGTTAGATGCTCTTATCATGAAACGTCATTTTTGTAATATGACTTATTTTCCACAACGTTCTCATGAAACTACTAAATTATTATTATTATTATTATATGTAAAATTACAACTTTCCTCATTAAATCCAGACATCATTTTTGCAACTTTTTAAAATTCTATCTTTAGTCCTGTGACTTCAAGATGCTGAACTAGAACATTTTTTTCCTAAAATGTCAACGTTCTTAGCACTTTAGGGATGTTCATCTTTTTTGTCGAAAACCGATATGCCAATATTGTCCAACTCTCTATTTCCGATACCGATATGATCCGATGCCGATACGTGTAACATGACGTATCTCCTGTGGGGGAATGAACACACATGTGTTGGACACAGCATTCTTTTAATCGGTTTTCATGATCGGGAAAAAAATCGATAATTATCGACATCCTTAGACTGAATGCTTTTTTTCTTTCTCTGCTAAATGACTATTTCATATTACTGTGCTACTCTTATAATATGTCACACTAAAATATTATTATCGTTATTATTTAGCAACAGTACGCTACTACTAATCTTTTGTTAATGTTTACGATATTTGAATGCTGTAAAAGTGTTTATCCCAATCCCAAAGGTACAATCTTATTAATGGCTGGTATATTGACAACAGCACTTTGGTCCTTTTTGTATTGTTTTTAATACCCCCCCCCCCCCCCCCCCCCCATTAGGGATCCACACTAGTGTTTTCTGCCATAGTGCGTCTTGGGGCTTTGACTGTAATGTGGAAACACTGCAACCACTGTCTGGACCTTTTACTGTTGACTGTTTTTTCTGCATTCAAATGCTTTGTTTTGTTTTGTACGAGTCCAAAAAAAAAAAAAAAAAAAAAAAAAGCCAGTACATGTAGCAAAACGGCTTCTAATCCACCGCTAAGAATTGCAGGAAAAAAAAGCACACATATTTTTGGGGTTGTGAAAAGCTATCGCTACTTTGATAAACATGTAAACGGTGCCGCACTCTTGCATGCGTCCAAACAATATTTGTAATTAGTTTTTTCTATTTGGTACGTGTATATAAGTAGCAGCGATGCAGCCTGCGCTGACGTTGCTCACTTCCTCTGGTGGTCGTTCATAGGAACTGCAGCGCTATTAGCTTCGAGTGCGGGGAAAGTGATTTTTTTTGTGGCTTGGAGGTCGACCGGGCCGTGTTGCATCCTGCTGCATGAAAATGAGGTTCGAAAGACGGCGACGTGGAGGTGGTCGTCATGGAAATCAGCTTGCCATTCTTCTTCTACTTTTCTGCTGATGTTTGTCAACCGGGAGACTGGAGTACCTTACTGCATGGACACACTTGGAGAAGACACTGCTGTCTTTTAGCAGAATTTTATAACTTTCTTCATTTTATATATCTATATACAGTACATATATATGAAGATAAATATATATATATATAAATATACTCACTTTGCCTAATGTTCCAAGCTCG
Organism: Doryrhamphus excisus; assembly: GCF_030265055.1. Classification (NCBI taxonomy): domain Eukaryota; kingdom Metazoa; phylum Chordata; class Actinopteri; order Syngnathiformes; family Syngnathidae; genus Doryrhamphus; species Doryrhamphus excisus. The sequence continues at coordinate 3,011,504 of NC_080476.1, read as the reverse complement.
CTTTTGGAGTATGTCGTGTACCGTGTGCTTGTTTGTGTCCTCATTTCTCAGTGACAGCTTACCCCCTTTATTTTATTATTTTTTTTTTTTCATGTTTCAATCGATGCCTGTGCGTTGGCTTCTCGGTTACACTGTGGTTATTTTATAGCTACAATCATGATTTATGCATTTGTATTTAATGTCAACTTGTGGCATGACTTTGAAATAAAAAGACAAAATGGTATTTGTATTCCATATCCTTTTAGGAGAATTCCGTTTTAGTGTGTCTGATTGTGGATTATTGTACAACAGGGGCGGGCAAACTACAGCCCGGGGGCCACCAAGCGTTTGAATCCGGCCCGCCAGTTGCTTTCTAAGTATTTCAACTTTTAACATACAAACTGGCAACATGACTTGCAAGTCGGATGTCTTATTTAGTAAAAAAAAAAAAAAAAACAACAACAAAACTCATTCATTCATTCATTTTCTACCGCTTTTCCTCACGAGGGTCGCGGGGGTGCTGGAGCCTATCCCAGCTGTCTTCGGGCATAAGGCGGGGTACACCCTAGACTGGTGGCCAGCCAATCACAGGGCACATATAGACAAACAACCATTCACACTCACATTCATACCTATGGACAATTTGGAGTGGCCAATTAACCTAGCATGTTTTTGGAATGTGGGAGGAAACCGGAGTACCCGGAGAAAACCCACGCATGCACGGGGAGAACATGCAAACTCCACACAGAGATGCCCGAGGGTGGAATTGAACCCTGGACAACAACGAAACTGTGATATTTAATTAAATAGTTTGATGTGGTCTGACGTTTAAAGTGCGCCTGAAAAAAGGGACATGAGAACATACAGCTGATAGTATAACACTTTTACAGATACAATTAGACAAATATTTCAAGGAAAATGATAAGCATAAAATTGTGTGTGTGTGTGTTAAATATATGTTCTGGCCCCCTGGACAATTTTGTTAACTCAATGTGGCCCAAAATATTTGCGAGTCAAAATATTTGCCCACCCCTGGTGTACAACAAGGGTTTTGATCTTCAGAAGATGTCATGACATCAATTTGTTTATTTTTATAGGTTTTGAAAATAACAGTGTTGGTTGTTATTCTTTTGTTTACATGTCACGGTACTCACTGCCGTAGTACCACCAATGTATCTGGACAAAGTACTGTGAAAGCCTCCTGCAGTGGCGTCATTAGGCCTAGTTTAGGGGGTCTTCAGCGCCCCTAAAACGTCCGTAAGCCCCCCTAAATAATTTGATATTTTGAAATAATTCATTATTTTTTAAAATTTCATATACATTTCATATAATAGTGCAAAAGCAGGCTAATATGCAAGCCATTAAGCAGGCTAATACTAGCATACTACTACTACTAGTAGTAGTAATAATCAGAAGAAGAATAATGATGATAGTAATAATAATAGGCTAATTAATAATATAATAATGATCCTTATATAATTGATGACTTTCCACTGGACAGAATGCGGTTTTGCAGTGAGATTGTGTGTACTTGTGTAAATGTAATGGTGGCCTAAAACAATTGAGTATCTCGACTAAATCTGTCCAAAAGTGGGAAAGTTATATCCCGCTTCTTGTTCCTTATTTGTTTTTTGTCTACTACATTCATTCCATATCCTGTGCACCCCCCCCACCCCCCCATAATATTATAATATTTTTCTTACAATGACGTTATTGTCTCATAATATTACGGCACAAATAGAACAGGAATTGACGACTACACAGTAGATAATAGAACGTAACAACGCCCCCTGGTGGCTATGAGCAGTATGGGTTGATGTCATGCTAACGCAACGTCCTGTATTTGGGGAAGTGATGGGATACTAATATAATAATACTAATATAATATACTGTAACTTTGGCAGAGATTGACACCCTCTTTGAAGTGACTCTTTGATGAACGCTGCACAAAATGAAAATCGATCCTTCAAACAAACCAAGAAAGACACCAAAAAGCTGCTTAGAGCGGCTGAGACAAACAACGCGCTTGCGTAATGAATGATTAGAGGTTCAAAAGGACAACAGTAAGACGATTTGTGCATTTTTTCACCTCCTTTTTTCCTTTTTTTGAGGGGTGGGGGGCATACTGTATCTTTGATGGCAGGGATATTCAGCTGGTGGCCAAATCAGACCAGCGAACAGCAGCACAGTTTGGGTTTCTAATCATGACTTCCCAAAATTTTCCACAGCCCCGTTTGGCCCCACGATGGGTCAGAGGTTCCCAATCTCTGATATTGAACATCTTTAGCGGTGACTTGAGACTGGCGGGTGGCAGAGTCATATTCAGTGGGGTTTGAAACATTGTGTAATGACCGAATGTCCGTGAATGCACCTCATGTCCATGTATTTGCTTTCTACACCACCACAAGGTGGTGCCAAGTTTGAGAGAGCTTGAGCGGGAGGTGAAGTCCAACTTAACGCCCCATCCGACACACAGCTGCAGATATCTGCTGGAGAAGAGTGTGCCATAAAGAGAGACGGCAGTAGCCCCCAACCCCCAGACCCCGCTCTGGTACCGGTTCATGGTAAGGCATGGTTTTAAAATGAGTTTTGTTATTACCTACAATAAATTTGATGTCAATTTTAGGGAGGTCATGAGATGATAAGGGCGGTCGAGTGGTTAGCACGCAGACCTCACAGCTAGGAGACCAGGGTTCAATTCCACATTCCACCCTCGGCCATCTCTGTGTGGAGTTTGCATGTTCTCCCCGTGCATGCGTGGGTTTTCTCCGGGTACTCCGGTTTCCTCCCACATTCCAAAAACATGCTAGGTTAATTAGCCACTCCAAATTGTCCTTAGGTATGAATGTGAGTGTGAATGGTTGTTTGTCTATATGTGCCCTGTGATTGGCTGGCCACCAGTCCAGGGTGTACCCCGCCTCTCGCCTGAAGACAGCTGGGATAGGCTCCAGCACCCCGCGACCCTCGTGAGGAAAAAGCGGTAGAAAATGAATGAATGAATGAGATGATACATGAGCTTGGGTCTACCAGCTGACTTTGGGCCTCTTGCCACCTGGGATAGGCTCTAGCATACCCCCGCAACCCGAGGACAGGTGGCATAGAGAATGAATGTATTTCAAAGGGGACCTATTATGCTTTTCCACTTTTCTGACCTCTAAATGTACTTAGAATGTTGTATTTTCCTGGACTTCCTTATATGGTCATAGTTAAGCATTTTGGGGGTGTGACTAATCACAGAACAGTGGACATGGCTGGAGGCGGGCCTTAGGTGGAATAAATGAAATCAGACTGTTTTGGCAGATGAAAGGAAATACAGCAGGAATAGGTGCAGATTCAGAAAAATCAAAAGTTTTCTGTGTGGGTTATTGTGTGTAGCTGCTCTACAGGAGTCCACAATTCAATACAAAGGGTTGAAAATGTGCATACTAGGTCCCCTTTAAGGACACTACAGTAAAACATATAAAACACAGAAGACAATGTATTACAATCTACTAATGTCATTTCTACTGCATTTTGTGTGTATGCTACTGACCCCGCCTCCACCCAACCAGACAAAGAGACTGTATGACAAAATGGCTCACTCTGTTCATGCAGTTGTTCTGTGGAACAAACGTGCGGAACCCAATGCACAGAAGAATGACTTCCTTCCTGCCTGAAACGAGTAAAACAGACTTGCATGCACATGGCGATATACTGAAGCGGGCAAAATGATCAAATTCATTTTCATTTATTGATGAAAGAATTTCATTTCATTTTCCACCGCTTTTTCCTCACGAGGGTCGCGGGGGTGATGGAGCCTATCCCAGCTGTCTTCAGGCGAGAGGCGGGGTACACCCTGGACTGGTGGCCAGCCAATCACAGGGCACATATAGACAAACAACCATTCACACTCACATTCATACCTATGGACAATTTGGAGTGGCCAATTAACCTAGCATGTTTTTGGAATGTGGGAGGAAACCGGAGTACCCGGAGAAAACCCACGCATGCACGGGGAGAACATGCAAACTCCACGCAGAGATGGCCGAGGGTGGAATGAAATAATTTATTATTGTATATATTTTTGGAAATGACAGCCATTATTACATTAGAAATACAGTTTTTTGTTTCATTATGTTTGACAGGTCTTAAACACACCACGTACATATTGTGTTTAATACACAAGACATCCATGAATAGCATTACAATAGTCCTTTTAAGTCTACCTGGCAACACGTTGTTGACCCGAGTTACCTCCTTTCCTCAACAGGCTCCGCCCACCTTCTCCAGCTAATCAGGATCAGCAGCCATGAATGAGACGCAGCAAGATTCTGGAGAACCCCTTCGTTGACCCATACATGACAAACTCCTAACCGGACCCTCACTCGGGAGGTGGGAGACCACCAGAGACCCTAAAAGAAGGACTTTACTGGAAGGGGGACAGGAGCAGAACCCGGAGGTCAACTCTTCTTCATCATCAAGCATCAGTCCACCATCCTGTTGGTCGCCTTCGGGGCAGGACTGAAGAGCCCGGGACCAGGAGGAGGAAGAAGAAGGGGGTCTTGCCAAAGAGTGCTGAAGAGGTAAGTGGGCCGGCTTGTGGGTAAGGACTGGAGGCTTTGCTTGACTGCCAGGCCTCAGGGAACGCCGCCGGGCTCGGCTGGAGCTTTAGGCCAAAGCCTCTTAGCGCCAGCACTTATAGGAGCCATTATTGTTGTTTGCGTGGCATCATCAAGGTGATGGCTCCAGTGGGTTCTTCTTCATCTGCCAACTCCTGGAAAAACACTGCACCTTTGATTTCTAAGCATGGAGGTCCTTTTATTGCTTGGCTTTTTTAGGAGCCATCCTTTCTATTTTAATATGACGCAGGAAAAAGTGTGATGATAACCATAGAACCAGAAGCTGAAATGGGATTTTTTTTGGCTTGTTTGTTTTAAATTGACTTAAATAAATTTAAATAAACAAATAAAAATTGTTCAAATAGTACTAATCAGATGATACAACCATGACTGTTTATGTTCAGCTATGTTAAAACAACAAACACGAGAAAAGAACAATAGTAAACATACAACTTGAATTTTCATAAAATACATCATCTAAATAATTATCAAACTAAATGAAAATAAATGACATACAAAAGTAACAAAAATTCTCATATTTAGAAATAAATGAATAATATAGCCCCCATTGTTTCTCTTCAGCTGCAGTATGTAAAAAAACAAAAACAAAAGAATTATAACAAAAAACGGAAATAAAGTAAAATATTTCCCTCAATCAGGGAAAAAAAATGTAAAAATTAAAAAAATCTAAAAATAATTTTTATTATTACTACTAGTAGTAGGACCAGTCCAGGGTGTACCCCGCCTCTCGCCCGAAGACAGCTGGGATAGGCTCCAGCACCCTCCACGACCCTCGTGAGGATAAGTGGTAGAAAATGAATGAACTACTAGTAGTAGTAATATTGTAGTTTATATATTATTTATATTAGATTATATACTATACAGTGTTATTGTATTTTTCATATATATTTTTAATAGGGCTATCAATCCATTAAAATATTTGATCACGATTAATTACATTTTGACCATAATTAAGAATTAATGGCATTTAATCACACTTAGAAATAAGTTTATATCTGTAATAAATAAGGGAAATGGTTTTGTGGTAGACAATTTGATGTACAAAGTACATTAAATTTTGATTTAATTTTAATGTAATTATTTTTTAATAATTATTATTTTTTTTAATGATTAAGTGGCGTTATATTTACAGCAGCAGTGATTCTGACCAAATATTTACTTGAAGTACATTGAAGTTATTTTAACAAATAAAAGTGTGTCGTCCTTTGCAGAAGCAGCGCCACTGATGGACGAGCGGGAGCCGAGGCCGACCATGAAGGTTTCCAGTCGCTCCTGCCATGTACAGTCAGTGTCTATTTTTGTCCTGACCACATGTAAATATATCTACAGTACGTACACCCAAAAGCTTTTTTCATGCAAAAAGTGCTTCTTTCTTCTGGCTCGGGATGGTAAACATGATACCTGGTGGTGGGCCGCCAGGTGACTGGTGACTCGGTGGGGGTGAACATGATTCAGCAGTCATACTAGAACTATGCTCGATGCTTAAGTGATGGGATTAGCTGCTGGAATCCAATAAGCCCCCCCTTTTTACCTCCCAACCCCCTCTCTGCCGTCTCTTTTCCTTCCAGCGGACACCCGATTGAATAGCTCGTGTTTAAAAACGTCACCTTCTCATGTTTTCTCCTTTTCTTTTGTCCGTGTAGAGCCGACACGTGTGACTTCTGATGTCCTGGATTCAACCCAAGACTGAACCATGGTCATTCTGCAGCAGGTAGGCCTCACGAACCCGGCCCACACTTTGGGACACTGAAGTAAAGATCCGAAAGTGAACAAAAAAAAACATGGCTGACGTATGTCCGTAAGCTAGGGGCTAATGCTTTTTGGCAGTTTTTTTGGTTTGTAATAATAATAATAATAATAATGGATGAGCCTTTGTAAGGCAGCTAAAACGCTTCACAATGAAGTGAAGCCATTATTCATTCACACCTCAGTCACACCCTGGTGGTGGTAATCTACATCTGTAGTCACAGCACTGGAAGCAAGGTGGGTGAAGTGTCCTACCCGGGGACAAAACGACAGTGACTGGGTGGAGGCACGAGGATGGAACGTCTACCTCCTGCGCCACTGCACCCAAATTGTAACGTCTTCTGGAGAGGATAGAGACAAAACACAGATTTCCACAGCAAGGCGATAAATGGTCATGTGGAGAATCCCCAGTAAAAAGATCATGAATTAAAAATGAAGATTTGACGTATAAATGTTTATAAATGTATTCCGTGAACCATTTTCAGGTCCGACCCACAGTTAGTGAATACACGTCTGTCTGTGCAGCGTCGGAGAAAGTCGTACACATAAGTCTCCATCAATGTCACATGGTGTGTTCAAGGACCGCCAAACAGTGGCCTTACTTCCCTGACTTATGAACCTGATTATTTGTGTTTCTGCTCGGGTTGCCAATCGTCCCGTGTTCTTAAAGAGAGTTCCGTGTCCCTTATTGAGCTGACGAGAAGGGTACTTTGTCCCGTTTTATTTATGCCCGATGTTACGTTATGTCAGGGGTGGGGAAACTACGGCCCGGGGGCCACATCTGGCCCGCCAAGTGTTTGAATACGGCCCGCCCAATCTTTCAAAAGTATTTAATTTAAACTCAACATACAACCTGGCATCATGGCCTGAGCCAACCTTTTGATAGTTGTATCAATTTCGTTCTTTGACATGGTCTGTTGTTTACAAAGTGCTCCTGAAAAAAGAGACACAAGCACATAATAATAATAAAAATTAAAACAATAATTATTATATTATTATTATAACTATTATGATTATTATATTTATTATATTAATGCTAAGTATTATATTAATTATATATAATAATAGTGTTATATTTGCATATTTTACATAATAATAATATAATAATAATTATTTTAATTATTATAATATTTTATTATTTTAAAAATATTAAAATATAAATATATAATAATTGCAGATTGCATGACAATTTTACAGATACAATAATACCAGGTGGACTGTTACGTGTAAAATATATAGTCTGCCCCCCCCCGCAAATTTTGTTATATCAATGCGGCCCGCGAGTCAAAAAGTTTGCCCACCCCTGCGTTATGTTGTCGCTACGGTGTCCCAGTGACCGTGAGAATGGATAACGGGTAAACTGTAAAATGTCAGCTTATTCGATCTTTCCGGCATATTTGTTTACACACTTTGCCTGGCTCTACCTCTACCTCACATTGGCGTCGGCTAACAGCTAGCTCTAGCCAGAGTTACCCACCGGTCTTCAGGCTCCAGACGCAGCCAATTAGAACGGGCTTGGACTTAGAGAAGGGTCGTTACGACCGCAACAATCTGGGGAATGGGAGTCAATTGGCACTGACTTGCCCCCGTCACTCCCCATTTTAGTCCACTTTGCCTAAAGCCAGATAAGCACAAGCCAATTACGCTATCAGCCACACAGAAGATGAAAAATGTGATAAAGCCTGAAGAAATCAAGGACGCCAAAGGACGCTGGAACAAAGTGAAAGGATGCTGATAAAGCTTCAGTTCGCCCGATAACGCTGAAATATTTAGTCGGAAATTGAACAAGTCAAGCAACATAACAGATATGCGGGATATGTCCGAATTGGAACGATTAAACAATCCCAAATTTCGGAATATTAATATAATATTAATATCAAGATAAATATCATGCAAAATTTCAATAAATAAAATAAATTAATAATAAAGTAATAATGAAATAATAGAAATGAATAAATAAATGAAATATAGCAATTTACAACCCAGACAAATACTAATTAAATCTCTATTGTCTCTATTTTGGGGATATCCAGTCAAATTGCATATAGTATATATTGTCATAAAAATAACCACCAGTTACACTATGCATGATGTCCATTCCAAAAATAAAACCTTGATTATCTTTAAAAAAAATTATGAAAAAATTTCATTATTTAGTGAAAATTTTATTTTTTTCTTTTGAATTTTTTAGTGTTCTTGCAAAAATATGTTTGATATGATAACCCTAGATATGACTGATCTACCAAGTTGGGCACTTTTCATGGGAATGTATTTTATTGTTCTTTTATTGGCACCCATTATGCTTATAAACAGGCCTTTAACCTCGCTCTCGCCCTGTCTGGTCAATCCAGGGCGACTATGTGTGGCTGGACCTCAAAACGGGCAGAGAGTTTGACGTCCCCGTGGGGGCCGTGGTCAAGCTGTGTGACTCCGGACAGATCCAGGTTCTGGATGACGAGGGCAGGGTGAGTTGGAAGGACAAGAAGCAACAGAAGGGTTTGGGTTGGATTTTCCATTGAATTGATTGATTGATTGATTCCTTCTTTCCTTCCTTCCTTCCTTACCTCCTTCCTTCCTTACCTCCTTCCTTCCTCGCTCCCTCCTTGCTCCCTCCCTCCCTCCTTGCTCCCTCCTTCCTTCTTTCCTCCCTCCCTTCTTTCCTTCCTTCCCTCCCTCCCTCCCTGCCTGCCTCCCTCCCTCCCTCCCTCCCTCCTTCCTTCCTTCCTTCCTTCCTTCTTTCCTTCCTACCTTGCTTCCTTCCTTCCTCCCTCCCTCCTTCCTTCTTTCCTTCCTTCCTTTCTTTCTTTCTTTCTTTCTTTCTTTCTTTCTTTCTTTCTTTCTTTCTTCCTCCCTCCCTCCCTCCCTTTCTTCCTTCCTTCCTTCCCTCCTTCCTCCCTCCCTCCCTCCCTCCTTCTTTCCTCCCTCCCTCCTTCCTTCCTTCCTTCCTTCCTTCCTTCCTTCCTTCCTTCCTTCCTTCCTTCCTTCCTTCCTTCCTTCCTTCTTTCCTTCCTACCTTGCTTCCTTCCTTCCTCCCTCCCTCCTTCCCTCCTTCCTTCTTTCCTTCCTGCCTTCCTTCCTTCCTCCCTTCCTTCCTTTCTTTCTTTCTTTCTTTCTTTCTTTCTTTCTTTCTTTCTTTTTCTTTCTTTCTTTCTTTCTTTCTTTCTTTCTTTCTTTCTTTCTCTTCTTTCATTCTTTCTTTCTTTCTCTTTCTTTCTTTCTTTCTTCCTTCCTACCTCCCTTCCTTCCTTCCTCCCTTCCTTCCTTCCTTTCTTTCTTTCTTTCTTTCTTTCTTTCTTTTTCTTTCTTTCTTTCTTTCTTTCATTCTTTCTTTCTTTCTTTCTCTTTCTTTCTTTCTTTCTTCCTTCCTACCTCCCTCCCTCCCTCCCTCCCTCCTTCCTTCCTTCCTTCCTTCCTTCCTTCCTTCCTACCTTCCTTCCTTCCTTCCTTCCTTCCTTCCTACCTTCCTTCCTTCCTTCCTTCCTTCCTTCCTATCTTCCTTCCTTCCTTCCTTCCTCCGTTCCTTCCTTCCTTCCTTTCTTTCTTTCTTTCTTTCTTTCTTTCTTTCTTTCTTTCTTTCTTTCTTTCTTTCTTTCTTTCTTTCTTTCTTTCTTTCTTTCTTTCTTTCTTTCTTTCTTTCTTTCATTCATTCTTTCTTTCTTTCTTTCTTTCTTTCTTTCTTTCTTTCTTCCTCCCTCCCTCCCTCCCTCCCTCCCTCCCTCCTTCCTTCCTTCTTTCCTTCCTTCCTTCCTTCCTCCCTTCCTTCTTTCCTTCCTTCCTTCCAACCTACCTTCCTTCCTTCCTATCTTCCTTCCTTCCTTCCTTCCTTCCTTCCTTCCTTCCTTCCTTCCTTCCTTCCTTCCTTCCTTCCTTCCTTCCTTCCTTCCTTCCTTCGTTGTGTTCCTGCAGGAGCACTGGATCTCCCCTCAAAGCGCCACCAACATCAAGCCCATGCACCCCACCTCCATCCAGGGTGTGGAGGACATGATCCGCCTGGGTGACCTCAATGAAGCCGGCATTCTGCGCAACCTGCTGATCCGCTACAATGAACGTGTCATCTACGTCAGTAGCACTAAAACACCCCCCCATTCACTGTCTCTACTTAACCACCTTGGATGCCATCACTACAGCCTGGCTATTAGGTTCTTTTAGATTCAGGTTAAGCTGTTTACTTCAATGCCCTGCGCTGCAATCCACTTGTTTCTATAAATACTCTAACATACAGCTGCATATCACGCTTTGGCTTTGGGCGCACCCCCACCGGCCACAACTTTAGGTGCACCCAAAAAATATCAAGTTTTAGGCAAGGCAAGCTTATTTTACTACATACGGTAATAATAAAAAAGAAACCATAAAATGCAGTAAATGCCCTAATTGTAGTACATAAGCCATGATTGGAGGCTGTTATTTCATACAATTGGATACAAGTAGTGGGAGGCATGAGAAACAAGCTGGGATGACAGAACCAACCTCTCTTTGACTGCAAGCTTATTTATTACTGACAACATTGCACAACAAAGCAGCAACAGAACCGATGTTGCAACAAAAACTAAACATTCATTCATTCATTTTCTATCGCTTTTCCTCATTGCAACTTGAATAATGATTTCGACAGCATGAGAAAGTGCAACTCTTTGACCGCATACAACAACAACAGCTACAACACAACCAATGTTGTAATAGTAGTAAGAAGCAAAAAATATAGATTTAATAACTTCAACAAATATACTTTGGAGTGCATGAGAAAGTGGGAAGGAAAACCAGATGGACACTTATAAACAAGCATATACAACACAACAACAGAACCAATGTTGTAGTAGCGCTAAGGAGCACCAAACTACATTTTATAACTGTAATAATTTGGAGTCCATGCTCATTTATTAAGAAGCCTATTGCCAACACAGCAACAGAACCAATGTTGTAGAAGCAGCAAGGAGCAAACAGCTCAGCCAGCATTCATTTCACTGGCGGGTTGATTATAAACAACAGTACAGGAAGTGTCACACGCTTGACTTTCACCCCGACTGCCGGGTAGCCACATTTTAAAGTGCACGAAGAGGTAGACGAGCTGCTGGATGCTTTAAATGCAACTACTTCAGTGTGTTGCCTACAGCCACAGCTGCTACTGTGCTAATTTGAGACCCCGGCGGTTCTTTGCTTTTGTAGGCCCCAAAAATGGTGGCATTCATGATATTACCAATTTGCAGTATAGAGATCAATAAATGCATAAAAGCATATGATGTTTGTTTTGTTCTCTCTTGTAGACAAATTGCGGTGGAAGGGTGAGTATGGCTTGCCGCGTAGCGTTGTCAAATGCAGTTTTTTTTGCAACTTCGCCTGCTCGGATGGGGGGCAGCCAAAGACGGCACTTTTCACCCCAGTTTCTCCTGGGTTTCTGTTAGTCTCCAGCTTGGCAAATGACGTGCTCATCTAAAATAGATGTCATGAAGTGACACTTAAGATACAACTCATCATCTAATCATCTTGCCCCCCCACCCCCCGCAGACGTACACGGGTTCCATCCTGGTGGCCGTCAATCCCTACCAGCTCCTGCCCATATACACCCCCGACCAGATCCGCCTCTACACCAACAAGAAGATCGGCGAGATGCCGCCACACATATTCGCCATTGCCGACAACTGTTACTTCAACATGCAGCGTAACAACAAGGACCAGTGTTGCATCATCAGGTGAGCCATGACACACGCTGCCACCCTTCAGTTGCACAGCCTCGGACCTTCGCAGCACAAAATTGCGTTACTGTGTACCCGGCCTTGTGTTTTTCCTCACGGTGACAGCGGCGAATCCGGAGCCGGGAAGACAGAGAGCACCAAGCTGATTCTCCAGTTCTTGGCAGCCATCAGCGGTCAACACTCCTGGATCGAGCAGCAGGTCCTGGAGGCCACGCCCATCCTGGAAGGTAAGCTTAGAACTCTTCTATTCCTCAACCGCTGCACATACAAGAGTGAAGATTTGTCAAAACATTCACCTCGACTGTGTGGCTTGTGCTATTATTTTCCTCCCTAATACATCACATGGTGGCGCTGTTTTTAAACCACCACACTTTCACCCCCATAATTCAGATTGACCTGAAATTTCTCTACAAAACACTGACTATAACTTTAGGGCAGGGGTCCCCAAACTTTTTCCAGTGAGGGCCACATTACTTTTCTTTCCTCTGAAGGGGGGCCAGGGTCGTTTGTTTATGTTCTATGACTGGGCAAAGTGTGGTTGTAGTCACGTCACGATAGGTTACCATTTCCAGTTCTATGACAGAAAAATGACCATGCTTTATTGTTCAGGGGGCCGGGACAAATGTGGAAGTGGGCCGTGTCCGGCCCCCGGGCCTTAGTTTGGGACCACTGCTTTAGGGTGTTTAGTCAAATCACCATGAAATTTGGTACACACCTTTTGAGCCACAACATGGCTACCATCTAGCCAGACAATGTTCATTCATTCATTCATTCATTCATTTTCTACCGCTTATCCTCACGAGGGTCGCGGGGGATGCTGGAGCCTATCCCAGCTGTCTTCGGGCGAGAGGCGGGGTACACTGCGGTTAACTGGTTCCAGACCGCGATAAGTGAATTTCCGCAAAGTAGGATTCCTTATTTATAAATGTTATATTTTTGTAGGAAAATTACAGAAAACCTGTTTTTGATCATGTTTTATATTGTTAGAGCTTCTCGACATGAAATAACACCCCTATAGGTGCCTTATACTCCCATTACATAATTCGGCAGACATCCATCCATTTTCTATGCTGCTTATCCCCACTAAGGTTGCGGGTATGCTGGAGCCTATCCCAGGTGGTTTCAGGCGAGAGGCACACCCTGGACTGGTGGCCAGCCAATCACAGGGCACATATAGACAAACAACCATTCACACTCACATTCATACCTATGGACAATTTGGAGTGTCCAATTAACCTAGCATGTTTTTGGAATGTGGGAGGAAACCGGAGTACCCGGAGAAAACCCACACATGCACGGGGAGAACATGCAAACTCCACACAGAGATGGCCGAGGGTGGAATTGAACCCTGGTCTCCTAGCTGTGTGGCCTGCGCGCTAACCTCTGGAAATGTGTCCAATCAAGTTCCATACTTTGCATACTTACCCTACATGAAGTATGACAACATGTCTCATGGCTGGCTAAATGAGTCCTAACTTCTGGACAGGAAGTGCCTCAAGATCCGGACTGAACTTTGACCTTGTGCTAACATATCAGCATTCACGTTTTGCGCCTTCTTCTTCTTCCCGGTCGCTTTTCCGCTCAGCCTTTGGCAACGCCAAAACCATCCGCAACGACAACTCAAGCCGATTTGGCAAGTACATCGACATCCACTTCAACAAGCGAGGGGCCATCGAGGGCGCCAAGATAGAACAGTACCTGCTGGAGAAGTCCCGAGTGTGTCGGCAGGTGAGATGGAACGTTTTTAACTGGCTTTTACTCACACAAAAAAGCATCGTGTGTTCTTGATGTTCCCCAGGCACCAGACGAGAGGAACTACCACATTTTCTACTGCATGCTGAGGGGCATGAGCCCGGAGATGAAGGCCAAGCTGGGCTTAGGTCTGGCCACGGACTACTGCTACCTCACCATGGTGGGTCTGCTGCATCAGAGCCACCGGTGGAAGGCCGGTGGGAGCATTTCACCAAGGTGCACCTTCTCCCCGGCAGGGTAACTGCACAGAGTGCGACGGTCGTGATGACCTGAACGACTACTCCAGCATCCTGTCAGCCATGAAGGTCCTCATGTTCACTGAGACCGAGACCTGGGAGATCTCCAAGCTGCTGGCGGCCATTTTGCACATGGGCAACCTGAGATTTGAGGGCAAGTCAACACCTAAATTGTTGTTGTCACTGAATGGCATGGTCCACGTTTCCAAATAAAACTCTAAACCGATCAGACTTTTTGGGAGCCACGGATCCGTTCTTCATAGTCCAAGAAACGCAGTCTAGTTGTGGGAGCTCTGGAGAAACGTAAACGCTCGCTCCCAAAGATGTATTTGTACATTTTTTACTAATTTATTTTGCGTGAGAGGCACAAAGAGGCGATGATGCAACTCCACAATAGAAGAGATCATATTTGGTGCAGTTTTAAGCCAAAAACGTGCATTTCATAAGCAGTAACCAGGAAGTTAAAAGGCTTGGAGCTGTGTTGTGGGAAGGAGGTTACGCATTGTTGGGAAATTGTGTGTGCACAAACACAGTTCAGTTGCAAATGTGAAAAATGTAAATATTAGTAATATTAATGGTGTTATATTTGTAAATAGATGGTTATTTTCATGTAAAACAACCATTTTTTGTGTTGTTTATGTCGTGGCATCATTGTTTAGACATTTTGGCTATACAGTATATGATAAACTTTTTTTTTTAATGAGAGTTCTTTTGGTATATACTACCATGTCTGTAAAGTCTAAGAACACAATATTCTGGGTGCCTTGAAAAATCAGGCAAAATCATCAAAAATGTCTGGTACTGAATAGTAAATATCAAATAAGTAAATAAATAATCAACATTGTATTAAATGAGACCACAAAATCCAACATTTCCTGGTTTTCAGTAAAGGAAATATGAATGAATAGTTTAGTACCTAGATAAATAGTATTTATTTAACGTCAATAATCAGAGTATCTTCAAGTATAATTGTGTTCTTTTTCTCCTGTTTCTATCAGCTCGTACATACGACAACCTGGATGCCTGCGTGGTGGTGAGGTCACCTGACCTGGCCACCGCTGCATCACTCATGGAGGTGTGTAACAAATAGAGGAAAAGGTCAAGTCACGGGACAAAAGTACACATTTTTACTACTTCCTATGCGCCGCAGGTGGAACCCAAGGATGTGATGGTGTGTTTGACCACCCGAACGCTGATCACACGCGGCGAAAGCGTGGCCACGCCTCTCAGTGTGGACCAAGGTCTGGATGTCAGGGATGCCTTTGTTAAGGTTTGGAAACACCAAAACCACACCTCAGATCCTTTAGGATCTTCTAGGACAAAGGTTTTCCATGGAGGGCCGCATATGGAAAAATCAAAGGATGGAAGGGACACTTTTTAATGCAACACATGTTCATACAGTATGCAAAGAAGGAATATGAAAAGGCCTATTATTAGTAAATCAACTCTTTCTCCTTTTTCTCGATTATTATTCCCCATCCATTTCTGTCTCGTTTTTTTCCATTTCCGTTGTTTTTTTTCCAAATTTATTTCCAAATATGTTATGACTTTTTTTCCCCATTATATTTACACTTTATTCTAGTTTTTTAAAAATATTCTGAACATTTAAAAAATGCTCTTTTCCTTTAATATTTCAACACTATGTTTCTAAAAATGTTTTTCCCTTTATCATAATATTAGGACTTTATTCAGGTTGAAGTATGACTTATTTTTCTCTTCAAGATAACAACTTTTTTTCTGATGATATTAGGTCTTTATTCTCAGAATATCATAATATTTGCCAACCGAGGTTTCCAAGAATGTCAACTCTAGTCTTTTTGTTTCTCATAATATCATGACTTTCCAACTTTAAAAAAATATATTTTTTTATTTATTATTATTATTATTATTAAATACTTTATTATTATATTTTATTTAATATTTATTTAATATTTCAACCTAATATTTTTTAAATGATATTTCCTTATAATATTGTAACTTTGCAAAAATGATGACTTTTTTCTTGTAATGCTATGACCTGATAGCATAACTTCTTCCCAAAATAATTTTCCAAAATGTGCAACTTGTTTTGTTTCTTACAATATGATGACATCTAATTTCTGTAATATTTAACTTTGTGTCTAAATTTTTTTAATTAATATTATGACTTCATTCTCGTAAAACGATCACTTTTTCTCCAAAGATGATAACTTTATTATCCTAATATTTCAACTTTATTCCTGTAACATTACTACACACATACACACACACCCTGTTTTAGGAGGACCCCGATCCGAATGCGTGTTTATGATTTCTCCCGCAGGGCATTTACGGCAGGTTGTTTGTGTGGATCGTGGACAAGATCAACGCTGCCATATACCGGCCGCCATCCTGCAATGACAACAACATCATCCGCAGGTCCATCGGCCTGCTGGACATATTTGGATTTGAGAACTTCATCGTCAACAGGTTGGTTCATGAGCGAATCGGGACTTTTTCATGGGTTGCTGTTTTGTTCATGTTGTTTTGTTTTCTTCTTTTCCCCCGATGACAGTTTCGAGCAGCTGTGCATCAACTTTGCAAACGAGAACCTGCAGCAGTTCTTCGTCCGGCACGTCTTCAAGCTGGAGCAGGAGGAGTACAACCTGGAGGACATCAGCTGGCAGCACATCGAGTTCACCGACAACCAGGATGCGCTGGACATGATTGCCAACAAGCCCATGAACATCATCTCCCTCATCGACGAGGAGAGCAAGTTCCCCAAGGTACCGAGGCGGTCAGGATCAACCCCCTCCCGCCCCTAACTGACGGTTGATTCTTTGTCCTCTTGTCAGGGAACCGACGCGACAATGCTGTACAAGCTCAACTCCCAACACAAACTCAACTCCAACTACATTCCCCCGAAGAACAGCTACCAGAGCCAGTTTGGAATCCAACATTTTGCTGGGGTGGTGCACTACGAGACCAGAGGTGAGGGAATCCTTGTTATTATGCTTCGTGGCGTGCAGTTCTCCACCAGAACCATTCCTAAGTGTACATACAAGTGTAAAGAACCATTCCTAAGTGTAAAGAACCATTCCTAAGTGTACATAAAGTGTAAAGAACCATTCCTAAGTGTACCTACAAGTGTAAAGAGACATTCCTAAGTGTACCTACAAGTGTAAAGAACCATTCCTAAGTGTACCTACAAGTGTAAAGAACCATTCCTAAGTGTACCTACAAGTGTAAAGAACCATTCCCAAGTGTAAAGAACCATTCCTAAGTGTACCTACAAGTGTAAAGAACCATTCCTAAGTGTAAAGAACCATTCCTAAGTGTACCTACAAGTGTAAAGAGACATTCCTAAGTGTACCTACAAGTGTAAAGAACCATTCCTAAGTGTAAAGAATCATTCCTAAGTGTACCTACAAGTGTAGAGACATTCCTAAGTGTCCCTACAAGTGTAAAGAACCATTCCCAAGTGTAAAGAACCATTCCTAAGTGTACCTACAAGTGTAGAGACATTCCTAAGTGTACCTACAAGTGTAAAGAACCATTCCTAAGTGTAAAGAACCATTCCCAAGTGTACCTACAAGTGTAAAGAACCATTCTTAAGTGTAAAGAACCATTCCTGAGTGTAAAGAACCATTCCTAAGTGTACCTACAAGTGTGAAGAGACATTCCCAAGTGTACATACAAGTGTAAAGAACCATTCCTAAGTGTACCTACAAGTGTAAAGAACCATTCCCAAGTGTAAAGAAGCATTCCTAAGTGTACCTAAAAGTGTAAAGAGACATTCCTAAGTGTACCTACAAGTGTAAAGAACCATTCCTAAGTGTAAAGAACCATTCCTAAGTGTACCTACAAGTGTAGAGACATTCCTAAGTGTACCTACAAGTGTAAAGAACCATTCCTAAGTGTAAAGAACCATTCCCAAGTGTACCTACAAGTGTAAAGAACCATTCCTAAATGTAAAGAACCATTCCCAAGTGTACCTACAAGTGTAAAGAACAATTCTTAAGTGTAAAGAACCATTCCTAAGTGTACCTACAAGTGTAAAGAGACATTCCTAAGTGTACATACAAGTGTAAAGAACCATTCCTAAGTGTACCTACAAGTGTAAAGAACCATTCCCAAGTGTAAAGAACCATTCCTAAGTGTACCTACAAGTGTAGAGACATTCCTAAGTGTACCTACAAGTGTAAAGAACCATTCCTAAGTGTAAGGAACCATTCCCAAGTGTACCTACAAGTGTAAAGAACCATTCCTAAGTGTACCTACAAGTGTAAAGAGACATTCCCAAGTGTACCTACAAGTGTAAAGAACCATTCCTAAGTGTAAAGAACCATTCCTAAGTGTACCTACAAGTGTAGAGACATTCCTAAGTGTACCTACAAGTGTAAAGAACCATTACTAAGTGTACCTACAAGTGTAGAGACATTCCTAAGTGTACCTACAAGTGTAAAGAACCATTCCTAAGTGTAAAGAACCATTCCTAAGTGTACCTACAAGTGTAGAGACATTCCTAAGTGTACATCCAAGTGTAAAGAACCATTCCTAAGTGTAAAGAACCATTCCCAAGTGTACCTACAAGTGTAAAGAACCATTCCTAAGTGTAAAGAACCATTCCCAAGTGTACCTAGAAGTGTAAAGAACCATTCTTAAGTGTAAAGAACCATTCCTAAGTGTAAAGAACCATTCCTAAGTGTACCTACAAGTGTAGAGACATTCCTAAGTGTACCTACAAGTGTAAAGAACCATTCCTAAGTGTAAAGAACCATTCCCAAGTGTACCTACAAGTGTAAAGAACCATTCCTAAGTGTACCTACAAGTGTAAAGAGACATTCCCAAGTGTACCTACAAGTGTAAAGAACCATTCCTAAGTGTAAAGAACCATTCCTAAGTGTACCTACAAGTGTAGAGACATTCCTAAGTGTACCTACAAGTGTAAAGAACCATTACTAAGTGTACCTACAAGTGTAGAGACATTCCTAAGTGTACCTACAAGTGTAAAGAACCATTCCTAAGTGTAAAGAACCATTCCTAAGTGTACCTACAAGTGTAGAGACATTCCTAAGTGTACATCCAAGTGTAAAGAACCATTCCTAAGTGTAAAGAACCATTCCCAAGTGTACCTACAAGTGTAAAGAACCATTCTTAAGTGTAAAGAACCATTCCTAAGTGTACCTACAAGTGTAAAGAGACATTCCTAAGTGTACAGACAAGTGTAAAGAACCATTCCCAAGTGTACCTACAAGTGTAAAGAACCATTCCTAAGTGTAAAGAACCATTCCTAAGTGTACCTACAAGTGTAGAGACATTCCTAAGTGTACCTACAAGTGTAAAGAACCATTTCTAAGTGTAAAGAACCATTCCTAAGTGTACCTACAAGTGTAGAGACATTCCTAAGTGTACATCCAAGTGTAAAGAACCATTCCTAAGTGTAAAGAACCATTCCCAAGTGTACCTACAAGTGTAAAGAACCATTCCTAAGTGTAAAGAACCATTCCCAAGTGTACCTACAAGTGTAAAGAACCATTCCTAAGTGTAAAGAACCATTCCTAAGTGTACCTACAAGTGTAAAGAGACATTCCTAAGTGTAAAGAACCATTCCTAAGTGTACCTACAAGTGTAGAGACATTCCTAAGTGTACATCCAAGTGTAAAGAACCATTCCTAAGTGTAAAGAACCATTCCCAAGTGTACCTACAAGTGTAAAGAACCATTCTTAAGTGTAAAGAACCATTCCTAAGTGTAAAGAACCATTCCTAAGTGTACCTACAAGTGTAAAGAGACATTCCTAAGTGTACAGACAAGTGTAAAGAACCATTCCCAAGTGTACCTACAAGTGTAAAGAACCATTCCTAAGTGTAAAGAACCATTCCTAGGTGTACCTACAAGTGTAGAGACATTCCCAAGTGTACCTACAAGTGTAAAGAACCATTCCTAAGTGTAAAGAACCATTCCTAAGTGTACCTACAAGTGTAGAGACATTCCTAAGTGTACATCCAAGTGTAAAGAACCATTCCTAAGTGTAAAGAACCATTCCCAAGTGTACCTACAAGTGTAAAGAACCATTCCTAAGTGTAAAGAACCATTCCCAAGTGTACCTACAAGTGTAAAGAACCATTCCTAAGTGTAAAGAACCATTCCTAAGTGTACCTACAAGTGTAAAGAGACATTCCTAAGTGTACATACAAGTGTAAAGAACCATTCCTAAGTGTACCTACAAGTGTAAAGAACCATTCCCAAGTATAAAGAACCATTCCTAAGTGTACCTACAAGTGTAAAGAGACATTCCTAAGTGTACCTACAAGTGTAAAGAACCATTCCTAAGTGTAAAGAACCATTCCTAAGTGTACCTACAAGTGTAGAGACATTCCTAAGTGTACCTACAAGTGTAAAGAACCATTCCTAAGTGTAAAGAACCATTCCTTAGTGTACCTACAAGTGTAGAGACATTCCTAAGTGTACCTACAAGTGTAAAGAACCATTCCCAAGTGTAAAGAACCATTCCTAAGTGTACCTACAAGTGTAAAGAGACATTCCTAAGTGTACCTACAAGTGTAAAGAACCATTCCTAAGTGTAAAGAACCATTCCTAAGTGTACCTACAAGTGTAGAGACATTCCTAAGTGTACCTACAAGTGTAAAGAACCATTCCTAAGTGTAAAGAACCATTCCCAAGTGTACCTACAAGTGTAAAGAACCATTCTTAAGTGTAAAGAACCATTCCTAAGTGTAAAGGACCATTCCTAAGTGTACCTACAAGTGTAAAGAGACATTCCTAAGTGTACCTACAAGTGTAAAGAACCATTCCTAAGTGTAAAGAACCATTCCTAAGTGTACCTACAAGTGTAAAGAACCATTCCTAAGTGTACCTACAAGCGTAAAGAACCATTCCTAAGTGTAAAGAACCATTCCTAAGTGTACCTACAAGTGTAAAGAACCATTCCTAAGTGTAAAGAACCATTCCCAAGTGTACCTACAAGTGTAAAGAACCATTCTTAAGTGTAAAGAACCATTCCTAAGTGTAAAGGACCATTCCTAAGTGTACCTACAAGTGTAAAGAGACATTCCTAAGTGTACCTACAAGTGTAAAGAACCATTCCTAAGTGTAAAGAACCATTCCTAAGTGTACCTACAAGTGTAAAGAACCATTCCTAAGTGTACCTACAAGCGTAAAGAACCATTCCTAAGTGTAAAGAACCATTCCTAAGTGTACCTACAAGTGTAAAGAACCATTCCTAAGTGTAAAGAACCATTCCTAAGTGTACCTACAAATGTAGAGACATTCCTAAGTGTACCTACAAGTGTAAAGAACCATTCCTAAGTGTAAAGAACCATTCCCAAGTGTACCTACAAGTGTAAAGAACCATTCTTAAGTGTAAAGAACCATTCCTAAGTGTAAAGGACCATTCCTAAGTGTACCTACAAGTGTAAAGAGACATTCCTAAGTGTACCTACAAGTGTAAAGAACCATTCCTAAGTGTAAAGAACCATTCCTAAGTGTACCTACAAGTGTAAAGAACCATTCCTAAGTGTACCTACAAGCGTAAAGAACCATTCCTAAGTGTAAAGAACCATTCCTAAGTGTACCTACAAGTGTAGAGACATTCCTAAGTGTACATCCAAGTGTAAAGAACCATTCCTAAGTGTAAAGAACCATTCCCAAGTGTACCTACAAGTGTAAAGAACCATTCTTAAGTGTAAAGAACCATTCCTAAGTGTAAAGAACCATTCCTAAGTGTACCTACAAGTGTAAAGAGACATTCCTAAGTGTACAGACAAGTGTAAAGAACCATTCCCAAGTGTACCTACAAGTGTAAAGAACCATTCCTAAGTGTAAAGAACCATTCCTAGGTGTACCTACAAGTGTAGAGACATTCCTAAGTGTACCTACAAGTGTAAAGAACCATTCCTAAGTGTAAAGAACCATTCCTAAGTGTACCTACAAGTGTAGAGACATTCCTAAGTGTACATCCAAGTGTAAAGAACCATTCCTAAGTGTAAAGAACCATTCCCAAGTGTACCTACAAGTGTAAAGAACCATTCCTAAGTGTAAAGAACCATTCCCAAGTGTACCTACAAGTGTAAAGAACCATTCCTAAGTGTAAAGAACCATTCCTAAGTGTACCTACAAGTGTAAAGAGACATTCCTAAGTGTACATACAAGTGTAAAGAACCATTCCTAAGTGTACCTACAAGTGTAAAGAACCATTCCCAAGTATAAAGAACCATTCCTAAGTGTACCTACAAGTGTAAAGAGACATTCCTAAGTGTACCTACAAGTGTAAAGAACCATTCCTAAGTGTAAAGAACCATTCCTAAGTGTACCTACAAGTGTAGAGACATTCCTAAGTGTACCTACAAGTGTAAAGAACCATTCCTAAGTGTAAAGAACCATTCCTTAGTGTACCTACAAGTGTAGAGACATTCCTAAGTGTACCTACAAGTGTAAAGAACCATTCCCAAGTGTAAAGAACCATTCCTAAGTGTACCTACAAGTGTAAAGAGACATTCCTAAGTGTACCTACAAGTGTAAAGAACCATTCCTAAGTGTAAAGAACCATTCCTAAGTGTACCTACAAGTGTAGAGACATTCCTAAGTGTACCTACAAGTGTAAAGAACCATTCCTAAGTGTAAAGAACCATTCCCAAGTGTACCTACAAGTGTAAAGAACCATTCTTAAGTGTAAAGAACCATTCCTAAGTGTAAAGGACCATTCCTAAGTGTACCTACAAGTGTAAAGAGACATTCCTAAGTGTACCTACAAGTGTAAAGAACCATTCCTAAGTGTAAAGAACCATTCCTAAGTGTACCTACAAGTGTAAAGAACCATTCCTAAGTGTACCTACAAGCGTAAAGAACCATTCCTAAGTGTAAAGAACCATTCCTAAGTGTACCTACAAGTGTAAAGAACCATTCCTAAGTGTAAAGAACCATTCCCAAGTGTACCTACAAGTGTAAAGAACCATTCTTAAGTGTAAAGAACCATTCCTAAGTGTAAAGGACCATTCCTAAGTGTACCTACAAGTGTAAAGAGACATTCCTAAGTGTACCTACAAGTGTAAAGAACCATTCCTAAGTGTAAAGAACCATTCCTAAGTGTACCTACAAGTGTAAAGAACCATTCCTAAGTGTACCTACAAGCGTAAAGAACCATTCCTAAGTGTAAAGAACCATTCCTAAGTGTACCTACAAGTGTAAAGAACCATTCCTAAGTGTAAAGAACCATTCCTAAGTGTACCTACAAATGTAGAGACATTCCTAAGTGTACCTACAAGTGTAAAGAACCATTCCTAAGTGTAAAGAACCATTCCCAAGTGTACCTACAAGTGTAAAGAACCATTCTTAAGTGTAAAGAACCATTCCTAAGTGTAAAGGACCATTCCTAAGTGTACCTACAAGTGTAAAGAGACATTCCTAAGTGTACCTACAAGTGTAAAGAACCATTCCTAAGTGTAAAGAACCATTCCTAAGTGTACCTACAAGTGTAAAGAACCATTCCTAAGTGTACCTACAAGCGTAAAGAACCATTCCTAAGTGTAAAGAACCATTCCTAAGTGTACCTACAAGTGTAAAGAACCATTCCTGAGTGTAAAGAACCATTCCTAAGTGTACCTACAAGTGTAGAGACATTCCTAAGTGTACCTACAAGTGTAAAGAACCATTCCCAAGTGTACCTACAAGTGTAAAGAACCATTCCTAAGTGTACATCCAAGTGTAAAAAGAAGTGACCTGCCATGTCATTTATTCCCTCTACCTAAAACAAAGACAAAGTGGGTGTGTTTGTTTTCTGTCCCTGCGTAGGATTCCTCGAGAAAAATCGTGACAGCCTCCACACGGATATCATCCAACTGGTCCACTCGTCCAGGAACAAGTTCATCAAGCAGATCTTTCAAGCCGACGTGGCCATGGTGAGACCCAAAAACCTCCTTTTCTGCCCGAGTGACTCATAGTCCCTAAACCTCCTTTTTTTCTAGTGACTTTTTGCTTCCGTTCAGCTTTTGAAACATTTATTTCAAACTAATGTCGCCAAGCTCCTCTCCTCACCTGCTGTCTCTCGGCTCTCTTCCTTTGCCATCAGTTTCTGTGCGGCTATCAGCAGCCCAGCACGCCTACTCCGAAGGTAACGTCGGGTCTTTAGCAGCGTGTTTGCTCCAATGTTGGCTAATCTTTTCAAAACAACCTCCCCTGAATTGAAAGGTACCCGCTGAGAGTAGCTTCCCTCCTTCGAGCTCTTCTTTATTTCACAGGTGGAAATTTTGCATGAGAATCATCTTCAAACTCTCTGACAGACCCACTCTCACTTCACGACCACTCCACTGACAGCTGGACATTTGAGTTCTGTGTGACATCTGTCAGAGATTTTGTTCCGTCTTGTGAGTCGTAGTGTTGTTGTGTGGCGCTCCAATGATAGAATGCGTGGATTCTTCCTGCCCTAAAGCCTGCAGAGGAGAGCACCCGCCACACGAACTCCGCAGTCAGTGCAGTTTAAGGACCAACCGTGTGTGCGTTCACAGGGTGTCGAGACCAGGAAACGCTCTCCGACTCTGAGCAGCCAGTTCAAGCGCTCCCTCGAGATGCTGATGAGGACGCTCAGCGTGTGTCAGCCCTTCTTTGTCCGCTGCATAAAACCCAACGAGCTCAAGAAACCGATGGTGAGCGCACAGTTCTAATGGACCTACGTCCATTATTACCTTATTGTGCATGTAGTTTTGCATTAACATTTTCCAGCCACTAGGGGGCACCTTAATGCTGACAAATGAAAAGTAGTTTTCCTTTATTCAATGCTTCCCAAACTTTTTACAGTCCCGCACCCCTTCAGACATTTGAACTGAACACGAAGCCTTTTTAAGGTCATGCCACAGCATCTCAATAAGACTCAGGTCTTCATTTGGTTTTTATTCAGCCATTCAGAGGTGGACTTGCTGGTGTGTTTTGGATCATTGTCCTGCTGCAGAACCCAAGTTGGTTTCAGCTTCAGGTCACCAACAGATGGCCGGACATTCTCCTTCACAATTTTTTGGTAGACAGCAGAATTCATGGTTCCATTTATCTCAGCAAGTCTTCCAGGTCCTAAAGCAGCAAAAGAGCCCCAGACCATCACACTACCACCACCATATTTTACTCTTGGTATGATGTTCTTTTTCTGAAATGTGTCGTTACTTTTACGCCAGATGTGATGGGACACACACCTTCCAAAAAGTTCCACTTTTGCCTCGTCAGACCACAGAGTCTTGGTCCCAAAGGTCTGTAGGATCATCAAGATCTTTTCTGGCAAAATTGAGACTAGCTTTAGTGTTCTTTTTGTTCAGTAGTGGTTTTGGTCTTGGAACTCTGCCATGCAGGCCGTTTTTGCCCAGTGTCTTTCTTATGGTGGGGTCATGAACACTGACCTTAACTGAGGCAAGTGAGGCCTGCAGTTCTTTGGATGTTGTTGTGGGGTCTTTTGTGACCTCTTGGATGAGTCGTTGCTGCGCTCTTGGGGTCATTTTGGTTGCCTGGGAAGGTTCCCCACTGTTCCATGGTTTTGCCATTTGTGGATAATGGCTCTCACTGTGGTGTGCTGGAGTCCCAAAACTGTATGACCTTTTCCACAAGCTCAATATCAGTTAAGTTATGTTTTAACAAGGGGGTCGATCACTTTTAATGTAGCTTTGTCCCTTAATAATAACGTTTCATTTAAAAACTGGATTATGTGTTTAGTTGTGTCGTCATTGACTAATATTTATATTTGTTCCATGATCTCCAATATTTATGTGTGAAAATCATGCACACTGTAACTGTAATGTGTCCAGTATTTAGTTTAGTAGCATTAAACATATGAATACCACTGAAATATGTTTTATGTAAATCGCTAAAAAAAACACAAAAATAACAAAAAACTGCATTTTTGTTTGTGTGTCCAGTTGTTTGACAGAGAACTGTGCATCCGCCAGCTGCGCTACTCCGGCATGATGGAGACCATCCGAATCAGACGGGCCGGCTATCCCATCCGCTACACCTTTGCCGAGTTTGTGGATCGCTACCGAGTCCTCATGCCCGGCGTCAAACCTGCACACGTACAGGTAGACTTGGCCTCTTTGTGGCTACGTATTTTTGGTGTGCGGTATAGTACTTGATGTTTTTACCACCCAGGAGGACCTGCGAGGGACTTGCCAGCAGATAGTCCTGGCCCGCCTGGGAATACATGGAGACTGGCAGATTGGAAAGACCAAGATTTTCCTCAAGGTGCTAACCTGACATGCTCACATGAAACTGGGCGGGGCCATATTTCACCTGATGGTGGCATCACTTCCTTTCTTGGCCTTCCTGTTCCACTAGGATCACCACGACATGCAGCTGGAGATCGAGCGGGACAAGGCCATCACCGACAAGGTCATCCTCATCCAGAAGGCCGTGCGTGGACTCAAGGAGAGGTCAGTAAGATTCTGGAGTAGTCGCCCTCTCGGCCCGTTTGATCCAAATGTTTGGTTTCCCTTCGACATTCCTCTATTAGGACCAACTTTCTCCGATTGAGGAGCGCTGTGACCTTCATCCAAAAGCTGTGGCGAGGTTATCGATGCAGGAAGAATTACAAAATTGTGAGTTCCTTGTGTGTTTTTAGTACAGTCCTCACCTGCTACATCATGGTTAGAATATTCCTTCATTCATGATCGCTGATTTAGATTTAAGCCTAGTCTTACTTTGTACTTCAGAACCTCTCTCCAATGAAACGTTTTAGTTCCTGTGAGGCGCCACCGTGCTAACAATGGTTCCCCCCCTCCAGATGCGTTGTGGCTTCCTGCGCCTGCAGGCCGTCTTCAGGTCCAGGAAGCACTACAGAAACTATCGCGTCATTCGGCTATGCATCACCCTCATCCAAGCCCGTTGCAGGGGGTTCCTCATCCGCCAGACATTTTGGCGGCGTCTCCGTGCTGTGTCGACCATCCAGGCGTACACCCGAGGAATGATAGCCAGACGCCTCTGTCAGAGACTCAGGGCGGAGGTAAAGAGTTATTACGTTTACTACTGCTTCTTGAATAACGTTCGTGTGCCGCCCAGGGAGGGGAGTCACTGCTGAAAGTCTTGGTGGATCTTAAAGAACATGCTGTACTTGATATGCCCACAGATAATTACAGAGATAGCAACAATGCACGTCATGACCACAATTGGCCATCCAAGATGTTATTCAGATATTCCTGACCACCAGAGGGCATATACGATTTACTGTCCCAAAAAAAGCATGTATCTTCAAATTAAAAAAAAAAAAAGTCTTCAAAAAAAAAAAATTCATGCAGTTTAAAAAAACCTAGGGTAAAATATATATTAACTACATTCTGAAATATGTGTATATATGATTTATTTAATATTTATTATAGGTCAATTATATATGTTGTTATTATTTACTTTAAAATTTTCTAAAACTTGTTGTGCCTTTTGTATGTTTTTATTTAAAAAGATACATTTTTAGGGCGGCACGGTGGTCTAGGGGTTAGCGCACAGACCTCACAGCTAGGAGACCAGGGTTCAATCCCACCCTCGGGCATCTCTGTGTGGAGTTTGCATGTTCTCCCCGTGCATGCGTGGGTTTTCTCCGGGTACTCCGGTTTCCTCCCACATTCCAAAAACATGCTAGGTTAATTGGCTACTCCAAATTGTCCATAGGTATGAATGTGAGTGTGAATGGTTGTTTGTCTATGTGTGCCCTGTGATTGGCTGGCGACCAGTCCAGGGTGTACGCCCGAAGACAGCTGGGATAGGCTCCAGCACCCCCGCGACCCTCGTGAGGAAAAAGCAGTAGAGAATGAATGAAGATACATTTTTAATTATTTTTATTGTACCAGTTGGATAGAAGCCTCTTTCAAAAATGACTTTTTTTGGAATTTTGCCCATCATTCACAATCCCAAAGTGAAACATGAACACATATGTAAATGGAACACTGTTGGCATTTTTTTTACTTTTTTTTTGTGAGGGCATCAAAATATGTATTTCCCATGACACCTGTTGCTAGCTAGCTCATATTAACTTGTTTTCTTGCACGACAATACACAGAAAAGGGAAAGAAATGTGTGGTCATGTTTGGTCATTGGGAATGATGGGCAAAATTCCCCCAAAAAGTGCAGTTCTCCTTCCAGTTTAGGAAAATAAAGTCAACAACATTCATATTCACAAGATTTTTTTTTACAGAAAACAAAAAGGATCATGGCTTCTTGTTTTCAGTGATAAGACAAAATTTTCTTTTTATAAGGTTTTGAAAGCAAAAAATAAATTTTTTTCTGTATAGGGCAAACTCTTAAACGTATTTCCTTCATGTTTCTGGAAAAAAAAAAGACAACAAATTGACATAATGTGAAGATACATGCTTTTCACTCGATGGTGACACTACCTGAAGAGTATGTGAGGATTTCTATGATATGCTGTGGAATAATCAGCACTAATCTTTTGACTTTTCAGCTTGGTGACAGCACTCACATATAATCTCTAGTTGCACTGCATTTTCTAGATATTTGGATTATTTTGGATTTTCCAGTGTCACCATATAACTTAATATTTTCTAACATTATATCATGCCTTATTTTTTTTTAAATCAAGATTGTTTTCATGATTTTGTTTGAATGCTTCAAATGTTTCTTTTCCAATGAAAATGCCTCCGTGCATTATTGTTACACGTTTCCTGTTGTTGAACCAAAGTCTGAATAAATGTTTTTATTTTTGAACCGTGGGACAAATCTCAGTTTATTGTCGAGTTGGTGGTAGTAGCTTTTAGATTATGGTCCAGAGAGAGCCGGGCCGCCGGGCTTCCAGTTTACGAGGCGACGAGGCAGTCCCAGGGGGGTGAGTGTGGTGAGGAACGACAGGATGGAGAAGGATTACGTGTTGACGTGTGTTTTTATGGCATAGCATGTCTTCAGGTGAAGTTCCTTCATATTGAGAAGAGTTTACCTTCTACCCTCCTGCCCTCACCGAACAGCTGCAGCATCGCCAGGAGGCAGAGCGCCAGCGCCTGGCAGAGGAGGAGCAGCTCTGCAACCAGATGACGGCACGGCGGGCCAAGGCGGAGGCTGAGAGAAAGCACCAGGAGCGCCTGGTCCAGCTGGCCCAACAGCAGGAGGAGAGGGAGCGGGAGGAGCGGGAGGAAGCCCGCAGGAAGAAGGAGCTGCTGGAGCAGATGGAAAGAGAGAAGGAGCAGCCCGTGGATCACTCGGACATGGTGGACCGCATGTTCGGGTTCCTGGGAAACCCTGGACTTTTGCCCAACCAGAACGGCCAAGCTCCGGCTGGCTTTGAGGTACGTCTTTATTCCGTTCTACTGCCAAATACTGCAGTACGGTATACAGTATATCAAGTATAGATATTCCTCAGGACTTGGTGAACGTACACCGTGGTGAGGAGGCTGAAGTGGAGGTGGTGAACGATGCATTGCCGCTGCCCGACGAGGAAGACGAGGATCTGTCTGAGTACAAGTTCCCCAAGTTCGCCGCCGCCTACTTCCAAGGCGTTTCCACCCATACGTACGTCAGACGGGCGCTGAAGCAACCGCTGCTCTTTCACGAGGATGAAGGAGACCAGCTGGTGAGGACGCTTGTGATCTCCAAACTGTACAAGAGCCAGATGGATCTATCCTGTCTTGTCTACCAGGCTGCATTAGCTGTGTGGATCACCATCCTGAGGTTCATGGGGGACCTCCCCGAGCCCAAATGCCAGCTGGTCCTCAACGATGGCAGCGAGAAGATCCCCGTCATGACCAAGATCTATGAAACCCTCGGCAAGAGGACCTACAAGAGGGAGCTGCAGGAGCTGCAACAGGATACGGAGGTAAGGGAGTGACATGGTTGCCCTCCAAACACTAGCATGCAAAGTTGCACATTTGTTCTCCTTTCTACAGAACAGCTCCATAGAAGGCCAGAAGAGGAACAGTGTCAGACATAAGCTTGTATCTCTTACGCTGAAGAGGAAGTCCAAGATCACTGAGGAGGTGAGGACTATACCCACGACCCATTGTTGAAAATTCATATGACTGATGTCGGCCCTTTCATGTGGCAGGTAACCAGGCGGCTGACCGAAGGGGACTACAGCCTCCAGGGGAACAGCATGCTCGAGGACCGACCCACCTCCAACCTGGAGAAACTTCACTTCATCATCGGAAACGGCATCCTGAGGCCTGCACTCAGGTGACCGCAGTAACTTCAGCCCCGGAAAAGTAGACCCTAGATAGGGTTCACTTTGGTTCATCTCAATCTGGATGTCTGGACTGTCCCTTAGGGATGAGATCTACTGTCAGATCTGCAAGCAGCTCACCCAAAATCCTTCCAAGAGCAGCCACGCCCGTGGATGGATCCTCCTGTCGCTCTGTGTCGGTTGCTTTTCACCTTCGGAAAAGTTTGTCAAGGTCAGAGTTGGCTTGATCCAGCAACTAAAAAACAACAACATTAGAACTCTTCAAATCAGTCATCAATTATTCTGGTCTGTCTGAAAACAGCCATTCCATAGTTTGGTCTTCAAGTGTCGGACAGTTACTATCTACCAGTGCCGCCATGATTTCATGTAACAGTAAAAATCATCAAGGAACCTTCTGCTCTTTGGTTGTTTTCAGTATTTAAGGACGTTCCTGAACAATGGCCCGCCTGGTTATGCTCCGTATTGTGAGGAAAGAATGCGGAGGACGTTTGTCAACCGCACACGGACTCAACCGCCTTCTTGGTTGGAGTTACAGGTATCAGAAGAAGAGACCAACCCGAAAGCCTCCAATGGATGGCACATTGACTTGGAGTTTCTGAGAATTCCGTTGTCCCGCACAGGCCACTAAATCAAAGAAGCCCATCATGCTTCCGGTGACGTTTATGGACGGCACCACCAAGACGCTCCTGGCGGACTCGGCCACCACTGCCAGTGAGCTTTGCAACGCTCTGGCGGACAAAATCAACCTCACCGATCGCTTTGGGTTCTCGTTGTACATTGCTCTCTTCGACAAGGTAACACATTGGACCAATACCAGGAAGACACTGAAGGATTTGAAGGAACTCAATCCGTCCTTCAGGTATCATCGCTGGGCAGCGGCAGTGACCATGTCATGGACGCCGTCTCCCAGTGTGAGCAGTACGCCAAGGAGCAGGGCGCCCAGGAGCGCAACGCGCCTTGGAGGTTGTTCTTTAGAAAGGAGATCTTCACGCCGTGGCATGACCCCGCTGACGACTACGTGGCCACCAACCTCATTTACCAGCAGATCGTGCGAGGGGTGAAGTTTGGAGAGTACCGCTGTGAGAGGGTGAGCTGCTCCTGTCCCCTTGTCACTGTGTTCTTTCAAAGATCTGGACTATAATATGACGGGTTTCTTCAAAAGGAGGAGGATCTAGCCGAGCTGGCCTCTCAGCAGTACTACGTAGATTACGGCATGGAGATCCTTCACGATCGCCTCCTTAGCCTCATCCCCTCCTACATCCCAGACAGGGAAATCACCTCCACCAAGACGCCAGAGAAGTGGGCTCAGCTCATCGTTACCGCCCACAAGAAGGTAGCTCTTGCCAAAAGCTGATACTTCCTGTGTTTTACTGGAGTTTCATCACCAGCATGTCTGCCCAGGGTCTGCATAGTAAGAGGAGGCCCAACACGCAGAAGGTGAAGGAGGACCTGGTGTCTTTTGCTCGATTAAAGTGGCCTTTGTTGTTCTCGCGCTTCTATGAGGCCTTCAAGTTCTCAGGTTGGTCAAACAAAGACGCCAATGGGTTCCATCAGGTTCCTCGTGTCTCACCTTGGACTTGTGTTTTAACAGGGCCGAGTCTGCCTAAGAACGACGTCATCGTCGCTGTCAACTGGACAGGTGTTTACTTTGTAGACGAGCAGGAGCAGGTCCTTCTGGAACTTTCTTTCCCGGAAATCATTGCGGTATCCAGCAGCAGGTGTGATGCCAAACGGGAGGTCACATGATCACGGTTGCATTGTTCTGATTCTGATTGGTGGAATCCTGCAGAGGCGGCAAACTCCAAGGCCAGAGTTTCACACTGGCCACCATCAAAGGAGACGAGTACACGTTCACCTCCAACAATGCAGAGGACATCCGGGACTTAGTGGTGGCCTTTTTGGAAGGTCTGCGGAAGCGGTCCAAGTTTGTGGTCGGACTTTTGGACTGTCCCAACCCTGGTGCGACTCTGCAAGTACCCAAAAATGAATACACAAGTGATAATGGTCTAAACTTTCATCTTCCAGTGGGGGCAGACTCCACATTCCTGAGTTTCTCCAAGGGGGATCTGATCATACTGGATGAACACAACGGAGAGCATGTGATGAACTCCGGCTGGGCTCACGGGATCAACGACAGGACCAAGCAGCGAGGCGACTTCCCGGCTGACTGCGTCTATGTTCTGCCCACCATCACCAGACCTCAGTATGACATTGTGGTGAGTGAGGACCAGAGGTGGAGACATCTATGAAGTCTCCCATGGATCACAGTTGATTCCAAGGCTCCCATTGTGTAAATCATAGGCTCTGGTGACGATGACTCCAGATCAGAGGAGGGAATCTGTCACACTGTCGCAGATGAGCCTTGATGACAATGAGGATAAAACGAAGGCCTACACTCTGGAGGAGTTCTCCTACGATTACTTCAGGTGGACGTGCTGACTCATGACTCATTTGTCCCAATCTACAGCTGAATAAGTCCTCCTTTGTGGTCTCTCCAGGCCTCCTCCGAAGAGCACTCTGAGCAGGGTGATGATCTCCAAAGCTCGAGGGAAGGAGCGTCTGTGGAGTTGCAGCAGGGAGCCTCTCAAGCAGCCTCTTCTGAAGAAGGTCTTAGCCCATGAGGAGCTTTCCCAGGAGGCTTGCCAGGCATTCATGGATATCCTTTTATGGAGGATTACACCAAAACGTGGTAGAGCCGGTTCTGGTATCTGGTATGGTTTTCTATGTTTCACATGATCACGTTATGCTTGGAGAAGCACAAAACCACGAGTGTCTAAACAACCTTGACTTTGACTCTACCTGTGATGAAGTACATGGGTGACTACCCGTCCAAGCGGGTGCGCTCGGTCAATGAGCTCACCGATCAGATCTTCGAAGGAGCCCTGAAGGCCGAGCCTCTCAAAGACGAGATCTTCTGCCAGATTCTAAAGCAGCTCACAGACAATCACATCAAGTAAGGAGCACAGAAGATGCTCTTTAAGGCCACTATGGTGGTCCAACATGTCATGTGCTTTAGGTACAGCGAGGAGAAAGGCTGGGAGCTGCTGTGGTTGTGTACTGGCTTGTTTCCTCCCAGTAACATCCTGCTACCTCACGTCCAGAAGTTCCTCCAGTCCAAGAAGCACTATCCTCTGGCTCCAGACTGCATGCAGCGGCTGCAGAAAGCCTTAAGGTAATGCACTCGCCCGTAAAGCCAACCCTGTTTCTTCACTATCGCCTTGCTACAATTGATCACGCCCGGCTTGGGATTTGTGGTAGAAACGGATCGAGGAAGTACCCTCCTCACCTGGTGGAGGTCGAGGCCATCCAGCACAAAACCACACAGATCTTCCACAAAGTTTATTTCCCAGATGACTCGGACGAGGTTAGTGTGGACTTCATTGTATCTATCTGTATTGTATGTTTTTATATGGAATACAGAAGTGATGCGGTGTCCTAATTTCTTTGTTTGTCCAGCCACGGTTGTCCAAACTATCTGACCACATCCTGAGAAATGAAAGCATGATATTTTGTAAAGGAACACGTGTAATATGTTAAGAAGTGATGTATATTTCAAGATAAAACTGCATTTCATCTTTGTGATATACAGACGTCCTTCACGTTTCGAACATTGTTCCCTCACTCGCTCTGTTTTTCAAAAATGTATTCATAAATTGTCGCTATTTCATTGTTCGTTGACTATGGCCTATTAATAGTCACAAATATTGAAAGACAAGTCATACACTATATGACCAAAAGTATTTGCTCGCTTGCCGTGACTCGATATGATGTCGGTCCACGTTTTGCAGCTATTACGGCTTCAACTCTTCATGGAGGGCCGTCCACAAGGTTGAGGAGTGTGTTTATCGGAATTTTTGACCATTCTTCCAAAAGCCCATTGGTGAGGTCACACACTGAAGGCCTGGCTCCAAGTCTCCGCTCCAATTCATCCAAAGGTGTTCTATCGGGTTCAGGTCAGGACTCTGTGCAGGCCAGTCAAGGTCATCCACACCATGTCTTTATGGACCTGGCTCATGTTGGAAGAGGACGGGGCTCCTCCAAACTGTTCCCACTAGGTTGGGAGCATGGAATTGTCCAAAATGTTTTGGTGTCCTGAAGCATTCAAAGTTCCTTTCATTGGAACTAAGGGGCCACGTCCAACTCCTGAAAAACAACCCCACACCATAATTCCTCCTCCACCAAATTTCACACTCCACACAATGCAGTCCCAAATGTACCGTTCTCCTGGCAACCTCCAAAGCCAGACTCGTCCATGAGATTGCCAGATGGAAAGGCGTGATTCATCCCTCCAGAGAACGCGTCTCCATTGCTCTATAGTCCAGTGGCGCCGTGCTTTCCACCACTGCATCCGGCGCTTTGCATTGCCTTGGTGATGTATGGCTAGGATATACGTAGCTGCACGGCCATGGAAACCCATTCCATGAAGCTCTCTGTGTTCTGTACTTGGGCTAATCTGAAGGCCTCGTGAAGTTTGGAGCTCTGTAGGACTTGACTGTGCAGGAAGTCGACAACCTTTTTGCACTATGCTCCTCAGCATCCGCTGACCCCTCTCCATCAGTTGGCCTGTTGCTGTTCTTCCCAAACTCCTCCATTTTCTTATATTAAAGCTGACAGTTGACTGTGGAATATTTAGGAGTGAGGAAGTTTCACGACTGGATTTGTTGCACTGGTGGCATCCGATTGACTGAGCTCCTGAGAGCCGCCCATTCTTTCACAAATGTTTGTAGAAACAGTGTGCATGTCTTGGTGCTTGGTTTTATAAGTTATTAGAATACATGATTCTGATCATTTGGATGGGTGAGCAAATACTTTTGGTAATGGTGTATGTAGTATTCTGGTCGCTCAGCGTCAGTAATGAAAAGTTCACCCCCATTCCGTGTTGGCTTCTTACTTTGTCCTTCTTCCCTGATTAGTTTAGAATAAATAAATTGGAGGCTTGCTAGCTAACCAGCATGTTACTGATCCCGTAGCCTGCACATTAGCAACGATAAAAGTACAATAGGGATTTTAAAAGTGACTATAGGGGTGTTATTTCATGTCTACAAGGCTCTAAAGGTAAAAAAATATTTTGAAAGTCACAAACAGGTTTTGTGTGTTTTGACTATGAAAATATTTCATATTGAATAATATTAGGGTTAATATTACTATTTTTTATGTACCGGTATACAGGTACATAGATTCTTCCATGATAAGAAAATGACTTATACCGGTATAAATGATAACATAAAGAAGCAGAGTTGATGACAAAGAAGTGTAGCTCACACCCTCAGCGTTCGGTCTTTGGCGTCCGTTGACAGGTGTTTGAAGTGGAGTCCAGCACCAAGGCCAAAGATTTCTGCCACAACATTTCTGGACGCCTGTTGCTCAAATCGTCGGAGGGCTTCAGCCTTTTTGTCAAGATCACAGACAAGGTACAAAACGACACATAAATGGATTACTTTCGGCACGATTGTTGTCATCCGTGGATCATGTATGTTTGGTTCTCCAGGTGATCAGTGTGCCGGATGGCGACTTCTTCTTTGACTTTGTGCGCCACCTGACCGACTGGATCAAGAAAGCGAGACACGTGAAAGACAGTAAAGAGAACTTGATCGCCGTTAGGTGAACATTTCACACGGCATGATCATCCATCTGTGTTTGTGCAGGTGTGGTGCCTTCACTGACCTACCAGGTGTTCTTCATGAAGAAGCTGTGGACCAACACCATGCCTGGCAAGGACGCTATGGCAGACTCCATCTTCCACTACTACCAAGTCATTTCACTTTCTTATTTCACATTTGAAGATGTTTGTGTTCCCATTGTCAATAATTGTAAAAGGCACCAAAGTAACACACCGTACCGTACCAGTTTTTGGTACCCTGTTGTTGACGTACCAATGTACCTTAAGGGCAGCGCTACAAATGCTGCAGAATCTGGCAAGGAAGACAAAAAAGATCAGTTGAGGGTTTTACCATTCCAGGTCAACCAAGTGATCTAGTACTGGAGTCCATGAAGCAGGTGGGTCCTCCACTGACATGCCAGGTGTTCTTCATGAAGAACTGTGGACTACTATGCCCAGCAAGGATGCCATGGCCGAGTCCAGCCTCCACTGCTACCAAGTCATTTCACTTTATTTCACATTTGAGGATAAAAATTGTTTCATTGTCAAGAAAGTCATGAAAGGGTATCAAACTGGTATGGTAGCAACACACCATGCAGATTCTGGTATGGAAGACAAAAAGATCAAATCAGTTTTCCTCTTTCAAATCGTAGCGTGTCAAGTTAATCTGAACCAAGTAATCAAGTGCCGGTCCTTGGCTGTAGTCCACTAAGTTGTGGGTCCTCTATGCAGGAGCTGCCAAAGTACCTGCGAGGCTACCACAAGTGTTCCAAGGATGAAGTGCACCAGCTGGCGGCGCTCATCTACCAGGTGAAGTTTGAAGACGACAAGTCCCACTTCCAGAACATGCCCAAGATCCTCAAGGACCTCGTCCCCCAGGATCAGAGTCGACACTTGTCCCCTGACGACTGGAAGAGGGTGAGTGGGATTTTGGTTTTAGCATGGATCAAAGTTTGCTATAAAAACTGCTGCATTTCTTTGCTCCTGTCAGTCCATCATGTCAGTGTTCAACAAACAGTCTGGAAAGACGAAAGAAGAAGCTAAACTGTCCTTCCTGAAAATCATCTACAAGTGGCCCACCTTTGGGTCTGCCTTCTTTGAGGTCAAGGTACAAACCTCCCGATCAGTTTGAAGATCAGGGAATACCACTTTCAGAAAACACACTGGTGTCTTTCTGTTTTGATGCAGCAAACCACAGATCCCAATTACCCAGAAACCCTCTTGATCGCCATCAACAAACATGGAGTCAGTCTCATTGACCCCAAGTCCAAGGTATGTGCAGGTTTCAGAGCGTACGAAGAGACTCGAACCAAGTACATTTGGTATTGGTTCCTGACAGGACATCCTGACCACGCACCCCTTCACCAAGATCTCCAACTGGAGCAGTGGCAACACCTACTTCCACATCACCATCGGGAACCTGGTGCGAGGCAGCAAGCTGCTGTGCGAAACCTCGCTGGTAAGTTCCTACCATCAGTGGTCCAGTTAGCTGTCATGACAAAGGTGCTAGGAATAGACTGATAGGACTGTCTTCCATTCCAACAGAAATTCCTTTAACCCTGAGATGCATAAGTGGGTCAAAAATGACCCGGTCAGGTTGTTTTCTTGAAATATCTTCGTAATGAAAATTTTTCATTATTTCATATTCAAGGTATTCCTCAAAAAACATGTTTTTTCTAACATACCATTCACATTTTTAACTTACCGTTTATAAATTTTAAGAAATTTTTGTTTTGTGTTTTGTGACCCATAAGTGGGTCAAAAATGACCCGGTCAGGTTGTTTTCTTGAATTATCTTCGTAATGAAAATTTTTCATTATTTCATATTCAAGGTATTCCTCAAAAAACATGTTTTTTCTAACATACCATTCACATTTCTAACTTACCGTTTATAAATTTTAAGAAATTTTTGTTTTTGTGTTACTACCCCGACCTTCCATAAGTGGGTCAAAAATGACCCGGTCAGATTGATTTCTTGAAATATCTTCATAATGAAAAATTTTCATCATTTCATATTCCAGTTATTCCTCAAAAAACATGTTTTTAATATCATGCCATTCACATTTTTAACTTACCTTTTATACATTTTAAGAAATTTTTGTTTTTGTGTTACTACCCCAACCTTCCATAAGTGGGTCAAAAATGACCCGCATGCATTTTCTATGGAATCCAATAGGAACCTTTGATTCTTATCAACTTTGGCTGTCAGGAATAAATTAACTGTAGACCACACAGACTATATCAGAAGTATCACCCCTCAGGAAGATTATTTTACACATAAAGTAATATAATATATTACACACATAATATTGTGTATGTGTCTTTCATGACTGTTAGTATTATCAACAAATTAGCCTACTTTATAACTAGCTGACACTAGCTGGCTAACATTACTATATGTATTGTTGGGCATTACTCTTTTATTTACAGATGCTGGATGAAATCATTCTTGTGTGGTCATACAAGTGATTATTCCTAACCAAAATGGCAAAATTGGCATAAAAAGGCATTGATTCTAGTATGGGTCAACAAGGGTTAACAAAAGAGAAAAGTCCTATTGTGTATTTGTTGTTGGTACTGTATGTTAGCCAGCAACGACTTCTCGGTTGGTAGAAAATGATGCAAAACAACCAAACGTCATTCCAGAGTGCCTCCAACAACAAAACAATAAATTCTTTGAACAAACGTGACATATTTGTAGCACAATGCACAAAGCCTTTTTGATTGTTTGTCCATTCACGTGTTAGCTAGCAAGCCACTTCCTGATTCCTAGAAAATGCAGTTACTCTTAGACCAGGGGTGCTCATTAAGTCGATCGCGAGCTACCGGTCGATCGCGGAGGTGGTACTGGTCGATCGCTGGTCGATCGCGG
The DNA here is from genome assembly GCF_030265055.1 of Doryrhamphus excisus. NCBI lineage: Eukaryota > Metazoa > Chordata > Actinopteri > Syngnathiformes > Syngnathidae > Doryrhamphus > Doryrhamphus excisus. Next base: position 2,972,886 of record NC_080476.1, on the reverse strand, counting down.
CGTGACATTAAAAAAATATCATCCCAGCATCAATGCCGTCACTTGATTGATATACAGGGCAGCCATTCAGATGACAACTGAATGTTGCCCTTCGGGCGACCAATCAAATCAAACAACGTCTCTAAGTGCAGCAGAACTTACGATGTCAGCCTATCATCCATCCCCGTTACTTGATTGACATACAGGACAACCAGTCAGATGACAACTGAATTTTGACCTTTAGGTCACCGCTCATGCGTAAACAACGATGCAAAGTGCTAAGCTAGTCGGCGAATTGCGAGATTTTAAGCCCTCGCTAAAGTTTATGGTCACTAAAATGAGTGAAGGAGCTGGACCAAGTAAAAAGGCAAAAACTGGACCAAGTAAAAAGGCAAAAAACATATCACTTCCATACGGATATGGAATATTATACGGATATTGTGATACGGATATTATCCATGACTGATAAACATTTGGAAGTGTGCTTGAGGCTGGCTATCAGCAGCTACTGTCCGGACTATGCATCCCTGGCTGGTTCAATTCAGTGCAAGTCATCAAAGTAAACTCAGGTAATTACAAAAAATGTTAATAGTTAATTATGTGTGTTTTGCAATATTGGCTCATTTGGTTATGTAAGGTACATCAACATACATTGTACGTACAAATAATCCTCAATACATTTGAAAATAAATAGATGTTTTGCATTTTTGTAGTGGGTAGATCATTTTGACTCGGTCATTTTAAAAGTAGCTCGCATGCTGAAAAAGTGTGAGCACCCCTGTCTTAGACAAACCCATCACGGCTCGAATGGCGAGAAATCTATTTCCTAAAAATCTAAAATTGTCACCTTTGACCCCTCCTCAGGGCTACAAGATGGACGATCTGCTGACGTCGTACATCAGCCAGATGTTGACCACCATGACCAAACAGCGGAGCTCTCGCGGCAGCAGCAAGTGAACACCGGCGGCGTCTCCTGTTGGCCCTTAACACTCACTAGTTGCCTTCCAGTCGTAGGTGGCGTCACCGTGCAGCTAGCGTCCCCCTAGCGCCTCTATGCAACAATGTCACGTATGTGCGTCAACATTTTTCTGGAGACTCAATTCAGCAACGTTTTGATCATTTTTGACGTTTCTTTGTAGGCCAGTTAACTATTAAAAAGATTTTGTAGGCAGGCTAGTTGTCTAAAAATGTAGCTCATCCTTATTTATACTCGTACTATATACTTCTCCATATGTGACAGCACCCAAATGTTACGTGTGCCACCAATTTCACCTCACTATCAGCAGTAAGATAAATAATCTGTTGAATCTTTTTTTATGTATGAAGAATTAGTGCAGGGTTTTAAAATCCCAATCATGTGGTCCTCATGTAGACGTAAATAAAATGGCCATGCCAAATGCAACATGGGGCTTCTTCCTTGAAATTACAGTGCAATTTTATTCCCCCAAAAAATGTTTATTACCTCAAATAATGAAATGAAGCGAAGTGGGGATTGGGGCTGATTTAGCTCGCCGGTTGCCAGGTTGACTGAGCAGACAAGGTTGCCAGTTTGGGTGTTTGCTCCGAAGGCCAAGTCGGATTGCTTGAAACGGACCATATGTCACTCAGCTCTGCAAAATGGAAAATATGTCCTCATGACAACTGTTGTGTAACAGTACGCCATAATCAGGGTTCCGTACGTACAGCCATGCCTCCTTTATGGCGGTTAACTGGTTCCAAAGTAGGATTCCTTATTTATAAATGTTATATTTTCGTAGGAAAAGTACAGAAAACCTGTTTTTGATCATGTTTTATATTGTTAGAGCTTCTCGACATGAAATAACACCCCTATAGGTGCCTTATACTCCCATTACCTAATTCGGCAGACATCCATCCATTTTCTTTGCCACTTATCCCCACAAAGGTCGGGTATGCTGGAGCCTATCCCAGCTGTCTTTGGGCGAGAGGCGGGGTACACCCTGGACTGGTGGCCAGCCAATCACAGGGCACATATAGACAAACAACCATTCACACTCACATTCATACCTATGGACAATTTGGAGTGGCCAATTAACCTAGCATGTTTTTGGAATGTGGGAGGAAACCGGAGTACCTGTGCATGGGGAGAACATGCAAACTGGAGAATCGAACCCAGGTCTTCCTCAACCACTCTCCACCATGCAGCCTCGTTGTGTTCCTTAATGTGTTAAGTGTGAACTCTATACCCCCTCTGTACCTTACCAAACATTCCATTCAGAAAGAAATCTGATTCCAAATACCGTTACACCCCTGATAAACATGTCACAAAAAGATGACGTAAACATAAAAATGTGACACAATGAAGTTATTAGTCCCGTTGGGGAGGCGCCTCCCAGTGGTTAAACATAATCAAGACTAGCATCTCTGACCTGTTTTGAACTGGACGTATGTGCCTCCATCCAGTGTGACTTTGAGTACCGATCGGACGTCAGCCAGTCTTCGCTCTCGCCACCTGTCAGTCAACACAACAGAACCGCTTACATCATTATTTTAACAAGGATATTAGTATTAGTACTGCAGTATATCCACACAGCTGCTCAGCTTTCATTCATGAGTCACACCTTGAAAACAAAGCATTTTTGTTGATTTATTTTAAACAACACTAGTGACAACCCTTAACTATACAAATACAGCATTATTTTACTGTATGTATTTAGTTTAACGTGTATTGACTGGTTGGGCCACCCTTAGCAGCAACAACTGCAATCAAGCGTTTGTGACAACTTGCAATGAGTCTCTTCCAGCGCTGTGGAGGGATTTTGGCCCACTCATCTTTGCAGAATTGTTGTCATTCAGCCACATTGGAGCACCTTTTTAAGGTCATGCCACAGCATCTCAATAGGATTCAGGTCAGGACTTTGACTAGGCCACTCCAAAGTCTTCATTTGGTTTTTCTTCAGCCATTCAGAGGTGGACTTGCTGGTGTGTTTTGGATCATTGTCCTGCTGCAGAACCCAAGTTGGTTTCAGCTTCAGGTCACCAACAGATGGCCGGACAATCTCCTTCAGGATTTTTTGGTAGACAGCAGAATTCATGGTTCCATTTATGACTTTTGTCTCGTCAGACCACAGAGTATTTGGGTCATGCTTTGGGCTCAGTTTTGGGTCATGACCGAAAGAATGAGATCGCGGATACAGGCGGCTGAAATGAGTTTCCTCCGTAGGGTAGCTGGACTCACCCTAAGAGATAGGGAGGGGCTCAGAGTAGAGCCGCTTCTCCTTCACATGGAGAGGAGTCAGTTGTGGTGGCTCGGTCATCTAGTCCGGATGCCTCCCGGATGCCTCCCTGGTGAGGTCTTCCGGGCATGCCCAGCCGGGAAAAGGCCCGGGGCCAGACCTAGGACACTAGGGACACACGCTGGAGGGACTATGTCTCACACCTGGCCTGGGAACACCTTGGTGGCCTACCGGTGGAGCTGGAGGAGGTGGCCGGGGACCGGGAAGTCTGGACTTCCCTACTAAGACTGCTGCACCCGCGACCGGGACCCGGATAAACAGAGGAAAATGGATGGATGGATGGATAATTATATTATCCAATTCATCCAATTATATTATTATCACATACTATTTAATCATGAGCTTATTATCACGTACTATTTAATCAAAAGACCATTTTGTTTCCAGAAAATTCCAGTTTATTACATGTATTATATCTAAACAGTGTAAACACAAAAATTGCAAAAATATTTCAACAATAATATTTTATCAACAGTCTTATCTTATCAATGTCTGACAATTAAAGTTCCATTAATCAAGTTTGGGTTTTTTGGTGACTGGAGAAGCACTAGGCACTAAGCACTCATGTTTTGTTCTCTGATTGGTTGTTTCACGGGCACGATACCAGAGCAGTGCGCTCTGAGTGGACAGCTACGGGGGGCTGAAACTGGACATGGTTAAACTCTATATTTTATCAGTATCACTGCCTTTTTTGGGCCTTTTCCCGTATCATTCATGGGCGGTTTCTAGGGTACAGGGCCAATTAATACTGTAGTATTTGATAATAAAACGTTTCATTTATAAACTGCTTTTTGTGTTCAGTTGTGTTACTAATGACTAACATTTAAATTAGTTTGAAAAATGAAACACAAGTGTGACAAACATGAAAAAAAAAAAGAAATCAGGAAGGGGATAAAATGTTTTTGCACCACTTTATATACAGTATGTGTCTGTGTGTGTGTATAGAAAAATGTATTTTCTGTGTGTGTGTGTGTGTTTGTACCTGTGAAAGGCAAAAAGAGCCACAATGAGCAGCAGTGACAACACATCAGTGACGATCCACATTACGTTGAATTCATCAGGAGTCTGGAAAGTACTAAGTATTAAAAGCAGATAAAGAATATAGAGACACAAATAGTTTTTATCCAATATATGGAGGATATTTTAGTGGCCAAATGAACCAATATATGAATAAACAAATGAGTAAAATGAAAGGTTAAAGTGTGTTGTGATGAAATAAAGTACATTATGTATTGATTGCAATGTGAAATGATCAGACAGGAAGAATGGGAAGTAGCAGTCACCATAAGGAAAAGAGGTCGCGTCATGGCGTGAAGAAGCTGGGGGTCGTTGGTGGTGACCGAGTGTGCGCCCGAGCACCAGGCCAGCGAGTAGATCCACGCCTCACTGATCACGTACAGGTTAGTGCTGATGTTCAGTGCTGCGTACGCGCTGCACACCACAAGGATGAGTTAAGTGACACAATGAAGCACACGACAACACACACTGACACACACACACACACCTGATGCGCTGAGTCGACAGGGAAGTGTAGTGCAGGTTGAGCTTGACGATGCGATTCTTATGAAGCTCCTCTAGAGGGAGCTCTGTGCCGGACGTCTGCTGTAGGCCCAGGTCCATGTTCACCACCTCAGACCGCAGCTCCGGGGGCAACCACAGCACCTGGTGTGTGGACACACACACACACACACACAAATGAATTAATAAATGTGATAAATGTGTCATTCATCCTATTTATCATGTATTGTATAAAACTATGGCAGGAGCAACCTCACTATAAAAGCACTAAATGAATACAGAGCCACCATACAGAACGTATGTCAATAGTGCGTTCAAAGACCATCAAACAAAGTAGGACAAATTGCTGCTCGCATAAAACATTCAAAAACTGGAGGATTTCTAACTAATAGTTACAGTATTGTAATAAAATAGCGTGGACTGTGATATGATGATACAATATGATATGATGTCACCTGTGAGGGCTGAATGGACGACTCGTTATGAATGACCTCCAGCGTGCGGTGGATCCACGTGTCCCTGTACGGGTGTCCTTGTGGGGGACGGTAGAGGTCAAAGATCACCAGTTTGTCAGTGCGCGCCGCCAACTGGAGGAAGTCTTGCAGGCTGCAGACAGACTGGTTTCCCGCCTGAAGTCGGTCGTCCTCTCCAAGCGAGTTCGCCGTTTTGAATGGATCACTCTGGAGGGGGGGGGGGGGGGTGGAAATCATAGATAATTCCATCAATAATTCCATTGTGAAAACTAGCCACATAACTTACAGAGAGGAACCAGGCTCCAGCGTTGAGCCTCTGTAGCTCCGACCACAAAAACATGGCCGCTGGGGCATCGGCTTGGTTGGGAAAAACCTGATGGACGTTGGTGGTTCGCCGTAACGTGCGGTCGTGCATCAGGAAGGGAACGCCGTCATAGCTGTAAACCAGGGGTGGGCAAACTTTTAGACTCGCGGGCCGCATTGATATGACAAAATTTACGGGGGGGGGGGGGGGGGGGGGCAGACTATATATTTTACACGTAACAGTCCACCTGGTATTATTGTATCTGTAAAATTGTCATGCAATCTGCTATTATTATTTATTATTTTATATTTATATTTTAATATTTTAAAAATAATAAAATATTATAATAATTACAATAAAATTTAAATAATAATTATTATATTATTATTATGTAAAATATGCAAATATAACAATAATATTATATGTAATTAATATAATAATTAGCATTAATATAATAATTATAATAATCATAATAGTTCTAATAGTAATTATAATAATCTAATAATAATAATAATTATTATTATTATTATTATGTGCCTGTGTCTCTTTTTTCAGGAGCACTTTGTAAACAACAGACCATGTCAAAAAACGAAATTGATACAACCATCAAAAGGTTGGCTCAGGCCATGATGCCAGGTTGTATGTTGAGTTTAAATTAAATACTTTGGAAAGATTGGGCGGGCCGTATTCAAACACTTGGCGGGCCGGATGTGGCCCCCGGGCCGTAGTTTGCCCACCCCTGCTGTAAACGGTACCAAACAAGTGTCATGTTTACGTTTATCTTGAGTATAATAACATTTCTTATAGTGAACCTACAACAAGTTCAATGTAAAGCATTCTGAGATCAAGAGGTTAAAGTAATTTGTCTTTTTTACGAATGTATTTAATTGCGATGATGTCAGCCTCCCTCTGGGCTCCTCTGGTTCCCTCTGGTGGACAGAGGTAGCATTGCGGCACCTCTGCATTCATAACTAATGAAATGCTTTGCTGGGATTTGACTTTACATCACAAACTGACCTGATAGTGACGTCCGTCTCCAGGCCTTCACTTCCTGCCTCCACCGCCTTCTCGAAGGCCATTAGCGTGTTTTCTGGAGCTAGCTGACAACAACATCATTTACAGTGAAAAACATGTTTTTAAATGTCTCGTTTTTGGGTGTTGCCTTCACGCTCACCATAGGGGCTCCTCTGTGGCCAATGAGGGCCGGTGGGGGGCCTAGGGACCCTTTGTGTCTAATACATGGAGAGTACAAGCCCAGTGGCACCAAGTAAAGGACCAATAGGAATGTCAGGTAGACAAACAAAATTAGGCCCCGCCTTGCTGCCAGATAAGCAGAAAAAAACAACATGTTAGGGTTTATTGTGACAATATACAACTTATTACATTTGTTTTTTGTTCCCAGGATAACTCGGAAGAATCACTTTATGGCTTTATATCGTTTTCATATTTTGTCAAAAAAAGGATTGAGAAAAACACAATCCATATTTCTACAGCAAGCTTTGTGTTTTTAGTTGTAATTATTAACAGCTCTGCTTTTTCTCATGACATTTTGCCTTTTGAAATGTCCCATTTTTGCCGTTTTTATTTCTGCAGTGGACCAATAAAAAACAACCCGCAGCCCACAAAAAACATGATATTACTGGAATATGGAACTTATTTCCTGTCTTTCTCCGTATGTTTGTATCTTACCAGGATTTAATCATCGGAAAAAGCATATTGCAGGAATATCTAACTTATTTCCTGTATTTGTGTATGTTTCTGCGCTTTTTGTTTCCAGGATAAGCATAAAAACATATCACAGTAATATTGAACTTATTTTCCAGGATACCTCCAAAACTGCAGAGCTGCTTTACTTGAAATGTAAAAGGTGTGGGGCCTGGGTTTATAACTTTAATTTGAATATGAATCTGCCAAGTCTTCTCATTTTTGCTATAAAAAATCCACGTGTGGATAAGCATCCTTCTCTGGTCATATGTCACTGACTGCAGGATTGTTCAAAATTGAACAAATACTCCAACTTATTTTGGTTTTACTCCAATTTTAACAGCAGGATAAATTCACAAACACATTTTTGCCATACGCAAAGGGGATTTGGTATTCTCGTGTTACACAATGCCAAACTTTCAGATAATGAGGTTTACGTATTTGGGAGTGAGTCCTGAAAGAAGTTCGGGATGGCTCTGAAGGCTAGGTTTCAGATTTTTTTCTAACACCGGCTCCCTGTGACATCACAGTGAGCCGAACTTTATATGGGAGTGGGTGGAATAAATGAAAGCAGACCATTTTGGAAATCCAAGGAAATACAGCTGGAATAGGTGCAGATTCTGGAAGATCTAGAAAGCTTTCTGTGCGGGTTATCATGTGTAGCTGCTCTACAGGAGAACACATCTCAATACAAATGGCAGAAAAATTAGCATAACAGGTCCTCTTTAAGTATTGTGTGCTGTTTTTTGCTTGTGTACATTATTATGCTAGCCGCTAAACGACCATCAGAAGAAACTAAGATGACCTGCGCTTAGTAAAACAAAATCTTGCTGTCCTGACCTCTGCTGGTCATGCGAAAGAAATGCAACGCGACTGGCCAGGCCAGCGCTGTCATCAACAAGACTCCGCCCAAATGCAAATATGGCGCCGTCACCTGGTCACAGGAGAGAGAGTAAAATGAAGAAACGGAAGAGGAAACAATTTGGACAATTTTGTAGAACCTTACTTGGAAGGAAAGAAGCAGCGTTGTCCATTCTTGACTCCAAAGGTCGGCCATGATGGCCATCGCCACGATGGCAAACGTCAGGCTCACCACGATGCCCACCTGACCACGGAGAGGACACAGTATTAAGTATACCTGAAGATGTGCTATCAATTCAACAATATGTTTATGCTGTCTTGGTTCCTTGATGAGTGAGTCAGTGAGCTGATCCGAGATCAGTGGCGTACCTTGTGGCTCCAATGTAAACGTAGTTTTTGTCTCTGGGACAGCAAGCAGATGGCCAAGAGCTGTAAATACACAACAAATGCATTATGTGTCATAACCTTATCATGATAATACAACTAAAATGGAGGAATTTGATCATTCAAAAGAAACATTTCGCAAAAATTACAATAAAATTTGAAAATGGGAGAACTAACAGTTTTTATAATGTAAAAAAATCCCGAAATACAATAATCAAATATTGATACAAAAACACATTTTTCATATCAGAAAGACAGCTGGGATAGGCTCCAGCATACCCGCGACCCTAGTGACGATACGCGGCATAGAAAATGGATGGATTGGCACACCAGTGACACACCAAAGGATAAAAGAAGAAAAAACGCTGTCATCTAGACTGAGGACAAATTGGAATTACTTCTGAGAGTCTTTGTTTTGACGTTTGATCACGCTTGTGGACGCGAGTATCACGCCTGTAGAGGGCGCCCGTCTGCCATGAGCGCTGAACATTCGTCAATTAACTTTTGCCGCCCTGGGCACTTGCCCATGTGGTCCATAGCTACTAGAACCTACTAGAATAGAACCGCTACTGTGTATAAGGCAACACAACATCAGGAGAATGTCGACTGGGGGGAGTCACGCCTGTCGAAATATTCACAGCGATTGTGCTTGTCTACATGGAAATGACAGATTTTCCCACATTGGAAGCCATTAAAAACAAAAAAAATTAAAATATAAAAGGCTGAAGTGATAAAATATGTTGCCATTTTGACCTGAAAACATTTCCATGTGGATAGCCCCTCATACATAAATATGATAAGACAGACTCACAGCATTAGCGTTAGCATTGACAACGTACGTCCATCGGTGGCTATTGTCACATGCATGTAACGCTACTGACACGTAGCGGCCAGTGTAGAATACTCCTCTACTGCCACGGTTTAGGGTGAAGGAGAGACTCCATCGCTTATATTAACAAGTGGGAAACACATGCCGTGAACACTCACACAGGAGCTGCTGTCGGCCACTCTCTACACTGCAAATTTAGTACTTTTTAGTAGTGATAGACCAGGGGTCAGCAACCCGAGGCTCCAGAGCCACATGTGGCTCTTCAGCCTCTCCCTCCACAATACTCAAGTATTTTTTAACACTCCAATGAGGAAAATCTGCATCTTTGGAATGAGTATTTTCAAAATCTGACTTTCTGTGAGACCCTGAATGCATCCTGGATGAGTTCTGAAATTGATCGGATGAGCTCGAGGAATGGAGGGGAAGTGGGTGTTTAGCCGCCTGCTTTGGTTGGATGTTACAGGTCTCCCCCCAACGTGGTAAACTAACCATGAATATACCCCCCCACCCCCCAATTTTATGCTTCACATGTGGCGAGAAACAACAATATGTTGTATTCTGTCGTTAAAACTGGTCAAATTAACAAAGATTTAAACTTTGAAAAGTTTGTAAGTTTTTTAATTTTTTCAATTATGTTTTGCGGCTCCAGTCTATTTTCCTGTAGTGAGCATGGGGGGGGGGGGTGGCTCTTTTGATAGTCAAGGTTGCCAACCCCTGTGATAGACTCTATTCAACTACGAACAGTACCCCCCCTGCTAGTGTCTCACCATGAGCATGGCCGTGTAGGAGAAGAACACTGCGGCGATGACCAGCAGCACCACAGACCACGGGAACCAGAAGCCCATGTTGCCAAAGTTGAACCTGCAAAGTTTGCCAAAATTGGACATCAGCGTTGAGAACAGGAAGTAGACAGCGTGTGGCGACGGAGGAGAGGAAGAATGATTGAGTTTCATTCACCCACCAATCAAAGTCATTGTAATCGTTCTTGGCTTGGCCCCAGAAGTACAGAAACAGCAGGGTGAGACAGAAGGCCACCACCAGCAGAGCCAAGCTCACGCCTTCCAACTGTCGGGACACCAAACAGGAAGTTGCTTTTTATTGGCTTGCGCCGTTTATTGACCTTGTTTCCACGGAGACAACAGCCTGACCTTTAACCCCATCAGAGAGCTCTCAACGAAGACACTAAATCGAAGCTGTTCAAAATACAACGCCTTTAATACCGGCCACTTTAGACCATGTTGACTCAATGTGAGTCTACATGTGTGCTCTGATTGGCTGGCGACCAGCCCAGGGTGTACTCCGCCTCTCGCCAAAGACAGCTGGGATAGGCTCCAGTATACCGAGACCCTAGTGAGACCGAGCTCATGTGTTTCTCCTTCCTCTCATGATACTGCACGTCTGCCATCTAGTGGACGTTTTTAATGGCATTGAAATTGCTCTCAAGCCTAATCCATTGGTGAGGAGTTGCATCAACACCTCCTTTAGACTCTCATGAAACAAACTTGCATAAGACGTATAAATACGTTGTTTGAGTCAGGCATTCGGGTTTATAGAAACATAACTACATCTTGGTATTGAATGAGTTCAAGTGGCTATAACCTTGTTGCAGCAGCAGTCTCCAGGTGGGGTGCTGCTCCCGTGCTGGCGGCGCCACCGGCAACCGTACAGGCCCAGCAGACACGACACAAAGGGTCCGCGCTCGTGGACACCCAACATGGATGCCATGGGTTCACAGACACGCTGACTCCTTGACCATCACACAGACCTGAAACACAACACAATACTTTCAAATAAGCAGCATAGACACCTTATATAGGGACATCAGCAGCCTGTCTTTAAGATAAGATAAGCTTATCGTCTCTCCTCAGGGACCAAAGGACGCTTTAGCTAGTGACCGGTCCCTTTATTGAAGAGTTATAAACATCCAAATGTGATGGGACACATGAATTGTGTTGAAGCAACAGAAGTACAAGAAACAAACTCACTTCAATCATCACTTGATGATTGAACCTCATCTCCATGAGCTGCTTTGCACCTTGGAATTTCTTGACTCTTTTTAACAGGGTGACCAAACGTCCTGTTGTCCTTTCCTGGGGCGTTGTCCTGCACGCTTTTTCAACTGAACTCCTATTTTGATTATTTACATAATTTTAATGAAAGCTTTGTGAGAGCTATTTTTGTTAAAAGGGAAACTACACTTTTTTTTTATTTTGCCCATCATTCCAATCCTTATGTGAAACATACACACATATTTCTTTCCCTTTTATGTGCATTATAACACCAAAAAAACAGTTCATATGAGGTAGCTGACAATGCACGTCATTGGGACACACCTATTTTGACTACTAAAAAAAACCCTCTAACAGCGTTTCATCGTTTGATATACATGCTGTGATCAGACAAGAACAAGTACATTGATGATAACATGTAATACTTACAGTATCTTGCCATATTTTTTAAATTTAAATTAATTTAAAACACTACCCAAACTTCTTTCCTCACTAGCGATAGAGCGGCAACACTTAGGATGTCCGCTCTCCTTGGGATGGCTGTGTCTTCCAGCACAAGACGTGTGCTCCAGTCCTCAGGTAAAAAATGCTAATGGCAAACGGGCACCTTGTTGAGTCTTTGTAGCGAAATGGAAAGCTAGGTATCCACTTTCCTGTTTGTGAATGACGCTGACAGGAACGACTAGCGAGAGATAAACATAATTTTACATGTCAGCTGCTACAATAATAATATCGCTGTAGTGTGGTTAATATAGAAGTCCCTTATGTAAATGACGTCAAAATAGGTATTTCCCATGATGCCCATTGTTAGTTAGCTCATATTAACTCATTTTCTGCTGCGAGGAAACACAGAAAAGGACATTTAAAAGTACAGTTCCCTACCTGGATTTGCTAATATAGCTAATATTGGTTCATACTTTTTTTGGTATTTGCCCACTAAGTCCATCCTGAAGATGGATAGACTTGAAAGGAGAGCTATGTATTATTCTATCCTTAGAAGCATAGAAGCATAGTGTTGTGGAAGAAATTATTTCTGAAGAAAAGAGAATGCCAGAAATAAAGACAGGGAGTTTATGCAGTTTTTTATTAACTACTTTATTGAATTAACTACATTCTAACAAATCAGGTGCAGGTTTGTCTGGGGAGAGAGAGCTTATACCAAAGAATGATACTTCGTCTAACCGTTATAGGTGCCAGCGTATGTTTGCTGGATGCCCTAGTAGCTTTTTGGTCGAGCAGCATTTAAGGCCCTTATAACCAGAGAGTTTTTTTCTATCTTGAATAAAAGCTAGAACATCACAGACCTGCAAGTTTAAATATTACATGTGGAGCACCCCCAGGGTCAATACTGGGACCAAAACAGTTCAACTTGTGTATCAATGACATCTGTAAAAGATCAGAGATGAAATGGTAATAATAATAATAATAGATTATCCTTGAACCTCAGTAAAACAAAAATAATGCTGTTTGGTAATAGCAGAAAAGATATGTACAAGCAAACACAAATAGACAGTGTAGACAAGGTTAAGGAAAATACATTTCTGGGGATCATAGTAGATGGAAAAAAATGAGCTGGAAACCTCATATTAAAAATATACAACATAACGTGGCAAGAAATATTTCAATATTGAACAAAACAAAATTCACAGAGGAAATGAAATCATTCATTATATTTATTTATTATGAAGTTTTGTGCTCATTAATGCAGTGAATATTTTGAATTCTCACTGCAATAAAAGGACAAATTCCTTCCCTTTTTTTAACTCAAAATGTACTTCTACTTTTACTGCCAAAAACAACAACAAAAACCCAAATAGCAAAATCATATTTTAATTTGTAACTCTTGGGATTGTCCTAACTTGTCCCCCATTACGGCGCCCCTGGTATTTGTAATCTAACCATTTTCTTGTAGAGGAGGCATGTTTTACATATATTGAAATAATAAGGTATCTGTGGGTATCTCGTTGCCGGACCAAGTGTCCTGGCTATCGGTAATGAAAATCCGATGAAGTGATTCCATAACAGATATTTTTTCATTTAATGATTGCAAATTGTTTTCAAAATAAGACAACTTTTACAATGAAAGTTGGTGCCAATGCGGAATGAATAAAAACCCTGCTGAAGAAATACGGTATTGAACATGAAAAACAGGCAGGTGTTCTTACCTTTCCGTGGGTTCTGCCTCCCCGGTGACAGACAGGTCCGAGGGGAGGAAACCGCCTCCTCTTCCTCGCTTAGCGACATGTCACGTCTGTAGCAGGCGGTGCCGAGATGCTGCCGTATCGCTCAACAAAACCGGAAGTACACTTGGAAAGAAACCTTCTTGCTAACAACAGCGTAGGTTCTAAGTATTTAAACTCCAAAATACACATATGTTTATGTGGGGAGACATAGTATAGTTGTAACATGTGGAGCGTTATAACGCGACCAATTCCACCAATCAGGGAAGAGATAGACGTCATCTGATCGTTTCAATGTTTAGCCACTTCCTCATTGAGCTCACGTGGCGGTGGCCAAGGCTGCATCATATAGCAGCTTGCAGAGAAAAAAATATTTAATAAATTAGAAAAATGTTGTTTAGCACTTATACAGTTAAATATAGAAACATATGACTTAAAGAACATTAAAATGTAGCAAAATAGCAAGTATTGTCAAGCATTTTCCCCTTGCTTTTGTGTCACTATGCTAATAGTTAGCTAAACCATGGCTGAGAACTGTGGGTGGGTTGTAACATACAGTACATATTAATTACTACAACCATCCACTGACATGAAATAAGTGGAAAGGAAAGAGAGGCGTGCCTGCTGACGTTTTAAGTATTTTAGGGAGAAAAAAAATTTATAAAGTAAAAAAAAACGTAAAATCATATGATAAGATATAAATATATATATGATATAACATGAAAACGACTATTGGCGTTTGACTTGGGGTTGCCTCTGTTTACATAGTCACATTTTTAATATGCATGTTTTTAATATGCACTGTGAATTGATTATGTGATGCATTCCATTGTAACCTAATGCATGTTCAAATAAATGACCATGTAATTTAATGCTTTATTCTAACATACTTTGTGTTGTAGAAATCACGTATAATAAATAAATAATTTCCACCAAGTTCTGAATGTTGTTTTTTTTTTTAGAGTGGGGGTTTCCAAATAATTCCAAAGGAAAAACAACTTCTACTGAGGAAAGTGAAAAAATGGTGGTTGGTTTCGTTCTTAGTGGGATTACATAGTCCAGACGCCCGCAAAAATTGTCGGACTGCGTCATTCATCAGTCAAGCATTACAACAAATAACGAAACTTCCTTTTCATCGCGTCAAAAAAAAAACTGTGGCAAAAGTTTCTTTCAACATCCCATCGTCTTTACAGTAAATGACAAGTGAAACAAGGAAACGTTGAGTACCTTTGCCTTTACGTATATGAATTATAATTATTATTATGTGAATATATCACCTGTTTCATTAGCAAAGATGCGAAATGATGTATTATCGCCTCCCAATTGTTGAATTAAAGTAAGGTTGATGGCCTGCTTTTATTTTAGATGGTCAAAATCCCTACTTCCTGTCACACGCGGAAATATTTGAAGCGAGTAGGAGGGAACTTGTAGGAGGGTCCGCCTACTAGAGGGACAACTTGCAAAAGTTGTACCCGATGCCCTGACAACCAGACCGGGATGAGCGACGTGTGGGTCTCCCTGGCGGTGCTGGCAGTCGCGGTGCTCCTCAGCGAGATCGCCCGCCAGGCGGCCACCCGCGTGCTCCGCGGTACCTCCGGAGCTCTGGCCGCGGAGGTGGCGTCCACCTTCCAGCTCTGCTGCTGCTCGCATGAGCTCAAGCTGCTCGGGGACACCGCGCGGCTGGAGCCGGCGGTCGGCCTGACGCTTTGCTATGCCATCACCGTCGTCCACCTGCTGTCTTTCCGGGGAGCTTCGTGTAATCCATGCGGCATCTTGGAGCGCGTTTGCCGCGGGAGCCGCAGCGTCAGAGCGGCTCTGGCGTTAATCGCCGGACAGTTCGGCGCCGCGTTGGCCGCGCGGTACGCCGCCGCAGCGGTGTGGTCGCAGGGTCTCTCGGAGATCCACGTTCGGCACCGGCGCTTTGACTTCAGATGCTTTGACCCGCTGGGGGGCACCGTTGTGGAAGCCGCTGCCGTGGAGCTGGGCTGCGCCTTCGCCGTCCAGGCGGTGTCTCTGCATGTTCACAAAGTGGACGAGAAGCTCCGAGTCCCTGTCTTTGCGGCCGTCATTACCGCACTGGTGTATGCAGGTGAGTGCTAGTTTTTTCCCAAAGCTTAAGGAAAGTTCATTGTACTTACAATTAAATTACAATTAAAAGAAAAATCACCCTATATTGCAATCTACTAGTTTAATTTGTACAATGTTACACTCTTCTGCACTCTGTGTGTGTATATGCTATCAGCCTCGCCTCCACCGACCAAGACAAAGATACTGTATGACTGACAGACGGGCTTACAATGTTCATGCTGTTGTTCTATGGAACAACACCAGCAAAACCGGCAAAATGATCCATTTCATTTTCATTTATTGTATGATTAATTCATGTATTTATTGTAATAGGCCTCGTGCCCACCAGTTGTGCCATCCCTACTAATCTCATTTGTACTTTTGTCATGGATCTTAACAAATTTGACAAATTTCTGTGTGAAATTTCTTGCATTTCAGTTAAAAAATGCCATTATTTGTGCAGTACCGTCTTCAGTAACACAAAGTAAAAATAATCATTTCTGTCACAAATCACATTGTACTTGTTCTTAAGGGTGAACTCCATGGATTTATTGCGTTTCTGGGAAAAACCTAGTTTGAAAAATGCAATTGTTTGTGGCATAGTGTAACAAAAGTCAAATAAAGGATTATGCTAACAGTCTGCAGCTACGTGATGATGTTTATTTTGTCAATTTACAGGTGGAAGCATCTCCGGGGCCTTCTTTAACCCCGTCCTGGCCTTCTCCATCCAGTTCCCCTGCAGTGGGCACACCTACCTGGAGTACTGCTTCATTTACTGGCTGGGGCCGGCCTTAGGTAGGGAAGCTAACGCTAAAAGCTACGCAAAACAGCTGCCGGTGCTTGTTATTTGCCTGCGTGGAAACTTCTCTCCCTCTTTGTGGCCCTCAGGCATCGTGAGCTGCATCCTGCTGTTTGAGAGGATCCTCCCGTTCCTGTCGGGGAACAGCGCAACGGGCCGGCGCGTTCCCGACGCTGTCGTTCACAAGCACAAGAGCCAGTAGTGTTGTTGGACAGGTTTACCTTGCTCAAGCATTCAGTCGGGGTTTGAGGTATTCAACTTAACATAAAAAATATTTAAACGCAGTTTAGTCGGAAAGTAAACACTGCAAAGCACATAATGGATAAGTGCTAGCCATGCTAGTTTTCTTCATCTTGCAATACTGCTTGGTGCCCTCTAGAGGCAATAGTGAGCGGCTGCAGTAGCAGAGTTTGTGGACTGTTTGAATACTGCTCCTCTCAACTCGTATGGACGAAATGCAAAGCATCATTGAATCACTCTCAAATGCTACCTGGAAACGGTATGTTTCATGTTCATTAACGTGATTACGTATTACGTATTTGTTCTGCTGAAAACATGCCAAAACTGTGAATCGTTTAGTTGTTAGTTTACTCTTATGACACATACGATTTCTTAACCTTTTTTTTGGAAAAAGTTGCTAATTTAGCATCACAATTTTTACTGTGAATGTATATTTTTTAAAACGTTTACAGAGAGCCTTAATTTTCTGTCGTCATTACGTCTTAACCTTGTAGTCATGTTAATTGGCAACGCTGTCGCACATACGGGAACGCGAGATCAATAACACGTATACAGTCGTCCATCACGGTTCAAACATTGCTCCATCACGCCATCTAATCAATGAATTCATGAATGACTGCTGTTTCTCGGTTGACTATGGACTATTCATTCATTCATTCATTTTCTACCGCTTTTCCTCACGAGGGTCGCGGGGGGTGCTGGAGCCTATCCAAGCTGTCTTCGGGCGTAAGGCGGGGTACACCCTGGACTGGTCGCCAGCCAGTCACAGGGCACATATAGACAAACAACCATTCACACTCACATTCATACCTATGGACAATTTGGAGTGGCCAATTAACCTAGCATGTTTTTGGAATGTGGGAGGAAACCGGAGTACCCGGAGAAAACCCACGCATGCACGGGGAGAACATGCAAACTCCACACAGAGATGCCCGAGGGTGGAATTGAACCCTGGTCTCCTAGCGCTAACCCCTAGACCACCATGCCGCCCACTATGGACTATTATTAGTCCAAAAATATTGAAAGACAAGTTATATGTAGTACTCTGGTCAGTTGTCAGTTTCTCAATAGTATTTCAAATCGGGGGGGTGTGGGGGTGCGAAACCATTTCTGTCCCCCAGTCGGAGCATGACAGAAAATAATCGGGAACCAATGCATTACCTGGAGTCAGCCATGGCATGTCCGACACGATAGAGTAAAAAAGCTCTCCCATTCCGTGTGGAAGTGGTAAGGTTTTGGCTTATTTTGTCCTTCTTCCCCATTCCGCTTCAAACCCTTTCTCAAGTTTATATAAATTGGAAGCTAATTAGCTCGCTCAGTAGCATGCTATGTTTAGGTTGTGTCCCTGCAGTGATCCCAATAGCTTGCACATTACAGTTGAGCAGTGTGGTGTAATTATAGGCGTGTAAAGGTGACTATAGGGGTGTTATTTCATGTCTACAGGAGGCTAATAATGGTAAATATCATATTTAGAAAGTCATAAACAGATTTTCTGTGCTCTAACTGGGAAAATATTCAATTTATTAATATTGAATCTTGAACTTTGGGGAAATTCACTTATTGTGTTTGGGTCTGGAATCCCTTAACTGCGATAAATGAGGGACAGCTAATGCTAGTTTTTTAGGTTGGATGAACACCTAACAACACGCTTTGAGCACAAAGAAAGGGTGAAAAAAAACCATTTCAGACTTTACAACATTTAAGTAGCATTCAAAGTGAAGGCGCAGGCTGAAATACGATGGAATCCCTTTCACGAACTCGGGAATCGTAAAACGTTGGTTGAATAAGGTTAAGTTTAACTTTTAGTTGTAGGAATAAGTCAAATATCTGTGGCTAATTACCTTGTACTGTTGGAGTCGGTCACGTCCTTTGTTGATTTTATTGCTAATTTGTGGTTTTTAAGGGCTTGCCTATGCATCGGTTAGCATCTGCCCCAGTTAGCAAATGTATGCCATCATTTTGCCTCAGCTCTCTGTGCCTGTCCACATGGGAACATTTTCAGGTGGAAAGTATTTGGTCTTTTTAGCCTTTCATCCACATGGGAACGATATTCTGGGTGCCCTGCAACGGCATGCAACATTGCCATATCGCTTCTGTGCGGCTCAGCAAATCACAATTTAAAAAAAAAAAAATTTTTTTGTACTAGACTTCGAAGCTAACGCCCTGGGTTCAAATCCCCACTAGTATCCATCATTGGTATTCGTCAGGAAGGGCATCCGGAATATAAAGTGCTCAAGCCAAAATCAGTATGCGGGTCAAAAAATCCGCTGTGGCGACTCGGAAATCAGGAAAGGAGTAATTCCACTTCGTCGTAAGGCTCAACAAGCTGGAAAAGTGAAATACGATGGACTTAATGTGCATGTGTTTTTCTTCTTCTATTGTTTTGTTGTGGCGTGGTTCTGTGTGCCCCGTAGGTAGGTGGGGTTTGTGTAATACAATGTAGGTGCCATTTTTTTCAGTCCGCCAAAAAAATAAATCCCAGGAGCATTCCCATGTGGACAGGGTCTCAGTGAAAACTGCTTTAAAAAATAGTTTGTCGCGGAATACCATATTTTGTAATGTGATCAAGTAAAATAGTCATTTTTCATGTGTGTGGTGAATCATGTTATGGTTTTGTCATCGATCACGTATTTCATCACGTAATGCTAACCCATTCTTCAGGGTGAATTTCACGAATTAAGGAAACTCCAAAAACAGAAAACGTAAAAAAAAAAAAAATCATAATAATCGTAAATCGTAAAATAATCGTTTTTGTCACTAATCACAACTATTGAGTATTTTATTGTCCTTAAGGGTAAATTCATGAAAGCGCTTGCCTATGCATCAGTTGGCATCCGCCCCAGTTAGCAGGTTTTTCATTTAACGTTGAAAATTTACGCCATAACTTTGTGCCCCAGTTTGTGTACATTTTCCGGTTTGCATACAATATGACGTGCGTCTTGTCAAGTTATTAATACTCTGCTATGAGTCCAACTGTGTTCTTCATGTAACGCCATGTTAGCACCCTTAGCTTGCTAACAAAATGGCAACCGGGTCCGGAAGTCAGCTATGTCGGCCTCTGTGTCATTAGTGGGTGACTCTCAAAAAATGTATTTATATTTTTACTCACATTTTGTATTTGCTGAACATTTGGGGGCAAGTTTAAAAGCTAATAATAAAGAAAAATAGTAATACAAAAATAAGCTTGGATGATTGTATTATTTTAAATTATGGCCAATAGTTCCAAAATCAATATCTTTTTACATAAAATTTTATGTAATTATCGTTGTCGATATTATCGAATCATTTACCACAAAGAGAATTCCTCTACCTATTATAAAAATAAAAATGTATTTCTATCTGCGATTAATGCGATTAATTGTGAATCAACTATGGATGAAATGCAATTAATTCCAATCAAAGTTTTGAAGCGATTAACAGCCCTAATTTTTATACTTGTTTTAGAAAACAATTCTGAATACACATAAAGGCTACATTTTCCCATTTGTAAATATCTAAAATTAATATATATAAAAACAAGGGATGTCTGATATTGGCTTTTTTGCATAAAAAACAATATGCCCATATTGTCCAAGTCTTATGTCTCCTATTATATCTGCTATATTGCATAATAGGAGCTTAAAGGTGACTATAGAGGGATGGTATTTCATGTTTATGTTGTTACAATCCATTTTTGCCAAAGGTCATTGATTGACACTTAACTATGTCCCTTCTGTTAAACTGCTGAATGTACATTTTTGGTAGTAACAAAAATAGCTTTAAAGTTTGTTTACAATTTCAAATGATGCCTCATACGAGTACGAGCAGCGTTTCATAAGGAATGTCTGTACTGATTGTTGTAAGATATTTTTGTATGATGTTATTTAGCAATAGGACATATTTTAAATAAACTGAATTTTCAAAAGGTTAATGTGTGTTTGGGTCATGTGAAACCTTACGGCGTCATTGTGGAGTACAATAAATCCTATGATTTGTCTATTTTGTACAACGCGTTAGTCCAACGTCCTCCACCTGACTGTGTTACACAATGCGACCTTTGCATCCAGCTCCGCTGTCCATTTAACACATAAACAACTACAATCACACTTAAGTGAGAAGAGCACAGACTTCAGTCTGACTTTGGCAACAGTTCTAGGTGTGTACATTTAATTGTGGATTTAGCTCAAATTAGTTTTTTTTTCTATTCATTTCCATGGACTTTCAATGTGTTTACTGTGTTAAAGCGAAAGGTTTATCATTGACATCAGCTAGCATCACTATTATGTACTCTGCTGCCCTCTGCTGTCAGACACAAGAATTGTTTCAATGTAGTAAATCATGTCAATGATTTAATACATTGGAAAAGACGGAAATATTACCAACTGGTTCAGTTTTACGCCAGCAAATGACTCTAGATACTTATTCCAGCATGTTAGTTATGAAACTACAAAACACCAGTCAAAGATCCACGATATGACAGGAGAGCTCTGCTGTTTTTAAGGACCGACTGCAAAAAATGCTCAATTTAAATGCTCTCTACACTCCTGATCAACGGTAAGAATTTACATTGTGCACTGTTGGACCTTAAGGAGGTTGTTAGTAGAGCTTCAACGTGCAAAAAGAAGAAATGGAAGTGAGACAAAAAAAATTTGGAGTTAGGAATTTATTGCAAACAAGCATTAATTGCTAGCGGATGGGTTGCCCGTCGGTTCGGGGGGCTGGGGTGGTTTGGGCTGAGCGTGGGTGCGGCAGGGCACACTTGGCTGCTGGTACTGTATGTCTGGTCCTCAGGTTCTCCCACTAATAATAATAATAATGAAAATAATACATTTTATTTGTATAGCACTTTTCAGAGTAAAAAAAAATAAAATATAGAGTTGAGTAAAAAACAGAGTAAAAGATGCATTAAAATACAACATCCATACATTCATTCATTTTCTACCGCTTTTTCCTCACGAGGGTCCCGGGGGGTGCTGGAGGCGAGAGGCGGGGTACACCCTGGACTGGTGGCCAGGGCAGATATAGACAAACAACCATTCACACTCACATTCATACCTATGGACAATTTGAGTCGCCAATTAACCTAGCATGTTTTTGGAATGTGGGAGGAAACCGGAGTACCCGGAGAAAACCCACGTATGCACAGGGAGAACATGCAAACTCCACACAGAGATGCCCGAGGGTGGAATTGAACCCTGGTCTCCTAGCTGTGAGGTCTGCGCGCTAACCACTAGACCGCCGTGCCGCCTCCATACATTCAATCAGAGCTAAAAACAAGGCTAAAATCCGGGCGGGGCACAGCAGTCAGGTTCTATATCCAGTCCCAAGGTTCTTCAGTGGGTTCTCACAGCTCCAGGCCTACTACTCCTGCACCAACTATGACTATCTCGCTCACCCAGCGCTACAGAAACAGGCAATGAAGTTGCACCTTCTCTACCTGCAGCTGGTGGGAAATATAGACTTACCTTTCTTTATTGCATAATCTTCTTCCCTGGAGTTCAACATCTTGTAGGCCCTTGCAAATAGGGGACTGAATGAAGCTAGGGGTGATAGCACGTGCTTTCGTCATGCACTCGACATAAACCGTATCATTTCATGCCAATGGGAACTGTTTTCGGCCACAAATCTTGTACCCAGTGTGTAATTTATGCATAAACAAGCGCAAACAAAAAAAAACTGTTCACTGATCTTCATGTTTTTCAGGCGTGACCTAAATAAATGACGGGTCACAAAGTCATCACCAGTAATAAAGCTAAAACCAGCACGATAGACTGAGGTGGTTTTAATGGAGTGATTGATGCGTGCACATAAATGACTTCTAAAACTCAT
This sequence comes from Doryrhamphus excisus, assembly GCF_030265055.1. Lineage (NCBI taxonomy): Eukaryota > Metazoa > Chordata > Actinopteri > Syngnathiformes > Syngnathidae > Doryrhamphus > Doryrhamphus excisus. Next base: position 2,950,477 of record NC_080476.1, on the reverse strand, counting down.
CATATGCTTCCTACAAAGGGTTCCATTTTGGATTTGAATAGTAGTTTTAGTTGCGCAAGAGCACTTTGGATGAAATTGCAGAATCTGGTCAACTGAGGGGCGGCACGGTGGTCTAGGTGGTTAGCGCGCAGACCTCACAGCTAGGAGACCAGGGTTCAATTCCACCCTCGGCCATCTCTGTGTGGAGTTTGCATGTTTTCCCCGTGCATGCGTGGGTTTTCTCCGGGTACTCCGGTTTCCTCCCACATTCCAAAAACATGCTAGGTTAATTGGCCACTCCAAATTGTCCATAGGTATGAATGTGAGTGTGAATGGTTGTTTGTCTATATGTGCCCTGTGATTGGCTGGCGACCAGTCTAGGGTGTACCCCGCCTTACGCCCGAAGACAGCTGGGATAGGCTCCAGCACCCCCCGCGACCCTCGTGAGGAAAAGCGGTAGAAAATGAATGAATGAATGAATGGTCAACTGAGATGAAAACTGAGTATATTCCTGCGTAGTCCACAGTATGGCAGGGTTCTGGAATTTGCTGCTAGAACAGCATGTTTGGGAACTGGGAATGTTTTGAAAACAAGTGGTGGTTGCCGTTTGATGTCATTCCGGGACTTGGACGGTGGGGGCCTGCGACTGTTGTAGGAAGTTGATAATTACAATAAGAGGATATGTTCCATGTAGATAAAGACAAATCCATGACATGGGTGTCAATTGTCAGTACAGAAAGTTAGTCAGCAATAAAAACCCCCGTGGGTTTGAGCGTACTAAAATAAGCCTTAGTCAAAGTAGAAAAAGAGGAAGAGGATGGTGTTCTTTCCCGTCGTTACTGCTTGCCACTGAAGACCAGCTCCGCTCTCCCTTCGTCTGAAAACCTCAATGTGCCTTTTTATTTTCTGCCTTTTCATCATCTGTCCGAGCCAATGGATATTGTGAGAGAATACTTCTGGTTATGGCTGCTGCTCGCCATCATCTTTGTGTGCGTCGTCATGGGCCTCATCTTCATCTGCATCAACTTGTGCATCTCCAAAGCAGGTTGGTTGTCTTTCTTTTTGATAGAAGTCATCAAAAACAGCAGCAAACTCGACACCATATTCCTAAAGGATATTTGACTAGGGTCTTGGCGGTGGGTTTCTAAAAACAGCAGACTGCTCCTATCACATGGAGGATCTTTGACCAACATTTTTGCAATGCTTCCTGAAAACCGGCAGAACACTTGTATCCGTGGAGGAAGGAAGATCACGGATGAGTGTTGTTACAGTAAAAACAACAGTGTGTTTTTTGCATTTGGTTCCCAAAAACAGCAGGGAACTCCTAAAAACAGCCCTGTTGAGGATATTGTACAGTATGAGTAGGTCTTTAAAAACAGCAGACCACTCTCGTGCCATTGAGAAGGTCTTTGAATAGCAGTTTTTTGCCATGGGTCCTTAACCCTTAGATGCACGAGTGACTGGACCCTACACTCTTCCATAAGTGGGTCAAAAATGACCCATACTAGAATCAATGCCTTTTTATGCCAATTTTGCCATTTTGGTTAGGAATAATCACTTGTATGATATTTAGTATTATATTTAGGACCACACAAGAATGATTTCATGTTAGAAACATCACTTTTTTACATCTTTGAAAAAGAAAATGACCCCGTACAACAGGGGTCGGGAACCTTTTTGGCTAAGAGAGCCATGAAGACCAGATATTTTAAAATGTGTATCTGTGAGAGCCATATACATTTTTTTAAACATTGAATGCAATAAAATGTGTGCATTTTTATGTAAGACCAACAGTTTTAGATATAATGGGCTCTAATTACGTAGACCAGGCACACTACCCCACGCCAATGGGGTGTGGCCAGCACACTTTTGTGAGCAGCGCAGTGTCTAATAATAAATCAAATACTTGTTGCCATTAATGCAACTTCTGCTGCTGCATGGTTTTGCACCGTACTCCGTATATTTCATTCTTTTGGCCATCTTTGCCAGAAGGCTTGGTTCTGCAGCTTTAGCTAGGTGACTATTTGACTAAAGGAGGAAAGTCTACATTTACATGTTGACATCTCAATGACCGAGGTAGACTACTGCATTACCCAGTAATAATCGAGTTTTGGTGTTTGACCTGGAAAATATCATCAGGAAAGATAGATATGGTCGGCCGTATTGCAGTAGAAAATAGATGGACGGATTAAAATGCATAAGAAAGTTGTTGATTTTTAATATTTTTAACAGTCATTTCTGTGATGTTTACTTTAAAATGTTAGCAAACATACATTTTTATTGTGGTAAGAAATGCTTGAGAGCCAGATACAGTCATCAAAAGAGCCCTACCTGGCTCCCGAGCCATAGGTTCCCTACCTCTGCCGTACAACAATAGAAAATGTGAGGATCCATTGTGTGTTTCCACTTGTCTCATCACTGCATGCAGTTCAGACAAGCTACCTGTTTCTGGCTGTGATCATTGCCCGCAGGTGCGTTGCATTTCCCACACCTATGACTGACTTTGAGATCTTTGTTATTCGGCAAGATCTGACACCTGCTTCTCTTTACTACACAACTGCTGGACAATGTTTTCCCCAAATTCTTCTCAATTGCTCCCCATGGTTGTCTCCCAGTGTAAACTATAGCATCTATTGCATAGGGGATGTGTGCATCACAAACCCAGAAGATCTTCAGCCCATCCTTGGCTTGCCCAGAGCTGGTGTCAGCTAGTTATGAAGTAGGCTAATTTGTTGATAATACGAACGGTCATGAAAGACACATACACAATATTATATGGAGATAATACTTGTTGTATTAGCACTTTATGTGTAAAATAATCTTCCTGAGGGGTGATACTTCTGATATAGTCTGTGTGGTCTACAGTTAATTTATTCCTGACAGCCAAAGTTGATAAGAATCAAAGGTTCCTATTGGATTCCATAGAAAATGCATGCGGGTCATTTTTGACCCACTTATGGAAGGTTGGGGTAGTAACACAAAAACTAACATTTCTTAAAATGTATAAAAGGTAAGTTAAAAATGTGAACGGCATGATATTGAAAACATGTTTTTTGAGGAATAACTGGAATATGAAATGATGAAAATTTTTCATTATGAAGATATTTCAAGAAATCAACCTGACCGGGTCATTTTTGACCCACTTATGGAAGGTTGGGTTAGTAACACAAAAACTAACATTTCTTAAAATGTATAAAAGGTAAGTTAAAAATGTGAATGGCATGATATCAAAAACACGTTTGTTGAGGAATACCTGAAATATGAAATGATAAAAATGTTTCATTACGAAACATTCAAGAAAACAACCTGACCGGGTCATTTTTGACCCACTTATGCATCTCAGGGTTAAAAAGTAGCCGAGCACTCCTGCGATATAGAGGATCTTTGACTAGAGTTTATGCAGTGGGTCCTGAAAAACAGTAGTGCTCACATAGAGGAGCTTCAACTAGTGTTTTTGCTTTACGTCCTTAAAACCAGCAGAGAGCTCCTGTCATTTTTTGCAAGCATTTTCTTTTGGTCATTTGTCCTTAAAAACTACAGAACACTCCTGTTTGTAGGGACCTGCTACAAAAACTCTCGTCAAAGATCCTTTATATAACAGGAGTGCTTGGATACCTTTTGAGGACCAATGGCAAACCATGCTAGTCAAAGACCTTCTCTATGACAGGAGAGGTCTGCTGTTTTTAAGTACCTAGACCAAAAGTACTTGTACAAGATCCTCTCCATGACAGGTCCACATTGCTGTTTTTAAGAATCTTCTGCCAAAAACGCGAGTCAAAGACGCTCTTTTTAAGAATGTACTGCAAAAAGCTCTAGTCAAAGATCTTCTGTATAACAATAGGGCTCAGCTTCTTTGGTGTTTGCTGTTTTTGAGAACCTCCTGCCCAAACACGAATCAAATATCCTTTATGTAATAGCATGGAACTCCTGTGACATCAAAGATCTTTGACTAACAGCAAGATGTCCTCTTCTGTCGAGGACCTTTGACAAACAAACAGTTTTTGTCGTAAGTCCTGAAAAACATTAGTGCTTCTATCATATAGAGCAGGGGTGCTCACACTTTTTCAGCATGCAAGCAAGAGTCAAAATGATCTACCCACTACAAAAATGCAAAACATCTATTTATTTTCAAATGTATTGAGGATTATTTGTACGTACAATGTATGTTGATGTACCTTACATAACCAAATGAGCCAATATTGCAAAACACACATAATTAACTATTAAAATTTTTTGTAATTACCTGAGTTTACTTTGATGACTTGCACTGAATTGAACCAGCCAGGGATGCATAGTCCGGACAGTAGCTGCTGATAGCCAGCCTCAAGCACACTTCCAAATGTTTATCAGTCATGGATAATATCCGTATCACAATATCCGTATAATATTCCATATCCGTATGGAAGTGATATGTTTTTTGCCTTTTTACTTGGTCCAGTTTTTGCCTTTTTACTTGGTCCAGCTCCTTCACTCATTTTAGTGACCATAAACTTTAGCGAGGGCTTAAAATCTCGCAATTCGCCGACTAGCTTAGCACTTTGCATCGTTGTTTACGCATGAGCGGTGACCTAAAGGTCAAAATTCAGTTGTCATCTGACTGGTTGTCCTGTATGTCAATCAAGTAACGGGGATGGATGATAGGCTGACATCGTAAGTTGCTGCACTTAGAGACGTTGTTTGATTTGATTGGTCGCCCGAAGGGCAACATTCAGTTGTCATCTGAATGGCTGCCCTGTATGTCAATCAAGTGACGGCATTGATGCTGGGATGATATTTTTTTAATGTCACGCCGCGATCGATCAGCGATCGACCAGTACCACCTCCGCGATCGACCGGTAGCTCGCGATCGACTTAATGAGCACCCCTGATATAGAGGATCTAATATAATCAATATAATGAGTTCTGGTTTCATTTTCACTATTATTCATGCATGCTTTGTCTTCACTGAAGTGTGACGTGTTCCTGTAAATGCTGACCACAACACAACAGGAAGCCGAGGACCTTTTATTAATATACTGATACTGACTGACTGTATTAAAGTGGTATCATGTACACACAACAAAAGCTGCAAAACAACCTACAAGACAAACGACTTCATGAATCCAACGTAAAGATTCTGCTTTTACTGATTCTGCTCTTGTTTGTTTCACAGGAAAACACAGACTGGCACCAGATCACAAATCCACTGCCATGTAATACAAACATTTCTCTATATATACGTCATGATCAGCTAAACTAAAACAACAAAAATAGCCAAATGTATATCGTGTTTTTGCCACACCTTTGGTTTTTCCCCGTCAAGGGTCAATGTCATTTTCTGAAAGATATGTATTTTGAGAAACTAGTCAATGAATAATAATAGTCCTAAATAGACGATGCAATGTCAGCAGACATTTCAGGTGAATTCTGAAAAGCTGAAGTGAAACTGAAACGCTTGGAAATGGTCCAAAACTTGACATTTTCAATGAAAACAGGAGCCCTTGGGAAGCTGAAGCTGGCCTGAAATTTGGTGGAAATTCACTAAAATGAAGAATGAAAGCATAAGCGTAAATTTCGGGACTTGAACCAACCGTGTATGGGTCTGGACCCAAGCACTATTATACAACCTTTACTATTTTACTACTTTAAATTGGCCATTCATTTCTAATGGGACAATTTCAACAGAAAATATGAAATGACACTAAATATGAGAATATTTAGAAAAACCTGAATAGGTAACAAACCTGTCTTGGTTTGTTGGTGAGCTATTTTGATATTGGATTAGTTGGAATTGGTTAGGAAATGGAGGAGCAGTTGGTGGAATAAGAAGAAAGAAGAGGAGGAATAAATAGATGAAAATGGCCGACGACAATAATATATGTGTGAATGTTTTCAGCGAGAAAACTATCCCTTTAGATGACATTTTCTTCAAGGTATTTTGAAAAACTAGTGATAATAGTAAATAGTTTAGAAAGCCGTATTAGCTATATGTAGCAGTGTTACAAAATTTTAATAATTTTGCAAGTATGCCAAAGTATATGTGCTAACAGGGAGCTAGCGCTTGCTTCAAAGAGAGCCGGCTGCCAGTCAACATGATTAGAACAGCTAATACTGCTTTCTATCAAAACAATTTACAATTACCACTAGTTTATCCAAATACTTTAAATAAAATGTCATTTAAATTAATTTGTTTGATAATTTCAGGGACGTACAAGTGACTTTTCCTTCCTATAAAGCCATAGCTACCAGGTAGCAAGATTAGCATAGAGAGCCAGCAAACACAATATTTTTGTATATTTATATATAAAGAACTTATCAGTAGTTTATGCAATTACTTTTACAAAAAATGTCATTTACACAAATTGTTTGGTCATTTTAAAAATGTAGATGTCGTTTTCAATGTTGGTTTTCCTTTCTAAAAAGATATAACTAGCTGCCACTTAGCAAGATTAGCATAGAGACGCAACTTTTCTGTAAACAATTTACAATCACCACTAGTTTTTGCAAAATTACTCAATTAGGGAGAAATGCTATGTATTAGTGTACCTATTGCATAAATTAATATATACAAACTATTTAAGATAAGATATTTATTTGTCCCTCAGTGGGGAAATTTGTATTGCACAGCAGCAAGAGTACAGAAACAGTTAAGCAGTACAAAATACACAATATAAAAAAATAAACAATATAAACAACCCAAATATTAACAAATCAACAATTTTACCCAAAGTACAAATACAGTTTGCAGATAATATGAAATGAGATGAAATATATGACCAGTCTATACACTGAGATCTTGCTAGTGAGTTAATATGAGGCAATATAGAAATACTTCACTTAGAACTTAATATATTGCACTTGGAGCCTTAATATTGCACGTGGATATTAAGGCTCTAAGTGCAATATATATCCACGTGCAATATTAAGTTTAATAATTACATTTATAATTGAAATATAAATCTTTGTAACTAGGAATTAATTGTTAGCTAGCTTGAGGAAATGTACAAGGAGTTTTCAAACTCTGATTTCCTTTCTTTATGAAGGGAATTACATTTTACACAAGAATTATTTTATTTTTAAATAGAGTAAGCCTTTTTGAGAATTTTTTGAGATTTTTGAGAATTCTAATTCTAATTCTAATCTAAAAAAGACAATTTTTGAGAAACTAGCAATAATAATAGAATATAATTAGCGTGTATTAGCTATGCTAATTTTCCTAACTTGCAGCTACCGTTTGCTTCATGAAGCAAAACAGACTTTGAAAAGGACAAATAAATAAAAATAAATAAATAAATAAATAAATAAATAAATAAATAAATAATAATAATAATAATAATAATAATAATAATAATAATAATAATAATAATAATAATAATAATAATAATAATGGGCGGCACGGCGGTCTACTGGCTAGCGCGCAGACCTCACAGCTAGGAGACCAGGGTTCAATTCCCACCCTCGGCCATCTCTGTGTGGAGTTTGCATGTTCTCCCCGTGCATGCGTGGGTTTTCTCCGGGTACTCCGGTTTCCTCCCACATTCCAAAAACATGCTAGGTTAATTGGCCACTCCAAATTGTCCATAGGTATGAATGTGAGTGTGAATGGTTGTTTGTCTATATGTGCCCTGTGATTGGCTGACCACCAGTCCAGGGTGTACCCCGCCTCTCGCCCGAAGACAGCTGGGATAGGCTCCAGCATCCCCCGCGACCCTAGTGAGGAAAAAGCGGTAGAAAATGAATGAATGAATAATAATAATAATAATAATAATAATAATAATAATAATAATAATAATAATAATAATAATAATAATAATAATAATAATAATAATAATAATAATAATAATAATAATAATAATAATAATAATAATAATAATAATATGTGTTTTAGCTACGCTATGTTGCAAATTGGCGGCTAGCTCTGGCTTCAGGACAGTGGACATTGAAAAATGTGTCTGAATTGCACCACTCAGGGGGAAGAAATACCAGGAGAGGAACCAGACCATGACTCCCCCCCTGCCTCCTCGGACCCAGTTTCTGTTGGCAGGTAAAATGAAACTAGAATGTTGGCATAGAAGTGAGCCGTCTTTGAAGAAAGGTCTGCGACCAGGTCCAGGTCTGCTGACGTTTGACAAAAGAACACCAAAATGAAACGCTGAACGGCTTCTGCCAACGCAGGAAACCACCACTAAGATAAATGATGACTTGGCAACATCACTTTTACTTTCTAGCTAGCAGCCCTGAAGGCTATACAAGCTGATGGTCCTGCCATATACAGGATCTTTGACTAGTGTTTTTGCACCACGGTTTGTGCTTAAAACAGCAGATTGCTCCTGTCATGTGGAGGAGCTTTGACCGGTAGTTTTGCCAGTAGGTTCTTAAAAACACAGACTGATCCTGTCATATAGAGGATATGGCTCTGAAAGAGAGAGAATGCTCCTGTTATATAGACGATCTTTGAATCGCATTTGTGGCAATCGGTTCTGAAAACTGCAGGGCACACCCGTCAATGGAGAATCTTTGACTAGTATTTTTGTAATAGGTTCTGGAAAAACAGCACAGTGCTTCTTTCATATACAGGATCTTTGACAAGCATTTTGAAACATGTTTTGAAGAAGAGCAGAGCACTACTGTCATTCAGAGGATCTTTGACTAGTGTTTTTACAGTCAGTCCTTAATATATAGAGAGGATCTTTGAGTAGTGTTTTTGTAGTTGGTCCTTAAAAACAGGAGAGCTCTGCTGTCATATAGAGGATCTTTGACTAGTGTTTTTGCAGTCAGTCCTTAATAACAGCAGAGCGCTCCTGTCATATAGAGGATCTATGAGTAGTGTTTTTGCAGTCGGCCCTTAAAAACAGCAGGGCTTTCTTGTCATATAGAGGATCTTTGAGTAGTGATTTTGCAATCGGTCCTTAAAAACAGCAGAGCACTCCTGTCGTTTAGAGGATCTTTGAGTAGTGTCTTTGCAGTTGGTCCTTAAAAACAGGAGAGCTTTGCTGTCACATAGAGGATCTTTGACTAGTGTTTTTGCAGTCAGTCCTTAAAAACAGCAGAGCGCTCCTGTCATATAGAGGATCTTTGAGTAGTGTTTTTGCAGTCGGTCCTTAAAAACAGCAGCGCTTTCTTGTCATATAGAGGATCTTTGACTAGTATTTTTGGAACAGTCCCTTAGAAACAGCAGAGTGCTCCTGCCGTATAGATGATCTTTGAGTAGTGTTTTTGCAGTCGGCTCTTAAAAACAGCAGCGCTTTCTTGTCATATAGAGGATCTTTGAGTAGTGATTTTGCAATCGGTCCTTAAAAACAGCAGAGCGCTCCTGTCATATAGAGGATCTTTGAGTAGTGTCTTTGCAGTTGGTCCTTAAAAACAGGAGAGCTTTGCTGTCACATAGAGGATCTTTGACTAGTGTTTTTGGAACAGTCCCTTAGAAACAGCAGAGTGCTCCTGCCGTATAGATGATCTTTGAGTAGTGTTTTTGCAGTCGGTCCTTAAAAACAGCAGAGCTTTCTTGTCATATAGAGGATCTTTGACCAGTGTTTTTGGAACAGTCCCTTAAAAACAGCAGCATGCTCCTGTCGTATAGATGATCTTTGACTAGTGATTTTGCAGTAGGTCCTTCCAAATGTGGTAAAATACCTTTTGGTGTTATCTCACCCTTTATGTTTCAGAGGCACAGAGCTACGAGAACATCAGCGAGCGTCCTAGCTGTGGACAGAAAATAGGGTCCCACTTCCAACAAATCACGACAGACTTTCATGACCATGAGCCAAACATGGTCGTCCCTTGTGAACCTAAGCAGATCCTGGACCTGCAGCCCAACTACAAAACCTTCCATGACTTTGAGCACAACCTGTCCCCCATTCCAAAGTACGAAGAGATCACGGACGAGCAAGCCAACTACGTGAAAGTAGATGACGAGGACGAGCCATTCCCTCCGGCGCCTCCAAACCAGGAAGTAGTAAATCCAGTAGAGGACACTATGGAGGACTACGATGACGTCGCAGGTGAGGATGAAAACCAGGACGAGAAGGACTATGACGATGTTGGCTAAGACGGTGGGGATGTGAAGTAGACTTGACTAAATCTCAGTGTACCTCGTGAAACATCATCAGCTAGCATCTTTCTAGTATCTTTCTAATCCTTTTTCTTTGGCTTTTTTGTCATGCTTATCCCCAAAGATGGGGCATCTTCGAGGAAAGAGAAGAACATCTGCATCAGGGATATTTCAATGCTATGCTAGCTGAAGCTAATATATTGTTGCTGATGAGTTAGCCTAGCGTAGAGACCAGGGTTAACTTTGGGTGAACATTAGGTGGCAGCCAACTATCTGCCATAGCCTTTTATGTCACATTCCTGCTTAACTTATTGCAGCGCAAATTAACTTATTACACTTGTCGAGTGAAGACCTTGTACGTGTTACTTAAATGTTGCTAAATGTTTGACAAAGATTTATGGCGGCTACAACTCGACCCCAGTACAGATGACGTCCATTTCCACTATTTCCCGTGATGTGGCCTCGATTCGCATGACTTCAGACTCCAGTTGTATTAAATAGACCATTTAAGATTTATATAGCATCGTGCATGTGTGTGTTACTATAAATGTCTTCCCTATGGAACATGAAAGCAGGGTATTGTGTCTGTTGTGAGATCGTTCAAACCTGCAATAAAAGTCTGTTGTTTTGGTGCAATAATGAGACGTTGATTTGTGCCACCTGCTGCAACTGCTGCTTTGAAAGAGAGTAGAATGTATAAGCAACGTAATCCTATATTAATGCATTTTGTGGTTTAATATACATGTATGACTCTACTCTACTACTAAACGCCATTTACGATAAACAGGCATGATGCTATTCATGTGAACATTGTAATCTTGGACAACATGAAGCCGCACTTCATAGAATAAAAACGAACCGATGACATTTACAATGCATGATATTTTTCTGCACATCGAAAATTGGGACAGCATTATATTACAACTTTATTAATTATAATTAAATTAATATATAATTAAAAATATTCATTATATAATTATGAAAATATTATAATTATTCATTCATTTTCTACCACTTATATATAATAATATATATTTAATAATAATATTATAATATGTATTATACATTATAATTTAATAATAATATTATAATATGTATTATACATTATAATTATATAAATATATACATTATAAATATATATATATATATTATAGATCATTATAATATCTTTAATTATATCAAGTTGTAATATAATCACAATGTCACAATTTTTGATGTGCACAAAAATATATTTTATTCGCAGCAGCAGAATGTTTTTATGGATATAAAATTACACCCCATGTCATATTGTTTGATTTTATAGAGTGACTTTATATGATAAAAGGTAGCTAGTTTATCTATGCTGTGATGTCCTAGTGCCATGGTTTGTTGATAGGTTGAAAAAAGTCATGTTGCCATTTTTGACATGTTGACATGAATAGCATCATACTTTGTATTTAACAGGGTGTGGTATTAATATATATTAATATTGGTTTATTTTGGTCATTTATTTTGATCTCACCAAACATTGAGACACAGTGCTTCTCAAATGGTGGGGTCAGACCTCCCCTGGGGGGTCGCGGGGAACTGTCAGATGCGGCGAGAGAGTCTTGCATTTCAATGCAGACCTACCAACAGGTACAAATTGATAGTACTCAACATGCAATTTGACTCTTGAATAAGCTTGTATGCTCTCCATTTTGTTGCATATTCCTGGTTTCATTTTTAAGTTCAGTCTGTACAGTACAGATAAATGAATAAATATTATCAGTTTCTCTTGTATTTAAAATCAGGGGGTTGTGAAATAATGTCTGTCCCTTAGGAGGGGCATGACAGAAAATAAATGAGAAGGACTGGATTATAGGAACATTACTGTCGACACCCGTCCTTGAATGTCTTTTATTTATTTGTTTGTTTATTTATTTATTTCTACTTCATTTAGCCATGTGTATGTGCAAAAATGCTGAATTTAACCGCACCAGGCCCAGTTTGGAGAGCCGCTTGTAAGTTTCGTATCGTGCCAGCGAATCAGAACTCGTCTGTCATCGACCCGACTGTACTAGCCATGGTGGTTTATCCTCATCAGTGTGCCTGTTGCTGCAACTGAACCCTAACCTCCTGGCCTATCCCGTTAGCCTAGCACGTACGCCACGAGCCTTGACACCCGCTTCCTGCTGGAAGCACTACACCAGAAGTTGAAGTGGGCCCAAAAAGAGTCGAGGAAATGAAGAAATCACTTGATGTCAGGAGAGATCCCCAAAAGAAACACATCATCAATTTAATGGATGAAATTAAAGAACTGAACTGAAGGCTGAAAAGGACAAGAATGTGGAGTTGCAGATTTGGAACAATACTGTATTCAAGGATGAATGACATTATTGTCAACGGCCTGGGAACTAAACCCAGGTCGTATGTGAAAGCAGTCTGTGTGGATGGAAGATACATGGAGCCTGATCTGGATTCCATTGTAAGGCAAGTAGTGAACTTTCTTCACAGTAAGGGCACTCGCGGGAAATAGACGCTTAGCACCCCCTGCCCACAAAACATAAGAACACCACATCTGCTATTATAATGAGCTTTATGAACCAAAAGCAAAGGGAAAACAAGGTGAAAAGTTGAGAGGAACAAATGTTTTCCTTAATGAACATCTGACCAAAACCACCTGGCAGGCTGGACAGTTGAGAAAACAGAGGTTGATAGTTGTAAAAAATAGTTGTACAATATTTACAAAGCTGAAAGGACCTCCGGAGGAGGCCAAAATGAGATCAGTAATTAGTCAAACATGTACTGTAACATCAAATGGATGCAATCTAATTGATTCTGGACAAGTAAATAACAATGGGCATTACTGCACATACCTTATATACATAAAGATGTACATAGATTAGACATGAGTGTTTTACTACACAGGCGAACAATATAATCATAATATTAAAGCTGACATTAAGTTATCAATTATTCAGGATATTTGTATGCGCAGACTTCAATATTGATCTTCTGAGTCCACATCAGCAAAGATAGTCGATGACTTTGTAGATACTAAAATCACCAGATCAAACAGCATAACCGACCACTGTGCCACACTAATTGATTAATATAGTCACTAATGATTTAGATAATAACTCATAACTAATTAACAATATCAATGACCATCTTCCAGTGGTTAGAAGTTACAGTGAAAGCTATAGGAAGAGAAATGTGGAATATAAAAAAACAGACTATGAACAGAAAAAAATGTCAAGGCATATGAATGCTTTCTAAATATTGATATGAAGCTGCACGATAAGCACGGTCCATTGAGGGAATTGAGTAATAAACAAAAGAAGAGAAATCAACCACGGATGACAAAAGGTCTCCAAAATGCTTATAAGACGAAAAGCACATTATAAAGGAGATTTATTATAGAAAAAACAAAGAAGCAGAAAATAAGCACAAAAACATGTTAACAAATATATAAAGAATATAAAAGAGAGAATATTACAGTAATCTATTAGACAAGAACAAAAACAACATTGAATGACAATATGAATGAAGTCGCTGAAATGTTCAATAAATACTGTGTGAATATAGGTCCAAATTTGGAAGAAAGAATCCCAAATAATTTAATAGTGTAATAAGGGAATGGAATAATAGACCGAAATTCTACAATTTGGGCCCGGAATGACTGAATGACTGCAACTCCTGTCTTTTATTTTGGTAGGGAGTTCCCGGATGCGGTGAGCGGCGTGTCTCGCTTAGCTCAGCCGCACGCGGCAGGGCTGACTGCTGAGATCATTCGCATTCCACCGCGAGCGAGATGTGAAGCACAGCGTGGACTTTCTTTTACTGTGTCCTCAAGTGTCTCCTGGGGCTTTTTGGAGGACCAACATGTCCAACTCGAAGGAGTCCAGCGCCTGCCCGGACGGGTACAGGGCTCTGAGCACCGGCGAACTGCGGGAGCTTTTACAAAACGACGACAAAATGGAGCAAATCATTCGACTCGATGAGAAGGTGGGTATCGGCTCAGCTCACCTTCCTCACTCGTGCCCTGCAATGCTAACTGTGTGCTGGCTTTGTCTTTGTGTAGTCTAAGTCAAGAAAGGTACAACAATGTGTTTTTCATCATCACAAAAGGCTTATTGGAGTGAAATCCGCTTGATGCCGAGTCGATTGTCTGCGTGGCGAGTAGTGAGATGTACAATACGTTTTACCCTAATTAAGTCTTGATTTAGCCCCTCTAAGCCAATATAAATCGTTCGTGGATTTACCATGTGTCTTTATTTACTGTGCCATATTTGCTCGAAGCCCCGATGTTGGCCCCAAAACAGTGCTGGAAGCCCCCACCTCCCGTCTCTTGATGGAGAACCCCGATTGAAATCTTCCCCATTTTACTGTTTTCTAAAATTTGCCTGTGACTTCTTCAGCAATTACACGAAGCTTTCATCAGCCACAGTAGCTGTCTTATTTAATACAATTCGGCGTTAATTTCATCTAACTTGGACGTATTTTTTTCACAGGAATGGCAACTTCAAAGCTGTAAGGCGTCTATTTATAAACCGACCTGAACGTTGTTCGAACATGTTTAATTCAAAGTAAAAGTACACATGATTTTGTTTGTTACGGTTTGGGGATTTTGCATTCATGATAAATGATGGTGTGGTACCGGATATCTGGATATTTGGACATCTGGCTATCTGGGGGTGGGGGAGAAGCATGATTTGAATGGAGGTGACTGATCAGCTTTGAGGGTTAAGGTGTAATTTACAACCGAGCGGTTTGTCAATGGAGTTCCACACGCATTGCGGTAGATGCCACTGTGGAGAGCAGGCTGTGTCTGTGATGACATTACTGGCGTCGAGGGATCCTCTTTTGTACTGATCACTAATGCATATCACAGACTGTTAGGATTAAGCTGATTAAATCACATTATACTGTTGCATCTTTATTGCACTCCTGCTGGGCTTGTCATCTCGGAGGTCCTGTCCACAACAGAACGTTCCTGGGTTTTGAAAAATGTTTTGGGAGCTTGAAAAAAAAAATCACAACCACACTGTACCGGATTAGTAAATAGTTGTATCCAGACGGGAACAGACTGTCAAAACCGTGTCAGGGCTCTACGTTAAAAACAAAAATGACTTGCCCATAGGGAATCCTTAAGGTGAGAACTACTTGCCCGAACTTTCCCCATGTAAAATGAAAAGTGCCATAATGATATCATATATCAATATATGCTGATAATTCATCAGATAATAGTACTGATGCATTGTATTTGGAGGAATGTCTGAAAATTTGTGGAGATGTATTTAACATAATCTCCACAAATTTTCAGACATGCTACCTTACACATTGTAGTCGTAGTAAGCAGTGATATTTATAAGTTGTGCACCACAATGAAACATTATTGAATAGACACATTTGTGTACTAGTAAAGTGTTTTTAATCCAGAAAAAAAGCTCAATGGTCAAACAATAATTTGTGAAGCAAAGGTGAGAAAAATACACAGAGAAATTGAACCGCTAGATTTTGTAGCTTGTGCAAAATCAGCACTTGGTATTGGATCTAATGGGTGGTGTTTCATTGTGACCACTTCAAATTGTCACAGCAATGTGATTCACTCACCTTTGCCATCATTTGATTTGCTGCCGCTAATAAAATACTTGTTTAGGAGGCACTGCTTCATCACTTTTTGCTCTTTTCCTTCACAAGTTGTTGAAGAATTAGACGATGTTGGCAGGGACGCCATGATAGATGTTTTCCTAGTAAAACGATCGCTGATTGGTTGATCGCGAACAAGAACAGGTGTGGGTAAAACGCGGATTGTGGATTACGGACCGCGGTCTAAATAAACGATTCTGATTGGTCCATTTCAAGATTTGCAAGGATTGCTTTGCAAATTACCACCGGAATTACGCAGTCCGTGTTTTACCAACACCCAACAAGAACTGCTTTAAAAAAAACTCTTGGCAGTATGGCATACTAAAGTACACTTGCCCGACGGGAATATTAATGATTGGATTTACTTGCCCGAATTTTGTTTTAACTTGCCCCGGGCCATCGGTACATCGTTATTGTCGAGCCCTGCGTGTAATACGTGTGACACACCAAACTCTAGAAGGAGAACGAACGCATGTGCATAAATCCGTTGTCTTTTGTTTTCCAAGGCTTGTGTAGACTCGTGTAGACTCATGTAGGCTCAGGATGCAAGTCATGTTGGACAATAACACAACAAGATATCAGGAGAATGTCGACTGCAGTGAGTCACGCCTGTCGGAATATTCATGTTGGCCTGTCATCAACGATCAAACCGGTCATGTGACAGCGATGGGTCGGAGACGTAATTGTTTGCTAAAAGCAGAGGTTCTTCTTTCTACATGGAAACAACAAGCTGGGTGCCCTGAACCCCGTCACAGTCACGTGACTAGACGTGAGCTCTGACCTTGTGTATAGCAAGGTTTTCACCTAGTGATTCGTTGCCATCAGATACAACTATTTACTAATCTGGAACAGTCTGAACAAACCCACTAAAAAAATCCCAGGAACGATTGTGTGTGGACTGGGCCTCATTTGCTCTGGGAGTGGGGTCACATTTCCAGAAAGCTACGGACTAAAGGTCGGACCTCACTCCTCACTATTCTTACATATAACGTTCTGCAGAATATAGTCATAAAGGTAAAGACAAGCAACATGTTTACAAACATCCTCTAAATGACAGGAGCGCTCTGCTGTTTTTGAGGGCCTGCTGCCAAAAACGCTAGAGAAAGGGCCTTGACGGGAGTGCCCTGCTGTTTTTTAGGACATACTGCCAAAAACTCCAGTCAAAGAGCTGACATATGACAGACGCCCTCTGCTGTTTTTTTTTTTTTTGACCTATTTCCCAAAACGGTAGACAAAGATTCTTATATATGTTCTTATATGACAGGAGCGCTGTACTGTTTTTAAGGACCAACTGCCAAAAAAAACTGTTGAATAGCCCTTATCTAGAAAAGCACTATTGAAGTTGTCTCTTCTGCGTCATCCAATAGAAATGACAGCAAGTAGGGTCATGGCAAGCCAAGTAGGTACCGTGCAGTGGAAAAGGGTCATTGTTTAAACATGCAGCACAGATGTAACCATGTGTTAGGAATGGTGGGCTTGTGACTCTGGCTGACAGACCCCACACGCGCGCACACAAAATGATTTACATGTACTTTTTCCAGGACATGTCCAGCTGTTGCTGCTGAGCTCTGTCAAGTCAGCAGGGTCAGCCTCGGGTGACTAAATTTACTTCATAGCCATCACGCACATTTTTAGGATTTTGGATGAACGTCAACAACGTCTGTGGTTTATTGGAATCCCTTTCCTCTCAGCGTGGTGTCAAATGTCACATCCTTTTGTAAGAAAGAGAAAGAGTAAACCTATTATGTTGACGAGGATCTGTGAGTTCGGTGTTCTTGATGTTGGTAATTAAAAACAGTAAAGTACCCCCGTCATATAGAACACGGGACCCCAACCTTTTTGGACCCACGGACCGGCTTGTGTTTCCACAAGTCTCCAGCAGACCGGGGGGGATCCTCATACATTAAAGTGATCTTTTTTTATCTTCATTCATTCATTTTCTACTGCTTATCCTCACGAGGGTCGCAGATGCGCTGGAGCCTATCCCAGCTGTCTTTGGGCAAGAGGCGAGGTACACCCTGGCACATATAGACTAACCTTGCATGTTTTTGGAATGTGGGAGTAAACCGGAGAAAACCCACGCATGCACAGGGAGAACATGCAAACTCCACACAGAGATGCCCAGGGGTGGGATCGAACTCGGGTCTCCTAGCTGTGTGGCCTGCACGCCAACCACTCGCCGCCGTGCAGCCTCTCTTTTATCTTATTTATTGCAAAGTCTGTAACGTCTTGCACCTTTGCCTTTCTGTTTTTTGCGGTCCATGTGTTTGTAACATCGTGTATACGTATCTGTACAAGTCTCCACACAAACGCTGTTGTCCTAAAATGTCCACAGCCCGCAATGCATTGCGTGATCACATGCAAAAAAATGTTAGCAAAAATGTTGGTTGTTAACCGAAAACGTAGGTGGACATTAACCGAGGTACCACTGTATCTCTTTAAAAATGTCATAACTCTAGGAAATCTGACACAGCGATATTATTTTTCCTTCATGTTTACGATGCTATTGAGAGCGTACTGAATAGCATCCTGTCCACTCATTGGTTGATCAGTGAAATTCCTGCTGACTGGCTCACGTCTGGGTGACAACGATTCAAAGTTGAGCATTTAACTTCATGGGATCGCGTTGCATTGCGAAAATGTAACACACGTTCATTCCCTGTGTTGCTTGGCTGGACGGTGACTCTCAAGAATCACCCTGTCACACAGGTTCCATTGAAACGACAAGAAGTGACGTTGCCTTCTCTGTGCGGAGCCCATTATAGTTTAACTTGCAGAAAAGAATTTGAAATACACTAAATGCTGAAAACACACTTTTCGGTGTGGACGCCAGAAATAATAGTGCAGGGAGAAGTCTGAACTCTGGTCCTTGCGTTCTGAAAAAGCTAAGTCATTAGCCAAGTCAAGTCTACTGAACATTTGCTTACTCACACCTTTCTTGCTCATGTGCCGTCACTAAGAGTCACTAAAACCCCCAGAGGCTGTTTTAGTAAGTGCACCGTGCATCTGTCTTGCATTTTCCGGGTCATCAAAAGGGTGTGTATGAAGCCATCTTGCTCGCAGAACATTTGAAGAATGTGACTTTGGTCAAAAGAAGGACTTAGTACTACTACAACTACTACCGCATACATTCTAATGTGGTGAAACTTGCTTTTTTAGAGTTAATGGTCATGTCTGTTCATGTTTGAGCTCATCAAATGACCGCCTGTAGGGACTTGGGGGAGTTTTGCTTGGATTGAGAAGCTGTGACTGTAAAGCGGCACTGACAAGAGTCGACACGGAACATGAAAAAAAATGACACTCGGGGCACAATTGGGAGTTGTTTTTAGTACTAGAAATGATGAGCTCCGCTCTTGTCGTCTCTTGTCCATTAATATGATGATGTTCAGTCCCCTATGAAAATAGGGTGTGAATCAACTGAGGGGAAGCGCATCGTCTGTGGGAATCTAGTGAAGCAAAGTCACTTGGCAGCGAAGGAAGTCAATGAAATCAATGGCACGACTGTAACACACACTACATATCTGCCATAGACAATCATCCCACACAGATAAGACTCTTCTTTTTGAAAAATGTTTTCCTGCAACGCCCACCCGCTTATCTGCATCTGCTGCTTTCAAGCCTCAGTAGGTGACAGAGTTGAGCTTTTGAAAAAGGTTTTAACACAATCTGAAGCCAAATACTGGACTGAAATTTCACAAAAAGTTGGAGCGACTTCATTGCTATTTTAAGACAATCCAATGACGTGTCTTTTACACTTTGGTCTCATAAAATCACAGCACTGTCATGTAAAGTAATGTAATGATGAGGTCACTACGCAAGGCTAGTGTGACCTTTCTGGAAAATATATATATATATATATATATATACAATAATGTATTATAGGCATAATCTGGCATGGTTTCATCTACATGTAATTAATTGTGCCTAAAAGCAGCCACATCTTAAAAAGGAGTTGAAAAACCATGTTAGGTAATGAACAAATATATTATATGCAATATAGATGCATACAATGTATAAATATACTGTATGTTAATATTAGTCAATGACAACACAACTGAACATAAAATGCAGTTTTTAATAGAAACTTTTCCTGTGTGACTCCAAATTGTCCATAGGTATGAATGTGAGTGTGAATGGTTGTTTGTCTATATGTGCCCTGTGATTGGCTGGCCACCAGTCCAGAGTGTACCCTGCCTCTCGCCCGAAGACAGCTGGGATAGGCTCCAGCATACCCACGACCCTCATGAGGATAAGCGGTACAGAAAATGGATGGAAGGAAATACATTTTTTTTTGAATCACCAAATCACCACCTGTGTGGGTCCCGGGGACTCACTACATGGAAAACCTATCAACATCTCTAAAGATCCTCAATGAGACAGGATTGCTGCTGTTAAGAATCTGCTGTTGAAATTTTTTTTAACTGAACTCGACAGTCTGATGTCATTCCCAGACCGCCAGTTAAATAGCGCTGGCTTAGGGAGTGCATTGTTTGGCCTTCAATGGAATGTATTTTAATAATTAATACAGTTTTCCTACGACCTACTGACAGTTACTCTTCTTCCACGCACACATGAAATTGTCCAGGCAATATTTTGCCTTTGGAGGTACTATCAGCATAACAGATTATCATGCCAATATGTGGCTCGGAGGATAGGAGACAAAAGGGCACTAATCAGTTTCCTTTTGTTCCAAGCGAAACTAAACAAGGACGTTCTATACCTTGTTTTCCCAGAAAATGTCATTTTGGCATGCTGACTATTTAGACTATCTTGACTATTTTGGAAGACATCAAAGTGCCCTTGTCAACACGTCAAGCCTGGATGTACATAAAGTACAAACCTTGGAGCCCTTGCCTTTCTTCTTGTGCTTTTATGGTACTTTGTCCACAGATGCCTGCTTTTCAAAAATAACCCATCCAGTGTGTAGCGAGAGTTCGTATATTCACACTCTAGTCTGGATTTGCTCCAAAATCCAACAGGTTCACTTCTTGGCATGTAGAAAATGGTGATGATTTTTGTGTACCAAACAACCTTCCTGGCTAATAGTGGACTGTGAGATTGTAGAGGGCAACTTGAAACATGTCATCCAAGACGGCATTGACCTCTCTGTGCTGTGTAGTGTAAAAATGGTCACGGTCTTGTAGCGATTCAAAGCTCTGCAGGGCACAGTCAAGGTGGTCGAGGCTGTTAACACTAATGAGCTGGGGCAGCTTCCAGTGACAGAAACACGCAGGCAACAAACTGCCGTGGCCTCGTTCACATCACGCCATCTCACATCGTGACTGTCCAGTTACCTTCTTTTTGTCTTTTTTTCAGTTTCAGGAGCTTCAAGTGGACAGAGAGATGCTGCTGGCGTCCAATAGGAGCGTGGCGGACGAGAGTCTGGCCCAAAGGCCACGCCTGAATAACGGCAAACTCCAGTTGGCAGAGAAATATAAGGAACTGTCCAACCTGGCGTCCACTTGTTGGGAAAAACAGAGTCAGCTTGGTGAGTTTGGAGACAAGGGGAACAGGAGGGGGGTGGGATGCCTGCACAATAGTGCAGGGCTCTGTACTGCAACTGCTAACTTGTTCTGGGAGGCCACATTTGCAGACAGCTCGGGACTGTGTCGGGCTGCCGGACTTCTCCCTTACTGTTATTTTTATTTTGTATATCATGTCAATGTGAAACTCTCATACCTTCATAGTTTTACTTCACTAAATGGATAAAAACATGTTTCCACTTGTCAAAGCTCCTCTATATGAAAGGAGCGGGCTGCTGTTTTGAAGGGCCGACTGCAAAAATATAAGTCAAAGATCCTCATTAATGATGGAAAAAAATGGTTAGACCATCCTTGTTTCTTCAGGTTAATGCCTGGCACAACTAAAGGTACTTTTATTTGGACAAATATAATGGTGACCACAAAAATAGCTCATATGAGTATAATTTTTTGTCAAGGACAATGCCATAGCTATTGATGTAAGAACTGAAGTGATTTTGGTTATCAAGAAAACCATGGAAATTGCTAGATATCAGTTCTTAAACGTTTATTAGCTATATTTGTTATCATCTGTCCAAACTAATCCTTTTTTTATCACTGTATATGACAGCACTCTGAATTCTGTTGCAAAAGTGTTAGTCGCTCCCAATTTTGGAAGTGATGTCCTCATGCCAGGGCTGTATTTGGCCCGCCGGCCACCAGTTGACTAGCTGTGTAATAGTGTCAAGAGTTGTGTTGAAAAGGTCACAGGTTCAAATTCCAAGAGTGGACGGGTAAATGTGGTTGTGCTAAGCGTGGTGAGGCAGTGACGACCCTATGTGACCTTGAATGGCCAACTAACAAGTTGAATGTACAGAAAACGTCTTAAAAGTATGCTAATAATGTTGGAAAGTGTCCTACGATGTCAAGCTGTAAGACATGGCCTTGAATCTTGGATTTGATCTCTTTTGACTGGGAGCTGGAAGTCTGTCTCGAGACTGTGGAAAAGCTTGACGTTGACGCTGACAAGTCATCAATCGCTCAGCAAAAGCCTCAGCATGACTGGAGTAATCTCATGGGAACCAAATGGGACATATCAAATAGCAGCGGGGAGCTTTGCCGCAGTTGTCAGGGAATTTATGGGGTGAAAGGGGGCCTTTATGGACTTTGTTCAAGCAAGACTGGGCAGCACCAGATGATGACACCCCCCTTTTAGTCCTATATTTTAAACCTCACAGGCCTATCGGAGAAAATCTTGTCAGTGTTGGAGCGGCGCCAAATATCAGGTGATACAGTAAATCCTAACCGTCTCACTTCCAGAGGAAGTTACAAGTGCTGCTTATTTATAACTGGGAGCGCTCGCTTTGATGGATCAGCACACGCTTTTCTTCTTTCCTCATGAAAATCATTCCTGCCTCAGCTTCCGCAGCCACGGAAGTTTGGCACATTTCTAAACTTCCTGCCAGTTCCTACGATCATGCATGCATGCATGTGTGTGTGTGCGTGCGTGTGTGTGTTTGTGTGTGTGAGAGAGATACACGGATGCAATACCACCTCCCCTGCAAGGCAAGATGGGAAGTGGAGGGGGGGTGTCCTTCTCTGCTTAAACATCTGAGTCTCATTTGGCCATCAAGGGGTTTGGACCGGGGAGACCAAGGCAAGATGTTTTTTTTAAACAGGACTTATTATGCTGACCTATAAATGTAGTTAGAACGTTGTATTCTCGTCTTAAACGATGCCAAAGTTTCAGATAATGAGGTTTGCACATTTGGAAGTGAGCCCTGAAAGACATTTGGGATGGCTCTGAATGCTCTGTTTCAGAGAACGTTCTAACACTGCCGGTTTGTGATGTCATAGATTGCCGGGCTTCCTTTTATGGGCATGCACTGTAGGCCGGATACGCTCCCTGACCTCCCCCAAGCTTTGCTTCTCTGTTTACAGTGTAGCATTATAGATGTGCATACAGGGAGCGAGATTGCTAACAGCCATTTCCCATCACAATCAGTGGTTTTTAAAACATTGGCAGTCCCATTAAAAAAAAAAAAAATGTGTAATGACCATATTACACGTTACTGATGCTGTAGGAAACGCTAAAATGGTAAAGCTACTTACTTCAACCCTTATAAAGTTTTGTTTGGCAGCCAATGGCACAACACCGGAAGTCCTCCTGAGTACTTGGAAGTGTGACCAACCAGAGTAGAGTGGGCGTGCCTGGAGGCAAAAATTAGAACAGACCGTTTTCGAGGGAAGAACGAAATTCAAAGGAATACAGCTGGAATAGGTGCAGATTTTGGAAGATCTAGAAAGCTTTCTGTGCTGGTTAGGGCGCCAGGCTCGATAGGAGTCCACAACTCAATACAAAGGGCCCCGAAATGAGCATAATAGATGCCCCTTTAGATGCCACAAATGCAGGAAGACTGTACAATGCATGTGAGTCCAGTAGTTGGTGATGGCACCTAAAGAATTTGTCCCATGTACATTTCATACATTTTCAATATCCCTTGTCCATCTATATGCACATAATGATAATATAATAATAATAATAATACATTTTATTTGTATAGCGCTTTTCAAAATACTCAAAGACACTTTACAGAAGAATGGAGTTGAATAAAAGCAAGTAAACAGAGTAAAAGATACATTAAAACACAACATCCATTCGTTAATACACAGCTAAAACAAGAGTAAACGCGGGGCACAGCAGTCAGGTATAAAAAGTTTGACATTAAAAACAGATTTAAAGAGGTGGGTTTTTAGTTCTTTTTTGAAACTGGGAAGGTCAGGGCAAGCACGGAGTCAATGGGGCAAAGAGTTCTAGAGTTCCATGACTGAAATGACTTGGGAAGACATGCTAGCCTACAGTACATGTAATACAGACATCCTCAACATTGTATTATGACTTATGGACAATTAGTTGCCAAGTTCCAACCCTTTTTTGTTTGTTCGCAGCAAGGTTTTTCAGCCAATCTTGCTCATATTTTACACACATGTGCTTGCCAGTCCCCTAAAGGTGTGTGCCAAATTTTGTGGCCATGTAGGTCAGCTAACAATAAATCATGTTCTTTCAACTTTTAACTAGACCAGTGGTCTATTGGTCATGCGGCTCTTCAGTCTCCTTGTTGCGACTCTCACATCGAGTTCTGTGAGGCAGAAATGTGCGTTTTCCAAAAGAAAACCAGTCAGTGAATGCATCTGCAATGTGTTCTGACTGCTGATTGGGATGAGTAAGGGAAGGGGTCAGTTTGTTCAGTTTGTAAGATATCCATAACCACGACTACGTCCCTAAAAATATAAATATCGGAAGACAGTACAGTTCTATTCTGAATGGATATATTCCTTCACTGCCAATGATGCTGTCTTACCCAGCCGTGTGGTTGAAAGAACAGAAAATATAAAGTTGAAAGACATTTTCAAAACAAGGACCCATCTTTTTCTGAAAAGTACCCAACGGCAGTTGGGTTTAAGGGGGCGATTTCGTAACTACTACGTATGGTTGAGCACAGCCAACACACTTTCAAGAAGTGGATGAAGGCTCCAAACTGAACTACAGCTGCCAGTGTTGTGACTGCCCTGAGTCATTCACAGATGGAGAATAAATAAAAAAATGATTCATACAAATATCACCATCTATTCCCCGAATTTAAAAAGAAATGCTCCTCCGTGAAAAGACAGTCAAGAACAGGACCAGCACAATGGCAACAAACATCGCCATTATGCGAATAATGACATTCATTCAGCGCAAGTACATTGAATTGCCTGCAATGAGTCAAGTCATTAATTCATTCATTTTCTACCGCTTAGCCTCACGAGGGTCGCGGGGGTGCTGGAGCCTATCCCAGCTGTCTTCGGGCGAGAGGCGGGGTAGACCCTGGACTGGTCGCCATGCCAATCACAGGGCACCACTCACATTCATACCTATGGACAATTTGGAGTCTGCATGTTTTTGGAATGGGGGAGGAAACTGGAGAAAACACATGTATGCACGGGAACATGCAAACTCCACACAGAGATGGCCAATATATGAACTCTGATGGGTTTTTAAAGTTTAAGTTAAAGTTGATTATTTAAAAAAAAAAACAATTTTCCACAAACAGGGGAATGACTAAAAAAAAGCTTACATAGTTAAGTGTTTATCCTTTTCTTTGAATTTAGATAGATAGATAGATAGATAGATAGATAGATAGATAGATAGATAGATAGATAGATAGATAGATAGATAGATAGACTCCCTTTATTGTCATTGCACAAAAACACAGTAGTGAAATTGCCAACGAAATGTCGTTGCCTGGCTCCCATATAATAACAGACACAAAAGAAGATAAGTTGAAAAGGATTCAAACATTTGGAAGGTTATTGGTTGTCTTGTGTTTTGCAGCTCAAGACCATTTTTCTTTACTGGAAGGGGAGGCAAAATGGCTCTCTTGATGCTAAAGGACGTCGACCTCTGAACTAGACTAACTAGTTGAGACTGAATCAATAACAGCGCCTCTGCTGGTTGGGACTAAGAAGTGCGCTTCTCAAGCCTTCATGTCTTTGAGGCACTCAACCAAACACGTATGTTTTGTGCAAACTGTTTCTACCTATTATTTATTTAGCTACCCTTTAAAGCACATTTCATAACCTTTAAAGAAACCTGTCATCCGACACGACTGTGATCCTGTGGAATTGTGCGATTTCTGCAAACTCAAGTAACTTTTTTTTTGTGCCTGGAGCGAGCCATGGGGAGATTGACAGATAATGTGTCAGGCTGGTCTGGTGACGCATGTGTCTTTGGTGTCAGATGTCTCGCAGTCTCTGGTTCCGTGTACCTTGCACAGCTGCTACACATGGATCCAGGCTTCAATCACCTTCACTAAATAAATGTAACTGGACATGTTCTGTGATATAACTAGATGGCTCAGCCAGTTTGAGCTACCCTTGACTCTTTGTGTCTGTGCAGCAGCAGCTCTGTGAGGCTTGACAGCACCAAGGTCTCCTGGTGTTGCGTCCACATAACTGTGGCAGGGCGCCAGACCAACTTTTTTTTACAAGGAGCACAGTGGCCCTTAACCCAAAATTTTAGGAGTGCAAGCCAAAAATGTGGAGCCACACACCAAAACCCACTTAGAAAATGAGTACTCTCATTTCCTGTAATTTTTAATAAATTACTGATAAATACTGTACTATTCCGGTGTAAAAGCCGCACTCACTACATTGAGGGGAAAAAAATTATTTGGAACCTATATAAGCCGTACCGGTGTATAAGCCAAACGTGTCCACATCATAAAATGGCATATTGTGGCGTGACCAAGAAGCTCATTATTTGACAGAAGCTAGCCATGAGCTATGAAAAAAATCAAGATGAGCGACGCCGCTAGTTGTCGCCAGACAGATTTCACTGGGGCACGTGCCCCAGTATTGATCTGCAGTGCCCCAGTAAAAATGTCACCAATAAAAAAAAAGAATCACTTCAGCGTTTTAAGTGTAAGGCACATACTACCTAGTATGGTAATTAATTGCTGCTGTATTCACTCCACATAAACAATGCGCACATGGTTAATTAATATGGTCATTTATTAACGTGTAGGGACTTCAGCTGATAATCTGTGTCAACTCGAAGTTGAGAGAGAGAGAAAAAGTGAGGGAGAGAGGGAGAGAGAGGGAGAGGCAGGCGATGAGAATCACTGCGTGAGGAAGGTAATGTTAGCCGACAACAACTTGTTAAATATACTATTTTGATTTTGATTTTGATCTAACTGTAACTTCTAGATAGATATCAGAAGGTTATTCGTCCGCAGCAGGGACAAAGCAGCAAGGAATGAGAGAAGTAAGTGAAGTCCTAGCTAGCCAGGCAACAGAAGTCTGTCTTAAGTTAATGCTAAGTTAGCTAATGTTATTCCTTGTATCAAGACAACTACATTAATTTGCTGTACGAGCTGTCTGGGGAACTTCCAGTGAGTTTCATCAGCATGAAATATAATGTTGGTTGTGGTCTGCTGGTTCTGCTCAGGAACCATCATCCTGAGCATCCTGAACTCTGCATCTATGATGATTTTGAGTAAGGATCGACCGATACATATATCGGGGCGATATTTGCGTTCTTTACTTGAATCGTATCGGCCGATACGCGCGGGGATTCGCCGATATATTTTCCGCCGCATGATTTACAGACAGGCATCTGCCGGGCAGCTTTGTGTTGCTGGAGGACCCTGCAACACACGCAGTCAGCCAAAAGCATTAGCGCAGTACATTTCAGGTGGTTGATCAAAGATCTAAACAACATAGTCTGATATGATTGAATAGTTTAAAGATCTATTTATGTTCTTTGATAATAAATACGTGTTGAATTCTCTTGCACACTTTGCGCGCTCTCATGAATTTTTTGTGCCCCAGGTGTGCCCCAGTACAGTATCAGGTCTAGTGACGCCCCTGTTGTCAACCCACAGGAAATTTCAGGAGGTTGTTACTCAAGCATCTTACAAACATTCATCACACAGCAATTTAACACTCAAAAGGTATACTTCCAGAAATATACAAATATCTGCCAATACGACTTCAAAATCAAATTAAATCTTTTGCCATAATGTGTTATTTGTGTTAATGTTTCCACCACGAGTTATGTTGTTGTACTGTGATAATTCCAATGAGTTGGCTCGTTGCACTGATAGCTTGTGATTGACTCCTGCTAATGAACAAGCTACATTTCCTCACTTACTCACGAGTATTTAAACTATTAGTCGTAGTTCTGAAGTAAAGCAGATTAGAATATTGCTATAAATTAGCCGCAGGGTTCAAGGTTAATAAAAAAGTAGCAGGTTAGACACTGGAATGTACAGGACTCACTCAAACAGTAAATGAGAAATGTTTTCTGTATCTGTATGTACATTGTTTCTATCCATAAATATTCAATAACAATAAAATAAAATTGGCATATTAACTGGTAATGTTGCCATTTTCTGGGAAAATCACCACATGGATGCCTTCTAGGCAGCCAAAGAGACAGTGGAGCCAGGCAGAATGTGTAAACAAAGACGGTAGAATAGTCAAACTTCAGTGCGAGTCAAAGGTTGAGTGATCACCCACTTTGGCATCAATAGCGTTAGACTGTGACAAGCTGTCAATCGACTAGACATTTCAGACTGTTTTTCATTCTCACAGTAATAAGTGTCATCCCTGGTCAACTCCATACGGAACTTGCTCTTTTACCTAGTCGCACATGAGCATAGATGAAAAATTCACTCGCACTGTCTCATATCTTAGTCAATTCAACCATTTAGTCGCAGTCTGGAGCTCTGTGAGGGAACAATGGATGTGTTGCAGTGTAGTGATGACTACGACACTGCAAAGATGCCTTTAATCTCCTTTAGTCCACATGCCAATATCTTCCAGCAGCGCAAAGGATACAATTATATCCTTAGGACAGAAACGGAAACATGATGTGGAATTGGCTGCGTTAAGACTGCAAAACATGTGAGTTTAGTGAGTGACTCGTTTCCTAAAAACTCTACCAGTTCCTTAAAAACTGGAGAATAGAAGATCGTCGTATAGAAGATCCTTGGTTAACATTTTTTGCAGTAGGTCCTTAACCCCTTCTTATTAAGGTATTTTTTGCACTAAAATGCTTGTAAAATATAAAACTGTTCTTCAACCATTTAGGCCAGGGGTGCTCATTAAGTCGATCGCGATCTACCGGTTGATCGCGAAGGTGGTACTGGTCGATCGCGGCGTGACATTAAAAAAATATCATCCCAGCATCAATGCCGTCACTTGATTGATATACAGGGCAGCCATTCAGATGACAACTGAATGTTGCCCTTCGGGCGACCAATCAAATCAAACAACGTCTCTAAGTGCAGCAGAACTTACGATGTCAGCCTATCATCCATCCCCGTTACTTGATTGACATACAGGACAACCAGTCAGATGACAACTGAATTTTGACCTTTAGGTCACCGCCCATGCGTAAACAACGATGCAAAGTGCTAAGCTAGTCGGCGAATTGCGTCAGATTTTAAGCCCTCGCTAAAGTTTATGGTCACTAAAATGAGTGAAGGAGCTGGACCAAGTAAAAAGGCAAAAACATATCACTTCCATACGGAATGGGAGGTGGACTTTTTTTTTCCACAATGTCTTTTTCGAAGTGCGTTTGCCTGGCTAACCTGGCTATCAGCAGCTACTGTCCGGACTATGCATCCCTGGCTGATTCAATTCAGTGCAAGTCATCAAAGTAAACTCAGGTCATTACAAAAAATGTTAATA
Organism: Doryrhamphus excisus; assembly: GCF_030265055.1. Taxonomy (NCBI): domain Eukaryota; kingdom Metazoa; phylum Chordata; class Actinopteri; order Syngnathiformes; family Syngnathidae; genus Doryrhamphus; species Doryrhamphus excisus. The sequence goes on along the minus strand of NC_080476.1, from coordinate 2,921,158 downwards.
GTTAATTATGTGTGTTTTGCAATATTGGCTCATTTGGTTATGTAAGGTACATCAACATACATTGTACGTACAAATAATCCTCAATACATTTGAAAATAAATAGATGTTTTGCATTTTTGTAGTGGGTAGATCATTTTGACTCGGTCATTTTAAAAGTAGCTCGCATGCTGAAAAAGTGTGAGCACCCCTGATTTAGGCTCTCCTCCATAGTCACAATCTGTCCAAGTGTGGGTTTTGTATACAATGAAAAATGACTTTTTTTTTTTTTTTTTACTCCCGCCTATACAGTGGAACGTTGGTTAGCCTCATTATTTCATTCCAGAAGGTCCAACTCTAACTGAAACGGATGCTAACCACATCAATTTTTCCCACAAGAAATAATATAAATGTTGACATGAAACAAATTTCTGTAGTTTTACAATTATTGTTTTGCAGAAAACAATTACAAATGCATGTAATAGGCATGGGCTGGTATGTGACAGTAGATAGTGTGTACGGGTATTATAATATATATTACAGCTCTCAACTGTGTAAAAACAAAGCGCATATATATAATTTAAAAAGAACGTAATGTTACAATATTATGTAATAGTATTGAATGTGCGGGTAAATAAAGGGGTTAATGAAAACTTAAGGGTACGTTTATGTTCATGGAAGGCATGATTCTTGACGTGACTGTCCCCAAAGACACGATGTAGCAGCGAGATCAACACCACCTTTCGTTGTAACATTTATAGGCCAGAAAAGTGGAAAAGCAATTTTCTTCCAGGCCTACGATTCATTCATTCACACATGTGATACTTGCCTGTACCAGCCCTTTGAAGAAAGTCATCATAGAAGAAATAGCCAAATAATTTATAGCATCGTGATGGCACAAAACTGAGAAGCCATCAGATTGAGGGTGAATACAATTCTTCCATGCCCCCACAAAGATGTCAAACTTTGACATAAGGGGGTTAATGTATTTGAACATTCCAGCCAGCTATCTGCAGATCATTATACACGCATATGTTGTCATATATTCACACACAGTATACTTATACTGTACATACGCACACACACAACGCTGCGTTTTAGCAACACAACCTGCTGCGGCCCAAACAAGTGTGAAGTAACCGAATGTAACAATCTGCTACTTCGTGTTGTCCCGGTTTCTCAGACAGAAATACCATTTTTTCTTTCTTCCCCACCCACCCATACCCACCATCTGTTCTCTAAGTGTGCTGCATGGTGTCAATCAAATATAGCAACGCAAGCACCATGTTTCAGCCAAATCCAGCCTGGGAATGACATCAGACCGGCACGCAAGCTCAGATGAAAGCCAGGGAGCGTATTAACATTTTTGTGTTTTACAGTCGTTCCTTAGTGCCTAGCCATATAGATATCTTATCTTTATGGCGACAGTAATCCCTCGTTATTGCAGTTAATTGGTGATAAGTCAACCTCTGCGAAGTAGGATTCCTTCTTAATAAGTGGACTGTTATCGTAGTTACAACATATAAAACCTTTTTGACCTTTTAAATATGGGTTGTAATGTTATTAGAGCCCTTTAGACATGAAATAAGACCCCTATAGTCACCATTATACCTATTACCCCACATAGTAGCCATAATAAGAGAAAATAAGACATTTAAGACATACGTATATACTGTGAGACTTTTGCTCCTGTGTGTGGCTATAGGTTCCCTAGAAGTATAATGTATTTATTAATGAGGGTTTTGTGGATAAATAAACCATCGGATTATATCAGCCTGCATCTAAAATCTCTAAGCAATAGATTCCAGACCCCATCCCAGCATGTCTGTCCATCATATTTATGACGACTGTATACTGTATGTATTTATGACTCCATACCCGTCAATCCTCCTGTTTTCACTGGGGAAACAGCCATGTTTCCTCTTCGTTCTATTGGAGCAGCACAGCTTTTTGTCTGCTCAGTAACAGTCAGGCATAATTCATCCGGTATCCCTTAAAGTCAGTCCTTCAAAATAAAAGAAGCACGGCAGTAAAGTACACAGTTGCACCACATGGTGAGGGTCTTTGGAAGATCAGAATTTCCCTTGTTTTCCCGTTTTTGTCCAGAGCACTGGGCTTATTTTATCATCAAATACTGACAGGTATGATGCTATCCATTGGTGGAAGTAAAAATATGAAGGTATGATTGGTACGTTGCATTTACATACACAAAATAAGGATACTTCCCCTTCACTTTCTGAAAATGTCTCCTCCAAAACAATTGAGTTGAAATTCCTGAGGTCGAGCAACGTGTAAACATCTTATTGTGATGCTGGGTGTGGTCGTTTGGTTGTACCCATCCATACCGCTCTAGTGACTAAGAAACATTTCCCCTGGGAAACAAGCGAGGACAGACTGCACATAGACGTGTTAACATAGACGTGTTAAAAGTGACATGCTCTAATAGTAGACGACAACTCTTGAAGTCTTTCCTCATATTATTACCAGACATCTTAAAGAACATTTTTGGGAAGGTTCATTGATTTTGTGAAATCAAACAGGAAGCAATGACGGGAAACGAGCAGTGTGAGAATGGCGAAGGCAACTTGACGCCATGTGTGCAGCAGCAGCGGTGTGTAGCGTCTTCTCCCAGTGGTGCCCAAAGCACATTAGCCTCATGTCAGACCTCTAACTCCCATACTCGTCTCCCCTCTTGGCCCGAGGGGCTGTCTGACTCTCCATATTTGTATCTGTTTGCTTGCTGCATTATTTAGTGTTCTGGGCAACACATCACTTTTTTTACCTGACCTAATGGCGAACACAGTCATCCCCCGCCGCGTTGCGGTTCAAATTTTGCAGCCTTATTCTCAATTTTTTTTTTTTATTATGTTAACTCATTCAATCCCACCCATTTTTCAAAAGCCCTACCTCTTTTACCGGACATTTTTGATGATATTGACTGATGTTCCATAGCTATATATTTACTATGCCGCTTATCCTCCACTAGGGTTGCAGGGGTATGCTGGAGCCTATCCCAGCTGACTTAGGTCATCCTCTCTTTTTGCCTCTAATGCAAAAAAACGTAAACGACTTAATACTTAGTCTAAGCATTTGTATTCATGGCTGTATATTTGTATTTATGAACAGCTCCAAATGAACTGAATATGGCAATCAAGCTAAAAGATGCCACATAAGTCTAAAGTTCTATTGTATATACACACACACACACACACACATTTAGAAAGCTCAAAACTTATTAAACTCCTTAAGAATGACAAAGTCAGTGGTAAGAATATAATATGTATGTATGCTTATCTTTATCTCCCTGTTTAGTTATACACACACAGGCTGTGATGTCTGGAGCGTCCCTGAATGCATCTTGTGTTCTTGTAATGAGAAAGTGGTTAATGCGCTTAATGCGTTATTTTTGACAGCCCTACTTAGAATAAAATGTAGGACGGAAAAATGTCAACTATATGCAGGAGGTTAAGTAGACGTAATGATGCATCATTTGGTGAAATCATTTCTTCCCTACTGAGCTATTTTGCTATGCAAGTAAGTACATTTGAATAGAGGAAATGGTGCGCTAACATGGCTCCATTTGCTTTCTAAGTGTGTTTCTACATCGTTCAACTACTGTATGTCCAATGCTCTAGCACCATGCCCGTTTAGGCAGCTAACCAACTGGGCCTGAAGGCATCGCGCCCAATGACTGTGTAAGATATATTTAGCTTTGCTTTCAGCTAACAGCCACAGTAGAGCCCATCGGGCCCTATAATTTCCACATTAATGGTATCTTGGAATCGTAGAATTGGCCAATGAAAAGGGAATCTACGTACTTACTTAATGTGAATGAAATGCTGTCAACGTGAGGAGAAGGAATGTTTGTTTGGGCAAATATTTGCCCAGCAGACCACTCAATCAAGGCAGAAACTCCTCACAAACAGTAACCCACCCCCTCCCAAACTAAGCAATAGGTTGAAGCAGGCACCAAGTTAGCGAAAAATTCTCAAAAGCTGATCTCGTCAGTGAGTGTGTGTGGAAGCTTGGCTGGGTTAGCGTAGAGCATGCTAATGTGGCCGAGCGTGTACGACTCAGGATGTATGTGTGTGTTTACACTGTGTTACGTTGCATTGGTTACTATGTCTTCTGTTTGTAGAAGGGAGTGCATGCATGGCCATGGAGCTTTGGATTTGTTTTCTTGGTTTGATTTGAAACATTTAAGTGTTTCATATTAAAAACTGAATTATAAAAAATGTACGGGGCAAAAAGGAGAATTTGGGATTTGGGAAGAAATAATAGGGATTTCATAGGAGCCTAACACAAGGTGTTGTTTTCTTTCCCGACCATTTCCCTGCTATCGTTTCCCTGACAGAACGTGTTACTCCATGAGGATCATAAACACTAAGTGTGACTCCATGATTCACAGCCTCTACACGCCCCCTCCAGGTCCACTTCCCTTCCAATGCTGAATGTAGGTCACTTCGGGCTGTCGTAGGAGTATTTGTTTTCCTGGCTGTCACGTCGCATTATACCCCGGCGTTCCTTAACTAACATCTGCAACGTGAGGCTCTCATGGACAAGGCGGTTATTTTAATGCACGCTTGCATGCTTTAGGGAAAAAAAATGTTCGCTCGATGTTCTCGCTGTGCCGGCCAGAACACTGCGCCATGCTGAGTAATGGAGGTGTCAAAAGCAAACCAAACGTTTGGTTCCGGACTATTCATTTCAATTGGTCACATTTTCAGAAAGATAAGAACCCCTGGGAATTGGGGGGGTGGGTGGTTAGGCAGGGCTGGACCACCCAGCGAGAATTCTGTCCCCCACCAACGGGTTCTACTGTATGCCCATGAAGCACACAAATCCAATGTTTCCCATACATTTAACTTTCATTCCTTTTTTTGTGGCGGTCTGCCACAAATAAATTTGAACCTCCATTCATGATTTAGCGCTACCTGTTTTTTCCTTAGTAATCTTCTTTATTTTCTCTTCTTTATTCCCAAAATAGTTTGCCTTTATTTGCCCAATATAACTTATTCAACAACCTAATTTATAGAAAAACATTATTCAAGTGTTTCCAGTTAGATGAAAACTTTTTCCCTTAATATTTTGACTGTATTCATGTAAAAATGACTGCTTTGTTTTCTTTGTTTTTTTAAATTAGACTTGTAGAATGTGCTGCGGAGCCAAAAATAAAACAGCCGGCGGATGCAAATGACCCCCAGGCCGCACTTTGGACCCCGCCCTGCCCTAAATACTCGCAACAAATTCAGTGAGGACTTCTGGGAGTCTGAAATGCTTTTCACAATGTTGTTATTACATTCTGTCTTTCTAAGGGGGTAAACCTTCAAAAACAACAGGGAATCGACCACTTATTTTCCCCTTTGTATTACCTGTGAAGATTAGTATGCATTAGCATTTCAAACTACAAAAGGAGGGTTGTTTTTAATCACGAGGATTTGCATGTTTAGCAGAGATCCACCTTGGGGAGGTTGCTTGGCCGTAATTAGTCCATTCTTTGACCTTTATTTGCCCAGCCCCATTATAACCCCACCGGGCAGCACTGAACCCAGTCTGACCTGTGGGAATTTAGCGTGGATGTCACAGCGTCCCTTGAAGGGACGAGAGACGCCTTGCAGTCAGCTGGGTCATGCGTGATGTTAATGACAACCAACTGCTATCCCAGGAGATGACTCCATTGAGCATGCATATTTAGCAGGCTCGGCTGATGGGCCCGTTTGCCCTCACACATACTCATGTAGTGATGGCCTGTCTGCGTCAAAGCTAAGGAACGAAATAAAAACTATTATTCTTATTTTGTATCTAAAGGGGACCTAGTATGCTCATTTTTTGGTCCTTTGTATTGATTTGTGGACTCCTGTAGAGCAGCTACACACACTGACCCGCAGAAAGTTTTCTAGATTTTCCAGAATCTGCACCTTTTCCACATGTATTCCAAAACCGTCTGTTTTAATTTATTCCACCCACGGCCCGCCTGCAGGCACGCCCACTCAGCAGTGATTGGTCTGACTCAGTTTGTACCTAGGCATGCCCTTATATAAGATTCTGAAACCAAGCGTTCAACACGAGAATACAACATTCCAATATCATTTATAGGTCAGAAAAGTGGAAAAAGCATCATAGGTCCACCTAGACACCCAGTGACCGATAGCTATTTCTATACTTGAAAATGCCTTGGCAATGCTTTTGGTGCAAAAATAGCTACAATTTGCTTAAATATGCACATTTTGGACAAATATTAGGCTGCATTCAACCACGACACAGCATGATTTATTACTGGATATGTTTAAAAAGCCACAAAATCGGAGCTACGTGACAAAGGACATTTGTAAATGCATATCAATAAGGACTGTGCTAGTCAAAGATCCTTTATATGAGCAGAGCATTCTCCTGATTTTAGGAATCTGCTGTAAATTTCACTTCCAAGTTGTGAACTGTACTCTGGAGCTGGTCTAATGTCATTCTGCTGGACTTGGCACCCAACTGCCAGTTGACTACCGCCGTCTTAAATGCTTCAAGGTGTTTTCAAGGCATCCATGTTCAATGATTTGTGAGCAGCTTCATCACTCGTCTTATGGTGGCCATGTGATGCATTTTTTTGCACAATGGACGGATTATCAGCCACGTTCAGCATGGTAAAGAATATGTTTCCATTACTGTTTGCTTCAGACAGCAAAAAGAGATTTGTCAGTAAATGAGCAGATGGTGCGTGTCAATGACTCTCAACCAATGGGATGTGGAAACAAATGTCCTCTCTTGTGGTTTCTCGCTGAAGTCACGCTTGCCATTCCTTCCACCCCCAGCATGCCTTACACATGTTCCTTTGCCATTGCAGGGACACGAGTCCAAAAGCACAGCCTGCAGACTGCACAGAACCTCCTGCAGGAAGAGGTGGCACGTGCCGAGGAGCGCTCAGAGGTAAAGAATGTACTGTACATACAGTATGTACTGTATGAGTGATTATGGACATTAACTACTGAAATAAAGTGGTAGCTTCCTAGCAGACAGACAACTCCATTGTAGTTATTGTCCTGGTAATCTTTTCTGGTTACGAGGCAGTGTTGGTAAGGCTCACACATCCGCCCCACCACCGACAGATGAAAGAGAGCCACATAACAGCCAACCTTACGAGACCTTGTGTATTTAGTGAAATTGTATTCATTCACAATGCAATCCATATGCCCTATAGATCTATAGATACAGTAGATGCATGTCTGTGTGGCTCCTCTATTGTTAGAACAAAGAGCAAGAGATTTTCAAGACGTCATGTGATCTTTTCTTTGTTTTCTCTGCTGCGTCACACTTGCATTGATCCGCACAGGATGTGCCTCCCCCCACCCCCACCCCACCCCAACCCCACCCCTCGAGACCCTAATCAATACCTCCACAGTGCTGATGGATTTTAGCAACATCCACGTTTTCCTTTCTTATGATAAAAGAATGGGGTTGTGCCCAGAAGCCATGATAAAGCATCACAGCCAACAGCATTCCTCCGTGAATCACCAGCACCTTATCGTGGTGGAGGATCACGGTTGTCTGGGGCTATAAACCCACTGGTTTCAGCATGCGATCTACTTTTAAAATGACCGAGTCAAAATGATCTACCCACTACAAAAATGCAAAACATCTATTTATTTTCAAATGTATTGAGAATTATTTGTACGTACAATGTATGTTGATGTACCCTACATAACCAAATGAGCCAATATTGCAAAACACACATAATTAACAATTAACATTTTTTGTAATTACCTCCACATTTCCCTTCTTTGGTACTGCGATGGTAGAATGGCATATGAGGCAAACGCACTTTGAAAAAGACATTGTGAAAAAAAAGTCCACCTCCCATTCCGTATGGAAGTGATATGTTTTTGCCTTTTTACTTGGTCCAGTTTTTGCCTTTTTACTTGGTCCAGCTCCTTCACTCATTTTAGTGACCATAAACTTTAGCGAGGGCTTAAAATCTGACGCAATTCGCCGACTAGCTTAGCACTTTGCATCGCTGTTTACGCATGAGCGGTGACCTAAAGGTCAAAATTCAGTTGTCATCTGACTGGTTGTCCTGTATGTCAATCAAGTAACGGGGATGGATGATAGGCTGACATCGTAAGTTCTGCTGCACTTACGTAGAGACGTTGTTTGATTTGATTGGTCGCCCGAAGGGCAACATTCAGTTGTCATCTGAATGGCTGCCCTGTATATCAATCAGGATCTCAGGAACGTTTTGGGTTTAATATTCACCCATATGCTTTTGTTAATAGAACTATTGAACATTGATGCTAGGATGATATTTTTTTAATGTCACGCCGCGATCGACCAGCGATCGACCAGTACCACCTCCGCGATCGACCGGTAGATCGCGATCGACTTAATGAGCACCCCTGCTCTAGACAGTTCCGAGGTGACGGGACTGATAAAGAACTATTCAGAAGACCTAATGAGAGATAATGAAAGACACCACACCTTGCCCGGACTTCTGACACTGGAGCCAGGCCGGTGGGAGGGGCTCGTAGGCGAGTGCCTGGTGGTTGGCCTTCCCCTTATGGGGCCCAGCCGGACCTGCCCTGAAGAAGCCCACCACCTGCAGGGGCAAGCCTAAGGTTCCGGTGCATTTTTTGTTGGGTGGGGAACGAAGGTGGGCACCAGGGCGTTCTGGTCTTCAGCAGCCAAATCTGGTTCTTGGGACATGGAATGTCACTTCTCTGGCAGGGAAGGACCCAGAGCTTGCATGAGAGGTTTCCAACTACACATAGTCGGATTCACCCCACAGTTTGGGTTCTGGAACCAAACTCCTCGAGATAGGCTGGAGCTTGTGGGAGGCCATGAATCACCATTGCCAGCCTGTCGTGGTGAAGAGAGAGCTGAGAGCTAAGGTTACAAGCAGCCAAAATGACTTCACTTCTTAGGGTGGCTGGACTCACCCTAAAAAGGGGAGGAGCTTAGTCATCCGGGTGGAGCTCGGAGCAGAGCCACCGCCCCATCACATCACAATGTGACGCTAGTTGAGGAGGCCCCTGAGCAGATCTAGGACTGCAGGATGCATCCCACAGGGACCTGGGAATGCCTTGGTGTTCTTTCATTGGAACTGTGATGGCACAGAACCAGGGGGAAGTTTAATGTGAACAAACTCATTGTGCAGCAGTGTTAAACAGGAAACTCTCACAGGACGACTTTTCTATAACAGAAAAGATGATCAGTCCCTGTCCACAGTGAGAGTCAGGTTGAAATGCTTAATTGAGCACCTGTAACCTCAGGTTGTCCGGTTAACGTGCTGTTAATTAGCCTGCTGTGATTTGCGGGGGTATCCATTTGTCATCAGTGATTGAAGCAGTGCTGCTGTTGCACTTTGGAAGGCTTCAAATTGGGAAGACAATGTGGACAGACTCTCTCTTCAATGAAGCGTGCTCCAACTTGCTGAAATGTAAATGTGATAAGGAGGTTTATTTATGGAAGCCTCATTTGCATGAATATCTCTGTTAATTAAGATCATGTTGACGCTTTTTCAATTACAGCCACGGCAGGCACTTTTAGAACATCCCACTTTGGAACGCCTGGGATTTTGATTCAGTGACCCAAATACAAACGGATAACGTGGTTATAGAAGCAAAGCAGAAATAGATCTTTTTCCTAGAAAGCAGGCTTTCCCCAACGTTATTCAGCTCAGGGACCAAATTTGGTTCCTCCCCTGAGACTTGGTAGAATGTGTTAATTTTTTTTATTTGGGACATACGTATAACAAAATGATATGAAGGACGATCATGTGGGGACACTTGCGCAATTCAATAGGTCCAAAACGTATTTATTCCTGCCACTAGTGTGTACACTTAGTTAATGGGTCATAATCAGGGTGTGGTGGTACACGTATTGGTCATCATGGCTGTGGTACCACATAGAACACAATAAGTGAGGGTTTCGTTTTAAAAGACAAAAACTCTTTTTTAGATTTAACTAAAATGAAAATGACTTTAAAAACCAAGGTATGTACATTGCTAGCATGAATTACATCAAAAATACTGTACATGAACTCATTCAACAGACTTGGGAAGACGAGAATTTGCAGCAACAATCCTGCACTCATCGTCTTTACTGTGACCACCATCCAACGTCCCTTCTGTCGTCCAATGGACTCAACACACGCTTTTCCTGAACGCTAATGTGGTTCCATAGTGTTACTCCACATATTGATGTCATATCGACTGATCCCCCGAGCCTGCGTATTGCAGTTGAGGTTTGAACACAGGAACACATCCGCAGTCTTATTTATGTCTTTAAATGTCAACTATATTGGACAATAGGAATGTAAAGGTGACTATAGGGGTGTTATCTTATGCATAGTGTACTCTAATAATGGTAAAATAGTAGTGAAAAAGTCATTTATATTACAGTAAACCTCGGATATATCAGATTCAATTGTTCCCACTGGTTTTGTCCGATATAAGTGAAATCCGTTATATGCGTATACCGGAAAATGTCAGTTTTACGCATATATCGGATTTATATCCGGTATATGCGTTAATCGGATTTTATCCGTTATAAAAAGGCACTTCCTTGACTATGTTTCCAATATACCTGGACTAGGCAATGAATATTTCCAATAGTGAGGTTAAGATCTCATTCACTGCTGTGCTAGTATTATTGACGTCACTCACTTTTATATTTGTCCTAAATCTGGCCACGATGCGGCCATCCGATATATGCGAGGGAAATTTAATGGAAATGCATTGGAACGGGACTGGAGATTTTGTCCGAAATAGGCGAAATCCGTTATAAAAAATCCGATATATGCAATGAATTTTTATTGGAAATGCATTACAGAAAAATCGGTTCTTTTTTATCTGTCCGTTGTGAGCGAATTTCCGATATATCCGAGTCCGATATGTATATACATATACAGTTTTATATTCTATTTATTGACATTGAATCCTACTTAGCGGAAACTATGGAATCCGTTAAATTTCGGTGATAAATGAGGGTCACCTGTACACCGTTTGTGGTCACCTTGCTGCATCTCACTTTCAGGTTAGCAGTCTTCTTACAGGTGAGGACAGCTTTATGTCGAGCAACTGGTCTTCTTTTCACATCCGTTCTTTGCTATGAGGTGCCATGTTGAACTTGCAGTGACCAGTTTAATACACCTGCTACCCACTCACACCCAAGACCTTGAAACACCCACTAACAGTCACGTGACGCTGCGGAGGAAAAGTAGCTAATTACTGTGTGTGTGTTGTGTGTGAAATTGGCACTGTTATTCAGGCTGTACACTGACTACTTTACATTGATTCAACGTGTCATTTAATGTTGTCCCATGGAGAAATTATTATTATTTTATTCTGTATCTTTCATTGATGGAAAAGTTTTGAGACCCCAACCGTACATGAACTAATGATAAAGACACGGGAAGACACAAAGCTGTGCTCCAGTCCTGTGTGCTTCACCATGACAACCGTGCCAACACCATCTCCCGCCCATCGTCCGGGTCGCTCTTGTCCTGAAAGTAAATAAGACGGCCTCATGTAGTGCGTGACGTAAGAGCGGCTGATGACACTTGATGAGAACTCCCAGATGGATGGGCTTCAAACTCTCCGTCCTGGGAACTCATTCAGACGCGGATGCTCGGTGCTTTTCATGCGTTGCCAAAAGTAACAGTTGTGCCATCCGGGCCTTTGTTGGCCATGTAGAAAGTTGCTTACAGTGAATTATTACAGCTGACAAACCGGGCCAAAGTTCACGTGTAAACATCCCGGCGCTTATTAAATTCTCTGCAGAGGAAGCCTCCCCCCCCACCCCACCCCCTTGTGTGTGCATCTTTGTCTGCTGATGTGGGTTTATTTTGTCTGGCCTGCTTCACAGGAGCTGCTGGACAAGTTCATGGAGGGGAACGTAAGCCTAGATGAGTTCTTGGACTCCTTCCAGAGCTCCAGGAGGACTTATCATATCCGGCGAGCACAAGCGGAGAAGATGCAGGAGATGAGCCGCTCCAAGAGGCAAGCGGGTAAAGGCGAGGAGAAGGGGGACACGGGAGGGGAAGTCCCCTCCGAGCGCCTCCTCCCGGACCCTCCGCGGCCCAACGGCTTCGTAGCGCAGGGACCTCTCCGGGTGTTCCAGGTGCGCTACGGACTCACGCCGGCCATCCTCCTCCCGCATTACCCCGTGTCTCCGCCGAACCACCAAAACAGGACTCCCCCTCCGCCAGAGCCGCCCCACCAGGGGCACATCTTCAGCCCCGGCGGCGCCCCTCCACTGTCGGGGCACGGACAGCCGGTCGGCCTCAGGGTCATCGGGCAGCTGCCGGGGGGTTGGCCAGCAAACGGGCGGCCTGTGCGTTTGCAGCAGCTCTACAGGCCCAACCCTCAACAGCCCGAACCGCCGTTCCGATAGGCCGGGAAGAGAACGAGCTGCTTTGAAAGGTCTCGGATCCCAGGAAAGACGGGGGCGCCATCCGTCTCCGTCCACACAGGAAGCTGCCAGCACGTAGACGACACGGACCCGTGCACTTATGTCCCAAAAGAGGAGCCGCGACAGAAATGCCTTCCATCAGGCGACTGCGGTGCAAAAGACAAAAGATGTCTTATTTATTGTCGCACACGTGATGATCTACTGAAAGTCATTCAGCCTCTTTGGGTTTTTAGATTTATTCCTCTAAATCCTATTTCAAATGGCCGTCTTCAGAGATGCTAAAGGGAGACCTGCTTTTCTTTTCAATGCAGACGTTCCCACCCCCCTCCCCCTCCCCCATCCCCTTCAGTGCTCAGAGTGGAGGATTTCAGTCTCCATGGGAGGAAGTCAGACTGGTTAGCGGCGCTCCTGCAGCTTTTGGGATTAGAATAATTCTCCAATTATTCCACGACTTGGTGTGATGTTTTTTTGTTATTTTTTCAAGTCATTGTTAGCGAAGCTTTCCTTGTGTGGGTGCCCACTTCCACCAATCAGCTCTCTTTAATGGCATCTTTTAACCATGTCGAGCTCACTTCCTGTTTACGTACCCGCATTTCTCTGGACATCACAGGTTCACACTTCCATAATTCAACATGAAGAATGATTCATTTTCTTGATTGACATCTACCAGCTTACACTTCACAGTTTTTAGTCATGGCCAAAACTGTGACCTAAATGCATCTTAAGAGTTTCCCAGTGTGCTCAAATATTGTTTCATATTTCTGGAGGAGGACTAAATCCTCTGAAGATTTAAGGATTGGGAAAAATAATTCCTACCCTGAAGCTTCAATTTATTAGGTTTGTCAAATCAGACGATCTTATGCCGTATTTCCTCAAATAATATTCTCCCATAGACGCTGCCCTTCAGTTAATCAGGGACATTTTCTTCAATAACAGCCCCTCCCACTAGGATCCATCCATTCTATCCTCATGAGGGTATGAGTAGGGTATGCTGGAGCCTATCCCAGCTGGACTGGTCACCAGCCGAGCACAGGGCACATATAGACATACTACAACCCTTCTTACTAGATTCCCTCATCAACCTAACATGCATATTGTTGGAATGTGGGAGGGAACCGGAGTACCCGCAGAACACCCGCCCGCCCACCCACGGAGAGAACATGTCAACTCCACGCAGAGATGACCAATGGAGATTGGAACCAAGAGCTATTCACATCTGACTGTGTGGCCAACATGCTAACCACTAGTATTATAAAATTCACTTTCTATATTCAAATGCATACAGCCGTACAAAAAGGCAGGCAGTGTTCCCCATTAAAGACACCCAAGAATAAATTCATTTGATGGATGTGGAGGAAACAATGTGGAATGATTCTAAATGATGAATAAATGGAACGTACATGCTGGTGAGATTGAATTCAGCAGTGATTCTCACCTTCCTATCAAATTGTTGGCACTGAACAAACTGCTTTGTTGCGTGCCATATTGTACGAAAATCAGCCACTTTTACTCTCGTATTTTCCCACCAATCTATGACTAAATCCTGGTGTTTTGTGGTTGTATACAGCCTGTTATCAAACAATGCATATTTAAGCAGATTTTACATATTTTTTTTCCTAAATGAAGCGTTTTCCAGTATAAAAATGGCCAAATGGAGTAAAATCTAAATATAAGGCATTCAGTGTCATGTCATAATGTAGTATTCTACACTTCTCATTAAGTGTCATGAATACTCTGTGAGACACACAAGCACCAGACTTTTACTGCAGCTTTAAATGATGTCACAACAGCCACAATAATCCCTAACACAGCTGTATTGTTGATAAAGATAAAACTCACGTCCTAACACCCGACTTCCTGTTGGTCCCCCGCTCAGCTCCACCAGCACCGCAACACACGACAACGCACGAGTCTGATTTATGTGATTGTGTCTACTATATTGGCTAATAGTCTGCCATGTTGGGTTTTGCCCAATAAAATAAGGCATTAAACCTCAGTTTGCAACACTGCATTGGCGGGTGAAGCGAGTGGCGGATGTGGGCGGACCTTCCCGACCATTCATGCCGTCCCACCTCCCATTTTATTCTTGGGTTTTGTGTACACAGGACTTTTTTTTTTTTTTTTGAATTGCCTAAATGTCCACATGATGGTGATGCAACTGAGCAGTGTTTGGCTGTCCACTCAGGAAAGAAAAAGAAATCCACTCCCAATGAGTGGTTTTGTTGTTGTTGTTAAAGAGTTATTGCGTCATTTTGGTCTTCTGTTGGTCATTTGTGGCTAAAAACAAATGTATTGATATAAGTAGCCCACATACAGTAACCACTCTCCCGGGGAGTGCTCATTGCTGTCCGGTCTCCTCTATGCGGGATTCTTCCCCAGCCGCCACCTTTTAACATTGACATTCACACAAAAGTATTGGGACACAGGAACTTACCAGCGACTCACCTGAGAGAGATGTCTCCAGACTGTTCTTACAAACGTCTTAACTGTCTGGACCAGGGGTGCTCACACTTTTTCAGCATGCGAGCTACTTTTAAAATGACCGAGTCAAAATGATCTACCCACTACAAAAATGCAAAACATCTATTTATTTTCAAATGTATTGAGGATTATTTGTACGTACAATGTATGTTGATGTACCTTACATAACCAAATGAGCCAATATTGCAAAACACACATAATTAACTATTAACATTTTTTGTAATTACCTGAGTTTACTTTGATGACTTGCACTGAATTGAACCAGCCAGGGATGCATAGTCCGGACAGTAGCTGCTGATAGCCAGCCTCAAGCACACTTCCAAATGTTTATCAGTCATGGATAATATCCGTATCATAATATCCGTATAATATTCCATATCCGTATGGAAGTGATATGTTTTTGCCTTTTTACTTGGTCCAGTTTTTGCCTTTTTACTTGGTCCAGCTCCTTCACTCATTTTAGTGACCATAAACTTTAGCGAGGGCTTAAAATCTCGCAATTCGCCGACTAGCTTAGCACTTTGCATCGTTGTTTACGCATGAGCGGTGACCTAAAGGTCAAAATTCAGTTGTCATCTGACTGGTTGTCCTGTATGTCAATCAAGTAACGGGGATGGATGATAGGCTGACATCGTAAGTTCTGCTGCACTTAGAGACGTTGTTTGATTTGATTGGTCGCCCGAAGGGCAACATTCAGTTGTCATCTGAATGGCTGCCCTGTATATCAATCAAGTGACGGCATTGATGCTAGGATGATATTTTTTTTATGTCACGCCGCGATCGACCAGCGATCGACCAGCGATCGACCAGTACCACCTCCGCGATCGACTTAATGAGCACCCCTGGTCTGGACTGTCCACAAGGTAAATAAGAGGTGGCTTGTGTGATGTCATTGGAGCTAAGACGTGCATCATGATCCACATCAAGTCCACGTTGAAAGGAAAAAAGCTTGTGTTGCAGTACAGGAGCCATTCTTGAAAATGACAATGGTCTTTTATGTCGGCTCAAGATGTGCAAGCGTACCTAATATTGTGTCCGTTAAGTCAAGCTGCATAAATGAAGGCTGCTGGGGAAGTTCCTGTGCATGCTGGCCTCCACGGTACGGTACAGTACGGTACAGTACGATATGCAACAGGACGGAATTGGACACTGCTTGTGAACATCTTGGCTATTTCCCTCTCCGACATCCAAGTGACCTTACACAACATGTTTACATTCCCATTCGCCTCTCATGGAGTTGTCAATAAAGCACATTTGCTACTCTGAACCATGTGACGTGTTTCTATCACGGTGTGCTGCTCTGCTTTGTCTTGGCAGGGTTGCTTGGTTGGTTTGTGAACACCCGTTTCTACATCTTAATGCTATTAAGATGTTCTTTGGCTACGGAGCTTTTCACAGCTCAAAGCTGGAAGGCGATAGTTCACCAGGAATAGGGTTAGAAATCAATTTGTGACAAACCATGTGCTAATACAAGTTTAAAATGAACAAACATACTTAATGAAACGTTTTTCCATAATGCATTGTGTCTGAACAACGCATTCATTGGGGTGCTGCAATGATGTCAGCCTCTCCCTGGGCTCCTTTGGCTCCCTCTGGTGGACAGAGGCGGCATTGTAGTGCCATCCATCCAATTTCGGCAACATTTTTGATACCATATTCATTCATTCATTTTCTACCGCTTTTTCTTCACGAGGTTCGGGGGGGGTGCTGGAGCCTATCCCAGCTGTCTTCGGGCGTAAGGCGTGGTACACCCTGGACTGGTGGCCAGCCAATCACAGGGCACATATAGACAAACAACCATTCACACTCACATTCATACCTATGGACAATTTGGAGCGGCCAATTAACCTAGCATGTTTTTGGAATGTGGGAGGAAACCGGAGTACCCGGAGAAAACCCACGCATGCACAGGGAGAACATGCAAACTCCACACAGAGATGCCCGAGGGTGGAATTTAACCCTGGTCTCCTAGCTGTGAGGTCTGTGCGCTAACCCCTAGACCACTGATACCATCTTTTCATTGATAATTATGAGGTGTAATGTCCATTTGAACCACTAGATGGTATTCAAGTAACATGAGCTTCAGTCACATTAGCTTGACACAGAAGTTAATGGGAGTACTTCATTCATTTTTTGTCCGGCTTGTCCTCACGAGGGTCGTATCGAAACCTTAATTACTCAGAAGTATTTAACATTGTAATTGGAATGGCCTGAGGTTTTTAATTTTAAAAAATACAAAAAAAAACAATAGTGGCCATGTAAGATGTAATGTTTTTCATGTCCATGTCGTCTTTCATTCGGGTGCATTGTTCAGGAAGTGCTGTTGTGTATTTTTTTGACAACCGAAAAGGATGGTGGTGTTTTCAGTTTTTCGTGTTACCCTGCTTCCTCGTCACTACAAAACCAAAATATTACAACACCGGGAATGTTGCGCTCGCCTTAGAAATATCTGTGATTCGTGTTAGCGGATGCTATCTCACGAGGCCTTTGTGTTTGGAAGCTGGTGTTGATGTGTCGGCTCACTAGTAGCCCATCCTCCACCAAGAGACCGAATAAGAGGAGAGAGGTTCACTTCCCCCTGTTTATTCACACAGACAGATGCAGAGTGAGCCCTCTTGTCATCCAGCCTGTGCAGCACACAGAGACTAACAGATGGTGCACAAGCATACACGTACATGTCCGTTTATCGAGGGCTCATGCTTTCTTTTAATCGTCCCATGAATGTATTTATCTATTATGGTGGCAGGCCTAATGCTGCTGGTCCTCCAATCGAATGCTTTGCTCAGACAAAATATGAGAAAACTTTGAAATCTATATTTTTCATTGTAAGTTTAGAGTTCTTTATAAGATGAGTCAGACTGTTATGTTGAGTTATGACCTGCCATTATGTATGTTTTGCAAGCTAATAGGATGCTAATTGTGATTTTAAAAATACATAAAGAACTCAGACTCCCGCCTCAGAGTATTAATAACACGAGCATATGGGACAGGAACCAGAAAAGTCACACACCATTCCTTCCTGCGGATTACATCACAAGTCACTCACGTTTTTGCAGCGGATTCCTAAAAACACCAGGTCTTTGACTCGTGTTGTTTTTGCAGTACTATGTCTTTAAAAACAAAACAAATACAAAGCATGGGTTTCCAACGTGTGGGCCGGGAGCCATCCCACGACTGTTTCTTTACTGGCCCACAGCACAATCCAAAAATGGAATTTTTAAACTTTTTAACATTTTAAAACAGCACAAATGAGACAATTTGTAATATTACAAGCATAAAGTTTGGACACCATATGGAGGTCTTGGATGTCATTGTTATGCAGATATAGACATCTAAAGACATTTAAAGACATCAGAGACATCTTTTGTTCTCTGGCCGAGCAGCTCTGCACTGCTTCATTATTCATAGGCTGCTGGTTAAGTCAAAGCAGAGCTGGGGCGCCCTCTAGTGGCCAGTTGTCAACACGTGCCCCGCTATCACACTTAGTCGTGTTACAATGCCCTCTAGTGGCCAGTTGTCAACACGTGCCCCGCTATCACACTTAGTCGTGTTACAATGCCCTCTAGTGGCCAGTTGTCAACACGTGCCCCGCTATCACACTTAGTCGTGTTACAATGCCCTCTAGTGGCCAGTTGTCAACACGTCCCCCGCTATCAAAATGATAGCCGTGTTACAATGCCCTCTAGTGGCCACTCGTGTTATTTATGTAGTACTTTAGCCACTTGAATGACCAAAAATCGAATCAAGCTTCATAAAAAAACATAAAATAAGCGAGACTTTATTGTGGAAATCAATGTTTTTATTGTGTAACCACAATGGTTGCATTTAGCAGATCTGTCAGGATGACTTCAGTGTTTAATGACAAAGTGCTAAAAGGCTGTGATGATATTATTTTATATTTGAACCTCCCCCACGATGTAGTTTTTCATTAAAACAGGCTCAGAGCTTAATCTCCTACTGTGCCAAACACCACTTGAACCCCTTTTTTCATTTTAATGCACACTTGGCTCAGAATCCTTCACAACGTCCGAAGTCCAACCATCAGGAATTTGCTGGTCAGATTAGCTTTTTGTTACGGCTACGGACAAGTGTGACGATAGCCATAGAACCTGTAAAACAATCCAAAAGCTGTAAACAACCTGGCTGCTCAGCACGGAATGGCTGAGCCAAGTGTACTACACTAGACTAGAACTTTTTTACGCTTGAAAATGCTTCATGTAGGCCAACGATGCGTAACATTTGCTTAAATATGCATTTTTGACTAATAATAGGCCGCCCACGATAACTGAATTTCAACAAAGTAGGATTCAATGTAGTTATGACTTTCTAAATATAGATTATTATTATTATTATTATTGGAACCAAAGAGATGAAATAACACCTTTCCATTCCTATTATTCTTTGTGCGGGCGATGAGACCTCTTCCTGGAGATAAAAAAACTAGTTAGCCTCTCCAAACAGTGTTTCAAACAGTTCAAAGAATTCACCACTTCCACACAAGTTGAGAGGGTCCTTTCAGTCATGGCACGTCGGCCCGGCCTCCATGCAGTGTGACAGGTAACGTAGTCTAGGTCGTGTATCATAACGTTACTGATCCTCGTGACCATCACAAGAATTCCTACTGTAGTAGTGGGATTTAGTAAAGCTCCGACAGGGATTCTATTTGGATCTGCTTACCTTCTTTTTACACTTCTAAGATTTTTTTTTAAGTGCGATGCATTTCCACGCAAGTAGTAGGTCTAATAGTAATCCTTCATCGTCAAAGATGGATGTTTTTTTTTATTTCAACAGTGCTTCTTTTTACACTTGCATGCTGTCCAGTTTCCCCCAGGAAGAGATGGGATCCAGAGAAGGATGCCGTCACGGCGGCGCCTCACATCTTGGTGACGTCCACGGCGTTGTGAATGTCAATGACGTGGAAGCCCAGGTTGTCGATGCCCATCTTCTGCTGGTTCTTCTGACCATCCTTCACGTGGTGGTTCCGGTTGCCCTCGAAGCACTGGGCGCAGTGCGGCGTGCCCACCCGCACGCTTTTGGAGAAGTTGGAGAAGTCCACGCTGTACTTGCCGGTCTTGGTGCGGGAGATGATGGGCAGGAAGTTGTGTCCCCACTGAATCTCCTGCGGGATGAAGGAGGTCCGCACCTGGCAGGAGGAGCTGGTGGACTCGGCGATGCCATCCAGGAAGACCACCAGCTCAAAGTCCTGCTGGGGGAGCGTGTCGGCCGACAGCTCGTAGAAGGGGCTGGAGCGGTTGATGACGTGGTAGAGGGTCAAAGGACAAACGAAGAACAGGTTGTCCTTCCCGGCGTCCACCATGAAGTTGATGTCCAGCTGGTCCAGGATGAAGGTTTCTCCGTCGGGCGTGGTGGTGGTCCTCAGCAGCTTGCCGTAGATCTGGCTGCTGATGAGGAGAGTCTTGCGGAGGTTGGCCACGCGGATCAGGAGGCAGAGCTTCCCTTTCATGAGGCAGATGACGGCCATGTCGCTGAAGCTCACCGTCTTGGCTCGACGCTTTGGAAGCGAGATCTTGGCCAGGATGACGCCGCACATGAAGCTGTTGATGAACACGCCCACCACCGACTGCAGGACGATGACGGCCACCGTGCCGGGGCACTGCCCCGTCAGGGCCCGGCCGCCGTAGCCGATGGTGGTCTGCGTCTCCAGCGAGTAGAGGAAGGCCGTGGTCAGGCTGTTGACGTTGGCGATGCACGTGACGTGGCCGTCTGCGCCGGGCTGTCCTACCAGGTCACCGTTGCTCTTGGCGATCCAGTACCACAGCAGGCTGAAGATGAACCAGCTCCCGGTGAAGGACGCCACGAACAGGAGGAGCACGAAGCGCCAGCGGATCTCCACAAAGGTGGTCCAGAAGTCCACCAGGTAGGTGAAGTGGTTGTGGATGTTGCCGAACTCGATGTTGCAGCGCCCGTCTTTGGTGACCAGGCGGGTTTTGCGACCCTGGTGCCTGCTTGGCTGGATGTGACCGCGGAGCAGCTGGAACATTCTGGAACCTGGTGGGGAACACCGCATGAGTCCAAACAGCATTTTACTTTGAAAATCCTGGGACAAAAAATGGATTTCAGACCCATTGGGGGCCCAATGGGCTCATACGCAGAAGTTTTGGGATGCCTACAGGAACTGACCAATGGGCATACATGCTTCAGAATATCTATATACAGTACATGTGTATGTTTTATATACAGTACATACAGTATGTATTCATTCTGACCTCAACACATCAACAGCAGTTCAATCCCAACGTCGCATCTCCAGTTCGTTCATCCATCAACACTTCCTCATTCTTGTTACAAGACCGCAAGACGCATCCATCACTCACATCATGACTAAAATACATGTATGATGCGTGTATATGTACATAGTACTGTATATGTACATACGGAAGTAAACAGGAGCAAAGAAAAACATTGTTACCTCTCACTTAATTACTTAATACTTACTTAATAATTTGGATGTACAATTTAAATATGCTGGAAAATACACTGAGGACATTCACCTTAAAGGGGACCTATTAGGCTTTTTCCACTTTTCTGACCTATAAATGTAGTTAGAAGGTTCGATCCTCGTCTTCAACCATGCCAAAGTTTCACATAATGAGGTTTGCGCATTTGGAAGTGAGCCCTGAAAGAAGTTTGGGATGGCTCAAAACGCTCTGTGTCAGAGGGCGTTGCCAAACTGTTCCTTTGTGATGTCACAGAGGGGTGACAGCATGCCCGTGGTCTTAGTGAGGATAAGCTGCAGAGAAAACGGATGACAGAACCTTGCATTGACACAAAACGCCCCAAAATTATTCTAATTAGGGATGTCTAATTATCGGTACGGCATGGCGGTCAAGTGGTTAGCGCGCAGGCCTCGCAGCGAGGGGACCCAAGTTCAATTCCACCCTCGGCCATCTCTGTGTGGAGTTTGCATGTTCTCCCCGTGCATGCGTGGGTTTTCTCCGGGTACTCCGGTTTCCTCCCACATTCCAAAAACATGCTAGGTTAATTGGCCACTCCAAATTGTCCATAGGTATGAATGTGAGTGTGAATGGTTGTTTGTCTATATGTGCCCTGTGATTGGCTGGCCACCAGTCCAGGGTGTACCCCGCCTCTCTCCCAAAGACAGCTGGGATAGGCTCCAGCACCCCCACGACCCTTGTGAGGAAAAAGCGGTAGAAAATGAATGAATGAATGAAGAGGTTAATACATCCAATTCATGAAATGAACTAACGTGGCGTTTGTGTACATACTGTAATCTATGATGTCGTCATTTTATTTGTGCATCGGTCTTTTCTATTTATTTCACAATGCAAAAACGTCTTTTTATACAGTATTTTATGTGGAAAAAATATTACTGTTATCAAATATTTACTTTGAGTTGAAGACCAAAAGATGGCGTAGACGTTGGATTCATCTAAGATTCGTTGCTGACAATCGGAATGATTTTTTCAGGTGATCTCAGTGGTAAGGATGAATGATGGAGTGTATTTTCTATAGAATGTAATATATGGAATATGTAAAAGACACACGCTGAGGCTGAAATGGGGTTCCACATACCTGAGTCCAGAGTCCTTCTGGTGGTGCGACTCTTTCCTCCTTGCACCAAGAGAGTTTAATCCACAGTGAAATGTCCTAATCCCAGCCACATGCCAACGTCTAGTGGCTGCATAGACCCACAGGGCAGAGACAGAGGTGGGGTTGGCGGGGTTGGGGTGGGGGGGTCCTCCTCCTCCTCCTCCTCCTCCTCCTCCGTCATCACCACCACTAAAGAAGTTTTCCCTGGGTGTCATGGCTGCTGCTGCAGGTTCTTGTCATGATGGGCTGCAGGATTGGTGAGAAAGTCCCGGCTGCTATTGTTGTGTGGGTGGGTGGGCGTGGGGGCCACGAATGAGGGAACATTTGGGCCTCTCAAAAGAAATCCCTCAACTGCTTCTTTACCCTAAACCTCCTCCTTCCTCGTCCCTCCCCCTCTTCAAAGCTGCCTCGTATTTGCATCACAATGAAGGTGGCGGCCATATTGGAATGATGACATGATTACACCGTACCTGGGGGCCTTGGGGGCCACTGCAGAAACATAAAAAACCCAGCAAAAATGGTAAAACTAGAGCAAAAGGCTGAAATGTTGAACCCAACAACCAATAATTCATTCATTTTCTACCGCTTTTTCCTCACGAGGGTCGCGGGGGGTGCTGGAGCCTATCCCAGCTGTCTTCGGGCGTAAGGTGGGGTACACCCTGGACTGGTGGCCAGCCAATCACAGGGCACATATGTGCACATATGTTAGAGTACCCAATGAAAATACCAGGAGAACATGCAAACTCCACCCAGAGATGTCCAACCTTCCCGATCTCCCGACTGAGTGGCCGATATGCTAACCACTAGGCCACCATGCAGAACACTAAAATCCATCTCTTATTTGCAGTATGTCTTACACGGCGTATTATCGCTGATTGATCTACTATATTGGGTAATATGAGTCTAAAGGTGACTATAGGGGTGTTATTTCACGTCTAGAGGGCTCTAATATGTTCATTCATTTTCTACCACTTATCCTCACAAGGGTCACAAGGGTGCTGGAGCCTATCCCAGCTGTCTTCAGGTGAGAGGCGGGGTACACCCTGGACTGGTGGCCAGCCAATCACAGGGCACATATAGACAAACAACCATTCACACTCACATTCATACCTATGGACAATTTGGAGTGGCCAATTAACCTAGCATGTTTTTGGAATGTGGGAGGAAACCGGAGTACCCGGAGAAAACCCACGCATGCACGGGGAGAACATGCACCTGTGAGGTCTGTGCGCTAACCCCTAGACCACCGTGCCGCCCACAACCAATAATTAATAATTAATAATTTTGCTATTGAAGGATTTCATGTGTGTTTGTCTCCTATTTTTTTGTGTCTCACAGGTAACGGGGGAGAACATGATGTCGGCAGCCACGGCCTGTCGATAACGGCTGGCTCCACCGCTCCACCCCGCCCGCCCTGCGTTGGTGAGAAGACGTCGGCCGAGGAGAGGAGGGGGGGGCCACCTGTGATACGTCAGAGATCTACCGACATTTCTTAGCATAATAAAAGCCGGGCAGGGACAGTTAGCTGTACTCATAGGGAAAGGGAAAGACTTATGGGCCCGGAGCTCCGTGTAATCTGACTGGTCTGAGAGTAAACCACATAACTGACAAGTTGGTTGTCATCTCTTGCCTCCAACACGACACCCACAGGAATCACTGACCTAAGAACAGGAGGTCAAATCCCAACAATTTGGCGCCCAACGTGGTTGGACGGGGGGGTTGTGTTGTGTGGTTGGGTCTTTCTTTAGGCTGCAGTTCGATGCTCTGGGCTTCCACTACAGGCGCGCCTCTACAAATAATAAGGTAAGCAGAAACCTGTTTATTCAAATTCTGCTATTGGTCAATAACAAATTTGGTGGAAACCTGGTAGCATTGTGTCTGTGAGAATATTATTACGCTAGCAGGTGTGTTGCCATATTGTGTGTTTTGTGACATTATTGTGAAGTTTTGAGAAAACCGGTGTGTGTTCCAGTATACTGCGTGGTCCGGGACCACTAAGGGTCGGCGTACCCAACTGGGTGGAGGGCCGTAAATGTAACGCTCCATTCCGGGTCCTGTGAAGGGCAGTACACCAGCAGGCGGTGAGGGGAACGCTTCACTTGGATGCTTAACAATAGACAGGGTCTATTGCGCTAATTTTACTGGGTGGAGGGCCGTAAATGTACATAACGCTCCATTCCGGGTCCTGTGAAGGGCAGTACACCAGCAGGCGGTGAGGGGAACGCTTCACGTGGATGCTTAAATAGACAGGGTCTATTTGATAACTTTCATTATTGCTCAACATCCTTGCAACTATCAGTTTTGTATTTGGGAATAGAATGGAAGGTGAGTTGGACCGAGAATGTGAGGAGTGGGAAATGTGTGGGGGTCCCCCGAGGGTGTCAGAAAGTGACTTGTTTGGTCTTGTGGAAGGTCAGGTTATGAGTGGCTTGGTAAGTCAGGATAAGAATAAAGATAGACAGATGGTACGTAAGACATGGGAAGTGTGTGATGGACAGAGTTGGGATAATATTGTGAAGGTTCAGAGTAAGTTCAGACGGGAGGAGGAAAAGATTATGAAAGAAATAAGACAGGTGGAGGAGAAAATTGAGCGGGCGTCATTCTGGCAGAAGTCAGAACTTAAGAAGACGCTGAAAAAATTGGAAGATTCATTCGATGGGGATGGCAAGCTTGGCTTTGACCGCCCCGTACATGACGCGGGGAAAACAGTCGAAGGCGAGAAGGGCCCGAGTGGTCACGCCATCGCCACCCACGCCCGATTCAAACCCTCCCAGTCTATCCTACTCTAAGATTCCAGGGAGACGTCGACATTGATGGGGAGGAGTTACACAGACATGTTCCAACCCTACAACAAGCAAGGCGCCATCCCCCAACAGACATGGGCGACCCTGCGCCATAGGTTGGCGACCCGTCAGTGGAGACAGGCGGTGCGACTTCCTGCACGGGTAAGTAGATTCGGCCAGACACAGTAAAAGCGTATCTAAGATTTTAAAACGAATTGACATGTCTAATGTGTTGCCAGAAGGCAGTGCCAGGCGCCGATACACTGCTGAGACGGATTACGTCAGGCGCCAGCCGGCGACACCTACGGCGGAACGGGATACCCAGTCGGAAGATGACATATCCCTAACGCCGTCTTCACCAGCCTCTGTGAGACGAGACGACACAGGGGCTCGATCTAAAACAGTTATGCCTTTAAAAGTTGACGTGGCGGGCCAGCACACGGAATACACACCTTTTACCATAACAGACATTGACGGCACGTGTCGTAAGTTGCCTCCACTAGCCCGTGGAGCAGACCCATGGATCAACGAGGTATTGCGCTGGGGAGACGTCCACTGTCTGTGACCACACGGTTTCGAGCGGCAGTGCTAGCTGGAATGCCCTCGTCAGTGGCTAATAAATTAAAAGATGTTCCTAATCTGTCAGTCGAAACAGAAAAATCATACAAAGCGATCTTGTTACACCACATGCGCAGGCACCGTGAGGAGGAGGACGAAAAAGATAAAACACAAAAGTATTCAGCAGCACAACTGTTGAAATTACAATCGGCTAAAGAACGAGAATTCACCTCAGATAAAAAAAAAAGGAAAACATAATGTGGCAGGGGCGTGGTGGCATGTCTAACCGAGGTGGGAGAAGGGGTGGACCGTCTCAGGGCTACACTGGAGCTCTTGACCACTGGGCACGGGATTGCCTCACATCACTGGACAGTGGCCACCATCAGGACCACCGCAGTCGCTCCCACAACAACAGCAGCAACCATGGGCTCATCAACCACCAGGCATGCAGTCACAAGGAGGCTCACGTGGGCGGGGCGGCCCATCCCACCGACCTCAGCAACATCAAGCGGCTTCTTTCTCAACCTCCCCCTGCTGGTCAATACTACCAAGACCAGGACGGCGGTGCCAACTGGTTTGAACTTGCTTGGTCGTGACATATTGACTGCTTCTAATGCTACTATTTTGTGCACAGACTCTGGTTTAACCCTGACGTTGCCAGATGGTACGACAGTGGACTGCAACAACCAAAGTACAGGAGGACAATACCTGCCCAAAGAACTGCCGGCAACCACAACAGCCGACATTTATTGGTGCCTTCTGACTCGGACTTCGTCACCGAGCAGTGTGGTGTGAGTCTATGAGACGTGGAAACCATGGATCCTGTCCAAGGCCGCGTATATGCCTCCCACCACCCCGTTACATTGCACATTGTTTTACGACACACAACAGGATATGACATATCAGGAAGAATTTGAAGAAATTGAAGGTATAGAGTGGTGGTTAAATTCTTCTCGTCTTTTTGCAGGTCCTGAGGGGGTGGCGGCCAGCGTCTATTTTGTTAAGTTGGAACAGTCCTGGTACAAAGGCACCCCTGATTCGGCGCCACACATCTCTTTGGCTGTGGCCCCAGGACATGAACAACGGTCCTTGGGTCCCGTGGTGAAACGGTTGTTGGCAGCTAACGACTGGACGCCGCTCCCTGAGGTACCGCAGGTACAACACTCTCCCTCGGAGTCGGCGTATCGTGTGGTGTGCCAATGCACAGACGTGTCCGTTGTTCAACATCGCTTGATTGACAGGTACGAGCTAAAAACACTCACAGATCACGAACTCTCCGGACCCATGTTGGACACCATCCCGGACGGGGTGTGGTCCAACGGTCCATTTAGGTTTTTGTGAGTTGAAAGTATTTTGCTTTCACCTATCATGGCCAACGGTTCCAGTACACCCGCATGCCCCAAGGTTTCAAGAACAGCCCTGGTTTGTTCAATCATCATTTGCGCCAGGTGTTGTCAGTTTTGCAGCTTCCAGATGGATGGACGATCTCCTCCTCGCCACTGACTCTGCTGATTGTTGTTTGCAGGCCACGGAAGCCGTGCTGCTGTGCCTGTACGAATTGGGTTTCAAAGTCTCACGCAAAAAGCTACAATGCTGCAGAATCTGTCACCTTTCTGGGTCGTGTTCTCTCGGCTGCTGGCTACGCCATGTCGGACGCCCATTGTCCTGCGTCCCAAGTGGGTGAAATGCTGTCCTTTTTGGGACTGTGTGGTTACAGTCGACAGTACATCCCCTGCTACGCGGAACGCACTGCACCCTTGCGCGCGTTAGTGCGTGCCAAGGGCTCTAAGCATGCCAACGCCAGTCTGGACTGGAACTCGGAGACTTCACAAGCCTTCGTGACCCTAGTTCAGTCGCTGGCCTCCGCCTCTGCTTTGGCTGCGCGAGACAACCGCTGTGTACTCGTTACACCGCGGGGTTTGCGACTCTCATCCAAAAGACCGGAAGACCCGGAGGATGTCTCATCTCTTAGGTTGGATGCAGCCCGTGAGGGAGGAGGTGGTGAAGATGTCCTTGGCGATATCCCGAGCCCGGGGGGCTCCTCCTCCCCGACCAACAACTGAGGCGATTTCTGGATTAACTAACGCACACACACACACACACTGATAGTTCAGCACCTGATGACACAACATACATGCAAGCAGCAAACTATAATACATGCCACTGATCATAAGCTTCCTGTCTTTGTTTTGACATTTTTGTTATTAGCTATACTCCTTTATCTCATTCTGTGTTCTTTTTCGTCTGTAGGTGTGGTCGGAGGCCCAACAACTGCCACGGCGGTCCCAGACGGAATGGTGTCCACCAGTGCTTCTAAACGTTACAAGAGAGAGTTCCAGACGAATATAAATTAGTCAATCAGATTGCGGCAGGGTTTTGAGTCAATTATCCCTTGGATCACCGTTAATAAAAATGTTGATCGCGTTGATCGAATTATATGCATTAAGTGAACAGTTGCGGGCCACGTCTTTGATGTCCTTTCAAAATCGTATCGCTCTCGATATGTTATTGGCAGAAGAACATGGCATGTGTGCAATGATTGGTACGGAATGTTGCACTTTCATCCCAAACAATACGGCACCGGGTGGTCGTTTGTCTCGTGCAATTGAAGGTCTCACAGCTTTGAATAAACGCATGAAATCACATGTCGGTGTGGACACCAGCCCGTGGGACCCGTTGATGAGCTACTTTGGTAAGGGGAAAGAGTTGGCCTCCGGCATTATTATGGCGGTTTTAGTGTTTCTTGTTTTGGCTGTTTTTTCGTTTGTTTGTTGTCAGTTTGCTGTTGTCTCCCGTGTTCCAAGTGCCTTTTCCAGCTCATCCTGTCCAGGGTGATGGCGGCCGATGAGCGAGGTCAATATCAGTTGGCCCGCCTGCATCCACCGCCCCCACAGGGTGACCGGGTGCTTCTTCCCCAATTTCATGTTTGTCTCCTATTTTTTTGTGTCTCGCTCATATAACTATGCACTCCATTTAATCAAGTAGAACCAAGCAGCCTCGGGCAAATCACAGGACACATAATCGATTTCAGGCACATAGAGTTCCGGAGCTCTCCTACACATCCGCAATTTTGACTAACAACAGATAACGGGAGAACATGACGTCGGCAGCCACGGCCTGTCGATAACGGCTGGCTCCACCGCTCCACCCCGCCCGCCTTGCGTTGGTGAGAAGACGTCGGCCGAGGAGAAGAGGGGGGGGGGGGGGCACCTGTGATGCGCCAGAGATCTACCGACATTTCTTAGCATAATAAAAGCCGGGCAGGGACAGTGTCAGGTTCAAACTCCTGTGACACTTGTAAAAACACTTAAATACAGAAGAGACAGACAACAATATTCAAAGTTTCTCGCAGCGAGGAGATACATACCCAGTAGTGACATGCCGCTCCACTCTGAGTATGCCATTCATGCTCCTGTCTTTTTATTTTCTTTAGGAAGTCCCTAATACATGGTCGTGCAACTCTAAGGGGAGGGGGAAGCAAGCAGTTGCACAAGCTGTACTTGTTGTCTCTGTGTGTGTGTGTGTGTGTATATGTGAGAATAATTACTTTTTGTGCATGTGTTCTTATCTTGGCACATTTTGCATGATGAAACTTCTTCAAGGTTGCTGCTGGTGTTCCCAGTCACCTGCAAGATTGGTGGTGCTGGGAGTAGCTGGTCAGCGTCTGGGAATGTTCCTGCTTCAAAACACTCAAGACTATTGTCTATTGTCCAAGCAAACGGATATAAGGGTGATAACTTAACACTATAATAATTGAATTTAGGCAGCACGGTGGTCTAGGGGTTAGCGCACAGACCTCACAGCTAGGAGACCAGGGTTCAATTCCACCCTCGGGCATCTCTGTGTGGAGTTTGCATGTTCTCCCCGTGCATGCGTGGGTTTTCCGGTTTACTCCCACATTCCGAAAACATGCTAGGTTAATTGGCGACTCCAAATTGTCCATAGGTATGAATGTGAGTGTGAATGGTTGTTTGTCTATATGTGCCCTGTGATTGGCTGGCGACCAGTCTAGGGTGTACCCCGCCTTACGCCCGAAGACAGCTGGGATAGGCTCCAGCACCCCCCCGCGGTAGAAAATGAATGAATAATTGAATTTACATTTTATTCTAACAGACAGTTAGCTGTACTCATTTGCTCTGACCTGTAAGTAAAGCCTACGTCTCTGCAGGTGTTAGGGGAAGACTTATGAGCCCGGAGCTCCGTGTAATCTGACTGGTCTGAGAGTAAACCACATAACTGACAAGTTCGTTGTCATCTCTTGCCTCCAACACGACACCCACAGGAATCACTGACCTAAGAACAGGAGGTCAAATTCCAACACTATACATGTACTGTATACTGTACGTACATAGTAGTCATGGAAGAAAAATGAGCAGTCTCTCTTCCCGGTATAAGTAAAGGTACCTTTATTTGCACAAATGTAATGACGACAACAAAAATAGCTCATGCAGGTTTCATTTTTAGTATTTTTAGTAGTACAATTGATGTAAGAACTGAAGTGATGTTGCTTATGATCAAGAAGACCATGTAAGTTGCCAGATATCAGCTCTTAAGTGAAACTCTTATCAGCCATCATTATATCTGTCTAACCATATCTATTATAATATTCTATTATATAGAATATTACATTTGGTTAGTATGTCTAGCCAAATGTACATTTAGTTGTAGCAGGCATTCAATAAATCAATAAACTGAAGTGATTTAGAGTGGCCACTTCACCTAACAGGAATGTTAGAGTACCCAATGAAAATACCAGGAGAACATGCAAACTCCACCCAGAGATGTCCAACCTTCCCGATCTCCCGACTGAGTGGCCGATATGCTAACCACTAGGCCACCATGCAGAACACTAAAATCCATCTCTTATTTGCAGTATGTCTTACACGGCGTATTATCGCTGATTGATCTACTATATTGGGTAATATGAGTCTAAAGGTGACTATAGGGGTGTTATTTCACGTCTAGAGGGCTCTAATATGTTCATTCATTCATTTTCTACCACTTATCCTCACGAGGGTCACAAGGGTGCTGGAGCCTATCCCAGCTGTCTTCAGGTGAGAGGCGGGGTACACCCTGGACTAGTGGCCAGCCAATCACAGGGCACATATAGACAAACAACCATTCACACTCACATTCATACCTATGGACAATTTGGAGTGGCCAATTAACCTAGCATGTTTTTGGAATGTGGGAGGAAACCGGAGTACCCGGAGAAAACCCACGCATGCACGGGGAGAACATGCAAACTCCACATAGAGATGGTGGAATTGAACTCGAGTCTCCTTGCTGTGAGGCCTGCGCGCTAACCACTTGTCCACCGTGCAGCCCTCTAATAATGTTCGAAACCTTAAATCTTGTATTGACTTTGGTAAGATGTGATATAATATAATCATGTAAGCATAGCAAGCAGTATGAGACAAGGGGACGTTTAGATGTTTCCACTCCTCCATTTTAAGAGGCTAACCTCTGGTTTAAAAGAATACCCAATTACTGGTTTGTGTAATAAAGTGAATAACATTTGTGTTTTTACCTTATATTTGTATATGAAGTACACACAACCGTTCCTTCTCCAGGAAAACTTCTGCTACTTTGTTGTAAAGGTTTGACCCCCTCCTGGTAAGTCTGGGTTTATAAACCTTCATCTTGACAGTCACATTCATTCCTTCATTTTTTATTTTATTATTCATTTATTATACAGTTCAATACACAAATATATGTTTGTTATTATTGGCTTTTGTATTATTCATCATTGCCTCCTCTGCCTGCACATCAGTCAATCAGGAGTTTCAAGTGAGAATTGACCACACAATATGGCCGCTGATACGGCTTGTTGGAACTGAGCACCACTGCAGTTGATGTGCACATTCAGGTTGTTTTGTTTTTTAATGTTGCACCGTGTAACACTTTTATTCATGAAATAAAGCCAAACAATCAGCAGGATGGATGCAGAAATGCATGCACATTTCCCACAATGCAACAAGTACTGTATGGCGGGGGCGTCCAAACCTTTACCCAGCGATGGCCACGTCATGAAAAATGAAAGCTTTCAAGAACCACTTTGATTATTTTGCTTTGCTCTTTTTTTCCTACACATTTTTGCCGTTTTCCAACCCAAAAATAATAAGGAAAAGATAGATCACACACACTGGTAACTTGCATGCACCCCTGATGTACATGTACAACATACATACTTAGAAACATAGTAATTATACTACAAATTTATGGATTTATTAATATCAAAGTGGGCTGCACGGTGGACAAGTGGTTAGCACGCAGGCCTCACACCTGAATTCAATGCCACCCTCGGCCATCTCTGTGTGGAGTTTGCATGTTCTCCCGTGCATGCGTGGGTTTTCTCCGGGTACTCCGGTTTCCTCCCACATTCCAAAAACATGCTAGGTTAATTGGCCACTCCAAATTGTCCATAGGTATGAATGTGAGTGTGAATGGTTGTTTGTCTATATGTGCCCTGTGATTGGCTGGCCACCGGTCCAGGGTGTACCCCGCCTCTCACCCGAAGACAGCTGGGATAGGCTCCAGCACCCCCGTGACCCTCGTGAGGATAAGCGGTAGAAAATGAATGAAAGAATGAATGAAATATCAAAGTGTGAGCACCCCTGCCGTACATTTTGTCTTTTTGCCAAAAAAAAGTCTTGTGATGAACGTGAGGGTATTCAATGAAAGCCTTGGATCCAATCCACCTCATCAGCCAAGGATCTAACATGGCAATGGTCGTGTGGGGGCACCCCATCGTACATCCTCAAAGTCTTCTCTCCTACTTGGCAGGACAGACTGTAGACCATACACAAGTTGTATATAGCATATTTATTTCATTTTAACGTATTTTGTAAAAAAATACTGCATATAAAAAAAACGCCTGTGCTCAATGTGACAGCAGCACCCTGCTGTTTTTGAGAACCCACTGCCAAAAACACTAGTCCAAGAATCTCTTCATGAGAGACTCCTGCTGTTTTCAAGAAGCCACTGCCAAAAATGCTAACCAAAGATCCTCTATGTGACAGCGGAAACCTGCTGTTTTTGAGAACCTACTGCCAAATACATAGTCATAGTCAAAGATCCTCTCTTTAAGGGGATACTTGCAGTAGAATATACGTAGATCCTCTAAATGACAGGAGCGCGCTGCTGTTTTTAAGAAACTACACAAGACAAAGATCTTCTATATGACGGGATCTTCTTAAGACCTACTGCCAAATACATTAGTCAAAGATCCTCTCTTTAAGGGGATACTTGCAGTAGCATATACATAGATCCCCTATATGACAGGAGCGCGCTGCTGTTTTTAAGAAACTACACAAGACAAAGATCTTCTATATGACGGGATCTTTTTGCTGTTTTTGAGAACATACTGCCAGATACATTAGTCAAAGATCCTCTCTTATAGGGGATACTTGCAGTAGCATATAGATCATCTAAATGACAGGAGCGAGCTGCTGTTTTTAAGAAACTATACAATCCAAGGATCTTCTATATGACGGGATCTTTTTGCTGTTTTTGAGAACATACTGCCAAAAAACTCTAGTCCAAGAATCTCTCCATGAGAGACTCCCTGTTGTTTTCAAGAACCTGCTGCCAAAAATGCTAACCAAAGATCCTCTATATGACAGCGGAAGCCTGCTGTTTTTGAGAACCTACCGCCAAAAACACTAGTCAAAGATCCTCTTAATGACAGCAACACCCTGCTGTTTTTAAGAAGCGAGTCAAAAAAAAACGGCAGTCAAAGATCCTCTATATGACAGGACCACTTTGCTCAAACAGTTAGTCAAAGAGCCTATATTATAGAGGGTCTTTGTAGTAGCATAAAGAGCCTCTATATGACGAGAGTGCTCAGCCATTTTTGACAACCTACTGCTAAAAACAGGGATGCTCTGTTGTTTTTAAGAACTTATTACAAAAATGCTAGACAAAGATTGTCTACTACTGCAAAAACTCTAGTAAAAGATCCTCTATGTGACAGGACCACTCTGCTGTTTTTAAGGACTTACTGGCAAAAAAGGCTAGCCAAAGGTCCTCTATATAACAGAGTTGTGCTGTTCTTGGGAATCTGCTGTAAAAACGTTAGCTCTGAAGTGGACGGGCGGGCGTGATGTGATGCTGGGGTGTGATTGGGCCAGTTGAATATCCCTGTTGTTTTACGAGTTGTTGACGTAGTGACGCACGTCTTTAACTGGAGGCTTTTGGACGTCACCACATTGCTAAGCTACTTCCAACAACACCACCTCATCCCAAGAGCTTTTCTCCTTCACTGTGCTTGAAAAGTGCATCATGTGAACAAGAGACCATAAAAAGTGCAGCATGACGACTTGATAGGCATCAAAGTACTACCATCATAGTACTACCATCATAGTACTACCAGGTATGGGACATGGCAAGGCTCCACTGTTTAAAAAGCAGCAATCATTGTCCAGACTGACACTGAAAACTACACAATGTTCCTCTCCAACATGGGTTCCTGCGTCAGGATGCGCCTGAAGCCCAGGCCGTTCAGGTCCAAGGTCTGGAAGTTGCCGTCCAGGATGAGTTCGGACACGGCGCGGCCCACGGCAGGCGACTGCTGCAGACCGTGGCCACTGAAGCCCGTGGCGAAGTACATGTTGTTAATGAGCGGGTGCAGGCCCACAATGCCGTTCTGGTCTAAGGTGTTGTAGTCGTAGTAGCCCGCCCACGCACTGGTCACCTGGCGAAGGAGGAGGGGCTGAAATGGCTGAAATCCTTCATTTTGTAGATTATTTTTAGCCTTTCTATTCATTTCTATCATGCAAGGTGGCGGTTATCATCAATAACTAACCAGGGAGAGCAAATTGCATGAATTAATTGCATGTGCTTATGTGTTAGTGTACAATGTGTGATGAACTGTATGATGGAACTTGACTTTGTGGATTATTTCCAGCCTTTCTATTCAGTTCTTGAATGGAAGGTGGCTGTTATCCTAAATAATTATTTATTCATCATAAATAAATACATATCATTACGTAGTGCATAATGATGTGACACGTCTGTTGTGCATGTGAAAGATTGTACCAGGGACATTGATTTTGTAGATTATTTTTAGCCTTTCTATTCATTTCTATCATGGTGGCGGTTATCATTAATTACTAACCAAGGAGAGCACATTTCAGGAATTATGTGAAACGTCCATGTTGTGCATGTGCTTATGTGTCAGCAAGTGTACGATGTAACTTGACTTTGTGGATTTTTTCCAGCCTTTCTATTCCTTTCTTGAATGCAAGGTGGCTGTTATAATAAATAATTTATTCATCATAAATAAATAAATATCATTGCGCATGGTCAATTGGAGCAATTGCATTCATTATATGCCACTGGATCGTGGGAATTGACTTTGTGGATTATTTTGAATCATTCTGTTTTATTTCAGGGGTCAATTCTTATTAATAACTGGAGGGAGGAGCAATCACATTAATTACAGCATAGAATACGTCTATGTTGTACATTTGCTTGTGTGTGAGCTAGTAGTGTACCGCCGGATTTTGTTGATTATTTCCATATTTTTACTGTACACAATGGCTGTTAACTGGGGGGGAGGTGCGAAGGCATTAATTGTGTTCCTGTGTGAGTTAGTTACAGAGTTAAAACAGTAAAAAAAAAAAAAAAAAACTTATTTACTGACCTTCAGTTTTTCAAACGCAGGAACACGCTGCGCCAGGTTGGGCCAAATTTTGTCCTCAAAAAACTGATGGTCCACATCCAGACTGGCAATGTCTGGCTCCTCCTCCTGGGAACGTGAAGACTCATTTTGACAGAAATTCTCTCATCTCATTTGAAATGAAAAGCAGCTTAAAACAGGCAAACCTCCTCCGGCGACATTCCAGCGATGTAGTTTCCTCCAAGCCCCTCCCTCCTGAAATACACTCCCGAGTAGTCGACCAAGAAGGGCGTGTCCAGACCAGGACCGTCAGGACAGTGGACCACGTACACGAACCTGAACGCCATCAAAGGACACCACTTCCATGATCTTTCTGAGCTGTCCAGATCAGCTTTATTCTCAATGTTGGGATTGTTTACCTTCAATAAATATGAATTTATTCTGCATCTAACATTACCACTTTTTCTACATGGATCTTCTTTTTTCTTAGCATTATTGCTACTTTATTTACACAAGAAGCTGTCATTTTATGACTTTATTATTGTATAACACAACATAATTGTCATTATAACCACCAAAAATAAACATTGCAACAGGGTACACCCTTGACCAGGGGTGGGCAAACTTTTTGACTCGCGGGCCTCATTGATTTAACAAAACGGGGGAGGGGGCGGGGGGGGGGGGGCAGACTATATATTTTACACGTAACAGTCCACCTGGTATTATTGTATCTGTAAAAGTGTCATGCAATCTGCTATTATTATTTATTTTTTTATATTTATATTTAAATATTTTATATTTAAATATTTTTATTTAAATATTTTATATTTAAATATTTTAAAATTTATTATTATTATCAGGATTATTATTTTTTTAGGAGCACTTTGTAAACAACAGACCACATCAAATAACAAAATTGATAAAACCATCAAAAGGTTGGCTCAAGCCATGATGCCAGTTCGTATGTTGAGTTTAAATGAAATACTTCGGAAAGAACGGACGGGCCGTATTCAAACACTTGGCGGGCCGGATGTGACCCCCGGGCCGTAGTTTGCCCACCCCTGCCCTGGACTGAATTAGAGCGCCCTGCTCCCCTTTACAGTCGCCTCCTGCAGCTGCCACTCCTACCAAGATTGAGGTCAATACCTCAAAACCAATGGGAAAAATCACCTCTGCTGTCCGTCATACAAACAGAATTTAAAAAGTAATATTAAGAAATAACCCCCCCCCCCCCCCCCCCCAACAAAAAAACCGCTGTGTTCCCATCAAAGGTGTCCTGTGTGCACTATGCGGGTGTTTGCTGCCATCTGTAGTCTGCTGCAGTTCTGCTGCTAATCACCAGTAATCACCAGAGTCCGTAGCCACAAAGCTTCTCAGTTCCTCTCAGAAATTTCCTAACTTAGCCTAACCTGGCCTAAGCTGCCCTAACCTAGCCTAGCCTGGCCTAACCTTTATCTTGGAGAGGGGGTGTGGTTGATCCCGTTGCTGGGTGTGATGGCAGTCTTCTCAGAGCTGTGATTAGTTGTGACAAAAAAGGGGTGGAACACCTTGAAAAACCATGAATGATCGTTTGGTCATTTGACGAGGTTTAGGCTCGTTAGACTGTAAATAGGTTAGACATAGTTGTTGAATACAAATGAAATCAAGGAGATCAGGAACCTCTGATCTAAAGCTCTTTCTTTGTTTTTTTTTGTTTTGTTTACCTTTTGGGGCGGCACGGTGGTCTAGGGGTTAGCGCGCAGACCTCACAGCTAGGAGACCAGGGTTCAATCCCACCCTCGGGCAACTCTGTGTGGAGTTTGCATGTTCTCCCCGTGCATGCGTGGGTTTTCTCCGGGTACTCCGGTTTCCTCCCACATTCCAAAAACATGCTAGGTTAATTAGCCACTCCAAATTGTCCATAGGTCCATAGGTATGAATATGAGTGTGAATGGTTGTTTGTCTATATGTGCTTGTGATTGGCTGGCGACCAGTCCAGGGTGTACCCCGCCTTACGCCCGAAGACAGCTGGGATAGGCTCCAGCACCCCCGCGACCCTCGTGAGGAAAAGCGGTAGAAAATGAATGAATGTTTACCTTTTGCGGGGCTCAACGGGAAGCGGAATGGCAGCTATGCTGTCTTTGGGTCCGAATCCCAATCCTAGCATCTCAGCTAATTTAGCAGAAAAGGCTCCGGCTGCGTTCACCACAATGGCACATTCCACTGGCTGGTACTCCAGGCTGTTGGGCATCCGTACCTAACCACATTACCCTGATTTAGTTTCATGTACCTCATCAATGCATCTATCTATACGTACTTCCATACTTTCACAGATTTGATCCTCCTTATCTCCAAATGTGCACCCTCCTCTGTGGTCACCACATTTGAGGTGTATTTAAATCCTGTGGAAAGACACGTTTTCATAAATGTTTTATT
The DNA here is from genome assembly GCF_030265055.1 of Doryrhamphus excisus. Classification (NCBI taxonomy): domain Eukaryota; kingdom Metazoa; phylum Chordata; class Actinopteri; order Syngnathiformes; family Syngnathidae; genus Doryrhamphus; species Doryrhamphus excisus. Next base: position 2,883,355 of record NC_080476.1, on the reverse strand, counting down.
TATTTTTTACCATGTTCCTCTAAAGGGAAGATACTTACCGGTGACTTCTCCAGTACACTGGATGACACCCATGGACATGGCCTTCCTCCTGAAGGCGTTCAGCAGAGTCCAGGGGTCAAACCAGCCCTCGTTCTCCAGACCTGTACACATACACACATTTAATACGTTGTCACTGTTTGCCAGCTCGCTTATCAATGTGTCACTGACTGTTAGCATTTCATTGGTCAATGTTAGCAGCAGTGAGGATGTCTGCTTATAGTGTTGGCATATATTAGCAGCAGTTGAGCCATTTGCAAACCTGCATGAATGTTAGCATATTAGCACCGTGTTAGCCTGTGTCAGAAACTGCCGTTTGTTAGATTTGATGTTAACATGGGAGCATCAGAGCAACACATGATATAAATATTAACTCCTCGTGTTGTTTTATTTACCATATGAGGCGAGCGCCACATCTTCTGTGTTAATCCACGGAAATTTCTCTTTGAGTTGTGTGGTGGAGAGAAGGCACACTTGGGCTCCAGCAGACCTAGAAAAACATAAAACACCGGTTAAGCAATATTGGCATCACTTTGGGACTTGTCTTCAGAAATAACCTCTGGGTCTTGTAGTTCTCCTCCATGATGTGCGCCACCTTCTCGCTGGCCAAGAACAAATATCCTGATTGGTTGAACTGCAGGTCCACGGCGTCTTCATTCAACACTCCCAGATGGTCCTGAGAGGACACGTGGTTTTTCCTTTGTATCATATCATTTCAGTTGTTGTCTTTATTTTTGACCTACGTTGATGTTCCTTAGAAAGTCTGCAGATGCCATGGACAGGCAGATGTTCTCCAGCAGGGAAAACTGCTGCCGAATCCCTCCAGCGGATAACACTGTGGACGCCTGGGAGTACTGAGAGGAAGTACAAGGGGGACGCAGTTAATAGAGGACCATCACACAAGGCAGGACATTTTTGGCAGAAAAAGGGCGATAGTTTCAGTTGAGCTTCATACTGTAGGAAAGGGTTGGATACCCAAGGAGTAGAATCCAATCTTATATCTCCGTTTCTTTTAGGAAGCACTCTAGCAGCTACAGTATCTACAGTGATCTGTGCAGCAGGACCAAACCATTTCTGTCAATGTGAATATTTCACTTTACTGCCAATAGCAAGTAAGAGATACAACAGGTAAATAAGTAAATAATTGGTTGTGATTTCTTTTCAATGTAGTCAGAAAAGGATGAAAACAATCTCTTGTATTTGGTAGGAACAGTAAAAGTAAAGGTCGACATTGAGTGAGCAGCCGGCTTTAGCTACGTGAAATGGTTTGGTCCACTACTAACTTCACTGTGCCTCATAGTTGCAGCATGTTGCCAACAATGCTGCCAGTGCCTGTAAAGTAACGTGGGAGAAGGAACGAGACAAAGGTGGCCAGGCTGTGGATCGTGGAAATGACCTTGTTAGCTTCATGTACACAATGAAATAAGCTAGCAAAAGCGTTAGCACACTTTGGCGCCCGGCCTCTGATTCCACTCACCGTGGTGTCCTTCTCCACTACCACAACACTGAGCCCTCCACGCCTCAGCTCCTTCCGCTTGAGCCAATAGGCGACGGACCAGCCCACCACGCCGCCTCCCACGATCACTATATCGGCCCTCTCCGGCGGGAGGTCGGGGTTGATCTCCAAGGGGCTCCAGGAGCTCCCCGGCAGAGCGTCCGACACCTTCTTCCTCGTGGCGGCCAGTCTGGCCTGCAGATCTACGGCAAAAATAGTCTCTCGTTTACTAAGACTCCTTTCTATGTTGAGAAATCAAATTGTGAGCATGTAGCCACAGACACGCGTGCAAGTTTTTGAGTGTGATTTCTCCCCTAATAATATTCTAATGCTAAATCCCCACTTCTCAACGTGTAGCATCCGAGTTGCACCTACCTTTAATAAAGTCATTTCGCAGAGAGGTCCCTGACTTGAGGCTTCGTCTTGGCGTTATTTCTCCATACGACCACCGATGCTCCAGTGTGACCCGTCTGAAGGCGAAGAGACCCCGGGCTGTCCGCACTTTAGCGTGGAATATGCGCCAAGTGGACATTGCTTTCGCCAGCTAGATCACAAGCAGAAGAACTTCTCCAGCGTGGGGAGATATTGCACATGCGCTCCAAACATCCTTCACGCAGTCAACGTGTACAGTGACAGCCAGGGAAACACAACTCCTGCTATTACCTAAAACATGACAACTCATAGAAGGATTTCTTCAAAATAACAGTCCGCGTACTAGTCGTTCCTCCATGTGTGCGTGTTCTTGTTGAATGTGAACATTTCATCAAAGGCGCAGGAATTAATTTACAAAGCCTCAATACGTATTTTACCTGAGAGAGATGACTAATATTCAACCGCGTTTCCCAAACACCTGTACACGCACTTTAAAAAAGTACCTTATTTTGAAAAGTCCTATGGGAACTCTTCTAGTACTTCCGTAAATTTCAGTTAGAAAGGTCATGTTGACTACTCTTGAGCAATTGGAGACGACATATATCTCCTGGATTTCAAAATGCTAAAAATATATTTAAATGCCAAAAAAATAAGATGTTAGCCCCATCATAGCTTTTTATTGCCCAATTTAAATGTCACGATTTTAATTTCACGTCCCACACAAATCTAACTTTACTGTAAATACTGATTTATATTTGTGATTTTTATGTGGAAAAGGATATCAACAGAATAACAACAGGGTGGAAGGGAGGAAGTTGGCAAATTATCTGAAAAACGCCTCAAAACATGCATTTAATGCAAATATATGGGGGGAAATAGTGTACATAAAAGTAATGAATGGCAGTGCAAGTTATTACGACTGCGTCTCGGTTTGTATGCTCAAAATATCTGGCACTGGCAATGCCCCTAAAGATGCATATTAATATACTGTAGATACTGTGCATGAAAAAGACAATACACAAGAAGACCACGAGATGGCAGGATTTCAGCAAAATTATTTGTAGTATTTTTAAGGTCTTTTATTTTGGAACACAACACGGAAGCTGGTTTAAATTTGAAGGTTCTACGGAAGTAGTTTCATGAGTCAACATGGCCGCTTGACGTGGTGTGTTTTCTGCTCCCCGGGGCCACAGTAGTGTTTTCATCAACAGGGGCTACCCTCACTATTTACCGGACTGTTCCGTGGCTGGACTTTTCTTTTGTCGACCTTGCCTCGAAGGATTTATCCAGAAAAAAACTTTTCGAACTTTTCTCGTAGTTTTTATGTCCGAAAGGAAGGATGCAACCCCCACCGAGAAAGGTGAGATTTTTCTCCTCGTATAGCCTCCTAAGCTAGCGTTACTTCGACGAATTAATGGTTGCCAGACGACGGCAAGCATCCGTTCTTATTTAACGGTATCAGCCTATTGTATTTTTTCCGCTTAGTTTTATGACAAAATAACCTACGAATGAAAGAAAAGTTGTGAAGGAAAAACTCCTCAATTTGCCACAAATGTAGTACATAATGTGGAGGAAAATGGACCCGTTAACTTGTTCCTTCTGGAACTAAACCTTTTCATTTTGTTAGATAAACAATTGTTCCACACTTGTTTTAGTCACAAGTACAATCGGTCATTGGTTACTTCGGCACACTCTAAAGCAGTTATATTCACTTTTTAAGTTCACTCTTCACTAGCGTCTGCAGCAGATTAAAGCGTCTGGCTTGTAAAAAAAAAAAACCAAACGTATTTTTACTTAAAACTGTTGAATTTGTATTTTCAATCAACACCGATTTTACGATGGAGCCAAACGGGATGACACGCGTACCACATGAGGACGTTCTGCTTTCGATTAACGCATCTTTGGATTTGTGCGACCTTGAATTGACTGATTTCTAATCGAAGTGTGGTACCCTTCCTGCAAGAGACGAAGCAAAGAATCAACTGTTGCTTCAAAAGTGTTTAAAAGTCACAATAACCCACATCAAGTGAAGTATTTATCAAATGTAGCACCCCCAAATATGGGGTAAATTAACAATTTACAGCAATATGAGAATGACAGTGAATTGCAGCATACCTTTTTTATTCCATGGAAAATGTCACCGGATGGGTTTGACCTAACCGCTTATATTTGCATTTATTGAGTCATAGTGAAATGACATGTAATATAATTGAAACAAGGAAGCACATAGCTACATGAGACGGATCAAACAGTCACCTCTCCAGAGATGACTTTTGTCTTGTGCCTGTGTTTTTAATTAGCTGTAAGAAAGTTTTCCAAAGCAGCACTCAGTCTTATGTTGTTCTTCTTCCGTCAGGTCCGGGTCACCCAGGAGCTCAAGCACACTCACAACGATCAGATGAGCCAATTGCACATCAAACACCAGACAGAGTGTGACCTCCTGGAGGACCTGAGGTGAGCTGCTAATGTGTCTGTCAACTGTCAACTGTCGCAAACGGCAGTGTTGTTCAACTGGAGGCCCACGGGCCAATCCCAGCTCGGGAATGACATCTGACTGGCCGTCAGTTTAAAACTTTGGAGTGACTGAACAATGTTCAACAGTAGATTCCAAAACATAGCAGAGCATTGTCATACAGAAGATCTTTGATTCACGTTTTTTTGCAGTAGATGCTTACCAATTGCAGAGATCTCCTGTCATGTAGACCAGTGGTCTCCAACCCTTTTTGGACCCACGGACCGGCCCGTTGGCGAGGGCGGGGGTGTCTCCGCCCCATCTACGGATCCGGGGTTGGGGGTCCATATTGAGCACCTCTGACTAGCGTTTTCTGCAGCCGGTGTTTAGAAATAGCAGGGCTCCTGTTATACAGTATAGAGGACCTATGACTGCCATTTTTGACAGTAGTTCCTAAAAACAGTAGAGCACTGTATTTGACTGGAGTTTTTAGGGATGTCACAATACAACTTTTTCACTTTTGATACAATACCAATATTGCATATAGGCCGATGCTGATATCAAATCGATCCGATAACAGCAGGAATCATACATATGCCTAAAACGTATTTTGTAGAGTGACATGTCTCAAAAAGAGAGCAATATCAGCAACATGTATACAGTAGGTATGAGGAAAAACTCACTTCCTCAATCTTTGTGGCTGTTTCTGTCGGTGTTGGTTGTTTGAGGGAGAGGGCAGTGGGTTGTTTTTTCACCTGCGTGGTTTGCGAGGAGTACGATTCTCCGTTGTGTGGAGTTTGCATGTTCTCCCCATGCGTGCGTGGGTTTTCTCCAGGCACTCTCCAGTTTCCTCCCACATTCCTAAAACATGCAAGGTTAACTGATGATTCTAAATTGTCCATAGGTATGAACGAGAGTGTGAATGGTTGTTTGTCTATATGTGCCCTGTGATTGGCTGGCGACCAGTCCAGGGTGTACCCCACCTCTTGCCCGAAGTCAGCTGGGATAAGCTCCAGCATACCTGCGAACCTAGTGAGGATAAGCGGCATAGAAAATAAATAGATGGATGGGTTTGTGAGGAGCCTTGTGCTGTTTTGTTTTTTTGTGCTGCTTCGGATGAGACTAGTTGGTTGTGAACTTCCCTGATTTTGTGCCACCACACGGGATACTTGCTTGAGATACTTAAAAAAGCAGAGCTCTCTTGTCATATAGAGAATTTTATACAAGCATTTTTTCAGTAGGTCCTTTTAAAATAGTGCATCACTGTTATATAGAGGATTTTGTCAGTGGGTGCTAAGAAACAGCAGAGTGCTTTTGTCATATAGGGGATCTTTGTCGAGCATTTTTGGCAGTTGGTAAACATGGTTGATACCATGGTTGATAGCAACCTTTATATCGTCTTTTTCACTGTTCACTGCAGCCTTTCCCTCTCCGTTTCTCTGCGGGGATCTATGTGTAGCGAAGGGGTACTCAAAGCGAACAATGTAGCAAGTTGCAAAGGTAACAAGATGAACATTCATAGCTGCACACTTGATTGAGGGGTCGGTATAGCACAAAAACAATAAGAATCTACAAATAAAGCACTATTAAACACTAAAAACATCACTGAAGATACAGAGCTGCCCTAAGTAGTCTTCACTACGGCGACGCCATCTTGAAACATTTGTAACAGACCTTTGCATCAATATGAACGATATGCTTATTTTTGATATTGTGCTTAAAAGAAATATTGATATGTAAAAAATATCGATATACAGTATATGGCACAGCCCTACCGTAGGTCCTTACAAACAGCAGAGTGCTATCATGTAGAAGATCTTAAGCTAGCCTTTTTAGGCGTTTATCGTTCAAAAACAGCAGAGCTTTCTTGCTATACAGAGAATCTTTGATGAACATTTTTGCAATGGGTACTTAAACAGCAGCGCACTTCTGTCCTATAAGAGCTGTCCTCCAGAGGATGTTTGATAAGTGTTTTATTTTGGGTGTTTTTCCAGTTTGTGTTAAATAATGCATGCTTAGCCCATACAAGGTGTTAGAGCAACAAGCAGTATTGTTCTCCAACATGTACGCATTCCAAAGGTTGACAAGTCAAAGGCTGTGGTCATGTTTTCAGCCGCCGTTGACTTGACAGCCCAACGGCTCCCCACTTCCTGTCTGTGGTTGGCGGCAGAGAGCCGAATCTTCCAAACAGCTGTAAGTTAAGGTACCGAGAGCGCCAGATGTTCCGATCGGGCCTCAAATGGCTGGCTGTGGGAGGCTCACGGTCACGCTACGCTCGCCAGAGACAATATGAGGCGAGAGAGTGTCGGAGCTTAGTGGCTCTGTCATTTCGCACGAGCAGTGATTCATCAAACTGGAAATTGCGCCAGGCTGTCAGCAAGGCTTGTGCTTGGGAAAATGACAGGAAGAGCAGAAAGGAAGAGAGACGGAGGGGAGGAAGCTCCCAGGAAGTCGGGCCAGATTGTGTGGCGCGCGAGGTGGAGCAGTACACTCAAGTCGGGACATGTTTACTAGCTTAATGATGATTTTTGCTGCAACCGACTTTTCCTGGGGCACTGACCTCTCCCCTCAAGTGTACCTATAAATTAAAGCAGGGGATGGAGGCTGCTTTGTTCTTTTGCCTTGTAAATCCACTCGGATGCCAGTTTAAAGGCAGTCTTTTCTCTCATTCCTTGAGATTTGACAATTGGTGTGTTTAGCTAAGAAATGAAGCAAACAATTGCAAGGGAAACTCACTTAGCCCTTGTTATTTGTCCAATTTGGTTTACAAGGGATGGAACTTTGTGTTAAATGAGCACAGAAGGAAAATGCAAATGGTAAGAATAATAAAAGATCTCCATCATAGACTCGTCGGGATCAGCAGCTTCATTGATAACCACCAGGATTCTTCAATTACTGTATCAATCCGAATATGTGACAACTCGTGAATATAGGCTCACCCACGTCTTAAAAACGAACCAGCTATGTCAGGACATGACAAAGGATGTGAGAAAAGAAATACTCAAAAAGAAAAAGTTAACATTGCATACATATAGTATATTGACTCCATATTGGATTTGTTTTTTTCCATTTCATAAACAAAAGATCAACATCAAAGTGGCTTTGGAAGTTATCATTTTTTTCTATGCCGTAACTCCTTTGTTGCTCTCTAAGTGTACATTGACATTTTCACATTTGGTTTTGATAAAAGGGAGTTTGCATGTTCTCCCTGTGCATGTCAGGGTTTTGTCTGGGTACTCCGGTTTCCTCCCACATTCCAACAACATGCTAGGTTAATTAGCGACTCCAAATTATCCATAGGTATGAATGTGAGTGTGAATGGTTGTTTGTCTATATGTGCCCTGTGATTGGCTGGCCACCAGTCCAGGGTCTACCCCGCCGCAGCTGGGATAGGCTCCGGCATGGCCGCGACCCTCGTGACACGGATGGATGGAACTCTGGGGCATTTGTACTGTGAAGTACAGTTTGTTTGAAGTGTATAAATGCAACTGAATCAACTGAACCCTGGTGTAAACCAAACCAAGTGAGTGATGGGAAGTCGGAATCAGTTCACTTGAGCTCGAATGTGAAGGCTACATGGATCTGTGTTAAAATGACAGCAAAAAGCATGCAGAAATAACAAATGTGGAAGAAAAATGTGATGGAAGTCATGAGTCTGCTATGTGCTCCACTTCTGTGTGGGTGTGACAATGGCGGTCTTTAAAGGCGCACGTAAAGTGAAGGTGTTCAAGGGAAGTTGCAAGCGGCGTGAGAGCAAAGGGTGAAAGACGGCGTACACACCTTTACTAAGACTTGGAGTTGGTGCCGGGTGAGTTACACCACTACATGCGAATTGATTGTGGGTGTTTGGGCTCACGTATCTGCTTTAACTGTTGTCCAGGCTTTGGCGAAAGCCGGCCTAATTTCTGAACAGCCACCTGACAACGAGACTCCCACAATGATGAGAAGGAACCCGGCATGTTTAATGGCGGAATGAGATGGCATTCTTTTATCGTTCACATCCCTAGTTTGCACCCAAATGTAAGAAATTCCAGTTTTGTAGAAATTAGGGATTGACCGATATATATATTTTTTGGGCCAATACTGATTTTTTTCCATCCCCCCAATTTTGCTTGGGCCGATATTTGTGGCCGATACTGCTTTTGCTCCCTCAATTTACATGAAAAAACGACAATGATAACAAATATTACACGTCTCAAGTTTAAACAAATATTTATTGGCGTTGGCTGAATGAAAGTCCTCCAAACACCATGGGACTGAATTGCCAAGGTTGCCATTAAAGCTGTGTTGGTAACAGCTGTACATATTCGCCTCCAACTACATCAACAGCTCCCTAATTCCAACGGTGGGCACTTTTAAAGATGAAGCATTCAGCAGCATTCCTGCTTTTCACACCCACAAACTAAACTATATTTTCAAGCACGTATATTGCATGCACTTGGCGTTCATGTTTCCTATTTCAAAGCAGGTGGCAATATTTCAACTAAGTAAAACTATTAGAGGCTAATTAAAAGTTGAAAACGTACCCATGTTGTGATTCACCACTCTTGCAGTGTGGGAGGGGTACCACGACTGCGTGTGTTGCAGGGTCCTCCGGCAACACAGAGGTGCCTGGCGGATGCCTGTCTGTAAATCATGCGGCGGAAAAATACACCGGCAAACCCACACGCGTATCGGGCGATACCGATTCAAGTAAAGAACGCAAACATCGGCCGATATATCGGCCGGCCGATGCATCAGTCGATCCTTAGTAGAAATTGAGTTGTATGTAACCAGCAAACGCTCTGATTGAAACGTAGACGACTTGACAGGGGTAAAGAGGAAGTTGTTGTGGGCAACATAATACTTCCTGGAGCTTTGGATGGACAGTTTTCCAGCCATTTTAAATGCCAGATGATGATATTTTTTTCTTTTGCAGGACTTTCAGCCAAAAGAGGGCGTCTGTCGAGCGGGACTATGCCCAGGTAAGAAAACATCCATGTCGTAAACAGACCAAACCATCACTACAGACACTGAAGCGATCTGTCGCAAGCTTCCTGTGGGCCGTCAGCTTGGTTGTTCGAAAACGCGCTTCTCCTCCTTGGCAATGTTGCCGTGTTTTCGTCCCTGTGAGGAATGTCCAGTTCCAATGTGACGAGAGGGAGGGGGGGCTTGTCTGCGGTCCGCCTAGCAACCCAAAGTGTCTTGTCTTGTTTGCCCATCTGCATCATGAGGCAAAGAAGGAAGTGCCTCTGCCGTAGAGGTCGCACTCTTTGTTTGCTCGTACGTCTGCAGGATTACGTAAAAAAATAGTGGACCAATTTTCACAAACCTGCTTAACGGATGATGGACTTGCCAGGCTGGCAAAGTTAGCGCAGCAACACTTCCGAATAGCCACTGCCTTAATATTGGGTTTTCTCTTACTTTTTCAGATGGCTTTTATACGTTGAAACACTTTTAATGCTCTGATACACAATGGGAAGATGTTTGTCTCCGAGTGTCAGCTGCCTTTCTGTTAAGTGTGTTATTCTTTTATTGTCCAAGGTCAACCAAAAGGACCCATTTCTCGGCAGTAATAGTTGTCCACCCTCATATTTGTTCTTCCTGGTGCAGCCTCCGCAATGGGAAGCAGTGAGCATCTCTGGAGAGAAGAACAATGTACTGAAATGAATAGTAGCATGGTAATCCTCACAACGGTTGGTTGCTGCACCAGTGTTGTTTGTTTCGAAAAGTATCAAAGTCAGTGCATTTTCACCTGTTATCATTTGCATCTTAAAAGTCCTGAGTGTTTTTTAAGCTCTGAAATGAAAGTGAGGCTGAAAGATTTGCTTGTGCTCCAGTCAATCGGGCACTTTTATCTCCCGTACACCTGCGTGCTGCTTCAGCCAGCGGGGGATTGCTATTCCCATCACACCGAGCCATTCGAATGACCTCCTCTGTTTGGCTCTTCCTCCTCCAAGTGCTCTTATTCAGACGCGTCTGCTTAGCCCAGTTCAGTCGCGCATTCTCCCTTCATGTCACTCTCACAATGGGCCGATTTGTTGCGGTTTTCGGGGCTTGGCACCAGGACCAAGGGGTTCAGAGGCGCCTTGACCAACTGCGTCTATCATCTCACAGGAGTACATCCTTTCAGCAGCCATTGGATCATATTTTCTCGAGGGACAATACTACAGCTGTACAAACGAAGCTTGTACAGTCGTCCCTCGCCACGCCATGGTTCAAATTTTGCAGTTTCATGCTTTCATGTTTTTAGTATAGACTTTAACCATAACACACGACCAAATCAATCAATTGGGATCAGGCGTCCGGGTTAAAAAAAAACGTTTAAATATGTCTTTGGTAGAGAATGAGTTATATATCATGCTTTGTGTTTTTGTGCGTTATTGTTGAATACGGCCCATTATTCTCCTGAAAGGGCTACCAAAACCGTGACATAGTATTGTAAAGCAATTGTTTTTATTCATTATCCAATAACCATCATCAAAATTGTTCCGTCAATTCCAATGGTTTTTGCCCATATATAAGCTGTATGTGATTTTTTGGTTTTCATGTCAGTGGGAACAATTCCTGTATTTTCAAATGTGACTCGGGCCCCTGTTCCTCTGTACTGTAGATATAAATCAGACATGTATGTGATCTACTGCAGTCTGAACGGCCGGGTTGCATATATCCAAACTCCTCACCTTTGTGGGATACTGTACCGCTGATATATCAATCGGGCCTTGTTTTTGTGCCGCTTCCTTTTAAATGTTTACTCTCTTCGGCTATTTCGATTTCTGTATGGTTAACCTCACCGTTGGCGGGCGTGCAGAATTTCAACATATCTTCATGGCTCAATTTGGCATCCCGTGAATTAAGGCTTTCTCCCCCACCCCCATCTCACCAAAATTGCACGGAAGAAAAAGCAGAGATGAGGTGAAAGAGTAAATGCAGTGGCATTCCCTGCGCCATTTAAGCATGGAGCTGGCTGCTTTCCAGATATAATTAAGGAAGGTCACAGACGGTTTCGGGAAATGTGTGCCGGTGTCAAAGGTGAACATGTCGTCATCACTTTGTCTCCTCCAGGCCCTGCAGAAGTTGGCCAATCAGTACCTAAAGAGGGAATGGCCCAGCAGCCTGTCGGGAGAAGAAGCAGATCACAGGTGAGGTGAAGGGAGAGGATTGTTGCGTCCTCTGTGGGTGCACCATGCCGATCGGCGGTATCCTCTTACACTCTGTGAAACTCTGCACGTCTCTTTTTCCTCATTGCTCTATTTGGCCCACAAACTTCCTCCTGGGTATGCAGAAATGCTTCCACATTGTTGCTTCAGCTGTGTGAAACAAGTGTGTGTGTGTTTGGTGCAGGAACATGTATTGCGTCTGGAGGGCCTACTTGGAGGGTACAATCCAGGTCACCCAGGCCAGGATGAGCGCCTGCGACAACTACAAAGTGCAGGTTGCCGACCCCGCCAAGACAGCAAGGTTGCAGAAGGAGCAGCAGCTGCGCAAGGTAAAACGGAACGTGGCGACAAGGGTCAATCTGGCGACTTGAGCTCGGGTTTCTGTCACTCGTTACACAAGCTCCCAAATGTTTGGACAGCTTCACTCACGCGGTTTAGGTCAGGTGTCCGTCCCTTCTTCCTCCAAGTGTGGCTCTGCTGCATTGTTAAAACATCATTTACGACTAAGGCGACTAACCCCCAGCCTAGTCAACTGACAGCCCGCGGGCCAAATCCGGCTTGGGGATTACGTCAGACCTGAACTTGAGAGCGCCTAACATTTTTTATCTTTGGATCTTTGACTAGCATTTTTCTTAGTAGATCCTTAAAAACAGCACTATGCTGCTGCACAGCTGAGGCCCTGGGCTGAGGTGGTCCGCGGACCACATTCGCCCACTAAAGCTTTACCTTTGGCTCACTAAGTGTCACCTGAATAATGTGGGGTGTCTAAACCTTTTTACTTTTTACAACCCTTGTAGAGGCTGCACTGTGCTCAAGTGGGCTCCAGCATACCCGCGACCCTACTGAGGACAAGCAGCATAGAAAATTGATAGATGGACGACCATGTAGATATGATGATGGTTTTTACATTTCAAGAAAAATAGTTCACATCTCAGTTTTGTGTTACAAGGAGTCTAATTAATGTGAACGTTTTTGCCTCACATTGCACTTTTTTTTTCTCATTTGGTCTCTCAAACTTTTTTCTCATACATTTTTTTGGTACTATCATGTTTTTATTCTTCTAATATTTTTAATTTATTATTGTAACTTTTACTCAACGTAATTTTTGTAAAATTGCAACTGTATTTTTGTTTTTTTGTTTTGCACAATATCATGCAAAACAATTATGCAATATTATATTTAAATATGGTTTTGTATTAACACTTTTTACAGATTTTTCAAGTCACACAGAATATTGTCCTTGAGTAAAAGAAACATTAGACTTCAATCTTTCATCAGAAAAAAAAACAATTTTATATTCTTTAATAATCAGCAGTAGAACATTGGTACGTTTCAGCAAATTATCAGTTCTCAAAAAAAAGGGAGAAGCATAAGTTTAAATTTGACACAAATTATTATTTTTTTTTTTACAAATATAATACCATTAACTATTAAAATGTTTTGCTAAATTTGCAACTGAGCTGTGTGTGTGCATGCATAACCACCTCCTTGCAACACGGCGAGATGCCTTTTCACTTCCAGGTTGCTGGGCATTTATTTCAAGGGGAAAGATGGAGGCTTTTAGCTAAAAAATGTTTTTCAGTTTTCTTGTTTAACTTTTAGAATGTACTTAGGGCCAATAATAAATATCCGCTGGCTGTACATGGCCTCCAGGCTGCACATTGGACTAGACCAGGGGTGGGCAAACTTTCTGACTCGCGGGCTGCATTGATTTAACAAAACGGGGGGGGAGACTATATATTTTACACGTAACAGTCCACCTGGTATTATTGTATCTGTAAAAGTGTCATGCTATTGACACTTTTACAGATACTGCTATTATTATTTATTATTTTATATTTAAATATTTTATATTTAAATATTTTATATTTAAATATTTTAAAATTTATTATTATTATCATCATTATGCTTGTGTCCCTTTTTTCAGGAGCACTTTGTAAACAACAGACCACATCAAATAACAAAATTGATAAAACCATCAAAAGGTTGGCTCAAGCCATGATGCCAGTTCATATGTTGAGTTTAAATGAAATGCTTTGGAAAGAACGGACGGGCCGTATTCAAACACTTGGCGGGCCGGATGTGGCCCCCGGGCCGTAGTTTGCCCACCCTTGGACTAGACTATTCAGACTAGAGAACTAGCCAAGTGCTCGTTCATGCAGTACTTTCTCTGCTCTACAGGGGGCAACAGCAAGGCGTACACGTCACAAGGAAGCAGCAGTAGAAGAAGACTGCTCACATTTAAACAACCATCCATCCATACATACATCCATCCATCTTATCCATAAAAATTACTAAAAGTAGACACAAAAAGTTGGACTTTGAAATGGACTGGAAAATCAGCATTTACTGGAAAGTCAATGGGAATGGAAGTGTTTATTTTGTAACAAGTACAATCTGTTTCCACGGAATTTAGCCTGCTCCTCTTGAAGATCAAAACTACACAGTCTATCTTCTACACACACACACACACACACTGAAAACACACTTACAATCTTTGAACAACTACAAGCGAAGCCAAGCATTCACAGACACAGAGATGATTGAGGACTGCATGCTAGTCACTGTAAGCGAGATGGGATCTGATGACCAAAGTACAAAACTAGCTTATGTATTGAATACAGTTTGCAGTCAGCAATGGTGTCACTATCCCCAGTGTTATTATTATATTATGCACTACTGGTCATGTAGTAAGTAGTAGTCATATGTTCCAAAGAAAGAGCCCACAAAATAAGATGCCATCTTGTTTCCGTGTGTCACCAGTGTATTGAGCAGCTTACCACCATCCAAGCTGAGCTACAGGAGTCCGTCAAAGACCTGACCAAGAGCAGGAAGAAGTACCAGGAGGCAGAGACCATGGCGCAGGCCGTGCGGGAGAAGGCCGAGCTGGAAGCCAAGTGAGTATACACAGCTTATGAAATTGAAAAATCTGCTGACACGCCACCCTCTGTCGGCCATTTGCTAACTTACTAGCGAGGCAGCAGTGCCGCCAAACAAACAAGTGTGGAGCGTGACGACACCACACATGGAAAGCCAAATATTAAAGCATAATGGCTCTCTGGCCACCACAGCTGACCGCTGCTCATAAATTACAGTCTGTGTATTGACGGCCTCAACCTGTTAAAGATGTATTCTCTAGTGCAGCGACTATAATACGTGTTGCTAATTGTTAACATGCTGCACTTGATGTTGTCTCTTGCGTACAGGTCCAAGCTGAGCCTCTTCCAGTCCAAATCTAGTCTGCAGAGGGCAACTGTCAAGGTACATATGAGCTATTTGCGCCCCAAAAATCCAAAAAAAGACAAGCTCCGCTCAGTTTTCCTGACAGAATTCCTACATTCCAGCTGAAAGCCAAGAGGAGCGAATGCAACTCCAAAGCCACCCACGCCAGGAACGACTACCTTCTCACGCTAGCAGCCGCCAACGCTCACCAGCAGCGCTACTACAACACCGACCTCAGCGACTGCCTCAAGGTGCACTGTGGCGCCACATGTCTCCATGGAGATGAATTGACAGCTTTGAATTACGGAGGGGGTTCTGCACCTGCAGGTGTTGGACGGCAGCATTTACGAGCAGGTGAAAGATTACCTGGGGTCGCTGTGTCAAACTGAGCTGGAGACCTACCAGGCCGCACACAACGTCTTCAGCCGGCTCTCCAACAGCTCCAATGGGGTAGGCCTCCACGGCTGTCGATGCTGAAAGTCCAGCACAGTGCCACAAAGCATTTGTGTCTTTTGAAATAGGTGATGCAGGAGTTCCATCAGCAGATGTTTGTGCAGAAGAATCCCATTTTCCAGAAAGTTGCAGACTTCTCCTACCAACCCATTGACACGGATACGGTAAAATATTCAAATGTTTGGATTCCTAAAAAAAAAATGATTCAAGACAAAAGCGGAGTGTTACACCCCTACCTTTTTATATGTGTGTTTTATAACTGTAAATCTGTCCGTAGCGGCACTGAGACATTTAACAAGCAGCCTCATAGAAAACTCAAATGATCTCATGTCAACTGTGGACTTTGATCGCATGGCAAACATCTGCGGTGTTTGCTGTCGTTACAGGCGAGCAGCTCAACATGCACCGTGGCTTTAATGCGAGTGACGTGGTTTCGTTTTCAGACGGACATGAGCAAAAACGTCTTAGTGGAAGGGAAAACAGGGGCCTTGTCCAGCAGCAATGTTTTGAAGCCTCAGTAAGGAACAATTGTGGCTAGGAAATCAGTTAAGTGACACAGAGTTTGGGTCAGCAGTGAATAGGTGTCCTGCTTGGACCACCGTTATAGGCCGCTAAAATAGGCAATGCCGGGTTGCCATGGAAACAACAGATTCTATTCTCCTCTTCACTGTTGAGGTTGCAGGGATTCATTGAGGCGTCACGAAGGAGCCCAGCCAGTGTATCTGCCCACCACTTTTACAAAGCCCGGAACTCTGCCAGTTGTCCCACTACAGATGTACAACCCAGTTTTGTTTTACTCCAGTGAATATATTAAGATTAAGATTAAGGTATGTCTTTATTTGTCCCTCAGTGGGGAAATTTGTATTGCACAGCAGCAAGAGTACAGAGTCAGTTAAGCAGTACAAAATACACAATATAGAAAAATAAACCATATAAACAACCCAAGTATTAACAAAATCAACAGTTTTTCCCAGAGTTATATACAATACAGTATGTAGATAATATGAAACAAGCTGAGATATATGACCAGTCTATACACTGAGGTCTTGTTAGAGACTTAATATGAGGCATTATGGAAATACTTCACCTAAACTTAGTATATTGCATTTAGAGCCCTTAATATTGCACATGGAGGTTGATCAGATATTGCACAGTGAATGGGGTCTGGAGTAACTATACTGACTATGAAAGCAAGTATTACACAGATGTAGTACATAGTGGTGTAGAAGTCTATTGGGAGCGGTGCTGGTTGTACAGCCTGACAGCTGCAGGAAGAAAGGACCTGCGATATCGCTCCTTCACACACTTGGGGTGAAGCAGTCTATCGCTGAAGGAGCTCTCTAGTGCTGTCAAAGTGTCCTGCAGGGGGTGGGAGTCGTTCTCCAACATGGATGGTAGCTTAGCCAACATCCTCCTCTCTCCCACCACCTCCACTGGGTCAAGGGGGCAACCCAGGGCAGAGCTGGCCTTCTTGATATCCAGTCTCTTCCTATCCGCAGCCGAAATGCTGCTGCCCCAGAAGATCACTCCCTGGAAAATGGCTGAAGCCACAACAGAGTCATAGAACGTCTTGAGGAGTGCCCCTTGCACTCCAAAAGACCTCAGTCTCCTGAGCAGATAGAGTCTGCTCATGCCCTTCCTGTAAAGTGCTTCCGTGCGATGAGTCCAGTCCAGTCTATTGTTGAGGTGAACACCCAGGTACTTGTAAGATGTCACCATCTCAATGTCCATTCCCTGAATGTTCACTGGTGTTGGAGGAGAGTGGATGCGCCTGCGGAAATCCACCACCAGCTCTCTGGTTTTCCCCCGTGTTGATCTGGAGGCAGTTCCGCTGGCACCAATCCACAAAGTCCTGTGTCAGTCCTCTGTACTCCAAGTCGTCCCCATCTGTGATGAATAGGCTAGCCTAGCATGATGTTGCTGTTAAAATGTGAGTGTAGTGTTAACACTGTAGCTCACACACAGTAGCTACTGTTACTAACATCTGACATCTTTCAAAATGGGGATTTGAAGTAATGATATACACCAGAGATGTATATTTTGGATGGAATTCCAAATTGTATGACCTCAGAAGTATTTGGAATTAGAGATTCCATTTGTGTTTACTTGTGATTTACATCGATATTTTGAGTCTTTCAGGGCGATGGTTCGAGCGTGTCGTTTTGTGCAACTTTAGAGGATTATTTAGTGATAACATGTACAATGTTGTGAAGCAGGCTTCACTACGCATCTTAAAATAATGATAACATATACAATGGTGTGAGGCAGGCTTCACTTCACATCTGAAAATAATGATAACACATAAAATGGTGTGAGGCAGGCTTCACTACAAATCTTAAAATAATAACACGTGCAATAGCGTGAAGCAGGCTTCACTACACTATCTAAAAGTAAATACAGGAGCTGTAAGTTTGATCATTTTGTTTTTCTTCAGTGATTATGCTACCCTAGCATGATGCCACTGTGAAAATGTGAGTGTGTTAGCACTGTAGCATCACATAACAATGCTAGTGTTGCTAACGTTTGTGTCCTCCTGTGCCACTCCTTAATGTTATGTTGGTGTTTGTGGACGAGTACAGAGTTTCAGTGTATATACTGTAATAAAAGTGGATAAAGTACATAAAACACACACACACATGACACGGTGTGTTCCTAGTAGGGCTTACTTTAATATTCTAACATCGCCACCTAGATTTCGTACATAACAGTATTGTGGGATGTCTGTAATGAGAATGACAGTGTATTTCTGTCAGTTGGCTATCAGATGGGACTTTGTGACTGTATTACATCACTCAGTCCCACTCGTGGTCTTTATCAAAGTCAAAGTCTGTCCCAGCCAGAGGTGTTGTGTACTACAATAGTTATAAAAAGCCGTGTGACCTTTGCCTCACACGTCTTGCTGTCTATATTAGTAGGTCTCATGGAGCTGTCCTCTTACACAACCGCTGATGACTATTTTTTATCCCCTCACTGTATTTATGTCTCTCTCTCTCTCTCTCTCTCACACACTCACGTCTTCACCAGCCCTCCGCGGCGCACGTCCACACTGGACAATTTGTTCATACTGCAAACGGTGGCGTTGTTTTCCTTGGACGTCAAACAAGCGGCAGCCTGTTCCTAAAGAAAACATTAACGGTGGGCACACAAAAACCCCGCCCTCCCTTCCCCTACCCTCTCCTCTCCTCGCGCCACTTTGGCCAGACGGAGGGATCCGGTAAAGGGGACGGAGCCCAAAAGCAAAGCGTGAGGGAGGGGCAGGAGGTAGGCCGGCCCCTGTGAACAAGCCATGTGTGAAAAGGAGCCATTGTGAGTGGGCCTCATCGCAGTGCACCGACCTTCCCCGCCCCTCCAAACACACACTGATGCTGTCATGTGGAAACATCTTAATGCAGGTTCTGTGTTCCCCCACAAGAACTTAAACATTTTGGCTCAATCACAGCGAAGTCAGCTGCTTTGCATGCCTTCATTGCTCAATTAAGAGACGCTATTTCCATCACATGACGTCATGTTTCTGGAAGGAATGTATTCCTCCGCTGCTAACACACTCCGCTTCTTCTTCTTCTCTTGTCTCTTCATCTGTTTCCTTGTCCTGGCACAAGACTTTCCTCAGCCACAAAGCAAAGAATGTCAGGAAGTCACATCAAGATGTAGCCAGTCTTGATCCCAGATCCGGCCCATGAATGCCGTCAGAACAGCCAACTAGATGAATATGAAACTTGGTAGCATTTCAGTTGGTCTTTAAAGAAACGGCTGATCACATCTTTCACATGGAGAATTTGGAGTAGCATTTTTGCAGAAGTTTGTAAAGAACAGAAAAACACTCCGGTTTCTGAGGTTCTTTGACTCGCATTTTTTGCAGTAGATTCTTAAAAATAACGGATCACTTGTTTTATAGCAGATGGAACAGTAGGTCCTCAAAAACAGCTGCGCTCTGATGTATATAGGAGATATTTGACTAGCATTCTTGCAGGAGATTCTTAAAGAGTCATAAAGAAGATCTTAGACGAGTGCCGTTTCAGTAGTGCTGTATAGAATCTTTTGTGTTTTTGGCAGATTCCTAAAAATTGCAGATCATTTCCGATGTAAATTGCACATATGTGACCAGGGTTTTTTTGCAGTAGGTCCCTAAAACAGCAGAACAATTCTGTCATGAAGTGCTAGTCAAGTGCTTTTTTCCCCCACTTTTCTGATCTATAAATGTGGTTTGAATGTTGTATTCGCGTGTTAAATGATGCCAAAGTGGGCGGAACGGTGTTCGAGTGGTTAGCGCGCAGACCTCACAGCTAGGAGATCAGGGTTCAATTCCACCCTCGGCCATCTCTGTGGAGTTTGCATGTTCTCCCCGTGCATGCGTGGGTTTTCTCCGGGTACTCCGGTTTCCTCCCACATTCCAAAAACATGCTAGGTTAATTGGCCACTCCAAATTGTCCATAGGTATGAATGTGAGTGTGAATGGTTGTTTGTCTATATGTGCCCTGTGATTGGCTGGCGACCAGTCCAGGGTGTACCCCGCCGCTCACCCAAAGACGGTTGGGATAGGCTCCAGCACCCCCCGCGACCCTCGTGAGGAAAAAGCGGTAGAAAATGAATGAATGAATGAATGATGCCAAAGTTTCAGATAATGAGGGTTAGCGCATTTGGAAGTGAGCCCTGAAAGAAGTTTGGGATGGCTCTGATGGCTCAGTTTCAGAGCACTGGGAGCCAGTGGAATAAATAGTAACCATTTTGGAAATCCAGCTGGAATAGGTGTAGATTATGGAAGATCTAGAAATCTTTATGTGTGGGTTGTGGTGTGTCGCTGCCAGCAGTACTGAGACCACACCTCAGTACAACGGGACCAAAATTGGCTTGATGAAAATCTTTGATTTCTGCATGTGTTGTGAAAAACTATTATTGACAATTGTCCTTTCTTCTTTTTTTTTTTTTTTAAATTCTCCTTTAGGTGACACATCTGCTGAAAGAGAGCGGCACGGCAGAGGAGCACAGCCTTGACAAGGAGGCCAGGAAATGGGCGAGTCGCGTGGCTCGGGAGTATAAGAGCATCATCCACACACAGAGGGTGAGACATCACACCTGTCACTATGTTTACATGCACTCAATGAAATTTGTCTCTTCCATTTTCATGGCTGTATGGGAAGTCCCTGTTTGCATGCACTTTGTCCAGGTGCATTAGTTCGCTGTGTCTCCAAAGCACTGGATGACGCTTAGGCTCCTTTCAACACAGATAAATGTATGGCTAATTTATTTTCATAACTCTATTTACATAAATATAACGCATGCGCACCAGAGCAAGCATGCTTCTCTGTTATGACGGCAGACGGAAGCATAGTGGAGCACCCCCACACGATCACAGACGCTCTTTTCTAACTTCATTTAAGCAGTACAGCAGTACAGTTCCAACAGGCTACAGTATATATGTTTTTCCACACCGATGGCCACAAAAGGTTGCGCTAGACTTGTGTGCCAGTGTCTACTCTCATCACTCCTGTACCACTGAATATGTACAATGTAAACATCAACCTACACAGACAACAGAAAGACGGAACACGAATGCACTCAAAAAGGAAGTCATATTATGTGTACTATATTGAATGTGTACCAATATTAAAACATAGGCACATGCCAAAGTACTAGCAGTTGTTGATGTGCCACCTGCTGCTAAAATGCTTTGTTTTGATGTAATGTAAAAATTAGGGCTGTCAAATAATTAAAAATAATTAATAGTGATGAATCACCAGTAGCAACTATGCCCATTTTTACTGTATTTACTTAACAAACATAACCAACAGGACAGGATTATGTACCGTATTTCCCTGACTATAAGTCGTTCTGAAGTATAAATTGCACCAGACAAAAATACACAAAGAGGTTGATCAAATCAGAGACCAACAGACACTTCTATCGTGTAGTAATATCCTTTGTAGTAATAACAATACAATGGAGAACGTGAATAGAATGTAACGTGAATGGGTGCTAATGTAACATTAACAGTTATTCACATAACTAAACAACATAAGATAACTGTTTTACATTTTCTCCCAAAATAAACAGCTAGTACTTTGGTATGTGCTCTATGCTTTAATATCGCTACACATTCAATATGGTACACATAATATGACTTATTATGACACATTCAAATGGAAAGGCTGAAGGCCAGCTCTATTGATGACTGTAATCAATGGTAGTGTATCCATGCAAGATGCAACTGGTTCCCAATCGCATAATCTAACTATGTTAATCCCACCCAACACCATCTAATTAAGGCAGGAGTGTCAAAAGACATTGCAGGTTTTATTTCCAGCCGGTCACTAAAGCAGGTGATTTGAATGATTATTTTAATGATGGTTTGAGGGAAGGAGCTTGTCAATTGAATCACCTGCTGGAGAAACTGGTTGGAAAGAAAAGCTGCAGTGCGTCGGTCCTCTGTTGACACGTTGGAATTAAGGTGTTTGGATGTGTTTTAAAACAACTGAATTGATGCAATAACGCTATGTTTTTTAATGCACTGATAGTAATATTGATATCAATGAGGTTGAGGGCTAAAATAGGACACACAATTTAGGTCAGTCCAATAACACCAAAGGCCAAATTGTAAAATGTATCCCATAATATGCACGTGGGAGGAACATGAAGGGAGTTCATAATCACCACATCGTGCATGACTTCATTTGGGAATTTTTTTCCTCCCAGCACACCAGGATAGTACAGTGTGATTCCAGTAACCAAGAAATGACTCACAGCCAATACGCTCGATGCAGAGTGATGGATGTCTTTCCCTCTTTTTGCCATGTGTGGCTTGTTTGCAGGTCCTGGAGGAATTTGGCGCTCAGGAGAACGTGGAGCACAACGCGGGAGAGCTGGAGACCAAGATGGAAGTGGCCCGGCAGAGTCTTCGGAGGGCCGAGGTAACATCCGCTGGAGTGTGGAGTGTTGTTTACAGTGTGGATTTGCAGTTTCTGTTGCAAAAGCTGGTCCAGCACGCCGCCTTCTGGTTGAAAAGCAGAATCACACTTTCATATTTTCTTTTTACATCAGTTGTGGGTAAATCTAAACTTTAAAATGGCAATGGTTTAAGTTTATTTGGACGTGCAAGTTATAATGGAATACATCACATAATACAGTTCTACGTGTCCAAAAGGACATCTGTTTCTATTACATTTATTCATTTCCTGTATTTCACATGTGATCTTTTTAATAGAGAAAAGTGTTAAGGTAATGTCATAGTATGCTAAAATAATTGTCAAGGTTTTTCCACAATCATCCTATATAATGATGATGCATTGTTTAAGTTCCTTACTCAATCCGTTCCATAATTTGATTCCACTTACTGAAATGTTGTGGGTTTTTAACGTTGTTCTGGCATATGAGTGTTTTTAGTTTAGTTTTTCCCTGAGATCATATTTCGCCTCTCTTCTAGAAAAATAGTGTATGACATTTTTGGGTAATAGATTATTGTCAAGTTTATGCATGATTTTGAAATTGATTTTGAAATCGGCAAATGTTTATTTTTTATTTTATTTGTATGTTCTCCATACACGGCATTATGGATTATCCTCACTGATCTTTGTTGCAGTCCATTTGCGAGTGAAGATTGCTTTTATATATCCACACAATAAGTTAGATATGGTAGAACCAGAGTAGAATAAAAAGTATGAAGTGATTTGTGGTCAAGAACAAATTTAGCTTTATTCAATACTGAAGTATTTCTCGCCACCTGATGTTGTATGTTGATGATGTGAGATTTGCAGCTAATTCTTTTCATCTTTTATGATTCCGCCAAATGTATTTTCTTTCACCCTTTCAGTGTACTGTATATGCACATGCATGTCCTTTCTGCTGGTGCCAAATAGCATTATTTTATTTCGGGTCAAGGATTATTTAGTTTATCAAAGCAAATCTTTTTAGTATAGCCATAGACTCCTGCGGTACTCCACATGTAATATGTACACTTGCAGATGTGTGTTCTCCTAGCTTTACATATTGCTTCCTGTTAGCAATGTAGCTTTTAACACGATTCAAAACAAATCCTCTGATTCGGGACCTTTTCTATTTTGTAATTAGGATGTTATTAATTGTATGGAAAGCTTTTCTCAAATCCATAAATGGCTGCACAGTTTCTGTGGTTTATGGAGTCCATAATTTCCAATGAGTGTCATGGAGGTTGCCGTGTTAGCTCTGTATCCGTATAGGATATCCGCGAGTAATTCATTCTTAATAGATTTGTCCTTCTTCACTACTTTAGAAAATTCATTCATTCATTTTCTACCGTTTATCCTCACGAGGGTCGCCGGGGTGCTGGAGCCTATCCCAGCTGTCTTCGGGCGAGAGGCGGGGTACACCCTGGACTGGTGGCCAGCCAATCACAGGGCACATATAGACAAACAAGCATTCACACTCACATTCATACCTATGGACAATTTGGAGTGGCCAATTAACCTAGCATGTTTTTGGAATGTGGGAGGAAACCGGAGTACCCGGAGAAAACCCACGCATGCACGGGGAGAACATGCAAACTCCACACAGACATGACATAATTTTAGAATTTTTTTTAGAAAATGTGTGTTTGTTTCTTTCAGCTTTTTCATTACAGAGTCACCACAGCGGATCTTTTTGAGCCCTATATGTGATTAATTAATTAATTAAATATAACTATAAAACTGTGATACATCATTGTATAGCTATGGATTAAAAAATGATCTTGACATGATTACCAAACAGCTGTTATTTCTGTTACCATGGCAGATGATTAAAGCGAAAGCAGAGGCCCGCCTGGACTTGCTGAGGGAGGCGGGCATCACCGTGGAAACGTGGCTGAAGAGCGCCATGAACCAAGTGATGGAGGAGCTGGAGAACGAACGCTGGAACAACCTGGGCAGCCATGACCCTTCGCTATCCGTAAGATCCCGCTATCCCTCCGCCCTCTCAGGCCCTACGTTTCACATACATGGCCGCTGGAAGTTCCTGTTTTGGTTTTGGAAGGGAACCGCCGACCTGGAGCGAGAGGAGGACGAGGAGGAGACGGAGGACAGCGGTGAGGTTTTGGATGACAGCAGCTCCAGCCCCTCCAGTACACTGAAGAACTATCCCCTCACGTGCAAAGTACTCTACTCCTACAAGGTGTGCTGCCCTCCCTCTTGGTTCTGTCTTGGTGATCAACCCTTTCCTACCCACGGCCACATACAGACAAATCAAAGGACGCCTGTGATATTTTAGACGAATTGGGTTTTCCCATATAGACATCATTTTTATCAAAATGATGAGTAAATGAGAAAAATGTACAAATGCCTAGCTTGAATAGGTAGTAGCGTGTTTTATAAACGCCAATGTGAAGAACATGTTATCTTCTTTTCTTCAGGCCTCCCAGCCCGATGAGCTCACCATCGAGGAGCAGGAAATCTTGGAGGTCATCGATGACGGTGACATGGAGGACTGGGTGAAGGTGCTGTTTGTTGTTCCACCTCCACCCCTTTGTACGTTTTCTTTCACGACCATCATCATCATCATCTGAGGGTTTTTTGTTTCCTTCCTAGGCCAAGAACCGGAGTGGACAGGTGGGCTACGTCCCAGAGAAGTACCTGCAGCTGCCGTCCACCAACAGCCTGCTGAGCATGCTGCAGTCTTTGGCCGCGCTGGACGCCCGATCCCATTCCTCCAGTAACTCCACAGAACCCGAAAGTGAGCTCCCAACTGGCTCCGTCAACGGCGACTCCAGCGGTGAGGCCGTAATTAAATTCTTACCTTGTTCTGTTCTGGTCGCCCTTGACCCCACTCAAGCTCGGCCTCCCACAGTGTCCTTCGCCAAGGCCCTGTACGACTACACCGGACAAACAGAAGACGAGCTCTCCTTCCCTGAGGGCGCCATCATCCGCATCCTGAGCCGGGAGACACACGAGGACGACGGCTTCTGGGAGGGCGAATTTAACGGCATCGTTGGCGTCTTCCCTGCCGTTCTGGTAGAGGACCTGGCTAGTGGCAGCGAGAACGGAGATGGACAGCGAGAGGGCAGCACTCGGGTATGGGCGTGAGAAAATGTCATTTTAATCATTGTCAAAGATCTTTGACTTGCATGTTTGGAGTCAGCCCTTCAAGTAGAGACAATCTTTTGCACCAATTATATATATATATATATATATATATATATATTCATACATACATATATGTATGAATATATATTCATACATATATATATTCATACATACATACATACATTCATACATATATATATATATATATGTATGTATGTATGTATGTATGTATGTATATATATATATATGTATGTATGTATGTATGTATATATATATATATGTATGTATATATGTATGTATGTATGTATATATATATATATGTATGTATATATATATATGTATGTATATATATATATGTATGTATATATATATATATATGTATGTATGAATATATATATATGTATGTATGAATATATATATATGTATGTATGAATATATATATATATGTATGTATGAATATATATATATATGTATGTATGAATATATATATATGTATGTATGAATATATATATATGTATGTATGAATATATATATATGTATGTATGTATGAATATATATATATATGTATGTATATATATATATATGTATGTATATATATATGTATGTATATATATATATGTATGTATATATATATATATGTATGAATATATATATATATGTATGTATGAATATATATATATATGTATGTATGAATATATATATATATGTATGTATGAATATATATATATGTATGTATGAATATATATATATATGTATGTATGAATATATATATATGTATGTATGTATATATATGTATGTATGTATATATATATATATATATGTATGTATATATATATATATATATATATATATATATGTATGTATATATATATATATATGTATGAATATATATGTATATATATATATATATATATATGTATGAATATATATATATATATATATATATATGTATATATGTATATATGTATATGTATATATGTATATATGTATATATGTATATATATATATATGTATATATATATATATATATGTATATATATATGTATATATATATATATATATATATATATATATATATATATATATATGTATGTATGTATGAATATGTTTATATATATATATATATATATATAAACATATTCAATCTCAGACATTTTTTTATCTTTCAATGTTTGTACTTGGAGCATGATCTTTAAGCAGATTTATGGTTGCTTTTACATCAATTGACAGCAAGTTTTATATTAACTCATTCAATTTCAGACATTTTTTAAAAGCTGTCCCTCTCAGTGCTGCCCAATTTTGATGATTTTGACTGATTTTTCAAGGACAATAGACGTGGAATATACAGTAAACCTCGGATATATCGGAAATTCGCTCACAACGGACAGATAAAAAAGAACCGATTTTTCTGTAATGCATTTCCAATAAAAATTCATTGCATATATCGGATTTTTTATAACGGATTTCGCCTATTTCGGACAAAATCTCCAGTCCCGTTCCAATGCATTTCCATTAAATTTCCCTCGCATATTTGCAGCGTTGCCTGCGCGTCCAGGTACATTGGAAACATAGTCAAGGAAGTGCCTTTTTATAACGGATAAAATCCGATTTACGCATATACCGGATATAAATCCGATATATGCGTAAAACAGACATTTTCCGGTATACGCATATAACGGATTTCGCTTATATCGGACAAAACCAGTGGGAACAATTGAATCCGATATATCCGAGGTTTACTGTACCAAAAGAAAGGTTAGCCTCTCTTCAGGAAAAAAAAGTTGCTTTCCACCTTTTTCCCCTTCTTTAGCAATCAGCAGTAAAACATCGGTAAGTTTCTTGTATTAGATTTAATAGAATTCTTAATTAGCCTGAATTGCACCCTCTGGTGGTTGCTAAGCACCTACAGTCACAACAACCTTGTTAAGGCTAATGCTACCAAAGTCTGTATTAACCTTTTCATTTCTGTCTTAGTCTTCTCCCTGCTCGCTGGCCCACTGCGAGCGTTCCCCCCGTAGCCCTTTCCACTCTGGGCCGCTCCACAGCAGCCCGCTGCAGACGCCCACCCTGTCGTCGACGCAGTCCAGCCCCTGCAGCGCCACAGCCTCGCCCATCGGCCGCCCTCCTTCCTATCACAATGGTCACCACAGGCCGGCGCCGCACAAAAGCCCCTTTCACAGTACGTTTGGGCCAGCGTGTACTACACTGTATCACCAACATGAACTAAACTTGGGTTTGCCTGGCTTCAGGTCCCGCCCAAGAATCCCCTCAACCTCCCAAATACCCGGAGGGTGGCTCAGGCACCATCCGACCTGTGAGTAAACATCTTCATAGGCATCTGTTCCTCTGTACTGTATCTATTTGACTCAACGCAGCTCTACTTGCTATTGCTCCTTCTGTGTCAGCCAAAGCAAAGACGACCAGTTACTACCAGCTTTTTAGTACCTAGCCAGCCGGGGTACCAAACGTGCCCAACCGAATTCCTATGCTACACGTTCTAGCTGTGTCATACTCCACAGTCATGGAGTCATTCTCCTTGTGAATAATGTGTCGCTTTGTGTAAATACAGAATGCTGCCCTTCTCTTTTAGAACGGTACCTACTTGGTGGTGCTGCGTTTTAGCTAGCAAACTTTACTTTACATGCAAATAATAATTTATTACGATATAACACCATGAAGGCACGGTGGTCTAGGGGTTAGCGCGCAGACCTCACAGCTAGGAGACCAGGGTTCAATCCCAGGGCATCTCTGTGTGGAGTTTGCATGTTCTCTTGTGCATGCGTGGGTTTTCTCCGGGTACTCCGGTTTCCTCCCACATTCCAAAAACATGCTAGGTTAAGTGGCCACTCCAAATTGTCCATAGGTATGAATGTGAGTGTGAATGGTTGTTTGTCTATATGTGCCCTGTGATTGGCTGGCGACCAGTCCAGGGTGTACCCCGCCTTACGCCCGAAGACAGCTGGGATAGGCTCCAGCACCCCCGCGACCCTCGTGAGGAAAAAGCGGTAGAAAATGAATGAATGAATAACACCATGAACTATTTACAGTTTTCACTTTTGCAACTGAACTGTGTGTGTGCGTTAAAATTTCCCCTCAGTGCGTGGGGGGACACAACAACGCGCTTTGCCTTTTCACTTCCTGTTTGCTGTGCCGTGTGTATTTTGGTGGAGGTGATGCAGGCCGAGTTCTTATACAAGCCATTCTTACGGCACCAAATCATCTTTTCTTCAGTTGCATCGTCAGCTCTTTTTGCCACATGTGCAAAAAACTTATAAATAACACATTAATAAGTCTTTGGTAGTGAATGAGTAAAGGTAGAAAGAATCTAAACCTGCATGGCCCAATGAGGAAGTGACATCCTTGCTGTAAAAGCTTCATTTCATGTCTCTACTCAATGATGTTAGCAAATAGCACTGGGGAAGAAAATATTGGATGTTATTTGTTTCTTCAGGAAAATGAGTAACCGGCGCCATTAATGCCAGCTGAGCAATGTGCTTCGTACCGCTCTTCTAAGCTTTGCTACTGTTGCT
The DNA here is from genome assembly GCF_030265055.1 of Doryrhamphus excisus. Classification (NCBI taxonomy): domain Eukaryota; kingdom Metazoa; phylum Chordata; class Actinopteri; order Syngnathiformes; family Syngnathidae; genus Doryrhamphus; species Doryrhamphus excisus. The sequence continues at coordinate 2,854,631 of NC_080476.1, read as the reverse complement.
GCTGCGTTGTGCAGCATACTTGGTCAAAGAGGACTCCGCTTTTCCTTTCCACTTTCTCATGCACTCAAAATCATTATTACATTTTTTTTAATGATCTGTCCAAGTTGATACTTATTTTAAAGCATTGATGTTTGTTTTCCAGGTCAGAGCAGCACCCCCGCCCCCGAAGCAGCACCCACGGGGACAGGTCAAGCGGCGGGAGGAGGTGGAGATCACGCTGGTGTGAAGGCCAAGACAACGCCGAGTACCCCCACCCTCAACGCTCTCTGAGGACACTTTGGAGAAAGCTTCCTTCACCGGAAGAAGACTGCGGTGCCTTTTTCCCAATCGGGACAGAATCCACTTGTCCTAAAAAAAAAAAAAGACTCATCATTCAACCCAAAATACACAATGTACAGTAGCCACTGCTTCATTTTGGTTCCAATTCTGTTTCAATCCAGTTTGTGTCGGAATGGCTGACGGGGGGGGCGGGACGAGGCTGGTCCTGGCCACCGCTCCCCCTCCTGTCCTTCCCCAAACTCGTAGCTTGTGCAATGTTCGGAAAGACTAACGGACCCCATCCTCTTTTATCTCTATTGGTTTGCTGTTTGCAACACCTTTAAGGGTAATGCAACGTTCATTTTAATTCCAATTAATTTTAATTCTGACATGGAAGCGTTCATTTAAGGAGGGACTCCTACCTGATTTAAAGGGAAAGCAAATCTATACTGTCACAATGAAAGCACTTTTCGACGTCTTCGTATTCCTTCTCAGTATTGATCTGTTGTGGATGCTACATTGTTCATGTTTTATTTCCAACATGTCTCCTTTGTTTACCGGCCTGTATTGGTATAAATACTTGTATCGTGTTATTTAGCCTTAAGTAGACATCATAGCGTCTTATAGGTAACAACCTATTGTTTTCTTTTTCAACCATTTTAGTTTACAGAGAGCTTGGAGATGGATATCTGTACAAATGTTAGTGTTTGTAACTTTAGCGTTTAGAGTTAGGATTTAAATAAAACTATTTAGTTCATCTAAAACCGCAGAAAAAGAGATATCTGTCAGCCATGTTGCTGTTTCTCGTTGATCTCCTTGAGATCTGAATGACATCAAACTTATTTTTGAAGTTTGCATTTACCGTCTTGTATTGAAAGAAAAAATAAAGAAGCTTTGTTTTGGTCCCTATATTCCATGTTTAGTTCCACAATGTTCTTCACATTTACACACAAGTGGGTGTTTAACACTATTTATTGTATAGAAAGAAATGTGAAATAAAGATACAGTAGCTTAACGCAATGACAGTGATGTTTTATTGTAGACCGAATTATGTTTTAATCCTCCCTCCTTGCTACTAGGGGGCTGCAGTGACCCCCTGCCCTCTAAAATGTCCCATCACAAATTCAACCTGGGCATGACATCAGACCGCTTCAAAACTAGCAACTAACATTTGTGCAACAGATTCATATGAAATACAGTGAAATACTTTCCATTGTATTTTCTTGTGGTAGACTTCGAAAAAACTGCAGGAGCTCCCTGGTATAGAGGATCTTTGACTAGCGTAATTAGATTAGATCTTAAAACAGCAGAGTTCCCCTAGTATGTAGAAAAACGTTTTTTATATAGAGAGGATCTTTGGCTAGCATTTTTTTCATGATGTTCTTAAAAACAGCAGAGCACTCCTGGCATATAGAGGATCTTTCACTAGCATGTTTTTCATGATGTTCTTAAAAACAGCAGAGTACTCCTATATATTTTTTAAGTAGGCCCTCAAAAAAGCCCCGCCCCTGCCCGTTATCTAGGACGTTTGTCTATCATGTTTTGCAGTAAGTTCTTAAAAACGGCAGCGTGACCCTGGCATATAAAGGTTCTTTGATGAGCAGTAGGTCCTGTTATATAGACGATATCCGACTCCTGCAAACATATTGCATCTGTTTTAATTTAATGACTAAAATGTTGGTAAGCCAAGGCAGAGCTTTGCATTGACTTTGACGCACGACATAATAGTAAAGGTAGAAATAACGCTTTAAGTTGTATTTCCTGCGGACTTCGTATGTTTTATTTTGTCAACACCGGATGCATGGAGAAGAGCCTGTATACGCTCGCTTGACAGTGGTGTTGGAAAAGATGGCTGCTTCGGCGGCAACAGCGAGTTCTCCCCCTGGTTTGTGTCCGAATTACGCCGTTATCTGCTCCTTCCTGGAACGCTACGGAGCACTACTGGACTTGCCAGAGCTCACCTTCCCGCAGTTGGAGCGGTACCTGCGGGACACATCCTCAGGTAGGGCGGGGAAAACGGTCAACCCCCACCGGGCTGGAGGAGAGACTTAATGATAATGGTACCGAGCTAGCTGGCTAGCATGCTAGGTTAGCAAGTGCTGTGTTATTGTGTACCTTACTCACCTCCGTGTTGACTCGGTTTAACGTTTATTGCGGGCTAAGAAGTGCTTAGAGTATTTAGGTGCAATGGGATGATTGCTCGTGTGTCAGGCTCGCAGAATATCCCTCGTCTTTGTCTCACTTTTAAGCTTTTGAATTGGTGTTATCCCCCCCCCCCCAAGCAGCCTTTATCTGCCGCTGTAACACAACACTAAGGCAATATGCAACGATTACTACTATCCACTAGGCTGCCACCGTGATGCGAGTGCAGGCAACGCACCGTTAACCGTTTTAAACGTGTCAGTTTGTGTTGAATTGCAAGAGAACGACGTGAAAACGTGCACTTTATTCACAGTTAAAGCACTAATTCACCAATTGCTTTGCTTAGCCTCGCTTCACTGAAACCTTTTCCGGTTTTCAAAATAAAACACGGCGTCATTTCTTTTTTCTTTTAAAACCACGTCCAAAATACACATTTTAAGAAAAATAACTTCCATTATTGGTTTTTAGTTGTACAAAATATTTTTTTGTTGCGTGAGCTTAGGCTGTTTCTTTGACCTGATGCCGATTCTAGCACGTTACAATTACTTCCGATTGCTAGTTCACTGTGGGTCGTTTAAGTAGTTGGTTCTGCGCGTGCGTGTTTGTCACTTAATTTCATATGTAGTTTCGCTCATGTTTTCTTTTATTACACATATATTTATATATATATCTATATATTTGTAGTTCCAAAGCTTCTGGTTGATCTTCACGTCAAGTTGCTGAGGAAGATTGGAAAGTCTGTGTCAGCGGACAGATGGGAGAAGTATCTAGTCAAGGTAAAATAAGTTGGTGCTCATTCATTTAGCTCAGAAAACACAAAGACTGCATGTATACGTGCCTTTTTTGATTAAAAACAAAACATGCAAGTTAGGTTAACTGGATAATCTAAATTGTATGAATGTGAGTGTGAATGGTGGTTTGTCTATATGCGCCCTGTGATTGGCTGGCGACCAGTCCAGGGTGTACCCTGCCGCTCGCCCGATGACAGCTGGGATAGGCTCCAGCAGACACGAGTGAGGATAACCAGAATAGAAAATGGATAGATGGAGGGTTGTGTTTGTTTGTTTTTTGTTGTTTTTTCAACCTAAACAATTGCAGTAAATGATTTTTGTTTGTGTTGCTCAGATATGCCAAGAGTTCAACACAACATGGGCATGGGAGCTGGAGGAAAAAGGATACAAGGGCATGACGTTGGAGAGCAAGACAGCGATCCTCAAAGTAAACACTTCTTTAATCTTCGGGCTAACTTTTGGGACCAGACATGTACAGTACATTTGGCTTTTATCTGATTGTTTTCACTATCAAATCAGTCACTTTTAAGGCTAAAATCCTACCATCCCCTCCACTGCAAAGTGGCTAGAAGAGATTTGCATAAATGCCAACACTCCACAGATGTCATAAAGTTACCTTTATGAAAATAGCGCTTACATAGATGTGAGGGACACCTTTTTTTTGGACATTTTGTGTTTTTCTCATTGAGACAAAAAACTTGTATATGTCTGGACATATTTGATGGAGCGGAAGGGAAATAAATATTATATGGTGTAAGGCAGGGGTGGGCAAACTACGGCCCGGGGGCCACATGCGGCCCACCAAGCGTTTGAATCCGGCCCACCAGTTGCTTTCTAAGTATTTCAACTTTTAACATACAAACTGGCAACATGACTTGCAAGTCGGATGTCTTATTTAGTAAAAAAAAAACTGTAAAATGTAATTACATAGACAGAATGTGGTCTGATGTTTAAAGTGCTCCTGAAAAAGGGACATGAGAACATACTGCTGATAGTGTAACTCTTATACAGATAAAATTAGACAAATAATTCAAGGAAAATTATAAACATAAAATAGTGTGTGTGTTAAATATATGTTCTGGCCCCTCCGACAATTTTGTTAACTCAATGTGGCCCACGAGTCAAAATATTTGCCCACCCCTGGTGTAAGGTGTATTACAGTTGTGTAACTTTTACAGAGAATGAGAAAAACCTATGACACGTCATACGTCTACGTCATACATATATGACATGTCATATATTTTATACTCTCTTTGCAGTATCTGTGTGAGTGTCAGTTTGACGACAACCTCAAGTTCAAAAATGCCATCAATGAGGAGGACCCAGACAAAATGCGGCTGCAGCCCATCGGCCGCGACAAGGACGGCCAGATGTACTGGTTCCAGCTGGACCAGGACAACAACGTCCGCGTCTACGTGGAGGAGCAGGATGACCTAGATGGCTCGTCGTGGAAGTGCATCGTCAGGTAACGTTCCACCACGTTTTCCCTTCATTGTTATGATTTATCACGATTTGGGTTGTTTTCCATTGTAGAGATCGGAATGACCTTGCCCAGGTCTTGGTTCTGCTCAAGGCGCATATTGATCCGGAGCTCCTGAAGAAAGACGCCCAAAATGAGGAGGGACAAAAAGGTATTTGTCATTACAAATGAACGCATTTGCTATTTATACGTTTTGAGAACCCGATCCCAAAGACAATATGTGTTTTACGTTTTTTTTTGCGTGAGAGGCAAAAATAGGTGATGATGCAACTCTACAATAGAAGAGATCATGTTTGGTTGTTGTAAAAACGGCCACATGGTGGCAGGACTGCATTTGGTAAGAGCTCGGCCTGCATCATTCCCAAGGATTAACATGTTCCACAGCAAGGAGGAATTCAAAAAGCAGGGAGCCGTGTAGCGTGCAGAAGATTACGCATGCACACGCGTGCGCACACACATGCACAGTTCAGTTCCCAGTGTGAAAACTGTACATTATTCATGGTGTTATATTTGTAAATAAATTGTTATTTTTATGCAAAACAATCACTTTTGTGTTCTTTATGTTGTTTCCCTTTTTTGTTGGGAACTGAAATTTGGCTGGAACTGCAATTACAAAAGAACACAGCAAGGTAGAAAGATGAGACTTTAATCTTTGTTCTGGTATATCCCGAGAACACAATATGCCTTGAAAAATCAGTCCAAAATGGTACTGAGGGGGATGTCTTTTGAAAAATGGCTACAAGTGAATGAGTTAATGAAGTTTTTGCTAAATGTATTAATTGAAGGTTTACCCGCAAATGATTAAAGAAGTTGACATGCATCTTGGCACACAGTGACTTTATTCTTCTCTGACAGGGGAAGTAAAGAAAGACGAGAGCTCATCAGACGAAGACAGCAAAGACTCCACCAAGGTGGCCTCACCTGTTTCGCTGAAGACGGAGAGCAATGGAAAAGTTGACCACCACGATGACATCAAACTGGAAACATCCGAGGTCAAATCGACTTTGAACGGGATCGTAGAGGCCTCAACGGAAAAACCAATTGATGAAAGAAAAGCCACAAACGTCCAGAGCATCAAAGAAGAGCCGACAGACGACGTGAAGCTCGCAGGTGGGGACCCGACTCTCCCAAAGTTGGAACCTGAGTGTGCGAAGGCTGACGCGGGCGAGGAGGCCAAAAGGAACAACGCGGATGAGATCCAGCAGATGAAGAACAAGCAGCAGGCCAAGATCCCCTTGAAGAAAAGAGGAATGAAGTTCAGCGAGGACTTTGACAAAAACATTGTGCAGAATCTGCCTGTTTCCAAAGCCGACACCCCTTCCAAGCAAGGCGGGAACGACCATGTGAACGGCGAAGTTCGGCCGACACCAGAGACGCAACTACAGATGTGTTTGAGCGAGAATTTGAGTGACCAGGAAAAACACCAAGCGTCACTCAAAGAAGATGTGGCGAAAGATACCGTGAAGGAACCTCGCTCTCCTGTGAAGATCACGCCACCGTTGCCACCATCGGACGAGAAAGAACTGGGTGTGCTGGTCGGAACAGATAAGAGCGCCGTAACGGAGAAGGAGGACGCACCTCCAGAGTCTTTGACTAGTGAGGATAAGAAGTCATCCAATCAGGAACAGGATCCAACCCAAGCAGAAGCCAAGCCAGCAGTTGACAAGATGCACACTTCCAAGAATGATAAGGACCATTCAAATCATAAAGTCAAAGACATAGAGTCCGAAACTACAGACTGCGAGAACTCTGCGGCTGCTGAAGAAACGAAGGACCCCAAGATGATGCACAGTAGAGCAGACGTCAAGCAAACAGAAAGGAGCGTGATAGAAAAGGACGCAAGTGAGAGTGAAACGGGACAGCTGGATAACTCTATCAAGAGGACGTCTCCTGCAGGAGAAGAACCTCACAAGAGGACTCCTCCGACATCCACCGCCAAGAAGGAAGATCAGCAGAAGGACGACCCAGCGAGCCGAGAGGTATCAGAGAGCTCCAGCGTCATTAAAAAGGCAGAGACACCCGAGAGCGGGAAACCAGAAAAAGCATCCTGTAATAAAGAATGCTCTGAGGCGTCTGTCATCAAAAAGCTGGTCGCCGTAGAAGAATGTCCATTGGCTGACAAAGAGGAGACCCCTGAAAAGTCTGAATCTAGTGAGGGCAGCAAGAGTTCTGAATCAGGAGAAGACGCAACCACTGTAGACCCGCAGCAGGACGATGGTGCCAAAAAGACTTCTGAGCATAAAGAAAGAACATCCAGCACTGCCGACAAAACCGCCACCCTTCTAGAATCTGATGCAGAACCCAAACAGGAAAAGGCGTCTGAGGAACAGCCTGAGCAAATGGAAGAGGAGCTTGCATTACACGTCCCCAAGGATAAGAAGGAGAAGACGCCTGAGGAACAGCCTGAGCAAATGGAGGAGGAGCTTGCATTACACGTCCCCAAGGATAAGAAGGAGAAGACGCCTGAGGAACAGCCTGAGCAAATGGAGGAGAAGCTTGCATTACACGTCCCCAAGGATGAGAAGGAGAAGGCGCCTGAGGAACAGCCTGAGCAAATGGAGGAGGAGCTTGCATTACACGTCCCCAAGGATAAGAAGGAGAAGACGCCTGAGGAACAGCCTGAGCAAATGGAGGAGGAGCTTGCATTACACGTCCCCAAGGATGAGAAGGAGAAGGCGCCTGAGGAACAGCCTGAGCAAATGGAGGAGGAGCTTGCATTACACGTCCCCAAGGATGAGAAGAAGGATTCCAAAAGTGATAATTCAACGGAGAAAGACGCACCTGAAGAATCCAAAGTGGCGAAACCTGCTGACCAACCGGCTGAAACGGAGCCATCGGAGGACACCAGCGAGACCAAAGAAACCGCCTCCAGCGAGCCGACAGACGAGGCTGCCAAAAGCAAAAGCGGAGAAGAGGAGTCCAAGAAAGAGGCGACGGAAAACGGCGACGAAGCTCGGCCAGACATGAAGGAGAAGGCCGTCCACCGGAAAGGCAGAATTCCCGCCCACCTTCGCAAAGCCAAACGCCACCAGGAGGAGAGGCAGGGCGACTCAGAGTCTGACACCAACAAGGTCGGGAGGTCGCTGCGACGATCGCCCAGGATCTCCAGACCCACGCAAAAGGCGGTGGAGATCCAGGACAAGAAGGCGGAGAAGTCCCAGGCCGCTCAGGAAAAAGACGAGGAAGAAGAGCAGCAGGAGGAGGAGGAGGAGGAGGAGGTGGTGAAGGTTGTTCAAAAGAAGCCCAGAGAGATAAAGGTGTCTCAGGAGGGTCAGTCGAAACCAAAGGTGTGTTTTCCTCACAAGGTCTCATTTGGATTTTCTATTTGATTAAAGTCCACTTTGGGTTTTTGCTTTGTTTTATAGGGGAGAAAACGGCGGAAGACACGCTGGTCCAACACACGCACCCGCCATAAAAGGAAAGGTTCCGATGACGAGGACGACAACAGCGATGAGGAATCCAGCGACTACGAGGAAAGCGAAGAGGACGAGGACGACAGCGACGAGGACTACAAGGTGGAGCGGGGCCGGAAGAGGCGCCGCCGCCACAACCGAGAGCGACGAAGCTCGGACTCCTCCACGTCCTCGGACGACAACGACCTGCCGCCTAACGACGACCCGTGCAAACACTGTGGTCTTCCCAATCACCCGGAGCTGGTGAGTAGACGGAGTTTAGAGTGGCACTCAACAAATTCCTAGCTTTGTGACGCCAAAGCAGCAGGTGGCGCTGTACGCCATACAGACATCTGGCAAAATACGCAGCGCACTACTTGGTTGCAACCAGCAGAGGTGCTGGAGATACATTTGCTGATATCGTTTGTCTTTCCCAGATCTTACTATGTGATTCGTGCGACAGCGGCTATCACACGGCTTGTCTGAGACCGCCGCTCATGATCATCCCCGACGGCGAATGGTTCTGCCCGCCCTGCCAGCATGTATGTTTTGGATGTTCCTGAATACGTGCGTCATCAGAGAACAGCCATGTTTTGGTCAACCGTGAACGTCGTGCTGCTCTTTCCCTGTAGAAAAAGCTCTGTGACAAACTAGAAGAGCAGCTGCTAAACCTCGACGCCGCCTTGAAGAAGAAAGAGCGGGCGGAGAGAAGGTGATGTTTCCTTTTTTTAGCCACACCGGATTATCCGCCACATTGAGTTGTCAGTGACATCATTGTCTTTGTGTTTATTCAGGAAAGAGCGTCTCATTTACGTCGGAATCAGTCTGGAAAACATCATCACGCCTACCGTGAGTACGCCGCACAAGCGTGCAACATTTCCTTTGTTCGTCCACTCACTGTGGCTCCTGCTGTCAGGTGGAGGCGGAGAAGCCAGAGGTGATCGTCAAAGAGAAGAAGGAATCCAAGCGAAGCAAGAGCTGGGGTCGAAGGTCGACGAGAGCCAAGAAGTCCATCAGCTACAGGTCTGAGCCCTCACTGGCAACCCACTAGCGCATCCTTGCTAATCCCGGGTGCTAACATGACAGATTCGACGAGTTTGACGAGGCCATCGAGGAGGCCATCGAGGAAGACATCAAAGAAGCTGAAGGAGGAGGTGAGTACTCACTCTGATGAAAATATATCAAAGCAGAACAAACTGCCAAACATCCAAGCATCAAACTCCCTGCTTTACAAGTCTTGAAGAGAAGTCCAACTCGTTAGCTTTTGAAGTCAATATGTCTTTTCTTGCTAGCTATTATGCTACATGCTATTTATTATTATTATTATGACTTGCCTCCATAGGCTGAAACAAAACAATGAAAAATAAATGCTATGGTTCATACCGTCCAGTATCAATCAAAGGCAAACGACAATCTTAAAAGTATAGTGGCCATATTTTAAAAATAACTTCAAAAACAATAACGCTCCCAAGAGTTTATCGATCATCCATTGTAAGGTGAAATCTTGCAGAAATTCGTCATATCGATATTTCATCACAGTCCTACTTGTATGTGAGTGAGTGAGGTTGCGTTCTACTTTGCGACACCTAACTTGGAAGACGAAACGGTGCACAACATCGGGTCCACGAGAACAACATGAGATGAGAATTTTACATAATTTTTTCATTCAGAATTTTTTTTTATTTTAAAGACATGCAGAGACGGTGCATGATCCACATTTTTTGGTTTCTAATCAGATTTTTTTGTAGTCCCGCTACCGATCCTTTTTTACTTGTAATAATAGTAAGCATTTGTTACAAACATGAATTTGTAGAAGTGAATATGGTTATGAAAATGAGTTTTCAAAGCATTAAAAATAATGCAATCAAAGTATGACTTTGCTATTTTGACTTTTGTAACAAACCTCTGTGAGTCAGGTCCCTCATCCAATAAAAGATCAATTTGGAAAAAATCTTTGAACTAATCGCTGAACATGGTTCTAGATGAATTTGTGGTGTGATTTAGAAATATCGCTAGCCTCTTCAACACAGTAGTCATTTACTGATGGTCCGTAGTATAAACTAGCGGTTAGAGCAGCACTTCCCATGCGAACTCCTTGCACCATGACACAGAGGTCGGGGCACAGTGAGGGACAACTACCGCTGTAGCGACGGAGCCTAGTATCCAACGTCCAAAGTGAAACTACGTTCACCATGGTACACCACGGACATGTCTTTTCCTCTTCGTGCGTGTGGCGAGAGTTGACGTGTTGACCTTTGTGGCGAACGTGATCCGGCAACCGGATCGGCCCAATCTCCTGGTGGAATCTGACATCCGATCTTCAAAATCCAGCTGTATGCATACATTTATTGAGAGACAAAATCTTTGTGTTTTTATTACGCATTATTTTTCCGCTTTTGACACTGATGCCAGGAAGGCGTGTCCAAGCTCTGGCGTTTTGGTCGATGTTGGTCAGGGGCTGGGTTGCATTGGAGAGAAGCAGATCTCTTGTGAATGTGATGTGTGTTTTGAAACGGAAGCAGTGCTTGAAAGCTGGTGCTTGGCCAGATGCAATGAGCATCAATGGAACCGCTCACAAGTCCCAATATCTATCTGGGTTGATCTGACAAATAAGTAAAGTGTATCAAATGTTGAATTAATACAGCTTCTGCTTGGACATCAACAAGTAGCAAGCAGCTGTTCAACTCTGATGCAGGAAAAAAAAACATGTCTCTCAGTGGGGTGAATAAGTGCCGATGTTGCTGGTTTTCCCACTTTCAAAGCATGTAGAGGTCTGTCATTTCACATTGTATGGTTTTTAAATAAATTTGCTTTTAAGTGCATGAAATAAGTATTTGATCACCTACCAATCAGCAGTCCTTTTTTAAGAAGCCCTCCTGTTCCCCACTCATTACCTGTATTACTAACTACCAGTTTGAAGTTGTTACCTGTATAAAAGACACCGTTTCACACCCTCAAACAAGCAAACTCCAACCTCCCCACGCCAGTGCATGTCCAGGTCCGTCTGGAGTTTGCCAATGACCAGCTGGATGATCCAGAGGAGGAATGGAAGAAGGTCACGTGGTCGACCCAAAGCACACAGCCAAGGCAACTAAGGAGTGGCTCTGTAAGAAGCATCTCAAGGTCCTGGAGTGGCCTAGCCAGTCTCCAGATCTGAATCAGAAATTCCCTGGAGGGAGCTGAAAGTCCATGTTGGCCCCAAACCTGAAGGCTCTAGAGAAGATCTGTATGGAAGAGTGGGCGAAAATCCCTGCTGCAGTGTGTGCAAACCTTGTCAAGAACTACAGGAAACGTCTGATATCTGCAATTGCAAACAACTGTACAAATATTAAGTTCTATTTTTCTGGATGTATCAAACACTTATTTCAAGCACTTAAATACAAATATATAATTTATGGATTTTTGTTTTAGAATCTGTCCCTCACAGTTGAAGAGCACTTATGATACAAATGACAGCCCTCTACATGCTTTGCAAGTGGGAAAACCAGCAAAGTCAGCGGTGTATCAAATACTTGTTCCCCCCACTGTAGGTTGGATTGCAAGGTTTCCCTAAAGCTCTTAAAGCAGTTTTTCTCTACACGTGAAATCTTGTCATGCTTTCATCTCCCGAGATGAAAAGCCAGGTCATTTAGAAAATTATGAAAAGTGTCCTACTCCTGCTTGACAGGAGCCGGCCGCGGCAAAGACATGGCCAACATCACGGGACACAGAGGCAAGGACATGTCCACCATCCTCCAGTCAGAAGAGGGCAAGGAGAACGGCCGGCCGCCGCGCCCCAGTACCGGGCAGCGCAAGAAAAAACGGCGGCGTCTCAACGACCTGGACAGCGACAGCACGGTGGACGAGGAGGAAAGCGAAGACGAGTTTTGCCTCAGCGAAAGGTAGCCATGAGCCCTACGAGGCCACCTAACAAGGTCATTTTACCATCTGCTTTCTGACACGCCCGTAGCTCTGAGGAGGACTTTGTGGTGTCCGACAACGAGGCGGAAGCCGAGACTGACGCAGACTCCAACAGCAGCGGCAGCCACAGCAGCAAACATCGCAGGGCCAGCTTGCACAGCCAGAACCTGCTCCAGCGACGCCGAAGCTCCCGAAAGCGGCGGCGACCTAAAGGCTACTCCGATGACGAGGAAGTGGAAACGGACGAGGATGTAGAGGAAGAGGAAATAGGTACATCACCTTTCACTGAATTTGATAAACAACATATTACTGTAATACAGGGGTCCCCAAACTTTTTCCAGTGAGGGCCACATTACTTTCCTCTGAAGGGGGGCCAGGGTCGTTTGTTTGTTTATGTTCTATGACTGGGGCAAAGTGTGGTTGTAGTCACGTCACAATAGGTTACCATTTCCAGTTCTATGACAGAAAAATGACCATGCTTTATTGTTCAGGGGGCCGGGACAAATGTGGAAGTGGGCCATGTCCGGCCCCCGGGCCTTAGTTTGGGGGCCACTGCTGTAATATTTACCAATTCTAAATTTCCACATAGGGTCCAATATGAATAAATTGAATATTTTTGGAGTTAGTGCATAGAAAACCTGTTTAACTTTGTAAATACGATTTCTACCATTATTAGAGCCCTCTAGACATGAAATAACACCCCTACATTCACCTTTACCCTCGTAATTTTTGTTTACACTACAGTACGCAAAGCACTTATTTGCAGGCTACGGGATCACTAAGAGATGGCTCCCGCTCATAGCATATTTCAAGCTACCACGTTAAGTGGTTAGCCTCCCATTTACGTATTGTGAAGTGTTTCAAATGGAGTGGGAAGTAAGGCCAAAATATGAAGCCAAATCACACAGAATGTGAGGATAACTTTTTTTCACTCTTATGTTGGACATGCCACGGCTCACTCCATGCAGTGTAACATTACTGATGCATAGAAACAACAATGCTACATTTCACTTGTCTTTCAATATTTTTACAATAATAGGCCATAGTCGAGCACGAAACAGTCATTTATTCATTCATTTTTTTTTAAACACAATGTAGAGATGGGTGATACTTTTTTTTAAGTCAGTTTTGCTTCAAAGGGCCCCTTGCTTAAAACTCTTTGTGTCTCCAGCGACGGAAGGTTCCAGCGAGTACAGCGACAGCGATCTGGACATGAGTCGGCGACGGTCGCGGCGCAGCCACAAGTCGCAGGTGAATTATGCTGAGACGTCCGAGTCCGAAGGCTCTCAGGCTGAAACCAACCGGGACAAAACGAAATCGAGACGCCTGGACAGCTCAGACAGCGATGGTAAGACTGCTGTGTTGTCATCTAGAAGTGGCATAGGTACTCTGGACCTGTCTCTATTTCTAGCTGTTGCCAAATAACAGCCCTCAACTAAAAACATGGGCTTTTATAGTAGGGATGCTCTGATCAGGGTTCAAGGCTGAAGAATCGGTGGCAGATGGGAAGGGACGGCAGGGGTTCGGAGTTTTGTCAGAGACATTATTAGTATTATCATCATCATGCTTGTTGTGAAGTCACCTGCAATAAAAGCCTGTTGTTTCGCCCACCTAGTTACTGACATCCAGTGACCACTGCTGCTAATATGTATTTATTAGTTTGTACTGTACAGACTGAACTTGAAAGTGCAAGCGGTGAAATAGAGCGAAATGGAGAGCTGTGAAGCATACAAGCGTATTCATGAGTCAAACTGCATGCTGATCCCGACGTTCATACATGTTGGCAGGTCTGCACGGCCCACCCGACGGTACGCCGCACCCCCACAGGGGGGACCTGAGCCACTACCACTCCCAATTTACGAGTGCCTCCCATATTTTGCCAGCTACTGTATTCAGAACAAACGTTTACTTTTAGTTGAAAGCATTCCTGCAGCTGGTTGAGGAACAAAGGTGTCCGCCCTGAATTAATATGATGTAATAGCACCCTCTGCTGGTTGGTGCCAAGAACTGACATGCATTGAGTGTCCAGTTTCAAGATACATACACCATCACGTAAACGCATTTACACGTTTTACATAACGACTGGCAGATTGTGAGATGTTTCCCGTTTCCTGTGTTGCAGCAAGCTTCTCCCAAGACTCTGAAGAAGGCTCCAGGGATCAGAGGGTGAAGAGAAGAGGCGACTCCTCAGAAGAAGAGTCCCAGCAGCGACGTCGGCGCCTCGCCCTCAAACGCAGGAGAGCTTCGGAAGAGGAGGACTCAGACGACGACTCCGACGAATCGTCTGAGGAAGATCGGCCCGTCCGTAAGAGGGTAAACCGTATCGATTCGGATGACGAGGACGATGAGAAAGAAGAAGAGAAACCAAAAGAGAAGAAAACCACCGAGGACGGCGGTGACTGCAGCGTCACGCCGAAGGGAACGAACTCATCGGCCTGCAACGCGGTGGAGCCGCCACTCCCATCTCCACTGCCGCCAACCTCCAATGGACAAACCAAGAACGTTGAGGGTGTCATCAGCCGAAATGGAGTGAGCGGTCAGCAGGGGGCGGCACAGGAGGAGGATGAAGACGACCTCTTGGGGGTCACAGACCTCGTGGACTACGTCTGCAATAATGAAGACTTGTAAAAAATGACAAGATGGTGTACTATTTCTTCTTATTTTTTGTGCTATTGTATTTTTATATTCATTAACTTTATTATTATTGTTATTATTATTATTATTATTGTTATAATAAATATTGCCTCTTTCTCTGCAACACCTCCTGTTTGGACATAGCCGGATTGTCTCCCCTCAAAATTGCCACAACAGAAGATCCGGCATTTTTCCCTTTTTTACACAGAACCCAGCAATGCAGGATATTGCTTTCACACAGCAACACAGCATCCACCCCCCGGAATCATCACTGCCCTTCCTCTATTGCCTCTCACACAGGCAACGCTTCAAAACCTCCAACACCAGCTCTAAAGGCTGGGTGCTCTCCATGTTGGGGCCGTTCACACAAAGGTGGAAAACTTCCACTTTTTGGACGCATGCAGTGTGAAAGGTCTCTACCTCCTTGTTGGCCCACATGTCCCTGCTATCCTCCCCTTTCACACAGCAGGACAACTAAATATCTCAGCTGTGAGTGAAGGGGATCATTCCAAACATGAAATACACTATTCCCACTTTTTACTGTCGCTGTCACGTGTCCTCCCTTCCATCCTGTGTGAAATGATTTTGTATATTGTACACATTTGAACTGCCATCTTGTTCTTGTGTTGTTTTTACATTGCAAAAGGGAGCAAAGACACTCCTTGATAACGCTACAGTGTCTAGTCTGGACGTTTTATACACACATACAATATATATATATATATAATGTATTTTTTTGCATATCTAAATGTTGATTGGTTGTGGTGTCGCTAAGCAAACATGTAAAGAGTTATTTTCTTTGTACAGTCACAGCCAAAAGGGTCACAGTTTTTATGAACTTTTTTTTATTCTTTCTTTCTGGGTCTTCCCATGCACACTAGATACTTTTTTAAAGCCTTGAATGAAAAATATAGTTTGTGTTTAGTTATTTGTAATGTATAACGGATGGAGGCATTTTTAACCACGAGGCAATTCTTCCTATAGGATTGCATGAGTTCCTTTTTTTTCCTTACAAAAAACAGAACATGTTAGCATGTGACCTGCTGTCTAATTTTTAGACACTAAACTCAAAAGGTGGGGGAAAGGGCAGGTGGTGACATTGGACCACAGAAGCTAAACAGACTGAAGTAGAAAAAAGTTGCATTTTAGTGGACGTTGGTGTGAATGTTGTTGCAAGAGCTGCATGGGAATACGAGTATATGGTGCCAATAAGCAGAATATTACCCCCCTTACCTCATGAATTTGGGAGAAATGGAGGGTGAAAATTACCAATCCCGCACCCCTTGTACGGAACCTAGTCAACCGCTCTTGACCACTTTCTTGGTTAACTGTTACAGTATTTCTTATGATCTTGTACATTTGTCATAATAAAGGTGCTTGTAAGCCTCAGACAAACACGTTTAAGGTTATTTTTCACTGACTTTGTCTCTCCCGCAACGTCCCTCTTTACCCTTGAGGCCCTGGAAAAAATACCGGACATTTTATACACTTGCATCAAAATGGTTCCTCATAAAAATGTACACAAGTCTTTGTCTAACACACACTAGTCCAGGGGTGGGCAAATATTTGGACTCGAGGGCCGCATTGAGTTAACAAAATTGTCTGGGGGGCCAGAACATATATTTAACACACACACACTATTTTATGCTTATCATTTTCCTTGAATTATTTGTCTAATTTTATCTGTAAAAGTGTTATCCTATATCAGTTGTATGTCCCTTTTTTAGGAGCACTTTAAACATCACACCACATCAAACTATGTCATTTAATTTTACAGTTTTGTTGTTTATTTTTTACTAAATCAGACATCCGACTTGCAAGTCATGTTGCCAGTTTGTATGTTAAAAGTTGAAGTTACTTAGAAAGCAACTGGCGGGCCGGATTCAAACGCTTGGTGGGCCGCATGTGGCCCCCGGGCCGTAGTTTGCCCACCCCTGCACTAGTCTCTAATAGTAGTAGAACATATGAGCAATGAGAGGTTGTGTTTACAGACATCGCGTAATTTAAGGTAAATGCAATATGTACGAGAAGTTTCAAGCGCCTCCATGCATATATATATATATATATATATATATATATATATATATATATATATATATATATATATATATATATATATATATATATATATATATATATACAGACACACACACATATCATAATGTGTTTCAATTAAATGGAAACAATACCAATTTTAACACATAGTAATCCAACTGGAAATTACGTGTCTAATACCGGAAATACTTTTTCTGATGCCAGAAATAGTCTATTTAGCAAACAAAGTGATGAGGGAACAAAGGCATGTTTGCGAAACACAGCTGTATGCATCTAGATTTTTTTGATTTTTTCATTAAATCGAACACTATATTGTTAAAATAAACGACATTTAATTTTACTTTGAAGGCCCAAGCTAGTTAAATTAAAGTAGAACTGTACAGGAAATACATTGTCTAGTACCAGAAATTGTCTATTTATCAAACAAGAACGGATTAGCGCCCCAAGTAATGTTGGCATGCAGTTGTATACGTCTGTAATTAATACATGTATTTGGACTTTACTTCGACATTACCCTGTATTGTTAAATAAACATCGTGACATGAATTTTTCTTTGGAAAGCTCAACCGGAAGCGTTGCCCTTTCCCCTCCTAGGTTTCAATTGAGTTGTCATGTTAGCGTGTTTCTTGGACACTCCTAGCTTGGACCCCGTTGCTCTGCTGGTTACCTCAAGCTCCCCAGGAAACCATGGCCGAGCAGGCCGCGGGATCCGCTCCCTCGTCCCAGCATGACGGTAACATGACTTTGTTTTTGGTTATGTTGGGGGAACGCTAATTTCTAGCGACCTCCGGAGCTAGCAGCTAGCGGCCTCGGCATCTTTTGACAACATTAGCTTGTTAGCATTACCGGGTCTACGTGTCACACACAGGCTGTCAACAATTCTAAACTCATATTATGGCTGTTTAAATGTTCAAATTAAATAATCAAGATGGAATAATACGAGTTACTTTAACTAGAATGTTCCAAAAATAATTTCATCTAGCTAACAGTGCTACCTGTCAAGCACTCACAAGAGGTTCCAGACGAGCTCAAGCTGGAGCGACCTGCCTGTTCCCAGCCTTAGAAGTGTGTATAAAGGGCTTAAGGAGTCATTATAGGTCATTATTGTGGCCTGCACACTCGAAGGGGTCGGGCCCCTTAATGCAGGTTGCTCAAGCAGAGGTGTTGGGGTCTTGTAGCATTGATTGACAGCTTGTAAACAATCATGACGTCTGTTTTGGAGCAGTAGTTCATGCTTGATAAATTGTCGGTTTAACGGTTGCTTGTTGGACAAAAACGACCAAAATCTCTTAATGGACCTATTACATTATTTATCATTCTATATTTTCCAGAGGTTGGAGTGGCACACTACTTATATTTTATTCATGTGACTGTCACCCACTCCTGGCGTGTTATTTTGTTTGTCCAAACGCTCCAGAGATACTGTATGAGCCAAGGCCAAAAACACCTGCAAAATAGAAATTCTGCAAATTACAAATGCTTCAACAACATCAATCCAGATAAAAAAAAAGAGTGCTCCAAATGCCAAACACGCACACAAACCTCAAAAACAATTGCTTGAGAGACATGCTGCAAGTTCATGGGACAGTGTAAGTAAACCAAGCTACCAGGAGTGCCAGACGTATGGGATTTCCATCTTAACATGTGATAATTTACAGTATTTGTATCTTTTTTAGCAGGTTCCAGGCCTGGTGCCATCAAATAGATTAAAATGTAATGTAGGAGCTATTTATTGGTGTGTTCCTAGGTTTCTGATATCTGTTGATTTATTTTTTGTTGTTGTTGTTTTGTTTGGATTACTTGATAATATTTTCTTGTTAGTTATTTATTTATTTTGTTTATCTATCATATTTTGTTGGGGTTAATTAGTAGTTAATTTCTGGGTTTATTTCATTGGATAACACCCTGGGCACCTGCAATATATTTAGGTAGGCAGTGCTCACAGGACCAGCATGCACCGGGGTGGGCCTATGGTTTTTGTACCAGCGCAAGAGAGGCAACAGGAAAAGGCCCTTGTTCCTTTTTTGTTTGTTTGTTTGCTTGCTCGGTAATAAAAGGAAAGAAGAAGAAACGGAACAAGATTGTTTGGACAATGACTCTTTTGCCTGCGTAAAACAAAACCCATGGTGCATCAGTGGCCTTTTGATTATAAGTTACGTTTATTATTTTAGTGAAGGACAAATAGCCACTACATGTAATATATAAATACCCACACAAAAAGCATATTTCATTCACTTATAAAATTGTTTATAAAATATTCATTAAGTGCTGACTTGAAACAGGTCATGTTAGGAGTCTCTGGAAACATGGTTGGTGGGAGGGGAGTTCCACAACCTGGCTGTTCTTGGGATGGAAGAAGAAAGATGACACTGGGTGTTGGACTTAGGAATATTGACTATCTAGGGGTGGCTACTCGCAGAAGATGGAGTTATGCATACATTTGTTGTTTCAGTAGGCAGGATTTGAGCTTTAAAAATGTACCTTTTTATTATGCCAGCTTTCTTCTGGGTGTTTTTAAAGGTGGATATCCCTCAAGTCTGGCATCTCTGGTAGCCTATGTAAGACTAGACCACACATACACATTCAATACATATATAGTATCCATATACAGTGGTGTGAAAAAGTGTTTGCCCCCAAAAGCTAATAACTGGTTGGGCCACCCTTAGCAGCAACAACTGCAATCAAGCGTTTGTGATAACTTGCAATGAGTCTCTTACAGCGCTGTGGAGGGATTTTGGCCCACTCATCTTTGCAGAATTGTTGTCATTCAGCCACATTGGATGCTTTTCCAGCATGGAGCCTTTTTAAGGTCATGCCACAGCATCTCAATAGGATTCAGGTCAGGACTTTGACTAGGCCACTCCAAAGTCTTCATTTGGTTTTTCTTCAGCCATTCAGAGGTGGACTTGCTGGTGTGTTTTGGATCATTGTCCTGCTGCAGAACCCAAGTTGGTTTCAGCTTCAGGTCACCAACAGATGGCCGGACATTCTCCTTCAGGACATTTTGGTAGACAGCAGAATTCATGGTTGCATTTATGACAGCCAGTATTCCAGGTCTTGAAGCAGCAAAACACTTTACTGTGGACACAAGGATAGAAGAACACAAAATCAATTACCTTCTGTATACAAAGTGGAGATAAGGTAATGGAGATATATCATAACTAAAAAAACAAAACAAAAACGGAAATATCACACATTTTAAACAGGGGGACCCCTGTTTAAAATGTGTGATATTTCCGTTTTTGTTTTGTT
This sequence comes from Doryrhamphus excisus, assembly GCF_030265055.1. Taxonomy (NCBI): domain Eukaryota; kingdom Metazoa; phylum Chordata; class Actinopteri; order Syngnathiformes; family Syngnathidae; genus Doryrhamphus; species Doryrhamphus excisus. The sequence continues at coordinate 2,834,727 of NC_080476.1, read as the reverse complement.
TTTTTAATTCCCAATCTTTCAGATGCAGTGATGGGGAAAAAAACAACACATACCTCAATCAAATTTTGTGTAATTTAAAAAATGTGGACCATTAATTTATTTTAAAAAATAATACACAGTTACAAATCCCACATTTTTAATACATGCATACTAGCAATCCTAAATATAAAAAATAATAATTTAATTAAATTTTTGGACATGCATGGTCAGATGCATAGATGTTCATGAGACTGGCCTATACATACAATTGTCATGTATTCTTATTGAGCTGCTAGCCTTGCCTCCTTGGTACAGGACTTGCTACCGATCGCTTTCACTTATCACATTACTTATTCAGTTGCACTGTTCATGCTGTAGCGTGCAGGCAAGGCTTATGGATACGATGTCATTGTCAATTCTCACTGGATTGTGTAGATTTTGAAATACCTGCAGTGTGTAAAAGACCATCTTTGCATGTGTTGAATAAGATTGAAGTGACAATGGAAGAACTCAAGCTTGCATGGTTGGCTCCATGATGAATATATAGGTGTATACTTTACGTATACACCTTTGTGCTAAATGTCTGAATGTACGCTGGCTAACAAGTATGAGGGAATGCATTATTCATAACTGGCGATATTGTGTAACGGTCTGGCCTGCTTAATGCTTGAATGTTTCTTGTGTGTCTGCTTCCATTTGATGGTTTCAGACGAGCTCCAGCAGCGGGTGGAGGTTCTGGAGCGGGAGAAGGCTGAGTTCAACCAGAAGCGAGCAAAGTTTAAAGAGCTGTACTTGGCCCAAGAAGGTAGGCACATCACAATGGCACGTACAATTGTAATTGTTGAATACATAAACCATGCCATGCAATACATAAGCCGTGCTTTCTGTCCTTTCAAATGATGCATACTGTGTACCAGGGTGTTTATTTACCTAAACCGCAAACAGGACGGGGCCTTCATTGAAGGCAGCATTGTATATTACAAGTTCATTCCAACTTTAATAATGGTCAGGAGTGCATGAGAAAGTCGAAAGAAAAAATGCAGCTCTCTTTGACCACATGGTCATTTATTAACAGGTAGGGATGCTCCAAATCAGTATTGGCCGATTACCATGAAAATTCACATCATGCCGATCACAAAAGCCAATCACCGTGGCTAGTACGAGAGCAGCCTGCAATAACTGAAATGATCACAAATGTTTAATGTCGGCGAGTCTAGTTGAATGTGACAACAATGTGTATGTAGTGGGCTGTGGATCAATTGATGACTACTGACGACTGCTGACTGAGATTAAATAGATCCTGGATCTTAGCCTGGTCGGGAGCAGGCCTGCTCCCCTGATTAAATCTCCACTGTAACTTGTGTCATCACATATTCCTCTATATCTTAAACTATAAACGTTAGTTTAGTTTTTCACATTGTTACAAACAAACAAAACATACGGAACAGGTGACAAAGCAGACGTGGTTTAAGCCAAAAATGGCTGGTTGTCCAGTGCCATGAACTCCATCATTTTCCTCGTGGTAGCTTTTCTCTTTTCACTGCTTATGAGCGCCAACAGCGGGCCTCTGCTGGACTCTTTTCTCCCACTAGCTTTAGCTTTAGCCCTAGCTTGATTACTACCTGTCAGGCAGGCATAGTAAAAGGATACAATGGCTGACTTTCTGACATTTGATGGATTTTACAGTGGTGTGAACAGTGTTGCCCCCTTCCTAATTTCTATTTTGCATTTTTCTATAGTTTGTCACACTTAACTCTTTCAAATCACCAATCAAATTTAAATATTAGTCCATGAAAAAGCACAAAATACAGTTTTTAAATGAAACATTATATTATTAATGGAAAAAATGTCCCTGTGTAGAGAAAGTGATTGCCTTCCAGTTAAAACATAACTGAGATTGAGATCTACCTGTACAGTATCTGTCTGGAAAGGTTATTAAGCTGCCTCTAAAGCAGGGGTGCTCATTAAGTCGATCGCGAGCTACCGGTCGATCGCTGAGGTGGTACTGGTCGATCGCTGGTCGATCGCGGCGTGACATTAAAAAAATATCATCCCAGCATCAATGCCGTCACTTGATTGATATACAGGGCAGCCATTCAGATGACAACTGAATGTTGCCCTTCGGGCGACCAATCAAATCAAACAACGTCTCTAAGTGCAGCAGAACTTACGATGTCAGCCTATCATCCATCCCCGTTACTTGATTGACATACAGGACAACCAGTCAGATGACAACTGAATTTTGACCTTTAGGTCACCGCTCATGCGTAAACAACGATGCAAAGTGCTAAGCTAGTCGGCGAATTGCGAGATTTTAAGCCCTCGCTAAAGTTTATGGTCACTAAAATGAGTGAAGGAGCTGGACCAAGTAAAAAGGCAAAAACTGGACCAAGTAAAAAGGCAAAAAACATATCACTTCCATACGGATATGGAATATTATACGGATATTGTGATACGGATATTATCCATGACTGATAAACATTTGGAAGTGTGCTTGAGGCTGGCTATCAGCAGCTACTGTCCTGACTATGCATCCCTGGCTGGTTCAATTCAGTGCAAGTCATCAAAGTAAACTCAGGTAATTACAAAAAATGTTAATAGTTAATTATGTGTGTTTTGCAATATTGGCTCATTTGGTTATGTAAGGTACATCAACATACATTGTACGTACAAATAATCCTCAATACATTTGAAAATAAATAGATGTTTTGCATTTTTGTAGTGGGTAGATCATTTTGACTCGGTCATTTTAAAAGTAGCTCGCATGCTGAAAAAGTGTGAGCACCCCTGCTCTAAAGCTTTGGGACTCCAGAAAACCACAGCGAGAGCTAGGTCTGTCAGAGCTAGGTCATTTTCCTGGTTGATAATTGTGCTACAAATTATTGTCTATAATCAATGTTATCGACGACAATTTTTGACACAATCTTTCCATTATTATCACAAAGTGTAATTCAGTGTTACTGAAGTATAGCATACCTCTGTGAGCTACATTAGCTTGACACAGAAGTTGCCTGTATATATTCCATATTTATGCTCTATATATTGAATGATTGCATTTCTTTAGCCTGTGAGCGTGCACCATTTGCGCGGTTGTGTTTGATATTTGCAGACCAAACACCTCAGTAAGCACTAACCATCAGGACGAAGGCTAAGCTGCTGGAGGCACCTTTTTTTCCCGGTCGTTGGTGTTCATGCACACAGCTCGTGTATTCTGTTTAAAGCCGAAATATTCCTACGTGCATTTGCCCTGAGTCTGAGGACTCATACGCTGACAGTTCCATTGCTGTGACTAAGGTGTCTGGGGTGGTCAAAATGCTCCTCGGTAGCAAAGTGAACGAGTTTCGCCTGGAATTCCTCAAGGCTCTGGATGTTGAGGGACTGTCTTGGCTGACACATCTCTTCAACATTGTGTGGAAGTCGGGAACAGTACCTTTGGATTGGCAGACCGGGGTGATGGTTGCCCTCTTTAAGAAGGGTGACCGGAGGGTGTGTTTATACACCTTTCCAGGCGTAGCCAGCCAACTAAAATGACCCCAAGAGCACAGCAACGACTCATCCAAGAGGTCTCAAAAGACCCCACAACAACATCCAAAGAACTGCAGGCCTCACTTGCCTCAGTTAAGGTCAGTGTTCATGACTCCACCATAAGAAAGACACTGGGAAAAAATGCCCTGCATGGTAGAATTCCAAGACCAAAACCACTGCTGAACAAAAAGAACATTAAGGCCAGAAAACATCTTGATGATCCCCGAGACCTTTGGGAAAATACTCCAAGAAGTTGAACTTTTAGGAATTTGTGTTTCCCATTTCATCTGGTGTGGAAGTAATGCTACATTTCAGAAAAAAAGAACATCATATCAACAGTAAAATATGGTGGTGGTAGTGTGATGGTCTGGGACTGGAAGACTTGCTGTGATAAATGGAACCATGAATTCTGCTGTCTACCAATGCTGTGGCATGACCTTAAAAAGGCCCTGGACTGGTTGCCAGCCAATCACAGGGCACATATAGACAAACAACCATTCACACTCACATTCATACCTATGGACAATTTGGAGTGGCCAATTAACCTAGCATGTTTTTGGAATGTAGGAGGAAACCGGAGTACCCGGAGAAAACCAGATTGTTCTGCCACATGGGGAGAACATGCAAACTACACACAGAGATGGCTGAGGGTGGAATTGAACTTGGGTGTCCTAGCTGCCACTCGGCAGCTGTGGACCAACCAGTTATTAGGTTTTTCACACAGGCCATGTAGGTTTGGATTTTTTTCTCCCTTAACAAAAAGAAAATGTAAAGCCGTATAGTGGTGAGTGTTCTGGACTTTGGAGCAGACGCCCGAGGTTCAAATCTCCACTAGTAAGCGTCATTGGTATTCGTCAGGAAGGGCATCTGGAATATAAAGGGCCCAAAAATGCGGATCAAAAAAAAAAAAAAGATCCCCTGCGGCGACTCCGTATTCAGGAAAAAGCCGAAAGAGACAATAATAAAAAGTTTCATTTAAAAAATGCATTTTGTGTTGTCATTGACTACTATTGAAATTTGATGATCTGAAACATTTAAGTGTGACAAACATAAAAAAAAAAAAAGAAATCTGGAAGGAGGCAAACGCTTTCACACCATTGTACATGTACAATCTCCCAGGCAAGTTGTACTGTCTGTCAAACATTTCTAATGTTCTAAAGATTTATTATCACTTAGACAACAATATGTGCAACTAAATGATAATAAATCTGATCTACTGAATG